>NW_023494798.1:18932278-19633528 GCF_904425465.1 Colossoma macropomum
AATCTTTTTCAAATGGGACCCTCCCCTGCTGCTGCCTGGATTGTGCCTCTTCAGCAATTTGCTAGCCAGCTGTAGAAATATAGGATACATACTCTGATTGCCAAGTTCATAAAATTACTTTTTTTTCCTTAAACTATCCAATCCCAGTGCAAGCTCCAATGATCAGAGTTAAGGGGCATTTAAGAGTAACAGATGGAAACGACTTTACCAGATTAGTACAGTGTAAAGCTACAGGCCATGACTTTCTGCCTGATGCAACATGTGATAGGAGCATGCAGCAGTCTTTGGGGGGAAAAGTTTTAATGCTATAACAAAAGTTCCCAACAGGGCTGTACAAAAAAATACCCTACTGGCTAAACCAACATGTACAGTCGTATGCAAAAGTTTTAACATGCCTGGTTAATTACACATTTTGTTGACTTCCTACGTGAAAACAAGTTAACACATCCTCTACAGAGAACACACTGAAATATGGTATTTTTCTGCACAATTAGTGCACAATTTTATTTATTTGTTGAGTTTTACATATTGGAAAAATAAATCATGCTGCAACTTTTGTAGAGACTATTTTATTTTTTTTTCTAATGTATTAAAGTGTGTTCTCTGCAGAGGATGTCTCACTGATTTTCACTTAGAAAATCTATGAAACGTGCAGTTTGGCCCAAACTTTTGCATACAACTGTATTTAGAAAGCCAGAAGAATTGTTTCTGAGGTAATGAGTAGAATAGAATACTTTACTATCCATTTCATTTACATAAAAGCATTGGCATATGAAATCATTACATTATACACAAAAAATCTAATAAAAATATAGTGAAATGTAATTCTACCCCCAATATATATAAAAGCAGCAACAACAACAACAAGCTCATTACAAATACAAATGCAATCTGCCATGTAGTGGTATTACTAGGACCTACACAAAACTGTACTCAAAATAAAATTAAGGTGTCTGCTGCAAAGGGACGATTGATCAAACTATTGATCTGAATGCACAGCAGGCAGAGACTGTGCCAAAACCTTAAAGGAATCTTTGAAGAACAATATCTTCATTTTATCACTCTGAACTGTTGAGCGGCTCTTACCCCAGAGAATGGGCTGAGGGCGGGGTAAGAAGGGCCCCAGGGTCGCGGACCACGGGATGGGGGGCTAGAGGGTGCAGCGGGTCCACCACTGATCCCCACTCCAGGTAGAGTGATGCCAGCGTTGCTGCCCTGTGAAGAGGGGGACACCAGGGCAAAAGCATCATCCAGCAGGGAGTGCATCTGCTGCCGGGCCTCTTCTATAGATGGCTGAGGGGGCAGGTAGGGTGGAGGAGGTGGAGCATGGCCTGGTGGGGGTGACACTGGGCCCAGAAACACATCGTCAGTCGGGGACGGGCTGTGTGGTTCAGGGCCCTGGTCTGGATCCGACTGGAAGAGACAGAGGAGAAATGGGGACTTAAAAGAACAGTTTGGCTGATATCTACTGACAAACATGGCTTTAAGGTTGCTGCTACATATACATTCTTTTGTCTATAGTTAACTGTGTGTCATACAGTGTCAGAAACCAGAAATGCAGAACTATTTGAGATGACCTGAGACAGTTGTGTGATCATTTTTGGCATGGCTTTTGCACAGTGCTACTTGATGGGATATACAGGGGGCATAAAAATATTGAAAGATCAGATACACCAACCGTATAAGTGTATTTTGTAGATTTATAGTCACTGACTGTAGGTTTACAGATAATGCACAATTTCTCAGCTACCCTCTTCCCCATCTATCAATAGAAAAGACCAACATAGGACCACAACTGGCCAGATATTATTTGGGTGGTGGACCAGTGGGGTTGATAGTACAGCTGTACAGCTACAAAATGTACCACCAAGGTTGGCCTAATGAAGTGTCTAATAAGCTCACTTGTAAGTGTATAGTGTTTAAAACCCCATTTACACCAGAGCAACACAAATTAACATGCCACTACCATTTTGAAATAATAAATATGACCTAAATAATAACTGGTCAACGATGGTCCTATGCTGGTCCATTTCCACTGGACAGGACAGACAGGAGCTATAAGAATTGTGCCGCACTGTAGTCAGCAAGTGTAAATGTACAATGTACATTTATATAGTAGGTGTACCTCATAAAACTGCTAATGAGTGAGTACTTCATTTGGTGTTTGTGTTATTTTGTACACCCCCTGTACGTTTCCACTACTTAGCATGTCTTGATCTAATTTGGGATAAGCGGAAAATTGGTAAATTTGATTTTTCACTGCACTGTTATTTTAAAGGGCCCATATCCAACATCTGTCTACTTTATTTTTCTCCCTCAAGTCTCTATATGACATGTGTGTGTTTAGGTACCAAAAACATAACTGATTACACAAGATTATACATTACACATAACTGATTATACATTTTTAACCCCTTTTTCTCCCTTAGAATTAAACAGGCTGTTTTGTTACTACTGCTTTTAGGCTGATACAGGCAAATATGCAAATATACTCCACTCTGATTGGCTGTGCATCATTCAAAAAGCAGTCTAGGCTAAAATACTCCTTATAACTTCTGGAGTGCTAAACTGCTGAAGGTGGATACATGCAAATGTGTAAGTTTCTGTGAACTTATAGAAGCAAAGAATTCAAAACAGACCGAGTTATATACTACTATTTATTAGTTAGACTACATTTTGAAATGAAAGGGAAAAGGGAAGAGAAAATGCTAAGCACAGAAATTGTAATTAGTAGACTGACCACATATGCTATGTTGTTGACTCCAGGGTATTTCTTATATGTGCCATCACTGTCTGTGGTGATGAGTCTGTCTCTGTCTGCATCTACCAGATCTCCATTCATCTGCTGCTTCTTCCTCTGTCTGGGTGAACGCCTCTCTCTGCCACTGAAAACACACACACACAGTGGATGAATCTACAAATTATGAGCCCAGTATATCTGTATTTCAATTCTTCTTTAAATATATAAATGCAGTACTATTTAGCTGTTGTCCATGTGCTTTCCAACCTTTTCTTGGGCTCGGTATAGAGAGGGGGCATGTGGATGTCAGGGTCCAGGATCTTATCAATCTGCATCTGAGCCTTCTGGTAGATGCGGTCCTGCTCTTTGGGGTCACCCAGGCCGTCAATGATATCATCCATGGCAGGGAAGTCATAGTGGCCTTTCCTCTTGGCCCTTAGGCGGATCTTATTACGATGGTGCTCGATCTCAGACTTTTGTCTCAGAGCAACTTGGATCTGAATAGGGAACAGAGTCAAGAAACAGAACTGAGTTATTTCGCTGAAATAACAAAAACATGTTGAAATCTGATATGAAATATTTAACTAATCTAATTTAACTGATTAATATCAAGTGTAAAAGTGTGAAAATTCTGTTAAAGTATTTGTAATAGAAGAAGAGATATTTACATTTGTCATATTTTGCCACTGTGTTGGCTCGAACCAACACAAAATGTAAATCAGATATAAATGTAATTCATTATGTAACTAACTATAATATAATCAATTACAGTAATTAAGTAATTACAGTATTCTGCAAAAGTCAAAATTTCATTTATTTAATTTTCAGTCAAAACAATCATGAAGTACAAATTATTCATTTTTGAGGATCAGGAAAAAAAGTAGAACATGTATATTTAAGAGAAAATGACAGAAGCCTCAACAACTAAATATAATATACATTTTTGTCAGTATTAGAGTGTTTATAGCTTCACTCCATTCTTTTCAGGAGACTTGCTTTTTCAAAGAAATCTGCAGGGACATTTTTCCACACCTCTGAAGTTCAGTCTTAGAAGTTGGTTGCATTTTCTGCTTCTTACAATCCAAGTAATCCAAAAACACATTCAGTGATGTTGAGGTCTGGGCTCTGGGGTGGTTTGCCCATTGTTCTGGGAACACCAGCATCATCTTTGATTTGTAAACTTTCTTGTTTTTTTTCTATTTCCTTTTCTAACAGCTTCTTGGCAGCTACACTTTCAGACCCATAGTGTTGAGTTATCTTCTCACAGTGGAAGGATGAACAGAAACACCTGGGGATTTTTTTCAGAACTGAAGCAAGAGTGGAGCTTGATTTTCTGTGTTAACTCTAGTTTTGGAAACTCGTCTGACTTATTTTCCTCTGACTTTCCCCTTCCTTATGCAAGTGAACTGTCTTGTATCCTTAGCAATATCTCCTGAAAAGTGGATAACCTGTACTCAATGGCTGTTAATACTGAACATTAAATAAATAAGAAATGCCTGACTTTTGCAAAGCACTGTGTATAATGACATTTACATAGTATAGCACAATGACAGATGTAAGTCTGTACTAAAATTCTAATGACATTTACTAACAATTAACAGTACCAGCATACCCAGCTCAAATGGGTAAGTAAGTGTGGTCACCCTGCTTTAAAAGTCCTGTATTTAACTTCAGGAAGGAGTTAAGAATTAAGGAATGCAATTCTCAACTGGACCTCCGCTGTTTTATAGCAGTAGAGATATCCTAAAGGATCTGCTAATGAATTATTGATAGATTATTGATAGAAATTAAGTTTAGCACACCTCCTTGGTGATCTTGGTGTTCTCGGCAGCCTTGTCAGTGACTGCAGGGTTAGGTAAGGGTAAAGCAGGCATGGGCTGCATGGCGATCAGCTGGATCTTGCTGGACAAGCGTTTGTTGGCACCGTCCACCGAGCGGGACATCCGGTCCACATGCTCAAAGATGGAGGCTGAGGACACCTGCTCATCTACACCATTCAGTGGAGGAGGACCTACAGGGAGCAAGGTTTGATTTTAATGCTGTCACATCAAAACTAGGAATATAAACCGCAAAGCATGATGGATATGCTCAGTGCCAGGTGAGGACTTTACCTGTCAACATTACTTAAATACAAGACATAAACTGACATGTACAAAGCGTGTCTCATTCAGATGACAGAGTAACACCCCTTCTTCAAAGTACTGCAGGTGCCTTTCCATTCCAGCAGGGGGCAGTGTCTGCTGTAACTCTATGGGTACTGACTTTCAATTAAGGTGAAACATCTGCTAACCTAGCACATGTGCACATGAGTAAGGATGAGGGATCAGTTAGCAGACACAATGTTCAGTATTACAGATAAAATAGCACTAAATAACCGTAAGTTTTCAGGTTCTACAACAAGATCTGCATGCTCAAGTAGGATATCAGAAAAACTATGAAGATCCTAAAACAGATGCAAAATTACTAACTACTAAAAACAGCAGCTTACAAAGGATTGGACTATTAATGAATATGATGTGCAGATCAAGATGTGCAAATCATATAATAGGATGAAAACACAGTAACTGCTACTCAAACTACACTAGCTCTACATTACAGACCAGAGATGTTCTTACCAATCCTATTTCTCCCTGAGAGCCACAACAGACGAAAGGGAGAGAGTAAGAGAGAGAGAGATACAAAGAAAGCCAGTTATGGACCTTTTGTAAACACTATAGAGCCTATTTTTACTGCATGACTAATATGAACATGAGAATAGAATGAAATGCTTGTTGAACAGTACTTTACAGTATCTTGGCTCATATAAGCAAAATCAAAAAAGTGCATGGGGGACAATGAAAGAGAGGTGAAAGGAGGCAACAGTACAAAATGTGTGGCCATTAGACAAAACTAGTATGAATGACTGGAAAAAGATGGAGGCCAATCTAGGTTCCAGGGTCAATAAGAGTAATTTGGTCAGTCACACTATAGATCTGCAAGAGCACCTTTGGTTATCAGGAAAAGAGGGATAGTATAGGAGAGAGTAAAAAGTGAAGAGCAGGATGAGCTTATTCTTTATCACTGAGGATTAATGAACACTGGCTGAGTGGGAAAATGAGGGGAGGGGGGAATGTCGGGGGTGGGGCTTATAAACAGATCAAGCAACAATTTGAGATTAATATATCTCATATTGAAGCATTCTTAAGAAATCCAAGAACAAACAAAGCCATTTGGAATTTCAGGGTTAAAATATAACATCTGTGACATCTATTGTACATATATTTTGGATATGAGGAAATATATGTACATGCATTTGTCTTCTGTGTGGGAATATCATGGATAGACATTTGTCGCACATATTTTTTTGGATGTAAGGAAACTGTAGACATACGTCTTCTTCTGTAAGAGACGGTATCTCATATATTAACATTAATTTAATGTATATTTGTGATAAGAAAAAACATATGTACATACATTTGCCTTCTGTATGAGAATATATCATACATAGTGACACCTGTTACATATATATTTTGGATCTAAGGAAATATATGTACATATGTTTTTATCTGTAAGAGAATGCATCACATACCCCCACCAACCACTTTACTGGGAACACTACACTAATACTGGGTAGGGCTTCCCCTTGCTCTCAAAACAGCCTCCATTTTTCGTGGCATGGATTCCACAAGATGCTGGAAATATTCTTCTGAGAATCTGTTCCATTAATTTCTGCAGATTTCTTTTTAGGCGTACCTCCATGCTGCAAATGTTCGGTTCTACCAAATCTCAAAGATTTCCTACTGGGTATAGATCTAGTGACTGGGTAGGTTACTGAAGAATACCGAACTCACTGTCATGTTAATGGAAACAGCTTATAATGAAGTATAAAAACAGCCATTAGAAGATGGGTAAACTGTGGCCAGGAAGGGGTGCACAGGGTCAACGATACTCAATTAACGGGCCCAAAACATGCTAAGAAAACATTCTCCACATCATTACACCATCACCTCCAGCCTGGACTATGAACACAAAGGCAGATAGGGTCCACAGATTCATGCTGTCGGCACCAAATTGTGACCCTATCATCTGTGTGCCTCAGCACAAATCAAGATTCATCAGACCAGGCTATGTTTGTAATGTTTGAGGCGATGAGGCTGGATGCAAGTGTGAGTTGCTTTTTTTTAATTAGATTTTTTAATCTGATCTTAGAGCCCAGAAACTGAGTAGCAGAGGTGAGTAGAGCAGATAAGTCCATGATGCAACAAAAAGAGGGAAAGCAAACAGAGCACAACAAAACTAAACACAAAGGAAGACAAACTAAACAACTCAAAATCAGAAACAAGACTGCAGAAAACTAGACCAAGGGAACAACAAACAAAGCTGTCACACCGACAATGCAAGACAAAAGGATTTAGCACACACAAGGGTATAAATACACTGAGGAGAAACAAGAAACACCTAGGACTAATTAGAGGGCAGGGCTACAGACTAGAGATAGGTGGGACAGATGACCAGGGGGCAGGACCAGGGAAGAGACACAGGCCAAAACAACAAAAGCACATGACCTACATAAACAAAAGACACACGAGGGAAGATAAAAAAGGCAGATACAAACACAAACAGGGAAGGGCAAAGTGGAACAAGACAGGACGTTACAATGTTCTTCCAGTCTTCAACTGTCCAGTTTTGGCGACCCTGTGCCCACTGCAGCCTCAGCTTTCTGTTCTTGGCTGACAGAAGTGGAACTTGACATGGTCTTCTGCTCTCAAAGTTCGACATGTTGTGCATTCTGAGATGCCTTTCTGCTCACCACAATTGTACAGAGTGGTTATCTGAGTTATCGTAGCCTTTCTGTCAGCATGAACCAGATAGGCCATTCTTTGTTGATCTCTCTCATCAACAAGGCATTTCTGTCTGTAGAACTGCTGCTCACTGGACATATATATTTTTAACATTCTGCATAAACTCTAGAAAGTGTTGCGCATGAAAATTCCAGATCAGCATTTATAAAAAATACTCAAAGCAGCCTATCTGGCTCCAACAATCATGCCAAAATCAAAATCACATTATTCCCCCTTTCTGATGGTTGATGTGCACATTAAGGCTACTGGCTGATATCTGCACAATGTTATGCACTGCACTGCTGCCACACGATTGGCTGATCAAATAATGGTATGAATGAGTAGGTGTATAGGTGTTCCTAATAACATGCTTGGTGAGTGTATATTGACATATATTGCACATATGTTTGGGATGTGAAGATTATATATATACATATATGTACATATATTTGTCTGTATGAAACTACATGATACATATTGACATTTGTTCCACATATATTTTGTATAATAAGGAAATGAATGTACATATATTTTCTTTTGTAAGAGATTACATATGTTGACATCTACTGCATGTATATTTAAGATATGAGGAAATATGTACTTTTTTACTCCAGTATGAGAAAATATCACATACAGACATCTACCTCACATATTTTGAATATAACAAAATATAGGTACATATTTTCCTCCACTTCCAACACAGATTCAATCAGTCTCACTATGTATGTTTTTTTTTAAAGTCCTTCCTTGCTCTTTCTCTGTCTGTCCTTAATGTAACTTCCCTTTCTTTGTTCACCACATTTTTTTCTCAGGAGCAAAGAGATGGTCTCATTTTCTCCCAAGTATGTCTTCATGACTACTGTGAAATGGTAATTGGAGCCGGTTAACTTGCCATTCAATCCGTTAGTGGCCATCTTGCGAGGCTGCTTGGAGTCACTGGGCAGTCTCGGGTTCTCTTTGGGAGACTCTTTATCACTGGACGGATCACTGCCCACTGAATCGCCGTCCGAAGGGGAAATCCTACAAAATACAGCCCACAGCAAAATGATTTACATACATTCAGTAAAAGACGGCTGGTGGTAGTGATCTCGAAAAGCTGGAAAGCTGCTTTTGAGAACAAAGACATGATTTGAGAATAATTTTCACTGATATGGTCCAAAGGGTTACAGAATACAGAATTCAAATCAAGTGCATGTATTTATTCTGATATTGTAATTGACTGTGAATTAGTAATGATTCCTGATTTAGATTCTGATTATTAAACTCAGAGAGTTAATCAAGTTCAGCAACATCTGCTGAGCAATTTATAATTACCACATTTCCCCTCTTGCATTATAAAACAATTTTGCATTAGCTTAAATGTGCCCCAGACAAGAACCAGCTCAAATCTTTCCTCACCCCCAACATTTTGATGGACAACACAATTTAGCGCCAATTCAACTTTTATGAGGCTGATCATGAGGGAAGATGCAAGGGGAAGCTGACCTACTTCTGTCAAGCCCAAAGACTGCCTCTCAATTAAAATATGACTAATAAGCACCAAAAGTTCATTAGTTAGGTCTACAGAGTCATTTCTGAAGGTCTACCATTACACACACAGTTCTGTAGCAGATTTAAAGCTACTTCAAAATGGCAAAAGGGCAACCAGCAGAGTCACTATTTACAGTAGACTTAAACAGTTGTGATTTGTAATATACCTATACCCAATATAATTTAACATATCATGAGTAAATGTTACCTCCAGTTTTGACCATTAAGACCATTTCTGTATATGTTGGATATTTCTGAATCATTCCACTCCATCTTTTTGCAGAAACAGAAAAATTGCATGACGCAGGCCATGTTTGTCAGTTAGGATGATGAATGCACCCAGCCTTTGCTTCATGCCATTACTGTAATGCATGAACTATTGATCTGAGGGCTAGATGAAAGCCCTTTTAAAAAGACTTTTATTGATTTACAGGGATCTCACTATTGATGGGATTCCTCTCTGAAAATCGATGAACATGTGTTGTTTTAATATGAGCATTATACTTTGCAAAACGCATTAGCAAATCAGAGAAGAGCATTAGAAGAGATGGATTTTTTGCTGTCATACACACCGCTTCATTGCAACAGGGGGTCATTCCAACACATGCCAATAACTGGAAATAACATGTTTACGTCAAAACAAGACTGTTAGTTCAGAAACAGTCTTATTATGCAATGCATGGGGTTAACACTGCCCGGTTTTAGTAAATTGTGAAGAATAAGGAGTGTTTTTTTTCTCTCTTCACTTTATTTTTATTTATCCACAGGCCAATGTATGAATATGATGTCAGTGCCTATTTTGCTGTTGCAGTTTTGGTATATTTTGAATAAACAATGGTCCATTTGGGTCATGGCAAAATGTTAAGTAAATGAAGTAAAAGCACAGCTGGCCCACGGATTTACTGAGATTTTTTAATATGGCCCTTTTAGTGGTTGAGTTTGACACTCCTCTTCTAGAGGATGGCCTTGTTTGTATTCATACTTAGGATGTAAGCCTATATCATAATGATAGTTTCTGATACTGAGAAAAAAGCCTACAGACAAAAATAAAACCTCCATTTTTTTTTTACTGGCCTGTTCTATCAACTAAGAATTCTCAGTTAAAGCTCCTAGTACTAGTCTAACTGTAAGTGACTGTTTTGTTGCTATATAAAAGCTTACAATAATAATAATAATAATAATAATAATAATAGTAATAAACAATAAACATTATAGACCACTTTCATACAGGTAGCAACTCAAAGTCCTGTACAGATAAGTGAAGTCCAGTACCAGTAAAAGAAAATAAAGCTGAATACAGTATTCACTAGAATAAACTGAGACAATAACAGGTAAGTGTAAAAAGATAAATACAGAAAGGCAGAACTTTATACGTTAAAGATTCATTCACTAAGTTCCACAGCTCAAAAGCATCAAAACAAAAAGAGGCTTTTCCATTTTTTCTGATTTGTGCCAGGTATTTACATAAAAGGCCATGCTACCTAGTCACGGCATAAGCTTTTGGTTCCATAATATGTTTTTATTTATGTAATTTTATGTTTTTTAGTGGCATGTCACAGGCATGACTAGCATAGGTTATACCATGGGCAACAAAACGTGAAGTCCATTAAAGTTAGTTTCATCCTTATAATTTTATTGCACTTTCCTGTTACTGTGAATTGAGTTACTTTGAATATAACTTTTCTGTATTTATTCACTCCTGTTCACTCACCGTCCTTTCCTTTGCTGGCTGTTTCTTGAGGCTTTGGTGGAGGAGCCTTTGGATTTGGGTGTGGATGCCTCTGCATTTTCAGCAGCGCTTGGCTCCTTAGCGGACACTGGCAGCGGTAACGGCTCCTGAATCACCATGAGGTCATCCTTACTGTGCTGGCCCAGGTGCAGCTTGGCAAAGTCGAAGCCCTTCACGCTAGGAGCCTGCAGCTGCAGAGCGGCAGTGCAGAGGAGAGAGAGGCAGGAGTTAATATGGAAGGATGGAAATAACAGAGATGTGTGGAGAGGGAAAGGTGGACAGAAAGGGACTAAAAGGTGGGAGAAGGATGAAAGACTTTCACAATCTGGTGTTTACTTTAGGAGAAAGCACCAAGAGGAGCACAGGGTTTGAGACAGAATCAGGCCAGGCTTCAGTCCAGCTCATTCAGAGACGTTCTGCAGTGTGAATGTAGGAATGCATGGAAAAGTATCCAAATGCTTTTGATCTTGGTTTACCAAATTACACTGTCTAGGTTCAAAGACAGAAACAATGAAAACAAATTAAATTAATAAATTGAGTTAAAGAAATAAATGAATAAACAGATAGACAAAGACACAAGGAAAAAGATGGATGGTGTGGCTTGAGCACACAAAAAAAGGGAATTTACTGAATTAAATCTGTACATCATTTCCAGACGAATAAAGTGTAATACAAGGCACTAAGATTGTTACTTTCAACTAAATTAATAATCAAACAATCTAGAAACTATTTTGATGATTAGTCGAGCAATCAAAGTTTTTAAGGAGGCCAAACAATAACGAATGTGATAACCGAATAAAAACAACCTATGCATAAACTTTTAAAGAATTCAAAATATCCTATTGGAAAAAGCTAAATAAGGAAGTCTTTAAAAGTCTTTTTTAGCTGTACGTTATGGGGATTTGGAGACCTCTTTGGTGGAAAAGTGTAATTGCACACAATGTGTGGAAGAACATTTTGTAACATCGGTTGCGCATCCCCTCCCAAGTGGATGAATCTGATGATCGTGAGTGCACTGAAAAAGAATTCAAAGAGAGCTCAGTCAAAACTTGGTGAAGGACGTGTCTTCTGAGGATGTATGTGAATGATCTAGCCATCATATCATTTACTTAGTAATGCTACTTCTTTCAATAATAATAAAAAAAAATCATACATAGAGCAGCTTTAAAACATTGTTTCTTGCTGGAGTACTGTTCAATATGAGCCTCGTCATTCAATAGGCACAAGCAGTGAGCAATACATTTACAATGGATCAAATAAAGTACTCATGTTAATACTGATTATGCTACAGAAGTAAAAATATATGAAACAACCAAGCTGGCAAATGAGGGCAGACCTTCCCTCCTGTAAAAATATCGCCTCCTCTTTAAATCTTTACTAAGAGCAACAGGGAGGAAAAGCATAATCCTCATAAACTTACATTAGCCAGTGGCTAGTGCATTTTTAAATATTAACATATTAACATAAGACTTCCAGGCATTCCTTGCTTTTGCTGTATCAAAGAACGTACAGAATAAAGACACCACTGTATCGTATTGTATTGAATCATTTTACCCAAGTTTGAAATGATGATTTTTTTGTTAAGTGAATAATCAAGTTTAATTGAGTAGTTGTGGCAGTCCTAATCAGCACAGTTATTGCCAAAAGTAAGTCAAATGAAAAACAAAATTGTGCTGTAACAGATTTCATTCATGTGGAAATGAAGTGCAAGTAAATGCAGTGCCTTATGTTTTTTCAGTGTACTGGCTGCATGGCTGAGGAGGCAGACAGGCAGTAATGAATTAAATGTGCTGCATGCTGGCCTGCCTGCTTGCCTGTCTGTCTGTGTGTAGTAGGATAACAGACCAGATGAGCAGAACAAGCACTGTAATGCTGCTTAATGCCTGCAGGCTCTCTCCAGGGACCAGTCGAGAACAGAAAACCCAACCATAATAGGTGCAGCAGATTCATCGACTGCAAAAAACAAAACCAGAACTTTGTGCTTTTTTTTTGGAAAGATGGTATTTTAGCATTTCAGCTGATGCTGTTTTTAGACAGAAAGTTAGTGACCAGCTTTCCTTCTTGAAAATGTGCTAATCCACCAATCATCAGGGAGCGTATACAGTTATCTCTTTTGGCTCAGTCTCTTTTGAATGTAAATCAGGCTGTTTAGAAATAGGACAAAAGCTGAATACAATAAAAACTGCCTCTTCCCTGTGTAAATAGGGACCAAATGTAGGCCAGTGTTAGTGTTTAGAATGCTCTACTTAGGCCTAAATGGAGGGGGGTGGGATTACAAAGAAGCATTCATACACATCTGGGGTTGAGATTATTTTTTCCAATTCCGGTTATCAATTTTATGACAAGGGGATTACCCGCTACACAGCTAGGGCTAGAGCCAACTATAGCATTTTAAGGAAGCTAGCTCTACCCCTATACTTCTGTACCTCTGACTTTTCCACCAAATCTTTTAACTTTTTCTTGATCACTTTTTTGGGCTTTTCTTCCTCTTCCTCTTCCTCTTCCTCCTCTCTTCTTCCTCTTCCTCCTCCTCCTCCTCTTCTTCCTCATCATATTCCACGGTTTCTTGTCTCTTAATGCCCCTGGCAGCAGGAACTGGTTTCTGATTCGATTTTGAAGTATGGAAGGAGGCAAGGCATACATTCAGGTATGTTTCCGCTCCACTCTTCTGCATGCTGTCATTTAAACATGTTAATTTCCTGCACAAAGCACAAACTGCCCACTACAATACTGCAGAACCAGGGACTAAGCAGGATTAAAACGGCTATAAAAAAGAGAAAAGATACCACTTGCTGGGTGGCAGAGTATATTTTCCTGGTGTTCTAATATAAACTACTGCTGCACTACTGTGAGTCTGTGAGGGAGACTTGCTAAAGACTCTAAAAACAATTCACTGACCCATGCTCTGCCCACAAAATACATTCTTTCATAGCAAATGTTGTTAGATTGGACAAGTGTTTAACTTAATGAGAAACTGTAACACAGAACTTGTTTTTGTTACGGTACCTACACTAAAAGCATATTATTAACATCAAATATTTTTTTATTTTGCATGCATTCTTTTGTTGAGTTAACATTAGCATGGACAAATTCACTGACATTGTTGCTTCCAGCCTGCCTAGTTTCCATTTGCTACAACATTCTTCACCTTGATAGCACATTTTACTGGAAAGCTCAACATTATGTAGGGAAACTAACACTGTAGTGGTCCATGAGAAACATTTAGGTATTTCGAGAGAAATAATTACATTCTACAATTTCTCATTGACTTGAATGGGCTTTTTGTCAATGCTCTATAAAGTTTGTCTAATCAAGCAAAAGTTGCTATGAATAAACACATTTGTGAGCGGACCATAGATAGATCTACTTCAGTGAACTGCTTTTCCACCACCCTCTACCTTCTCTTTTTTCCTTTCTTCTTCCTCCTCCTCCTCCTCTTCTTCTTCTTCTTCTTCTTCCTCTTCCTCCTCCTCTTCCTCTTCTTCTTCCTCTTCTTCTTCCTCCTCCTCCTCCTCCTCCTCCTCCTCCTCCTCCTCACTGCTCTCTACTACTACTAGTTTTCTGCTCTTGACTGGGGTCATTGACCTCTGGATTGAGGGTATGGATTTCTGTAATGAAGCTGTGGACTGGATGGTGATCGGAGGTGAAAATGTGGTGAGAGAGAGAGAGATAAAGGGTAAAGGAAACCAGATCAATGACAGGGTGAGAAGAATGAAATGGAGTGAAAGACGTAAGACGATGGCAACAGACCCAATGGCGCTTACTATCACTAACAAAACTGCAACCACAAACTAGAGTTGCATAATATGTACAAAATACTAACATTGCGAATACATTACTACATACTGCAACTGTGATACATAATGCAATAAATTAAAACTGCAATTATGAAATAATAAGACGACACAGTAA
Organism: Colossoma macropomum; assembly: GCF_904425465.1. Classification (NCBI taxonomy): domain Eukaryota; kingdom Metazoa; phylum Chordata; class Actinopteri; order Characiformes; family Serrasalmidae; genus Colossoma; species Colossoma macropomum. The sequence continues at coordinate 18,947,010 of NW_023494798.1, forward strand.
GGTACCACAAACCAATGTCAAACTACCAGCACCAAAGCTGACTCTTCAAGGTGAATGAATAAGAGTTGAAGTCAAGAGCTGAACTCAAAACTGTGGAAAAGAACACTTAAAAACAGGGCTTAAATGGTAACAATGACATCAAGTTCAGCAAGGGGTCGTGCAGCTGTGCGGCTATTAGAAAATAAAAGGGTTGGAAGAGGGCAGAACTGGAGTGTCTTGGAAGTGTACTCCATGAGGAGTTTGAGAGCACACACGTGGTATGTACTGTGAGTATGTGCTCTTGAGTGGGGGCAGATGCAGGGTGTGTTGAGAGCGTGCTCTTTAGTTAAAATGTGGTTAAATTAGAGCAGTTAATCTGCACTGCATAAGTACATGGCTGTATAATACCAGCAACAGTGTATATGAGCATGTGGGGGGAATGAGAGAGAGAGAGAGAGAACAGAAGACTCTGGCCATAGCAGAGAATAAGAGAGTACAGCTGTACTATGACATTATAGAAATTATTGTGCTGATGTGATATTTTTTTGGAGGGAATGTATAGTTCAGTAAACAGCAGTGTCCTATATAGCTATAATACTGCGAGCAACAAGCTGACTAAGAACCAGCTTTTTTAAGAAAGAAGAGACCACAGCACCTCTCGCATGTTTTCTATTGGCTTACATTTCTATGGTCCACAAATTTGCATGGTTAAAAGTTCACTTACCGAAATCAGCCGCTACCAGAAGCAAATTATTTTTTCACATTTTCAGCTTTCATCTCTACTTGTCATCCATGTGTAAGGACAGGAAAATACCCAATGTTTTGTATAGCAATTGCCTATTTGCTAAACTATAATACACATTTATGGCAGTTTTTTTTTCCAAACTATGATTAAAGGCACACTTAAAATCTGTTGACCTAAAGGTAACAACCAAAAAGTTGTGCTGATGAGACGTCACAACAAGGGCCGAAAATGCACACTGTGCAGGGCTTGACATCAAGCTTTTCCAAGGACTTGTCGTGGACAACTAAATCCATTTTCTACATCCATAATTTTCTCAAGTAAATCAGCTAGCCTGCTGGGAAACCTACACATTTATACTGAAATTACAGTTCTTTAAATACGTCTCTTTAGTTTAACCTTGTGTATTTACTTGTCCAATTAGACAAAACAGATTACAAATCTACGTGTCTCTAGACTTCTGATGAGCAGTGTATGTGTGTATACGTGCTACTAACATTCAGCTGCAACACCAGAGAATCAGTTCAAACAAAGTACTTTAACTAAGATGTGACCTCACCCAACAAGAATAATTCTGGTCTGATCTCAAAGATACAAAAATAACTCGGAGGCTGGAATGGCACTGAGTAGCCCAAATCAGTCGCACAGATATGAGATAAGCAGCAGTCAGACAGAGCAGAGACACACAGGAGCCCATGTACTGATTAGCTCTATCTGGCCCTCATTAACACAATTCAGCAGACAAGCCAAACAACAACGCAGACGCTGCAACAAATGCTTTTGCTTTTGTCACACTCCTCTGCGCTTGTATTACAAAACAAAACTAAAAGGACAGGACTGTACCAATAACCTATGTATACGTTTCATAGTAGTTACTGAATATAAATACATGAATAATAAGCCAATAGTTTAAGGGGTTTAAAGAAGGCAATCTCCACACTCATACCTTCTGCCTCTGCTGGACGGTGCTCATGGTGTCCGGCTGAAACTCTAGTTTATCTGTGCGGCACAGTTTCCAGTACAGTATGGTTATGATAATCACCACCACCAGCACAGGCACCACCACTCCTACTATAATCCATGTGTTGGCGTTCTCCGTCTCAGAGGGTGACGACGCCTGCTTCTCCACAGCTGCACATGCAGAGCAAGATATTAAAAGAAAGCAGAAACATGATTACATAATGTGATGCACCAAAATAAAACTTCTTGATTGAAATCAAAACTGAAACCTCTTATTTATGCTATTGAATGACACAGGAACAAGGGAATAAAAAAAAAGTTTTCTTGTTGAAAAGCCAGTCTTTATAGTCAGGCCTATTCTCACTAGAAATAGTAGTTAAAAGCCCTCTCACCAAACTGATTTGTTGTTTGATGTGAAATGGTTTGTTGTAGAAAAACTTACAGACTCAGATTCCTTTACAATGGTGGTAATAAGAACTAGGGGCTGTGATATCTACAATCAAACACAAGCTATCTATTTACTATTTTATTACCATTTTATTTTTCTATTTATATGTAATGTTTGCTGATGGTAAAATAGTGGTAAGTCTGGGAAAACATTTTTTGGTGCTATACCCTGCACATATCTCTCCACCATCAATAGATTGAAAAAATATGTTGTTTTATTTAAAAACAGTGTCTCAAGCATTAGGGAGCATATTCACAACCATTTCATGTAATACTTTGCTGTGAGGTAACTTTTAGAGGCATTAAATTACTACTCTGACTTGGTAAGTTTTCCCTAGAAAATCAACTCACCTTTAACCTGACAAAAGGAGACAGAATAATTTTCTGGTCATAATTTTTTGGTATTTTTACTTTTTCATGATCAATTTTGGCCTTTTTGTATAATTTTTCATGTCATACATTTTTATTTTTTAAGTGGGCAAAATTTCCCTAATAATACATTCACTCAGAAGTTAGATTTCACATTGTTGATCACCTAAGTTAAAGCAGGGTTACATAATGTGAATAGACACAAGTGCAGTATAATATTGCATAACTGGATAGTACATGCCAAAACCTTGAGCTGTACTGACTGTGATGCCAAGTGAATTATAGTAAAGTTTGTGAACTGGTCCTTTAGTAGCACAGTGAGGTAAACAATGCTCAGAGACAGAGAAGTGCCTCAGGCCTCCGGATACTTTGCTGTTATACAACAGGAAATAGCTTCATTAAGTCTAATGAAGGTAGATATATTTTTTTTTTGCTGTAGGTGAAGCAGCTGAAAGTCTGCCAGCACAAACAGTGTCAGATAAAGCGGCCGAGCTCTCTGGAGGACATGCTCATTAAACCCTCGTCTTTGATGTTTACAGTGAGAAGAACTCAAGCATTCACTTTTCAAATACCACTGCCAACTCGCACTGCGGTCAGAGGACTAGTTATGATCATTTGATTAAAAACAACTGAGAAGGGCTCCATGAAAGGGTTCATGCGGAGAACTCATTTCTCAGTCTCTTCTATTTCCAGTTCCCTCCATGAAGTGAGAGTAATGTGTTTTTGGGTGAAGACTCACGCTGGGCCAGGATGCCCTGGATACGGTATCCAAGCACTATAGCGGCACGCTGGACATCCAGTTTGTTCAGCAGGTTAGCTGTGGTGACAGCAGGTAGCCTCTCACCGTTAGCACCTTCCACAAAGTAGATCATCTCCAGAGGGTTATCCGGCCCTGTTAGCCGTGTGGTCTGTACAATCTGTGGTCAGATCAAACACATAATTCAACAATTTATATAATACTGTTAAGGCTGTAAAAGGCTGGAATTACTCATCACTGAAATTAGGGATCACTTATTAATAATTTGTTTTATATACAACAATAGCCTCTACAATGAATAGTTAAAATCAACCTCAAATCAAAATTGACCTTTTTGCACCTGGTTATTTAACAACCCTGGTCATACTAGATCATCTCATATCATGTAAAAGACAAAATTAAAAAAAATCTTATTCTTCTGCTGTCTTTGATCAAAATGTAATGACTTTTGTTCGCCTCCAACATGTTACATCAACATGTATCAGTGGTTGAAGAACATAATATTAACAAATAAAATCATGTTTCACCTCCCCTCCCAATCACCCCACCAACGATCAAACAAAATACTCAGAGACTCTCCCTGATAACATGCTTCACTCATAAATATGTTACGGTTCATAAAGAAAATGAGTTATGATTTCTGATTCACGTTGACTTTAAATGGATGCTTTATTTAACATTTCAAGTATTTCGGGAACAATAAGAAGTTATTAAACGGTAAATAACATACTGCAACTATCTACCTTTTAAAATAAAATTTATAGGTTTCTTACTTGAGATTTGATGCACACTAGAAAAACAAGACATTCAAGATATTAACTATTAATTAACTTCATTATTGATGGCTTACAGCTGTCTATGTTATTTTAGAATTATTTACAGCTTCAGTCATCATTCTGGACACATCTACAACATATTCATTTCATTTTTTCAGGTTCCTAGCTTTTTATTCATTATTTGAAGGCACTATTTGAGAAAAGTTACACAGGACTAGCACTTTAGAACAATTTTATACATTTATCTGCAAGTGAATACAAACATATGCCTGCAATAATCAACATATAAAATGAAGTGTATAAAGACAGAATGGGAGCGTTAGGCTAGTGAGTGCTGGAAAGTAGAACCTTGGCCATCTTGTCTGGGTTTAACACTCAGGCAGTCTCTGGCGTTATTGGGGTGGAAAAGGATGACAGCACTCGGCCTCACCTGAACTCGACCTACATAGTGCACTTTTACTGCTGGGCTGTGACTAGCCAGCCCCCTTTCCAGCTTGTCCTAAAGTGCTAGCTAACTGAAACACTGAGATGGGTCTGTGTTACTAGGCAATTCGGTAGTCTGCCTGCTATTTAGATCACCCAGCAAATACATAAAACTGATACCTCTGAGAGGTAAAATAAAGCGATAAACCATAATTTTACCATGCTTGAAGCGTGTGGTTAGGCAAAACATGCAGCAGAGTCAAAATACAATATGATACCAACGTTCAAAAAATAAAATAATTCACTTTTAATATCAGCTGCAGTAAACAACTGACCATTTGCAAAATAACCACTGGTGCCTCTAGTAACAGCTAAGCACTGCATCTTCCATCAAGTGAAGGAAAAACTTCTCAGAACAAACCTTGAGTGAGAAAGGCATTGGCAGTAAATCAGTCTGAATTACTGGGCTAAAAGGTGGCGGAAAGGTGGTACTGAAGAATGTATATTGCAGATCATCTGGAGGCTTGTTTTAATTGCTGAAAATGTTTTAGTTGGAAGACCACACCCACAGGGCAATGTCAAAACAGGCCCTAAGGTAACTTTGTCTAGGTTAGCAAATATGACCCCTAATGATAACTAACATCACAGACCAATATAAAGATCAGCTAGCTAGCCAAGAAAGCTTTTAACTTACCTGTTGACAGTTAGCATGATAAACCAATCAGACTAAATAGTGCCTTCCAGTGTTCATGTTTGTGAATATAAACATTCTGTGTAAAGATAAATATTAAAATATATTAAAATCCCAGGTTTGTTACAGACTAAGCCTTGCTATTGAGTAACTACAGGGACCTCAATGCAAACTGAGCTATTTCTAGATTATAGAAGTTTGTTTGGGCACACTGGTGGCCCCTGGCCGTTTAGGTGGTTAATTTGCAAATGTCGGCAAAGACCTAGTGAAAAAGATATGTCCTTCTCAGCATATAATGCAGGGCCAATATTAGGTCAGAAGGGGTAGCTCCCATCGCTCAAACTTCTTCCTTATCACACATGAAAACCTAGCGCTTTAACGCACAGGGATTAAAATACTTCCCTGGTTTAATTAATGTAAATATGATCTTACTTTACAGTTAAGATTGGCCTACATTCACATTTTTTCAGTTCTCAAACATGTTTGCCTCCTGTGTGCATTTCAATAATTCTTTGTGCTACTGAACTATTTAGTTAGCACAAGTGCTATGGATGCTCTGAGCTGAAAGTTTGACAGACAGGCAACAGCAAATAAAGGAGGCAGGAGACAGGAGAAAATTTTGCAAGTGGTCAGTTCTGCCACTGAATTACAGTAATCTATGGCAAACGGTCAAAGATTATTCCATGCATTGTGCAAAGGTTTTTAACCAGATATCATTTTATGTATGCAGCCATATGTGTGTATACTGAGTATTTTCCAAAAGCTCTGAACATGTCTCAGTCAATCAGCTTTTAAATTAGATGCATTTAATAAAAATCATATAATTTCTAAACTAGACAAAATCCATTAACTACATTCCAATTAAATTATCTGCAATCTTTCATATTCATAATTCCACCCATTGTGCTGACATCTCCTTCAACGCACACTAAATTTAGACATGTATTATCCGTCACTCTATGGCGTATTCACACTCTGTTAATTAGGTCGTTAACGGACAGTGAACAGTACTGGGACATGCATGATCAGTATCAACAGCAGCAGAGGTTTGGAGTGAGCCAAAAGGTCAGTGTGTGTAGGCTAGAGGGGGGTTGCTGTAAAACTAGGCAGATCTTTAATCACATTGACAGCTCCTTGCTGTGCATGTGGACTGTCCCACTCTCCGTGCCCCCCACGGAACAGGGAAAATCTCTTTCAGCACAGGCTGAACAGAGACTGGGTTGGAGGATGACTCTAGCTGTCTGTGAGGAGTGTTCAATAATTGATCTGGTATCAGCTAGCCAGCCTGTGGGGGGAAAACAGGAGTCAGCCAGTGGCTCCACAGCCCAGGGATGAATAGGAGGTGTTGCCATGGATACTCTTGGAATGGGGATGCGCTGAGCAGAGCAGGTGCTGAGAGGGGGCCACAAAGAGAGAGTCATTAAGAAGCCAGAGAGGCTGGGGACATCCATGCAGGAAGAGTTCCGTAATGAGGGTCTCCATTATTACTCACACACAAGAGAGAGGGTGCAGGGAGATATGGCAAATGACTCACATGCATATCATCGTTGTTGTAACTAAAAGAAAAATCTCAGAAATGGCAAAAAATTAAAAGAGAAGGGAAAAAAACCTTCTTAAGTTTTATATAACAGGATTTTATTCACAGAAATTTTGGATGTTTACTATTAGTCCATTCTTTATGAAATGTACCCACAATGTGAAGCTATCTTTTTCAATATGGACAAAAACCAGAGGGCTACATGACAGAGGACTGCTTCCTGTTATGTTACCTGCACGCTGTTGTTGCCTATGCTGGTGGCTCTTTTAAAACGCCGTCCTGTGCCCAGTCCTTCCCCCAGCAGCAGAGCCAGTCTCCTCTCCATCTTTGCCTGGAAAATCCTATCACTCACACGCTGCTCCATCACCCCCAATAACACTACACACAAACAACCAACTGTCATTATTTAGGACAGCAACCAGCACACTCCTCAAGTAAACAAAGCAACACTAGTGGTAACTGATCCTAAATTTTCATGGCCAATTCCGATTCCTTTTCAGCCTAAATGGCCAATGGGTGATTTTTGGGGATTAACTGATTGATTGATTGATTGATGATTGATTGATTTATTAAGTAACAGATGGCAAAGACAATACCTTTATTAATTTAGTTTTTTTACCCAAAGCTCGCTCTTTGAAGGCTAAATGAATACAGTGTTATAACACAATTCTAACAGATGTGTGTACTTCAGACAAAACGTTCAGAGGAGCATTAATTTTTATTATCCCTAAACATCATTATTACTGGAGGAATAAGAGTTTAGAAAAATAAAGAAACACAGCCATACCTGTTCTCACCCATGAGGAGCGCAGCAACTGCGTTGTGTTCAGCTCAGGATAGTGGAAAGCTGTTAATGAGAGAAATACACCATTATCTTCAGGGTCAAAATGATCCTTCCACTGCATTTATCCACTCAGCTGCACTGACTGTAGAAGGATGGTGCACGTGCATGTCAGTAAACACTTACGCTCTGCGATCTGCTGAACAGGGTAGCCCAGGTAGTAGCTGAACTCCACCACATTGAGCTGTCTCAGGAGGCTGCTGACCTCTGACCCCAGTATGTACCCCCGAGCATCACGCACAACAAAAGTGATGTCCACCGGCCCACTCGGCTGTCTTTGGCTCTTAGCTATAGGGCTCATAGTGATGTTCAATATCTGCAATGCATTTATTTAGATCATATCAATAAAAACAAGCACTGTATAACATTCACCTCTGCACAAAATGACATTTCTTTTTTCTGTACTTTTTTCTGAACTCATTTCTTTTTTTTCTGTACTCACTTCATCGTGAAGGTCTACATTACTGAGTCAGAGACTGCCTACTATTTATTTAAATTTAAGTACATTAGTGGTACTTAAATGGCAATTAAGTACAAGTTAATCATTTTCAGGAGATATTTCTGAAGAATTAAGATATAAGACAATCCACTTGCAGATGAACATAAAATAGTTTCCAAAACTGGAGTTCAAAAAATGATTAAAAGATATAGAGAAATTGGGACTCCTAATAACCATGCAAGACCTTCAGATAAACAGCACTTAAAGTTTTCATCTTTGAGAGATCTGAGAAAATTAAGCTCTATTCTTGCGCTTGATTTTTTTCTACACATCCTTTCAGACTCATAGCAGTGAGTTGTATTCTCACAGTGGAAGGATAGATAGAAAAAAAAACCAAGCGCAAGAATAGAGCTTAATTTTTTCAGATCTCTCAAAGATGAAAAAAACTGTTACTGAGAAAAGGAACAAGATAAAAAAGAAGAAAATTTGCAAATCAAACAAAGAAGCTGCTGGTGTTCTCAGAACAACGGATTGACCACCCCAGAGTGCACACATCTACATCACTGAAAGTGTTTGGATTTACTTGAATTGTGAGAAGCAGATAGTGTAACCAACGTCTAAGACTTCAGATTTCCTTAAAAAACTGAAACCAAGTCTCCCATAAAGAAATGTAAAGGGTGGAAACACTAAATACTGAAAAATATATCATATTTAGTTGTTGTGGTTTCTGTGTGATTTTTTTCTTAAACATATTTTCTGCTTTTTTCTGATGTTGAAAAATGAATAACTTGCATTTAATGGCTGTTTTGACTGGAAACAAAATAAACTGTGACTTCAGAATTACCTGGCAAACATTTAATGAATTAAATTTCAATTATATTCCAGTCATGTATGAAATTAGCTGAATGTACAATGTGCAACAGAGGGTTTCTTTAACATATTTTGCCATACATATTTTTTTTTAATAATCATGCTTATTTCTGAAAATGACAGTCACCCCAAATGAGGCTGAGGTGTGTGTGGTTTAAAGTCGGCTGTAGCTCAATTGCTTTAACATGTGTTAAAACTGAGGGCTGTGTAACACATTCAGCCTCAGGCAGTGAATTTCACTCATTAGTTTTGTTGCCTTGACAACTGTTGGGTTGAACAGTGCATGTTCTTTTCTCTAAACCCATTCAAAGCAAACGGCTGTGGGTGATGTCATTTCAGTATATGGGAAGCAATCTACAGATACGGCTTAGCACTTCGATCAGCAAGCATGCCGACAATATTAAAAGCAACAGCTCTGGCCAATATCTGAGTCAAACCGGCCATTAGACAAAAGAAAAGATTAATAGTGGAATTTAATCCCTCATGAACCTTGAACTAAACTCCCAACCCTTCAGGTATTTTTGTTTGGTGATCATAAAAGAGCATGTTGGACAAATCTGACAGAAATAGGAAGCAATTAAGAGGATTGTAGGGGATCAGAGCCGAGTCACTGGTCTCACTGAACAGCTTGTGTGAACACTCTGTGAGCTGCTTGCACTGCAGACTGTGATTCTGACCAGCGTGTGAACACAGCTCCAGCAAACATAATGTGATTACTTTCTGGCCACGCTAAGACAGAGATAACAAAATGCTTAGATTACATATATAATCCTGCATGCATCACTGACATCAGAGTCTCTCTTAACATATAGTGTAAGAAAATTTACTTTATGTACAGAAAATGGTTCCAGAATATGTACAAATATACAAGCAGTTTAGGCAAGCAGTTTGCCTTTTAGCAATAAGATTCCATTACTTATTAGCCACAACAGCCTCATAGCTCTAGAGCACATCTAAAGAAGCTTAAAGAGAAATTCCACTCATTTTTCTGAATTTCTGCATAAATAAATGATGTAATCAAAATCGTTCAGAGTGATTTGATGTGAAATGTTGCCCTAGACAAACTACTAAGTCATAATTGTTCGCAGTGGTGGTGACAGGAACCAAACGTTTGAAGCATTTAATGCCTCTAATTGCTACTTCACATGATGCTGGAGACACTGTTTCACTTTACTGTTTTTAGGGCTGCACGGTAAATTACATTTTTATCACTATCACAATCATGATAAACACATTGTTAAGAGATGTGATGACAGACCAGATCAAATATACCTCATACACCAGCACCATAGAGACATCATATTAATTTCTGGCACAAACCTTTAGAAGCAAAATGACGGCTTCTCTGCGGTAATATTGAACCTTGCTCAAGGTTTGGCTAAACGATTAATTAAATAAAAACACGTGCACAGGTCAAAAACAAAAACTAATCCTGAACTACAAGCCTTTAAAAATGCATCAAATATGAGAACTGTTCTCACACCCAGTATTTTAACCCAGTAGTGTTTTAAGTGTGTGAGGCAGTAATGCTGCTGTCACAACAAACATATTTAATAACTAAACAAACAAAAAATAAACAAAAACTTTTATTTTTTCTTGTTTGCCTATATAAAATATGAAAAAATATATAGATATATAGACAGTTTCTTAGCCTTTCAGTACCTCTAGTTTCTGTACAACGTATCTCACTTCAGACCACTCTGAATGAATTGTTTGCATCTGAATGAACTGAATGATGAGGAAATTTATGAAAAAATTTGGGAAATCGCCTTTAAGCTGGCACCTCAAATATGTCCTGGCTGATCTACAACATTTGGGGTAAGAGAAAAACTGTGTGTATTCAATTTTTGACCACCACATTGTGATTATGAAAAGAGGTTCTTACATGTACAGTGAAATTAGTAGACTCCTTTGAGCGCCGGCGCACTTCAGCAAAGGCCAAAGTCAGGCCTCTCTCTATGTGCTCACTGAACGTACACACATGCACATCTATGTGACTGGGGACAAACTGGAGCACTGCAGAGACAGACAGAACATAAGGACAATACTCATTAGAAGAAATTAAATATGAAGTGACCTCTATGGTTTTCATATTTCAAATAGCTCTACATCATGATATACAGCCACAATAGTTATTAACAGCATTATAGTAATTAGACTCCTGCACTGAAATACAGTGACGAGTTGTGTGAGTGATATGAGTGGCTCTACCAGAGTGGACGTGGTACTGTAGGCCTGGCACAGGACTGATGGGGGACACACTGAGGATGGAGCGAGACGTACGTGTGGACTGTCTCAGAGCGTTCATGACTGATATAGCTGTGTAGACAACAGGACCAGACACAGCCCGAAACACAAAGTCTGGAGGAGCTTTCACTACCTACATGAACACACACATACACAGCGAAGCAAATAAGATTAAAAGTCAAGGCAAGTGTATTTGCAATATAATCATTAATGACACATACATTAACACACAGTACAGTGCAAAAGTCAGAGACAACCCTTCATTCAACCCTTTAATCTCCAGTCAAAGTGACCATTAAGTACAAGTTTTTTCATTTTCCTGCATCAAGGCATAAAGCAGAAAAATACACAGAAACCCTGACAACTAAATTTAATATCAAATGTTTTGGTATTTAGTGTGTCCACAATTCACCTTTATTATAGCATCCAGTCTTTTTGGTAGATCTGCTTTCAGTTTTTCAAAGAAATCTGCAGTTCAGTCTTAGATGGTTGAATTTTCTGCTTCTCATGATCCAAATAATGCAAACACTATCAGTTATGTTGCGGTCTGGTCTCTGGGGTGGTCAGTCCACTGTTCTGAGAAGATCAGCACCTTTATTTTTTATATTTCTTTTTGTCATCAATGACTTCTTTACAGCTACACATTCTTTCAGACTCATAGTGTTAAGTTGTCCTCTCACAGTGGAAGGATGGACAAAAAAAAACGGTGGATTTTTTCAGGTGTGATGCAAAAGTGGAGCTTGATTTTCTTTTGGTCATCTGATAGAGTTTTGATGATCTGTCATGTCTTGCATGGTTATTAAAAGGTTAAGAGGCCAGTTTTGACGGCTTCTGTTTTTTCATTTATTTTCCCTTGACATCTCTATTCCTCTTTTCTTATATCTAATCTCCTTGGAAAACTACCTTCTGAAAATGAAGAACCTATTGGCTGTTTTGACAGGAAATTAAAGACATGAAGGGTGCTCCCTGACTTTTGCACATTACTGAACATACAGCTATATTTCAACCAATGATTTCACCTTGAGAGTTTGCTGAGATGGGTGGAGGCAAAAAACATCTAAGATAGTTCTGGGAGAGAGCTGCTTTCAAATTGGTTGCGACAAAGTGAGTATCAGAAGCTCTCTAATCTATGTGTTCATAATACGGGAAGGAATTCAGTCCCTTCAAGCTAGCCACAAAGCCCATCTCTCTGCTGTTTGCTTATATGAAATCAACAGATAAAGTGAGACAGGAAGAGCTGTGTTTTTCCGGACTCACTTCTGAAACATGACATGAAGCTGGAGCACAGCCATTATGCAACAGTTCACCAGCGTCTGTCATGAAAGTTTACAAAGGTCATGCAATCATGATGAATAAAAATACATTTTCATTTAACCTAAACAAACAAGTGCCTAACTAGGCCTATAAAGATAAATATGCAGATTTCAATCAAAGACCACTCACAACACATTTTTAAGGAGAACACAGTCATTCATCCACAAATCTGTGACATACCTGCAGTTCAACTGATCGATTGAATTCAGCTTTGAGGATCTCTCTGACTTTGGCTTTCGCATAGCCAGCTGTGGAGCCAGGTGGAAAACCTGTGGGGAGTTGGGAAAGACATCACTCTGTGAGTGCTCTCTCTCTATTCTCGAACAACATCTTCTTTCCCAAAAAGCAAGTCTTAAGTACTCTTCAGATGGGATTTATTTTAAAAGGAGTAGTGAGGTAATGCCAGTTTACCGCTGGACGTCTTTAATGTTTATGACCAATTCACACAGGATAAGAAATCTCAGTACAAATGACAGAGATGGGAGTGGCTACTCAATATACGCACTGCCTTCACTCCAAGAAGAGCAGAAAACATTTCAAAACATTTAATTTCGCTTATTCTGTTTACTCTAACCATCTTGCTGTCTTAAGTGAATGCAGTGTGTCATTAGCAGTGTCATTTGCTTAAGAATTCACAGTCAACAGTCAGCTTTAAGAAAATTCAACATAATATTTTCTGCAACCTGTTTGATATACATAACATTAAATGTGAAAAAGTAAACAAAAAAAGTAGGGCTGAATGATTAACAATTGTTATCCTCCCTTATTTTCTATTTGAAATATTTTTCAGATCACAAAACTATATGGCCTGCATTATCAACAATGTTTGTTATAACAAGTTACATCATCAGATTTCTTGCTTACGAAAGCCCAGATAAACAAACGAACAAAGTGAATGGTGACAATGGTTAGCTTTAATAGATGAGTCCAAAAAATAAAATAAAAACACCCACATATATCAAATATATTTGTACTGTTCTATTTTGAACATACTTCTACGAACATAAAAAAAGCTGTCATTTTTAAAGTTGAGTTTATAGAAATAATTGCAATTTAAGTCATCGTCACAGTATTGGTTAGAAAAATCAAAACTAGATATTTTCCCTTAAATCCTTCAGCCCTGCTAAAAAGTAGCACACTGAGTCACCTCGTGCCATGGCATGCAGTCGCTTTCATTCTCAACTCCTGTTTGGGCGCACATGGCGACAGAAATTGTTATATAAACAACACTGGTGGTGTTTATCACCTGCAAATGCGCCCACTACTGCTGTGATTATTCATCTCTTTGCTCAGCTTAGTGGCGAAACCACTGGCTTGTGACATCAATTTATTAACCACTGGTGCACTAGAAACTGTTTGTTTAGTTTTGGGAAACCCGTGTATGGGAGAACATTTGAGGGTTAGAAACATCATTAACACAGCTGTTAGTCGTTAGATCCAAAATTATGGGGAAACCTCACGCTGAGCTGCGTGTATTGATGCCCCAAATTTTGTTCCCCCTGGCCCGTTAACCTGCTGGATCCATCACTACTCAGTGTTCCCGGACCTCATCATTTACCAGTTAAGCCTGTTTTCAAGAAAGCAGCTGTGAAGAAAAAAAAAAAAACCTCTTACCAACTCGAACTAAGTAGGTGTCAGGCTTGGTGATGTTGCAGAGGTACTCCCGGACAGTAGTGGTCTGAGGAGTGGCCTTTAGGGTTGTCGCTGAAGGGTCTTTAGCTGTCGTGGGCAAGGTAGTCGTGTTAAATGCCTCATCCATGGGGCTTGTAAATGTCATGATAGTTAATGGGGTTGTCACAGTTGTGTCACTGTCGGATACTGAAGTGGACAGGGTTTCAGTGTTGGTAAATGTTGTCATTCCATCATCAATAACCTCAGTAAAAGGGCTTTCTGATGGAGGTCCTGTGATGCCTTGGTCAGCCATCTCTGTCACAGGAAAGTTGGAGGTGCTACTGAAGTCTGGCTGAGTGGGCAATGCAGTCACATTCAGAGTGTGGGTTAATACATCACTGATAAGTGTAGGGGTAGGCTGAAGAGCCTCTGGCAATGTGGAACTGACAAACCAGTGGATGTCTGTGGTATTTGATGCCGTTACATCTGGCTCTTCTGATACTGTACGTGACTCAAACAGTACCGAAGAGGTGCTAGTGGCTATAGCAGATGGCACTAATTCAGTGCTAATCCAGTCAGGAGTTGCAGTCAGATTCCACAGTGAAGTTGAAAAGTCCATGGATGGAGTTAATGTCACTGATGAATCCAAGAATGGCACTGTTGTATTTGTCAGACTGGGTCTCACTTCGGACAGATCCAGAATGGTCGTGTTGAACGGATCAAATCCCGAGATATCTGTAGAAGAATCTTCGGGCCAGGAGTTGTTGTCCACAGGTTGTAGCTCTTCTCCATACATCATTGTATAGGTGCTGGTGGCCATTATATGAGTAGTACTTCCTGGAACAATAGAGAAATACTTGGAAGTGGTCTGGTTGTCCCGTCGCTCTGGCAAGCTTTCATTGCCCTTAGAGAGCTGAATGGTGTAGTACTCCAGACTATTCATATCAGGCAGAAGAACATCGGTGGGTTCAACTGTAATGCTGTCAGGCCAACCAGAATCTGACTCTGAACTCTCTTTGACTAAGCCACTCTGATTTAAGGAGGCAGAAACAGTGGGGTGCACAGTCAAGGAATGGACTGCTTTTGGTTGGACAGTTGGGATGCCTGAATAGATGGTGGTGTAAATGGGTATATGGGTCAAAATGTTGGGAATACTGGTTAAATTAGTGGAACTAGGACTCACTACATTTATGGAAGCGGTCGTTTGCCTGTTGAGAACGGTGTTAGTTACATTTGGGGTACTAGTTGAATTGTACTTAATACTGGAGGTCTGATTGGGAAAAGCAGTAACATGTATACTGGAAACAGCACTAGTAGGAATGGGAGATAGGTGTCTGGTGGACAAAGGTATCACTATTCTTGTGGGAAAAGATGTGTCATAGGACTCAGAGTTTGGATCTTCAAAGTCATACATGTCAGAGGGAGAATTGGTGACCAAAGAGTAGCCGTCTCCCTCAGACCCCATGAAGGACATAGTTTCTAAGTAATCCCCAGAACCATAGTCCACATCCATAGTGTTGGTTGGGAAAAAGTCTTCTGGCGGGCCCATAGTTGGCTCTGCAGAAGATGAGGTCACATACTGGTTTCCAAAAAGGGCATGACTTGGATTTAACAGGTGACCACCTGCATTAGCATCATTTTGCATATTTAGGTCATGACTAAAATGTAAATTATCAAAGTCTCTGATTCTGGTAGATGGCTCTACTTGTCCAAGGGCAGAAATACTATTGATAACAGCTTCAGTTTGTAGGTCAGGAGGAGGAAAAGGTGGCTCTTCAGAAGAATCCAATTCAGTTGAAAGCAATTGAGAAGGAGAGATGTTTAAAGCAGGTGTGTATGAGCTGGCTGAAGTCTGTTCGACAGTTCCGGAAGAAGGGGGCACATTTTGAAAGACAGGAGGCTTCACCTCCCGAGACAGTCTTGAAGAAACTCCAGAACTAGTTCTGTCTCCCTCAGTTGAGTCTAAGGAACTTAGTGCTGGGGCAGATAGATGCTCAGGGCTAGAAAGGTAGCTCTGAGGTGGCATGACTGTTGAGCCAAACACAGCGTCAACTGTAGCACTATAGTAATTCTCTGAGGCTTTGAGTGGTTCAGTGTCAGGCAAAGGGGGGAATGTTTTGTGGACGTCGCTTGACTGTCCTGAGGCTTTGAAAGAAGATGATGGCAAGGCTGAAGGTGAAGCTGCGTAATGTGGCACTTTCTCCAGAGACTGCTTTGGCATGTTGGTAGCCACCAAAGGCCAATCTGAGAAAGACAAAAAGACAAACAGAAAATTCAAATTTCTGCTTTGCAAAGAAAATTATTCTACAACACCAACATGAATAAAAATATAGGGGTCTACAGGTCATGCAATACATGACAGCCTTTAATATATAACAGTGCTTCTTTCACAATATCAGCTGAGCATGATCAACTACACATATACGCAAAAACATCACTGAGAAGTGAGCATAGGTTGTCCAGGTGTTAACTGAGTGGTCGACCATTTTTAACACAGCACTGATATGATGCCAGTTTATCAAGCAAAGCTTGTCTCTGGGGTTTTCATACACATCCATGTCATTACCAGGTTGACAGCAGTCTGCCACCAAAAACTATCCAGCCAAGAGCAGTTCTGTTGTCAGAAACTGATCACTGATGAAGGGCTATATGATGGCTAACACAAATTATGCATGGCAAACTGTACACCAGCAAAGTGGACCTACAAGGCAGGTGTTTCTTATAAAGACCTCATTAAGAGTAAGAGAGAGAGGTCATTTTTCTCATGTTACATTAGAAGCCTAATTAGAAGTTTCACAAAAATATAATGAATAAATAAAAACAAAATTACTTCATAGCAAAGAATGCTGCATTTTGCATTATGGGCCGGTCTAAGATTTTTTGATACTCTTGTAGTAAATGAACCTACTTGACTGCAACAAAGTATAGAAAGCTTAAGAAACTTCAGGGCGCATTATAGTTCCAACATACTTGCACGTAATGTGAATGTACTACTAGACGGCAGTGAAAAAACAGAATGAACAGAAAACCGAGGAAGCACAGTCATATAATTGTTTACAATGATGTACAACTGGCTCTGAAGAGTATTGCTAGGGTCTTGTCTCACCCCCAAGGCTACTAGATAGCCAGTGTTCCTCTACAGATTCATGTGCTGTGCAGCTGAGATTTTGAAGGTGTGCAAGTCATGGCCTTTGTGAGCTATGTCTACCCATGAACTCCTTCTCAATATCTTGACACATACATTTCCATCCATCTTCACAGAATTATAAATCAGCCTTTAATGCTGCACTTAATTAAATATATGCTTCATTAATTTTAAAAAAGTTTATATGTGATTGGAAACAATATCTAGTTGATCTGACTCTTTTGACTGTACAGAACAACAACTTCATCTAATGTGTACATCAGAGATTCTGCGCAGAAGGCTTTCACTATGCAGCGCTGTCACTGAAGACCAACATGCTTAGGCCTTTCTCTTTCATCTAGTCTTGCATAACGTTCTGTATCAGGCACAATTTAAATGGTAACTGCGATGATGACACAAGTCAAAATCTCTCACATATGGAAGTTGCCTGGAAGGTGCACACACCATGAAACTTCATTTCAATAATTAAGAGTAGAGCTTTCAAAGAGGATCCCTAGGAGCAGTATCGGTTAGCTTGATTTATATTCCAAAACATGGTATAAATTTTCCATTAGCACAGCCTTTATGATATGAGCAAAGGCAGGGCTTGAAGGCTGGCAGTGTATTCTGTAGCAGCTGGGCCATAATGAAATGGGTCTTTCTGAGGACAGAGAGGAAAGGTGAGGTGCTTCTTAATGAAGACATGCACAAGTGGCTGTGCTCTTAGAGCTTGGCAGCTTAGACAGAACTGGCATTACATAATAGGACGGGTCTGTGAAAGACTGTGGTGTTGTAAATTTGTATGAAAAAGTGAGCACTTCGTCATAAGTATTCAAATGCACTTTACAGATTTTTAGGATCCTCTTACAGAAAAGTGTGGTTCTGGGACTGGAGTCATGTGTCTGAAAAGCTAGGCCTGAACAACATTGTGAATATGTAATTGATCAAAATGAGACCAAGAGATGCAGCTTAACAACATCACAAAAACATCTTGATTCAATTTTACCATTAGGCATCTGCCCCAGTGCAAACTGTAACTATCTCTGACATTCTGAACCAGTCCTGAAGTGCACTCAGCCAGAGAGATCACCGAACATCACTCCAGATTCAAAGCAGAGGCCAGACAGATGTGTGAGTCAGCAGTGGCTGACATCCCTCAGCCCTCTGAAGCAATCCTCCCACACATGGACTTCATTCAGTAATATTTCCAGCTCACAAAGTTATATTTAGACTCATGCAGCCAAAGAAAAAAAAAGAAATCAAGCAGAACAGTATAAAACACTGGCTCTCTTGCAAGAAGAACTAAGTAAACACATGTCTACCCAAGAGACAGACTCAACATACGGACGGCAATCAGCCCCTAAATAAGCTGCAGTCTTTTCACTTTCCTCCTTATTTGTGAAAGCAGAATTAGCCTCCTGCAATGCACAGAATTATAACACAAACTAAACAAAATCCTATGGCACCTTAATCAGGACAATATGTTCCAAGCTTGGGCCTCTGGAGGGTAAACATTTCTCTTGTGGGGTATGTCAAACTGCACACTCACTGCCATGCGGTGTAGCCTGCCAAGCGTTTGAAGCCCCTGAAAAACAGGCAGCTGAGTAAGACCGAGTCTTATGATCGTTATATACACAGAGACAGAGAGAAAGAGAGAGAGAGAGAGAGAGAGAAACAGAGAAAACAAGACAGAGCGCTGAAGAATTTGCCTAAAGAGTGCTGCATTAAAGCCCCTTAACAATTAAGGTTTTGGGGTCCAGCTTTCTGAGAGTTAAAAGAGATGGTTTGGCCAAATTTGCACAATTTTACCCCTACCCTGACCTAGAAGTTCCCAACCCAATTCCTGGTAGCTTCACCATAAGCACATTTTTGTCTCATCTAGCAAGCTTAATTCAACTCATTATCTAATTAACAACCTCCTGAAGCACTGGGTCAGGTGTGTATAGTAGAAAAACACATAAATATGCAGAGCATAGGGTTGCCAGGAGTGGGATTTAGAACCGCTGCTCTAACTGTTCATCATATTTGCTTCTTTAGTTGTGTGGAAGTTTATTTGAAATTACATGCTTTAATGCAAGATGCTAAACTGGTGGCTCTATGTTTATATAGCCTGTTAGATACATTAATGTAATCTAATGTAAACTAAAGAAGCCATCTTTGGAAAGAAATACACATCTTGGCCAACTGACAACATACAGGGTAAAAAATACATTGTGTAAATTAGATTTTGGCCAAACCATCTCTTTAACCACAGGTTTGTTTTAGAGTAGCTAAAGATAATATTTGGTTATGGGGTTGTGGAACAGGCATTTGCATAGCCACATTTTACCTTTAGGATTCTAGTTTCTAGAAATATCTGCAATGTGGACAGGTTTTGTGGACAGTACCCTGCAACTGTGCAAGTCCACAGTGTGTCCAACGTCATAGCAAAATGATTTTCATTGTATTTTGTACAACAGTTTGTGTGTGGCACAAGATTCAGACTTGATTTAATCTCATCAGTCTTTCTCTGTTACAACACTAACACAAGAACCTAGCAATGTACAGATTAGATCCAAAGGATCAGGATCCAGGCGTAACTGACTTGTTCAGGTATCAATGTATTAATCCCTTCCTTCTTTCACACACTCAATTACACTACTGTCGTAGAGCTGCCATAAACAGATTATCCAAACCTGTGGCAAGGAGGGACATTTTTTAGAAGTTAATAAATGTCTGCAGTGTGGAACTATTCTAAAATGGATGTAAAATGTGAGTGTGTTATTACACTTCTGTGAGCAGCATGCCTCCTTAAGCACATATATTTATAAGCAAAAGTGTCACATTCAATGTTTTGTCAATTTTCTAAGTGAAAAAAAAAAAATACATCCTCTACAGAAAACAAACTTAAATATTTTGTGCATCATTTAGTGATAACGCTATACATTTAGTTCAAAGCTGGCAAAAAAAAGAACAACATAAAATATAACGTGCCATAGCTTTGCACGGGCCATGCTTTATTTATTTGATTTTTTCCCCAAATATGTTGAATTTAGCAAATAAACAGTAGGTTTTTGCATTAAAATACACAGAAGTGTGTTCTCTGAAGAGGATGTGTTAACTTACTCACACTTGGAAAATAAATAATTAAAAAAACTATGGTGCACATTTTAAAGCAATTTGTCAAGATCAGGACTTCTTTACAACAAATTTAAACCTAACTAAGGCATTAACTTACATGTTAATTTAGTGTACAAATCTATTTAACAGTGTTCTGTGATTTTACAATGATTTTGTGGCAAAAACAACTGCTATGACGTCAATATCTACCTTGGATGGTAATTCTTGGACATGGATTTGCAGGTTGCAGGTGCACAGGGATGGATTTTAGCATGGCCTGGTATTTATCAACATGAATGCCAACACACACAAATAAAAATATACAAAATGTTGAATCCAGTTAAAGCAATGGTGCACAACTCCGGTCCTGGAGGGCCAGTGTCCTGCACAGTTTGGTGATTTACCTGCTCCAACACACCTGATTACACTTATCTGTGAATTGCCAGGTTAAGTGGGTGTGTTTGAGTAGAGAAACCTCTAGGACCGGAGGACTGGAGTTGTGCACCCCTGACTTACAGCATTTCCTATGTAGTGCTTTTACGTGCAAATGTACTCACATATTCTGGAAGCGTTAATGAATGAGGCTCTTAGTCTTCTACAGGAAGACTTGGAATTCATTCAGAGCTCTGAAGACTTCCTCAGAAGAGCTGACATTATGACTAGCTTCTTGCTGTTTCCATGTTCCATGACCTCACCTATGATTCAGCAGTACATGGCGCCAGATTTTGGAATATACCGGAAAACAAGGATTTGCTTAGGAACAAATGACTATCAATCATTAAAGTTCACGACAAAGTAAAATCTGACTAAAGTAACTTTAAAATTATGATTTTCAGTTTAAAGACATTTTTAAGTTATTTAAGCTGGGTTTAACATCAGCTTAATCATACCTATAAATATTTTCTTCAAGAAATATTTCTTGATGCTTCAGAGCACCGAAGACTTTATTTTACACTAATATGAACCTTTTGTTTTGTAATGGGTTTATAAACATTAACAGCATGACCAGAAGAAGTGCTTTAACTTTAGGTTACAAACCTGTAGTTGTTGCACCTAAATATATAAATGTGTAGGGGGCACATCAAAGTAACCAGAATGCACCTTAAACAATACAAGTGTGAAAGATTATTATTCCTAGCATAGCGATTTAAACTAAATCTAGTGGCTACTACTGACCACAGTCATCAACATGGACTTTTACATGTCTGTTTTTCAGGGTGATTGGCCATTAAGTAGCCTTAATGCCCTAATCAGTCGGTTAATCACTCAAAGGTGAATTCTACCATGTGGAGCTAACTGAGCCAAACACCATTTATCAGGACAGTAGCTTGAGGGCACACTAATGAGCAGGACACAGTGCAGCACACTGATTAGTGCCTGCCCTCTGCCCTTGCTGGGCCACAGGAAGGACAGCGAGACAGCCACTTTGAAAGCCCAACTCTCCAAGCACAAATTCCTTCTGTGCATGACACTTTCTCAGCAAATAATTTATAAGCTATTCTGTACTGAATGAAAACGGGAGGTTTGCCATCTTTTCACTTTTGAAAACAAAAACAGTTTGACTGTAAATTCAAATGCTGAATGCACTTTAAACTGTGGTGTAGTGTTACACAGTCCTTATTACATATAAATATTTTAATATTTAAACTACCTCTGGAAGGGTCTGCACTAAGTGAAAACTCCCTCTACAACAAAGCCCTATTACACATTACACACATAGTTCAACACGGTACAACTAACTACTGTACTTTAACAGTATGAAGACAGGCCAGGGGGCATACAGTAGGCAAATGAGTGCTCAGTGTCTTCCATATTGTAGTGAACGGAAGGGCTCAAAAAACACAAGCACATGAAGAATGGTGAATGGGGGAGTGCTGAAGCTGTTATAACATGCCTAGTGAACTAACCAGGCCTGTGTTTTCCAAAACTTTTACAAATATGTCACCAGCTACTTCCATAAGATTAAAATATTGGTCTACCAGGCGACATAACTAAGAATTGAGGGAACAGGAAAAACAACTGGTCTTGCTTTTTGGATGGAAAATTGGTCCTGCTGTTTGGATGGGAAAAATGGCTCTGTGAATCAACACTGTGCTGGCCAGTTGTGCACACCTGCCAGTCTGTGGACGGTCAGTGCTTTCCAGCAAGCATGATCGGCTGCCCTACAACTCTACATTAGCATCAGTCTAAAACCATCACTGAGGCTCTACTGGTTAAAAATATATGTTCTTTATGAAAAATATTCATATAAAATATTTGTTCACTTTACTAAAAAATCTCCACAACGCTCTATGATATTCATAAGTGATTATTGCTAGGTATGTGATCCGGTGCGTGAGTGCTTGGTTAATCATTCGAGGTGCCAGTATTCGAATATTGAAATCAATATCAGCTAATCAGTACGTTTCATCACAGAATGACAGAGATAATATACAGGCTAACTCTGTTTAGGATGTGACTGAGAAGGCGCAGATCTGTGGCTTTTTTCACTAAACAGGCTGAGATGAGGGCCAGAAAAAAGTTATATTTCTCTGACAAATGACCATGTCAACACACCATCCACTAAAGGCGAGAAAAGCATACTGTGGCATAATTTGACAACTTTTCTTGATAATGATAAACACTGTCATATTGCCCACTTCTAGTCCAAACATGGACAATAAAAGTACTATAATGTATGAACGGCCCACAGAATCATGCTTCAAAGAGGCATTCAATAATTCATTCAGAGAGGGCCACATTCAGCCTTAATGAAAGAGAGCTGACCTTGAGCAATGACAGTTAGAGAGCTGTGTGACAGACAGAAAGCAGAGGAATACCATGACTCAGGAGAACCATATGGAAGAGACTTGCTCCACCACCTGTTCCAGAAACATGACCATGTCATGGTCCAGTGCTATTACATTGTGGATCCTACGCCTGAAGAGTTAGACTCACACATCCTGCAATCAGATGGTGAATATCAGAAGCCCAGGAGATACTGATAGCACAGTACTGTCAGCATGTGCACAGAGCAACACTTTAATTGACTTGTCAAAATACAAAAAGATTGGATGTTAATGCAAATGTAAAAAATATATGTAGATGACACTAAAACATCTGGGATACAGCATGCAACAGAGATAGCATCGTATCAGGTCAGCAGAAAATCAGAAAAAAAAAAAAAAATTCAAACTCATCCTGTAAAAATAAAATCTATTCTGACTCACATTACATGATGTCATGTCATTAGCTGTGCAATTCTTCCTGTGGGGTAACAGGGTTTTTGCGTAGTCTGAACATGTTAAGTGCTGTTGCGTACAAAACACAGGTGGTTGAGCTTTAGTTTAGTCTGATGGAATCAGATAAGACTGAGTGGGAACCCAGTCCATTTCCTACAGAGTCTATTTTTAAATCTCAGTACAGAAATTCAATACAGAAATCAATCGATACATAATAATAATTCAAGCTAGACTGTGTATGTTTTGATGAGGCCTCTCTGGTGGAAATGTATAATTGCACACAACCCACCGAAGAACATCTTGTAACTTTGTTTGTGCTTCGGACCTCAAAGTAATAGTAAAGTTCTGCCTGAGTCAATTCTGTTGTTTTGTGTTTCCATATAACTGAACATCTTAATGTACTATTTGACTTTTGTGACTATTTTAATATTTTAATATTTTGACTCATCTCTAGTACAGACATATGACGTCTTCCAAAAAACTTTTAAATGATTATTTCAGGCTTTACAGGGAGACTTGCAGGAGCACAGAACCCATGCCTTAGCGTCCTGATTCAGTAGTACTACCCTTTGTAATGCTACATTAATTTCAACAAAAAATCTCACAAAAAAATAAAACATTTTTATTACAAAAATCTGTCCTCTTTTAGCGTTTTATCTATTATAAGCTTGCTAACCTGAATAGCAATAGAAAATTTGGAAGTTAAGCTAGTTTAGTTGCTAACAGACTAAAGTCTGTTTTTGCTTGTATTTAATCCAGGACAAAGAAGATCAGGATAAATTTGTATTCCAGAGAAAAGCTAAGTGTGGAAAAGAGAAGCAGAGAGCTTAATGATGTGCACCATTAGTGTCTGATTCTATTTTGAGGTGGGCAGATTTCTGACAAACAGCATTTCCTGCCGTTTGACAAAGGCATTAAATGATCTACTACACAGGAAGCTTTTGAAAATAAGTCTACAGTTGAGGCGTTTTGAGTAAACAATATTCTGATCATGTTTGGCTGATTTTCAGGTCATCATCCTCAGGTCACCAGGTCATCATCTCCCTCACCTTCTGTGTGTGAGAAAAGACTGACGTTTCAACAAGAAGACTGAATTTGACCAAACCCACAGAAATGATTCAGTCAAGCAGATCTAAATGTAATTTCGCCCTCCCTAATTTCGCCAACTCTTGTCCATCGCCAGACCTGATAATATAACCCAATAAAATAGAAGTCCATCTGAGTGCAAAGCAATCCAATCATGTCCTTCACACCCTCACTCAGTACACAGAATGGCCATTTCCACATAATCAATGTGCCAAAACAATGAAAACACACTAATATCCCTTTGTAATGCATGTAGACATACAGAATTGCTTTGACTAATGCCTGATCCACATTACAGGACTTTTAAAATCCTAAATGATGTTGAAAATATGAGAGACTAGAAAATATATGTAAAAATTATGTACTAAAATATTGCGATACTTCAAGAAATTTTGACCATACACAATACGTCACAATATTTTTACAGACATCTGATTAGTTGGAACAGAGAAAAAAGAACCAGTAGTGCTACATTTAAAATGTTAAAACTGTGAATACAATGATTTTTATTCAGTATTTGATATACTGTGTTGCACTAAATCAAAAAAATAGGGCTAATTTTGCTCTCTTTAGAATGAAACATGCAGTTGGTCAGTGTTTTACAAGTACTGATGATATGTTCAGAAAAAGCATACTGCATTGTACTGTGACATAATTTATCAGGATAGTGATTTATATTGTCATATAGCCCAGCCCTATGAGAGACCACACAAATACTGACAAATTCCACAGATTTTTGTGCTCCTTAGTTATCCTTCAGTCATTACAGCTCCACCCACTACAAGATTTGCCCAAAACAAAAACACCACACACTTTCGGATTATGCTTAAGGACCACAGTCCCGACAAACCGTCCAGTTTGCTAGTTATGTGTGCATATAACAGCATAAAAGAGAAAAGAATTATATATTTTTTGTTTTTTTCTATGTATTTTTTTTTTGTCTAACAGGGATGATGAGGATAAAATTATTTTTGTCCTTCCATTCAGCTCGGCTCTCTGTTCAGCTCGATTTTCATTTTTTTTATTTTTTTCATGCTTGACATCAGTATGGCAGTAAATATGAGCGAATCAGTGTTCCCCAGACTACAGGATGGTAAGCTGTAAATATTGCATGTTTAATTTTACGATTTGAAATCAGGGCAGTCATGACTGGACTGTCGGTAGATCAGAGGGGTAAAGACTGGATAATATACATCCCACACTAGTAGCAGTAGCGGGGAAAAATCTATATCACAGTAGAATTTACATTTCTGACGTTTTCTGTATATAACAAGGTATATCATGGTATATAAAACCAAGATGCTTCTTCACTTAAGCATCTAAAATGAATTTTTTTTGTAGGTTAATTAGAGTAGATTACTCTTCTGAGATATACTGTCACTCCTTAATAATCATTTTAACAACCAACATAAATCAGAAATATTTTTATTGTAGAAAATAGTAAAAATAAAGCTGAACAATAAATATACAAACCTGTCGCTACTACTTTCTTTTTGTTTTTTTTTGTTTTTTTTCCAATTTTCTCCCTAATTTGGTTGTGTTCAATTCCACCCACCAGTTATGTCTCCCCCAATCACATGGTACCACCAGCGCTAGGAGGGTGAAGTTAAGCACAACCTTCCTCTGAGTCACGTGAAGCCAGCCACCACATCTTTTCGAACTGCAGCTAACGCGACGTCACTGGACAGCTGATCGCGCTTGGAGGAGAAAGTTAACCAGTTCTGTTACATCAGCTAACAGAAGCCTGCACTGGTTAGCACTGTGCTGAGCGATGAGGAGAGAGGTAGGGCCATCCTACCCACTCAGAGAGAGCGATGCTAAGTGCACTCACTGGGACTCCCAGGCCACAGATGGCTGTAGCATCATCGGGGATCAAGCTTGCGATCTCCCGATGATGGGGCCAATGCAGATGGTTGCCCTACGTAGGCGCGGTCAAAACGAATTTCTAACTCTAGCCTACAGGCCCCAAAAACACAGTGCTAAACGTTGACATTTTTCCTTTTTTTGCATTTTCATTTTCATTTCAAATGTAAGTGAAACACTCCTGGCTCAGCTAATCAGCTAAAAGGGATAATATTAGCATGGTCTGCACTGTATGTACATCACATTGTTTGTGCATATTTTGTAGCATACTGGTATAATGGTTGTGATGAAAATTCTACCTGAAGAAGAATTCTGACAAGTATACCAAATAAACCAGTATACCTCCCATTATTACCCTGCATCACAGAATAATCTGGGAAGACAATCATTCAAGATCATTTCAGATTCAGTCTGAAATTGAAACACATCTTATTATTGTTGGTGAATCGGCCTCAAAATCAGCCCATTATGTACAAATATTAAACATTTAGCATGTCCAAAAAGGAAAACTATAGATATCGAATAAGACAAACAAAACTGGAAAAAATAGAATAGCTGATTGACAGCTCATGTCTGACTACTGCACAAAACAAATTTCATAACTGGGGCCCGTCTAATTGCCCAGCGCCAACACATGGAGTGATTTATATGAAACACCCCAATTTTCATTATCAGGATCTGGATTACAAAGTCTAGTTTAGGGGAACAGCTGTGAATCACACAAAAGTAGGTCTGTAGCCAAGGTCTACTGCTGGGAAAACTGAGATACCAATTACGGGCCTCCCTTAATGATGTCATTTCCCTTCATTTGCCAGGCTCTTTCTAGTGAAAGTCTCATTTTGATGGTGGTGCTACTCCAGAAAAAGAGGTGGGGGGAAGAAAAAAAAAGTCTTTGCTATTAATGCAAACTTCTTTGCCCACACATGTTTCTGTTTTAGGCACATCCCCATTGCGTGACTGCCTCTCTTGCTTGCTGGCAAACTCCCTACTCGCAGCCTAATAAAACAATCAAGATATGTCTATGCTGACAGTTGTTTTATATCAGAACGTTTTCAATGGGGGAGAAGACTGTATTGCCTGTGTGGCATCAGGTCTAGTTTGTAATACATGCATATCATTAAGACACTGTACAATGAAAATGAATGTTTCTGCTTTCTGAAATTATAATGTGTTCCTCTCAGACTATGATTTGCGCACAAAAACATTTCAGTATTTAGCTGCATCTAAGCGACAGAGTAGTTTATGGAACTGGGATTCTGACCACATTCATGAACTCAAGCTCACAAGTACACTCAAGCCCAGGGCAACAAACCAAGAAATTCATGGCTATGGACAAAAGATATCTTTATCTTTTGCCCACAGCCATGCTATAATATAGGCTTTTTTAATTCTAAAAAGAGTTCCATGGATGTTTACTTTTTGTGCAAAACATTAAATCCCAGTTCTATAAAGAACCTAATTATAAATGTTCATATATATACATTGGAAGCAATCTCTGCTTTTAGATTTTCTTAAACCAAGTAATTAAGTCTGCTGATCACTTATCACTTATGAATTATACACAGTAGCACTTGGGATCACCCTTTAAAACAAGGGGAAACAAGCTATATCAAGTATACATTTACAAAACAGATAACATTAATAACTTTTAAGTCCAAAAAAGTGATTAAGGTTGTTGGGTGTAGTATGACAGACAGAATCAGCTCCTCTGATACTGAACAGCACTTTGTTGTCTTATCAGTGGCTGGGAAGGACTGACACTTCCCATGTGGTGCCATGATACTAAACTAACAGTAGAATCTGTATCTCACTGAAGAGAAAGTCAGCAGTGAGGAATGTTTCCCATAGCATTAACAGTAACAGGAAAGTCAGTAATGTAATGTCAACACTGTTTTTATATTGTTTTTATGGTAGACAAATGGGAAGCTAGCACAGCTAAAAATTTTGAGTTCACTGAACGTTTAATACTAAGTTAACAAAACAATAATCGGTGTGATACATTCTGGACACTAACACATCCCCATGCCATGACAGACCCCAGATTTTGAACTGTATGCTGGTAACAATTTGGATTGCCCTTTACTTTTTTGGACCAGAGAACACATCTATTATTTCCATAAACAATCTGAAAGGTGTACTTCTCAGGCCACAGTACAGGTTTCCTTTGTGCATCAGTCCATTTCAGATGAGCTGAAGCCCAGAGAGGTCTGCAACATTTCTGGCTGTTGTTGATATACAAGGCTTCCACTGTGCATGGTACAGAAATAACCTGCATTTGTTCAGTAAACAAAGTTTACTGAAAACCGTTCTGTCGAAGTATTTCAGAGCCCACCACATGTCCATCACAGAAGCATGCTAATTTTTAATGCAGTGCTGTCTCAGAGATCAAAGGTGATCTCTCTCAAGGACTAAAACTTGAATTCATTTGAAATCTGGCAACACCCACTCCAAAAATTATGCAAATTATGTGGACTAAAGTTATAAAGTGTGTTTTGGCCTAGGCTGCTTTTTGAACAAGGCACAATACAGGGCAACAAATCAGAAAGGACTCACGTATATCAGTTTTAAAGAGACAGTAACACACTGTCCACAAAGAGGACCTTAGACTAAAGAAGTCTGAGAAATGTTCTAAGGGACAAATAGAGGCTGGAAAACTGTCATGTAAAAATGAATGATGACTGTGTTGCTACATAAAACCACACACATGTTTTAAGTGGACCTCAAGAAAAAATACAAGAAAATAATAGAAAATTGTAGCAGACAAACCATTTAAAACATCAAATCATTTATTTACAGTGTAATAAATAAAAATACATTCTGCTAAAAGTATATGACTTCAGTCCTGTCAGGTTATGGAGCATGACTTTCTACAGCATGGCAGGCAAAATGCTATTTTTCTGTCTGATCTGAGTGATCATGACTGAGGTCATGTCTGCTCCTCACCACACTGTAAACTCCCTCTTTTCCTGTGTACTAAAGGTAATGCACTTCAAACAGGACTGATGACAGAAAGATGAATGCGAAGGCAAAGAAACAGGTATAGTTATAGGATGATGAGAGAGAGAGAAAAAGAGAGAGAGCTAATGGAGGAGGAGGCAGGCTTATGCTGGGATGGTCTCCAGAGCAGAACTCTGCATCATAGTTGGTGTATTGTGTAATTCACAGGAGAACGCTCAAGTTCTCTGTGTGTTTCCCCCACTCCCTCAGACTTCTTCAAAAGACAGGAAGGCTGGACGTGTAACCAGAGAGGCCCTGAAGACTGTGTCACTCTGCAAGCTCTCAACTCAGAGACGGACGGCACTTACAGAACACACTTCTGGAGCTTTCCACGCACATAATGACTTAAAGCTACAGTTCAGTGAAAAACATAATTTACACATCTTTGTCCAAACGCAGTCAGCCAAGAGATGAGTGGTGTCTGAAGTTTGTGTCTTCAGTTTTGTTCTGGAGCTACACGCCTAATGTAGTTCTCATATAATGGCTTATTTGTGTCAATAAGCATTGTGCAAACTACATGCTTAAATCATCACACAATGGAATTTGTGTAGATAACAGCAGACCATAAAATGCAAGAACCACACAGACAAGTCTACGTCAGATTACTTAACAGCTCGATGTGGTTTGAGGCAAGTGTGTGACAATTAAGTAACACAATTTGCACAATGCTAATTGTTGGCCATAAGCTTCCATTACTTGCTAACTACATTAGCTTCTTAGCTCCAATACAAAACTAAAGAAGCGTTGGACACTAAACATGTCTTGGCTGATTGACTACGAAGATAAGAATAAATTTGATTTAACACCCAACTATCGCTTTAACATTTAATTGAGGCCTAATGTTTTTGTCTTAGGGGCCAAAGTACAATGCTTGAGGTGGGCCAATGGCCAAAAAAACAAAATAATATACAAATAAGTGAGGTAGGTGTTAAACTAAGTTTAAAAGTATTTTTGAACATTACACTACATTTTCTGATTTAAATACATCAAAACACAGATTTTTCAAAAATTTAGCACAATAAAATCTTGATGTAAACAAGGTCTTCTGGAATGATTTGAAGTGAAAAGCTCCATTCTAGACAAACTTAGCAACTCTGAATTGTTCACAGTGGTGGCAATAGGAACCAAACAACCAAGTAATTAATGCCTTTAAAAGTCCCCTCACAGACAATTATTACATAAAATGGCTATGAATATATTGCTTGATGCCTAAGACACTGTTTTACAATAGTTGTGCAATAAGCTTTTTGCTTAAAACATATTTTTAAACATGTTTATGGCACAGAGGTACATGCACAGTGTTCTAAGGCAAAATAGTACCCAATTAAACTATTAAAGTTTTTCCAGATTTACTACTGTTTTACTATTATCAACAGTACATATAAAAACTCAGAAGAGACAAGTGTAGGTTCACTGGTAGTTTTAGAGCAAAGTAATAAAATGGTTATACTTGTGTTGTAGACATCATGACACCTGGTTCCTATCACCACCACTGTAAAGAAATCATTGTCAGTTTCTCTGCAATAAAAAAACCAATCACATCAAACCACTCTGCATGACTCAGGAGTTTTGAAATGGAATTCCCCTTTAAAGGCAAAACCTGAACTTAATAAGTCATATATAGTATAAAAACATGCTTGTTCTTTCACTGGGTGAGGGGGTGTGGTCAGGATAACTTTCTGGTGGGCCAAATCAAATGTCCTCACCAGCCAACTTTAGCCTGCTGGCTTCACTTCAGGCAGCACTGCCTTGCTCTAATGAAAAGAATGTTCCTACAAGACATATTGAGGACAACTGTATTTTGTTTGTAGCACGCAATGTTTAAGGGAAGATGAACAGCAGCTGAGTCATTGTTTCACTTAAGTCCGAACGGTGTAAGTAATATCAGTGTAGTAACATTACACAATTACTACCACAGTAGTTGCTTGACAGAGCACCCACTTACTTGGAAGTGGTGATCCTGGTCTGGCAAACCTAATTTTGCTACGTCAAAGTGGTCCGTAGTTGTAAAAACCTGAACTGTGCATTGGTTGTTGTGTCCACATTTCACTGAGCAACTGAATTTCCAATAAAATGCGCTCTGCTGGGATGACACCATCTGGTCCGAGTGAGCCAGTCCAGCCGTGTGTTGAGGCGTACAGTTATCGCAGCCCAGTGCAACATGGCCTCAGTGGCAGCCTTCTGCCACGCTCGGCCCATTACCTCAGGCAGGGTTCATACAGGCTCATAGTCAGAGAGTCTGCCACAGAATCACTCTAAAGACACTGAAGGGTATGAAAGCATCAATGCAAAAACCACAATGTCAGTGTGCAGGTTTTTTTTGGAGGTGCATAACAAACATAAAAACATACTATCACTACATACCACATCACTCCAATATCTGCAGAAAATGCTGTACAGGTTATCAGTCAGGAAACAAAAGAACAAATCCGATCTGACTCTGTAGGAAATCCAGCCTGATATATCACAGAATTGCTTGAAGCACAATGTAAAGTAAACAGCAGCCACTTGTAAGCTAATGTTACCATAACCATTACCTAATTTTGCAAAGGTTTTTCTTTTTCGTACAACACTAGAGTGAGTAGTTTAAGCATGGTACTTTTAGACGGTTGTCTTAAGTAAATGAAAAATCACTCATTTTATAGTAGTAGTAGTTTTTAAACTAAAAAAACTAGTGCAGTATAGATGAAAACTACTGTAGTATCGATACTGGCATCAGAAAAAGAAAAAGTGGCAATGGGTCATCTCTGACTACCACATTCAAAGTAATGAAGCCAAGTGATGAATGACATCACCATGCTGTTTTCTCTCAGTCATCTGAGCTTAACAGGTAGAGTAAAATAGCCACGGAGTTCTTGTCTGACTGCCTTGACACCAACACAGCATTATCTCAGCCTCCCAGACCCTACTCGCACTCCTCTGCTTTCACCAGGTTTGATTACAAACTGAAAAAGACCATTCTTATCCTGAAGGGCTTCTACTCTTAAATACTCTGCAGAACAAGTAGATAGGAAACAGAGTTCTATGGCCAGGATAACAGATAACAGCCTGGAGCCACTGGTGTCGCGTTAGACAAGTGACATGTGGTGTATCAGACGATGCAAAGCTGGTCCAAACCTGCACTGCAACGGGCCAAGAGGCACAAAGCTTCTCTGAATTCATGACTGACAAGAGCCAAAAATCGCAAAGACTTTGCCATCAGCGGATGCTGAGGACAGGATCGTAGGCCAATTAATGACTGAAAGTGTGATAAAAATGAGCTCTAAAAGGTACTAGCATATTAGAGTAATGGAGAGGAGTACTGCCGGCCTTAAGGATCAGAGCAGATGGAAAGAGAACAAACAGCGGTGTTAATTAGACTCTTTAGTTCCTTTCATCCTGTAAATGCATTCCTGTTTAAGTCAGACCAACCAAATACAGAGACAGAGCCAGAACCAACGGAGCCACAAACTGGAAAAAATAACAGTCTCTAAGAGTTTGTTACAGACATACAGTATATGAGGGTTTCTATATCTGTGGTGAGTATTCATATCTCCCATGGGAATTGATTCCCTAGTGCTGCTCAAGACTGTAAGCTGCCTCACTGCATTTAGAGTGTAAGACTGGTGAATGTAAGATCCTGCTGTGGAAAACTAGCTTGTTAAAAAAGATTTTATCTTAGAAGCACAGAAGAGTCCAAATTACTTGCAGATGTCCATATTATTACTTACATCTGGCAATAGCATAAGTGAACGGTGAACACCTTCTCCATGGTGGGTGCAATGGGCTAAATGGAATTAATAGACATTTACTTGAGAAAAATACACCACAATTAGTACATTAACATCAGCCTAAAATGTGTACAACAATTTTTTTGAGAATATTTAGTATAAGCCTCTTATTCAGGTAACCATATGGAAAATCTGTGGCAAACGGTTCAAAAACGTTCATGGTTGTGTTTTTTTTTTCCTCTTCGCTTTTGCCCTGATTCTTATTTCTATTATCATTATTATTATTAGAAGAAGCCATTTCTTCTGGACAGAGCATTAAATCTCCTGACTGGTGGCAAAAAGCCTCTCTCCTCCACTGACCTGACCTTGGCCTTAAGTTGAAGCATTCTCCAAAGACAAAGTCAAACCAGAGCACTGAAAAAACACCAACTCCCCCTGAGCAATGAAAGCATTCAGCATCAAAGTGGCTGAATTCCAACAGCCCCGCTGTCCCTCAATGGGATTTTGTTTTCTAGTGTGGCAGGCTCAGGAGCAGCCTGGGCATCGTGGCCCCGTGCCTTTTGATGGGCCTGGCATGCTGATCTGTCCCCAGTACCAAAGGCAATGAATAATGAATGCTCTCATTGTCACTCTAAAACAGATCAGGTTTCATACGAAAAGAGACAACACTTGTAATTAGCCAGGAGTTTTACAGAGTTGCATGACATTTGCTCAGTAATTCTTTTCTGAGAGCCTTGGCCTTGACATGCACAGTGCAAAAGCAGGAGACCAAGAAAAAGTGAGATTACTCTTCATTTGTAACATCAACCACTGGGTTATCATAACTAAAAAACAGTGATCTCATATGAGCCAAATGAGATCCCACTAATTATCACCTATATACTGAAAACACACACAAACCTTCATGTACAAAAAGCAAGTTTAAAGCGTGGCAGGAAGAACCACTGAAGGCTAAGTTGCATCTTACGCAACTCATTAACACTTAATTCAAAAAGGAGCTCCTGCTTAATTTTGCAATAGCACGAACAGGAATAGCCTAACAAACTTGTTCAGAACATCTGCTGTCTCCATCAGCCCCAGGAGATCTGGGGCCACTTCTGCAGCCTAGCTTCACCGTCTCCACGTGCTGGACTCTGGGACTTGACTCACACTGCCACTATTACACACTCTTCCAGCAATGAAGGCCACACTCCTCCAGCCAATGGGAGTCAGTGGAGTAGAAAGCAGAGCTATCATAACTCTTGAGTGGATTTATACATTGTGAATGACCAGAGGGACAGAGCATGCTTCCACTGAGAAAAAACAGCTGGTTTTAAGAAGGATCTTGTCTCTTTTTCCTGCCAGGAGACAACTGGCTCAATTTCACTTACCAGAGAGATTGAGAGGAAGTTTAAAAGTGGTTTGCCTTGTTTTCAATGCACATTCATTGATAGTAGGGCTGCACATTAGTGCTGGACAACACAGATAAAGTTCATTAGTGCTGGACAACACAGATAAAGTTCAATATTGCAATATTTTCCAAATGCATCATGGTATCACAGTATCAGATGAGTTAGCGTTAATAAAGAATAATAAAATAAAGAAAAATGAACCCACTCTTCCTATGTACTTTTACTGTATGTTACAAGAATGCCTTATGAACTTAAAATACCACTCCCTGATTTGACTGTTATGTTCTGTTTTCTTCTCTTAAAAACATCAGGGAAACTAACCTTTTGAAATAAAAGTCTCTGATGTAGTATGTAAAGTTTCAAAATGCACTGTTTGTGTACCCAGTTCACATGTGGAAACTGAGCGCAAAAACAGCCCAATCTGAATTCAGTGTTTTCATGAGGTCATGCAAACACATTTACATATCTCTGCCTTTTCAGCCTACAGCAGTTCAGCCTTGCCCATTTTTTTGTGGCTGAAATGCAGGGAAACCAATCAGAACAGAGCTCATTTACATATATCAGACTTAAAAGCACAGTAACATAAACAGTTTGTTCAATTCTAAGTGATAAAGAAAGGTCGGAAATTGTCAGGTAAAAATGACGTATGACTCACTCTGAAGTCA
Organism: Colossoma macropomum; assembly: GCF_904425465.1. NCBI lineage: Eukaryota > Metazoa > Chordata > Actinopteri > Characiformes > Serrasalmidae > Colossoma > Colossoma macropomum. Next base: position 18,982,169 of record NW_023494798.1, read on the forward strand.
TAAGCGGACCTCAGGGGAAAAATAAAATACTAGAAAAATGCAGTATATGGTTCCTTCAACATTTTGCCAAAAGAAACCTTACAAAGTATATTTTACTAGTGTAGTATTGCTTTTTTATAAAACAAAATGTTACGTTGGAAATGTAATAATCCAACAGTGAGAACTCATGTGACCAATCACAATATTTTTTTACTGTGTTCTGTGTGCATCTTGACCAATCACAGGTTTACATGACCATTTCTGTGCATGTTTTGAAGGTGAATTCCACCTATTTTTAAAAATGTCTGTATAATTAAATGGTTAAAATGTAAGGAAAGTTAATTAAAGTGGTCTGATGTCATCCTTTCTAGAAAAACTCACCAAGTCAGAACTGTTCTCAGCGGTGGTGATAGGAACTGAACATCTGGCCTCTAAAAGCTCCCTCTCAGAAAGTTACTACACAAAATGGTCATGAATATCCTGCCTGAAGACTGAGACATTGTTTCTGACAGTTTTATAAGAAGGTTAAGAGAAAACAGGCCCCAAAGAAGCTCTATATTTTGTTCCTCTTTTCCCATTCTCAACATATAAAATCTTGTGTAGGTTCACTGATCGTTTTGGATAGTAAATAAAATGTCTAGACTTGCATTGTAAACATCTTGACCCCGGGTTCCCATCATCAACACTGTAAAGAAACTGGCAAGTATCTATCTATCCATCCATTTTAAATTAAACCACTCTGAATGGCTTTCTTTACATCTCCACATTTGAATTATGTGGAATTTTTTTTAATTGGGTGGACTTCCCCTTCAATGAATCAAAGCACTCGTGTAACAAATCATGGAACAAACTATTCTGGCCAAAATAATGAAGGCCAGATTTTTACCATGTCACATTACTGATTGGCCAGTGTGTTTTTAATATATTGCAAGGTACATGACAATCACAGTATGCAGCTATATAATCGCAATATTGGTGTTCTGTACTTGTCGTGCAGCCTTAGTTGATACTGACGAGGCATAAGAAGGTGAGATGAGAAAGGTGGGCTTGCATCAAAACAGCCAGGCACATGTACATATACTCCCCCATACACATCACAAGCCTTGATTACAAAAGCATGGTGCATTGATTTGCACACTGTAGCTAATGTAAAAGCTCTGAGGAGTCCTTGAATACTCCCCCTAACACCTCCTTGTGTTTCCAAGGTTACAACAATATCTTGTAACCTTGGAAACTCAATGTCAATAAATCACAAAGCCTATCAACAACACACATACACATTTTAGATTATAACCCACTGAGAAGATTAGTCTTGATGTTGATTATGCAGAGATATCATCGGGGAAAATCATTTGTTGGGGGTCGGCAACATCACACAAACATCTCTGCAGTGCTTTTCAATATAAATGCAATCAGATTAAAACACCTGTAAGCTGCAGATTGTTGGCGGTATTAGAGTCCATAAGCTTTAGCAACCTGATTGCGTCCTGCACAAAAAAATGCCTGACAATTAACTAATGACAAATTCACTTTCATTCTTTTTTATAATAACCGATGCAAGTTCATACCGCTATTCCATAAACAAACACTTCTTTTTTCTCCTCTCCAGCAGATTTTTCAGAATGCTAGTTAACCAACAAACACATAAATGTTGTTTGCTAAGGGAAATCCTGCACATGGATCCCAGCAACCCATCCCTCTAAAAACTATTCTGAATAGCTAATTTCCTGCAAGGTTGTTTCCCAAATGGCCTCTATGTCTCCAATGCCTCTGCTGTTCCATCAGCGCTGTCTTCACAAGCATTCACATCCAAACTGCAGAATAAAGGATACAGAACAGAAGAACGTCTGCTTTGCACAGACAAACAGACAGGCAAATAAGTATTGAGGAGGTGGAGAAATTTTAATTACTCAACAAAAAACAGGCTTTGCATCTATTTCCATTTGCATTTCCTTGAGAAAGCAATTGAGTAGTATGACTAAAATACAAATAATGTGATTTTTAACTGTGAGGGCTTCTGTCACATTAACCTTATATTGAGGTCACAGCATACCAAGTACACATTCACAATTTGGTGAATTTGCATCCTGAACTGCTGCCAGACGACACACTTGAAAATTCTTCTATCTTCTGTTTATTATTTCTAAATATGAGCATTTCTGAATCAAACAGGAAACCTTAAAAACTTTGAGGTAGGACATCACTGCACATACTTATTGTACTAAAGGAGAAACAAGGTCAGTAGGCTTCTATATTTGGAGCACTCAAATGCCACATGGCTGAAAATGACAGTGAAAACTGTTGCCTAACTATTCAAAAAGTAGGAAAGTGGAAAAAAGTGTACACAGTCTGAAGGGAATGGTGTGATAAATGAAATGATGACAGTTATTATTTTCAGACCATTTGAACTGGAGCCCATTTGGAGGTGCCTATCCAAACTGGGCCTTTCTTTTTGAAAACACAGTATCCTACCACGAAGAAGTGTAAGCTTTGCAATCAGCATTAGACCTACAAAAGAAAAGCCAAAAATGCATGAAAGATTTCACTATTAGAATTTGAATTAAACATTATCAAAATTATTTACATAGTTTATCCTTTGGCATGGCTACTAGTACTTTACAGACTACAGGTTTCACTTTAAAGCATTTAGCCTTTACCAGCTCACTTAAAAGTTTAAGACCTGAAAAAAATTAAGTTGGCACCTTTAATAGTATGTTAAGAGATTAGCTGTTTCTCTTTTTCTACTTCAGTAACAACAATCCTGTGAAAACATTATACATACTAAATTATTAATTCTGTCCTATTCGTAACCACTGGCAGATCTAATCATTAAAGTCCAGGTCAGGATTATTTTGGAACGGATTGATTTTTGGACTGTGGTAATTGCCACAGGCAATTTTATCACACTGTTTACAGGAGACTGGTCATTAAACATAACTCAGCATATAAACTAATGATTTTTGTCTCCATTACTTTCATGCCAGGCCTTTCAAAATAACCTGCATGCAATTTTTTTTTACATGCTAGTTCATGTCCCTTGTCATACATGATTTGTCATGTCATATCACTAAAAGACAAAAACTCGTTTTACATTATTTTCCATCTATATGTAATGACTTTCAGCCACCTCTAAAATGTCTTCAGATGTCTGATTACATTGGTGCACACCAGCCGACGGAGAAAAATAAGATTAACCAATAATATGGTTCATCTCCCCCTCTCATCCAAACCTATCACTGAAAGAAAATGCTCTGCCAGCTCAGAGATCCTACCTGAAACTGTGTTTTACTCTGAAATTTGTCATGGCATGGTAGAAAACGTGTTACGATTTTTCATGCTGAAAGCACAAACACACATATTAGCACGATCAATCAACATAGAATAAGCCCGGAATCTAGCCTAAACATTTCTCAAATACTTATTCAATGGAAATTCTAAGGTAGCAGACAGACAACTTATGGCTTTAAGAATGAGTGTATTTAGCAGCTACAACAAAAACAGATTTTAAAAACCTCTCCCTACTAATGGTGATTTAATAAACATGAACAGACAACATTTACAGTGGCTTTGCCTTTTCTGGCTGTCCATCATCCAGAATAGCATCTGTGTATTTTCTCTTTAGGTGCTCGTGCATCTTGCTACTGCCGCTGAGGTATGCCATCAAAACTTTGCACAGTGTACCTTTTTTGTTTTGTGCTAATCTAAAGTACTCCTATACTTTCAACTTTGGGTCTTTGGAAACTTTTAGAAACCTCTTTCACAGCCAAGTCAGACTCTGGTGCAACAAACAAGGATCTTTTATAACTGAATGGTCCGATGACTGGAGCCAAAAACAACTAACATCATGCACACAGCAATTCCGTAGTGGTATTCAGGAAAAGCATTTGTTATTTGAATTGAAGTGTTTTAAAGATCAAAAATAATGACAATGCATCTATTTAAAATATTGATGTCAATGCATTTTCAGTGTCAATGTCATTGATTATGACAACTAATGGCGGCAGCCTTTATGCCTGGCTGTAGAGGACATTCAACTACAGCTCAACCAGCCAAACAAAAGACTCCAACAAGACATAAAACTCCACAAATAAAGTACTTTGACTAGCCTTGGACGTGATTCCTGCTGTTACCGTGCTGCAGAGACTGTTGTTGAAAGATACAGATGAGGCGAATGGGATCAAAACTATGAAACATACTTTCCTTACATCTGTACAGAAGTGCTTTTCTGATGTGGAACAAAACCACCTCTTCTCCACTGCAACATTACTTGATCCAAGGTAACTAATGTTAGCATAGCTAGCTAATGCATTTAACATAAGCTAGATTTTAAAAATGTATCCGTTAAATTACACTGCTCACATTTACAATAACAACTACTTAAGTCAAAGTAGGTTACTCTGTATGGTATCAGACTCAGCAATGGCAAGCGCTAAAAACATGTACTCTTACTCAATACTCTGTCTGAAAAAAACTTGTATCAGTGCATCACTAGCATGTTTTAAATATGGCTCTACTTTGTCGATTCCAAATTACCCAATGTCAGAAAAAATAAATTGCCAAAATATATTGTGTATCTTGAAAACTACAAGAATCGTGATATTACATTTTTGCCAGCTGTACAGTGGCATGAATATTAGATATTAATGAAGGTAGAGTTCAGATTCAGAATACTAAATCAACATACAGATCTGGTACCATCTCTGAAGCTCAGAGATACAGCAGAAGACAGACTCAGCCAGTGCTTTCTAAACCAAGTGTGTTTGAAATAGCAAATCGCTTCCCCAAACTGATCGTTAGGCCTAAAGCTCCATCATAAACCTTACCACAATATCTGGCAATGACCAGAGAGACTGTCAGCAGTTCCAAACTGTTGAGACAGCAGTAGAGTATAGAGTTGACAACAACCACCTTTCAATCAGCAGCAGAGAGCACTATGGGGTGAATGGCTTCTTGGAACAAATAATAGAACAACAGTGAGACAGACATTTGACAGTGAATCTGACATGCTTTTTGAAATTTCACTTAAAAGTCAGACAAGGCCTGAAATATCTTAGTCTTCAAGAGACAGAGGATTCTAGGAGGCCTTATCTGCCTTAAAACAACAAAACACTTTTACCAGGTCCTTATCACTGAAACTTGTCTGGAAAAAGATAACAACAGCTTGGTAACATCAAAATATTTATCATGTCAAATTAGCATTTCAGAGCAGAAACAGAAGCCCCTATGTCGAAGCACAGCACTGTTTGTTTGCCCTTTTCAGAGTTTGTAAAAAATTGAGCAAACCGTGCTTAGAAGAATGATGAGCACATGCAGGGCTTGCAAGAATGTAAACAGTTAACTTGCCAAAGAGACCTCTCAAAATATACAAAACCAGAATATCAGATGTATTAAGGATAATGAACGTTTTTACAGTGGATCAGATAGGTCTTGTAGGACTGTGCTCAAGTGGCAAAATTACCACTGTAACAGTCCCTAATGATGGTAAATACTCTTTTATCAACAGTTTAAAAACGTGTTATCCATTTATTTATTTCATGAAAACCACAAGACACTAGCACTCCCACACATGAACATAATAAGCTGTATAACATGTTGATGTGATATTCTACATTAACACCACATTTACTGTACCTAGCATAGACAGCAGCTGTTGAGCTGCTCTGGTTGAACATGCTCAGTGCTGTAAGCAGATATCATGCCAGTACAAACCGTATATGGTACAATGTACATTTTAGGGCATCCTCACACCAAAGCATTAGGTTCCATACATCAGACAAAACAGTTTCAGCTTTCAGGAAAAACTCTCGTTCATCAGGTGAAATGGGCAGTTTAAAGCGACCTCAGCTGAACTGGCTTCAGAGAAGGCACCAAGCTAAGTGGCCTCAGAGAGTGAAGTTTGTGTGACATTCACAATTCCTATCTTTAGAGACTAAATTACTTTTTGTGGCAAAATTAAGGCTGACAACATATGACAAGCACAGGTTTTACTGAGCTGTGTGTTTGTGTTTTTTTACTGACAAAAATAATTCTTAAACTCTCTATCATTGTGTTTTCTCCCACATTTGACTTCAGTACTAGAGAGCATCTCAAAATTACCAAAAGAAAAATGCAGCTTTTATTATTATTAGCAGTATTAGTAGTAGTAGTAGTATTTCTGCTAGTATACAGTAGATCTATATAGCAAACATATATGCAGAGATAAAAATAGTGATTTTTTCTTACAGTAATTTTTAGACAGGCTGTAACACTGAAGCAGATGTGGGAACAAACAGAGAGACAGCGTATGAACTGGAGCTTCACCATTATCCGTTTCCACATGATTATCAAATAAGAGGATTCTGTTATTGGCACAAGTTTAGTTTCTTGTTACATCACCAAGCCCATCACTGAGGTTCAACAGTACATCAACAAACTTGGTACTAGTCATGGAGAATTACAATATCACTATCCTGCATATAAATAATTGGAGTTGTAATAAGAACGTAACATGGAGAATCTATTAAGAGTTTTAAGGTTACAAAGATTCAAAAATATTTATTGAACCTTGATACACATCCTAAAAATATGTGAAGATATGATTCATAAATGGTATCCTCAATGACCTTAGCAAAACACTGAACAACTATTGCTTAGAATAAAGGTCACCAGTGTCATCCACAGAGGCGCAATACTGTAGAAGACATGACAAGATGTCAGAAGCATTTCATCATATGCTTATTCGCTAGCCAGTCACTTGAATAGAATCATTAAGGCTGTAACTATATATGCACTTGTGTCCAAAAATGTTTGTAGGCACCTGTGCACCCAGTGTTTCTTCAAAGGTCAAATTACTAGAAGTATTAAAGGTATTAATAGAATGTTTGTCCTCCCTTTGCTGCAGTAACTGTGTCTACTCTTCCGGAAAGGCTTTACACTAGATGTTGGAATATTGCTGTGAGAATTTGTTTGCATTCAGCCACAAGAACATTTGTGAGATCGGGTACTGATATGGGATGATTAGTTCAGAATCACAAATGCCACTCCAGCTCATCCCAAAGCTTTCTCATGCTCATCCATCACTCCAGAGAACATAGTCCCACTGCTCCACAACCCAACGCTGGTAGGGCTTTATACTCCTAGCTGACATTTGGCATTGGGCAAACTGGCTCAAGCAGGCTCAAGAGTGGATGCTCCAGACTGACCCATTCTATTGACAATGATATTACACAAGCTATGTGCTTGCAATCAAATTCCTGTGTAAGCAGTGGGTGCACCTTCAAGCAGCTAAATTAACTAATTAGAAGAGGCGTCTGAATACTTTTGGTCAAACTGCACATCCTCAATACTGGAAGTCTGAAGTATTTTGTTTTTTTTTAAACAGTTAAAGGACCTTCGTGCAACTTACCTTCAGCAGGTGGGTGTGCGGTCGTCATGGAGACCACCATGAGCAGTCTCAAGTAGAGCATGCACCGGCCTCTGTGCACGGCGGCCCAGCAGAGCCCCGTTAAAGCAGATTCGAGCATCAGGCCCTCCATGTAGAGAGACTCATGTTTTGTCCGAGGTGGTCAGAGGAGAAGGGTCCGCACTGTGGCTGCTCACAGAATTCCGCCCGCGCCGTGCCTCCAGCGAGCTGCACCAAGAGCAAACAATCGCTGTATGTGAAATGGAGAAATCGTGGCATGAGAGAGGTCTACAATGCAGTGCGCTCCTCAAAGCACACCACAAAACATGCACACAGATATGTACTGTTAAGAAACAAAACAGCACCAGTTCGTAAATCGGCACTATCTGCCCCCCGCTCTCCACGCCGCCAACAGGATACAGCGCCGACGAGGCTGAAGTTGGCTTCCTATTCGAATTTTCCCGTTCCACCTTAAATAGCGCAGCAATTCCATTCTGGCGCCTGAGGAACCTTGAGGCGCCAGAATGGAACTGCTGCACCATTTAAGGTGGAACGGGAAAATTCGAACAAGAAGCTGGCGAATAAGCAGCTCACTTCAGCTTGCAGGCGCTGCGCGAGCTGCACGCTTCCTTTGTTCCCTCGCGCTACTGCCGTTACTGCAGCTTTCAAATACAACAATTTCATTCAAATATAAACGGCCCACTTACAGACTAACGCAGTTAGCTAAAAGACGTCTGCGGCTGTCTAGTCCGTATCCAAGGTTAGCTAGCTTCATTAACGCTACGCTAATACGCAGGTACAGTTGGGATTAAGCTAGGTGTTGAGAGGATGTGGAAGGGCTGATTAACTGCAGTATGTGACTAAAACTGCCGGCTAGCTATGGACCTCACTCTTTTCTCATCAGCGTTAGCTAACTACCATTATTTCTGGTAACGTAGTGTAGCCGTAGCGTTGTCGTAACGTTAGCTAGCGAGCGGTAGGTTAACGAATTCAAGCTATAAATTACTGGCAACGTTAACGTCACCTGGCTAACGTTAGTTACTTCTCAGAACAAGCAAAGCGACTCTGACAGCAACGTTAACGGTTAACGGTTGTTATCTTGTGATGACATAGAACTACCTAGCAGCTTTATCCTGGTGAAAATAGCCAAGCTACAACTATAAATGTCTGTAGGTATTCAAGCTACATAAAGCTAGCTAAGTTAATTAACATCTGCGCTAGCTAATGCTTTGACAAAACGAAAATTTTTACTATCTGCCACACATGCTTTTGTGAAATCTCCGCTCGCTACTTAACGTTCACCGACAGCCCTTACCTTCAGCGCAGATTAACTGGATGTCCATATGAGTCGAGGTAATCCATACTCAATCTCAGATCAGGCGCGGGTCTAAACAAAAGTTTCTGTTTTTCCATGATCTCCGGACATAACGGGCTGTTTTTTTATGGATAGGTGCCTGATTCCTGCTCTCTCTGTCCGAGCATCCTTCCCTCCTCCCCTTCACGGGCCTAATGTGGAGATTTATTCCGATGAGCTCTACAGCGATTGGCTGGAAGCTCTGTCCATCATTCTCTGGGTTTGGTTGACTCCCCCAACGGCGTCTGCGCTTCCACGGCAACGCACACTTTGGTTTGGCCTTAGCAGGTAAAGCACAAATAACATTTGAATACAGCTCTAAGTTAACTGTTATGGTATTACAGCTAGGGTAATGATATCTAAAGTTTGTGGCTAAACAAATAACAAATTTCTCCATCGCAGATGTAGTTCGGGTTTAGCTGATGGAAAAAAAAACAAAACTTACATAAGAGACACTTCAAGATAAGAGACGTACAAAATTAAAAATGATGGTTCTTCAAGGTTCTTTAAAACAGGCAACAGTCGAGTTCAAACGGTTCTTTGCATGGTGAAATGTTTCTTCAGATTAATGGAGAATGTGTTGTATTTGATTCTACATAGAACACTTTTGAAAATGGTTCTATACAGAACTACATACAACACGTTTATTTGGATCCAAAAGTTTAGATTCTTCTTCTTCTTCTTCTCTTCTTCTTCTTCTTCTTATTATTATTATTATTATTTATATTATTATGTTTTGGAAAATTATAAAATCCCTAGGTAAAATATGAAACATGAAAAATGAAAACGTGTTACAAATACAAGTAATAAGAATTAAACGAGATTCTCTTTACTATCCATGGGCAAATGGACTTATATAATTAGAGCACGCTTATAAAAGAAAAAAGAAAGCATATTATAATATTCAAACAAAAGACACAGAGTCCCAATAGTCAAAAAAAAAAGCTGTAACGCGTTTCTTTTTCTTAGCCAGCTTTCATTTTGGACGATTATGCAAATACAAAAAGTAAGAAAGCGAGAATTTAAATGAACATATGTAGGCTCACATTGCCCCCTTGTGGTGATGAAAAGCAATTCAATGAATTCACCAAATTAATGGACAAATGAAAGTATATGAGAATTCATTTGTAGGAAAACAAATGAATTTAACTTAGATGTATGCAAAGCCATTTTTAACTTGAACAACAACCCCTGAACAACAAGCTATATGCTAGAATAAGTACAAATCTGTCAACAAACAGCTGTTCAGAGGAAACCACTACTTTTTTGTGCAAAATACTTGTGCCTACTGTCAGGCCTGAAGGAGGCAGTGGTCTTACTTTGCTTGTGACAGAGTTGGTCATCTTAACAGAGACCATGGCAACTAACATGGCTATTATAGCATAAGCATACATCATGCCATTCCATCGAGCTAGTTGCACAGTCCTTGCTTTTTCGGCAGAATAACGTCTCAGAATATATCTCAAATAACTATCTGCCAAAGAACAGCAGTGAAGGTCAACCAATGACTTTGTCTCTCCAGAACTCAGTCTCGCAAGCTTGAATGGAACAAAACGGACAATGGATAATTCAAAGCATGTCCTACATCTGTGCTTAAGAAAGGCTGTGAAGAAATGTCAGGTGATTTCCTGCATGTTTGTGAAGCTTAGGGCAAAAGCATGGCTGTTTAGAGAAATCCAAGATTTAGAGATAACTTTCATGATCATTCCTTTAATGCTCCCCTTGTGTTGTATGTGTATGGAAACACAGCACTGTGAAAAAGTCCCCCTTCATTTATTTTATTTCCAGTCAAAACAGCCATTAAGTACAAGTTATCCATTTTTCAGCATCAGGAAAAAAAGCAGAAAACAGATATTTAACAGAAAATTACACAGAAACCACAACAACTAAATACAATATCCATTTTTCGGTGCTTATTGTGTCTACGCTTTGCCTTTATTACAGCTTCCTTTATTTTCAGGAGACTTGCTTTCAGTTTTTCAAAGCAATCTGAGGGATATTTTTTACATTTCAGGTCTGGACTCTGGGTTGGTCAGTCCATTGTTCTGAGAACACCAGCAGGTTCTTTGTTTGATTTGCAAATTTTCTTTTTTTGCATATTTGCTTTTCTCAGTAACAGCTTCTTGACAGCTACACATCCTTTCAGACCTGTACCGTTTAATTATCTTACAGTAGAAAGATGGATTTTTTTTAGATCTGAAGCAAGAGTGTAGCTTGATTTTCTCATATTCTTCAAAGATTAAAGTACTGTTTATCTGATGGTGACAGTTTTGGTGGTCTTTCACAGTTGTTAGGAGTTCCATTTCCTTTATATCTTTTTCTTTTTCACTTGTTTTCCTTTGACTTTCCCATCCTTACTGGAGTGGATTATTTTATATCTAATCTCCTGAAAAATAAAGTTTCCAGCAAGTGCTCTCAAACTTTCGGTGCTGTACATACATGCTGTAAATTGTCTCTGTGTGTTTATGGGACATAGAATGTTATGTTCTAGTACTAAAGTGTACTCGGCCCTATGTAATAACGTAATATGTCAACAAGATCTTTTAAAAATTAAAGCTCTGTAAACTGCTGTATAACACACAAAGCTGATGACAGACATCAAATAATAGAAAGCATTATGAAACAGAGACGAATGCCGTGACTTAACAGTTTAATGTAAATCCAAGACAAAGTGTGATTACATTTCTACACATATACAATATGCATATGTGAGCATACAAATTCTCATTAATAACTCGATTCACCTCGGAGACCGAAAAAATGATCAAAAGTAACAGTGAATAACAAGCTATAACATAGTTCACCACAATGCGAGCCCCTTCTCACCCTACAGTTAGTAAATAGAACAATTAAAATAACTATATTCTTCTATAACCCAGATGTTTGTTAAAATCCTCCGTAAATTTACACTGCTATCATTAGTTGTCGAAGCCTAATAATAAACTCACTCAATTTTTCTACAACGAAAATTAAGAGAAGCACACAACATCTTAATGGTAACACAAGCGCTTAGTAGCAAGTACTCAACTTTTAGGAGTTAAATCATTCTTCTTATTATTATATTCATTTTAACATTCTATAAAGCCAGTAAAATATCCATTCTCATAACATACTTAATAATATTAGTCTAAGGTATAGGGTACACATAGCGCTACGTTAACAGATTGAAATAATGAGACATCACACTTCTTCAAATCCCCAATAAAGAAAGCTAAATAATAAAAAAAAGACATTAACAAAGAAGTATACTTGGAAATACTGCAGCACACAATAGCTTTGACAACAACTAATGAGATACACCATTGAGAAACCATACAGCAAAATCAGGGTCAGGGTCTGATGCTTTCTTAGGTCTTGAAACATTATAGAAAAATATTTAGTTTACATTTTATTGTGAACGTTTGTTGCTGTGCAAGTAGAAAAAAATGTTCATGTCACAGATGGCGGCAGAAATGGCTACAGTGCGTCACAGCTACATAACAGATTACACTGGTGATTTGTGTTGTGTGACAAACTGTAATTCCTGTATGACCAAGTCCATCTGTTTTGTGTTGTTATCTGTACATGGAGAATAGTTTATACTGTAGATAGTAGTACACTTTACTGTAAATCACCATGTAAACTGAAGTTATAACAAATACAAAGCGCTTTTAGGGCTGGTGAGTCAGGTTTCAGTCCATGACCAGCTTACCCGACAGAGAATCTGAAGAAGATGCGGTTAAAAATGACTGCAGACTGAGACCTCCACCTTGAGGTTAAAGGTCATTGCTTATTTTTTGGTTCTAAAACGTCATAAGGAAAATGGCCATTTCGTAATATTTGGCCTCTTAGCACATTTGCACATGCACAGATTGATGACTAAACCCATGACTATTCCAGCCTGCGCCCTGATGAGAAACCACTTTAAAACACAAACACTTAACAAAAGAGCCTGAAGACTGTGGAAGTGCTGTCACTGTGCCACCAACAGTTAAACAGAGATAAAACACTGGTCAGCTCCAATTTTGTTTAGCAGTGTGTGCTTTACGAAGCCTCTCATACTGATTGCATTATTAAGGGTCATACACTAGACAACCTTGTTTTGTCAGGTTCTAAAAATGCTTCAAGTAAATACCTAAGTATATACCTCACCTCAAGTACATACCTCACTGGGAATGTTTTTCACATTGGGGTCAAATTTGTCTGACATTATACTGTTTTGAGTAACTTAAATAAAACCAAGGTTGTACCACCAAGCCTTAGTAAATGACCAATACAAGAAGATTTCCATTTTGACCATTGCTTAAAGCTTTGATAGCTTGGAAGGCAGTGTTTTGACATGAAAATGAACTTGTCAGGAGGAGATAAAATCAGAATTAAAAAGATTTTTTTTGTTTGTACATATATAAAAGATGCTAACATCTCAGGCATAGCACATTTTGGTAATTATAAGGTCACTGGATCTACATTACTGCTTACATTTCTCAAAAAAGACACACATTGCATCAAAGCAGTACAACTTGTACATCACAAAAGCAAGTTATCACTTTGTAGGGTTAATAGGGCTTTATGACTGACTTCATGAAGTTCAGATGTGACAAGCCAAACAAAAGAGAGTAAAATGCTAAGAAAATAAACACTAATTTAGGTTATTTTGAAAAAACATTATCTTGATAAGCCTGTTTGTTCCTGTGAGACTTATTGCATTTCTTTTTGAGGAAAAATGTACAGAGTAACAGTAAAAAGATGACAGTTCACACCCACTAATAATTGTAATCATGATATATCAGGTGTTTTAGTCTCACATTGTACATTCATTTTTGCACTAGTGACCATTTTATTAAAGGTTTTACTGTAAGGTATCTCATTCTGCCCAAAGGTCACTACGGAGCACTACCTAGTTTTTAAATTTTATCCATATTTACTTCATAACATCAATAAAGCTGAAGAACAACTTCAACAACAAAAAAGTCAACAACATTTTGAATAAGATGGATAAGGGGCCTTATTTCCATATAGAAATCTGTTACATCTACATCAGATGAAATGTAGGACAAGGGGATTTTAACATAAACAACACTGACCAGTTTGAAACAAACCACACATTTTGAAGACTGGATTAATTTATAATGTGTAAGAAGGTATGAATCTGTGTTTCTGTATATTGTGTGTGCTGTGGTATATTTCTAAGACTGAACTGACTTTATTGCCAGTCTTCTCAGTTACAGCAAGGGACAACTTTTGTGCATCATTAACATGCTGAATTTCTTTGGTGGGAAGAAATAAAATGTCTTAAAATGACAGCCGAGTCCCCGTTTGGTCAGACAGGCCAGTCCGCGTGAGGGCTGGAGACTACAAAAAGTGCAGTGAGAGACAAAATGGCTCCTTCTAGAATGGAATGTCTTTTTTATGTGGTTCTGATAACAGAGGAACCTCTCCCTCTCACTGTGCTGGAGCCAGTGGGCCTAAACCAACCAAATACAACTACAAAAGCAAAGGGCATCCCAACTACCATAGAAACTGACAAGCTATTAATAATGTTCAAGCAGGAGGTGTCGAACCTCAGTCTAGCACACTGACAACATCTATGTTTTCAGCTTCCTTTGCACAGGTACATGCCCCTTAAGAATACTCAGGATTACTATAACTTATCAACCACCAGATACAGATAAAAATGGGCTTAATGAATAATAATAATAAAAAAAACTTCCACTAATAAACACCCATGAAAAATTATTGCAGCAATCTCTAAAAGAAGACAATATATCTGTAGCATAGCATGAAAAAAGTCTCAATGTCAAAACAAAACCACTTCAAATGCAAGTACTACGGCATGACATGAGAGGGGAGAACTAGATGCATTCACCATAAAACACATGCATGTGCCCTCTATTTATAGACAAAATGAAAACCACAAAAGTAAATCAAATCATTGGCTAATAGACAAGTCAACATTAACTCAAGCAGCAAAAAAAAACATTGGCCCACAAATTCTTCAACATATCAGTTATCCCTTTCTCTCAAAGTGATATCTAGCACAAGTGATTCCTTAAGTAAGACAAAGAGAAACAACAAAAACAACACCGATATTTCGGCACAACTCTTCCAGGTGTACACGTTAGCGGTTAGCTTCCGTTCATGCAGGGCAACTGAGAGGATCGCAGCCTTCAGAATGTACGTGAGACTAAAAATCCACCACGGATCTTCTTGACCCTGCTGAACGATGCCTCGGATCAGAGTATGGTGTGCATTCATGCAGTGCCTCCTGTAGCGCAGCCTCCTCCAGGTTCTACGTGCTCAAAGCCAACATGCTATTCTCATTGAGATGTGGAATTTAGGCTCTCTCCCCCATCCTACAATTCCCATCCAAATCCATCTAGTGCCATCTTTTAGCACCTTAATCTCTCTTATCCCTACCTAGACCCGCTCTCTCACCCTCCCAGGTTTACTGTTTCTACACCATTTCCTGCACCAGGCTCACTGGGGGCCGATCAAGGCCACTCTCTCTGCAGACGCTACAACTCTTCTGACGTCCCTTCAGCGCCTGGTGTGCTGTATCTGGAGTTCTGTTCCTTTTAGCAGATGATATTCAGATCTTTGTCCTCAAACTTGATTTTCTGACTACAAATCAGACTTCTTAGCACAGATGTCAAACAAATTATGTGTAGTGCTTCGGTTTTTCCGTCAATATACATGTGAATTCCCTTTTATGACAAAAACAAACACAGCCTAGTCAGTGCCACTGGATGGGTATCGAGGTTTCTAAGTCACACAGCTATGATACACAGTAAACACACTATATATATATTATAGTAACAAATGTTACTAATCTTTACTGAATGACAACTTTGGTTCATTACCCCAGGCAAGTATCTTCATCTAATATGTCAAATAACCTCATGCACGCTAAACAAGAAGCACTGCTGTACGAGATGGTTTTTGTGTATAATAATATAGCTATAAATAACATTTAGGACTACGGTCACACCTGGAAGTCAAAAACAAAACACTTCAGACAAAAGATGTTCAACCTAGGAGCCAACTCTCAAGCTAGTTTCTGTTGGTTCTAGAGGGTTTCCAGCCAAGTAAACTGTCGTAATATCTGTAAGGCACTACGAGGGAACAATGATAAACCTAAGACCGTGGAGAATACATCGCACAAAGGTGCAGAGGAAGGTGTACCACGCACATGGCCGACGGCAGCACACACGCACACACAGACTTTTATGTTGTACATGCTTGTTATTACAACCACTTTGTGCAATCACATTTAAAGAGGAGGAAAAAATCTATTGGTATCAGAAAGGTTCTTCATAAAATAAATGGGTGCAGCCTGCTACATTCTAAAAAGGGGGCCTAGCTAAATGTCCTACTGTATGACAAAACGTATTTTCTTGTCTAAATGCGAACACAAACAGAGAAAAGTCTATAAATACACTAGAAAGTTTTTTTGTCTTTTTTGTCATATTTCCAGAAGATTCCTCCAGTTGTTGTCAGGAGAGGACGGCAGGGTATGTGCGTACCCCTCGCCGAATGTGATTTGGAAACGTTTAAGACAGTTCAAGGCCATCATTATTTTTTTCTTTGTAGAGCAGCAGATATCCGTATTTCACCTTTATACAAAGTTCTCATCCACAATGTGACCTCAGCTCAACAGTCAGTGAATGCCTTTAAAAAAATCTGAAAACCAAACAAAATCTTGGTTTAATGAAAGAAGCTCTCCATCTCTCCCAAAAATGCCAACAGATGTGACCTTGTTGAAAAAGAAATTGATAATGTAAAAAGAAAAAAAAAATGTCTCAGATTTCCATGTTGGAAGGAACAAAAAACCCAAATGACAAACAAGTCAGAAAATTGAACTGGCCCTTTTGAGAAGAAAAATAAACTCAGATATAAAGAAAGCTCCTTTAAAACTTTACCCCTCCATTATATTCCCTCCCACAGTACTCTTCTTCTTTTTCTCCTTCTTCTCCTCCATCAGCATCTTAATCATCTTCAAGTTTAAGCATGTCAGGGACAGGGGGAAGAGTTGGGAGCAGTTAGGCTTGAGCATGTCTCTCTGTCTCTAGTGGAGGGGTAGAATGGTAAGCAGCGGTAGGGTAGGCTCCAGTGTTTTCGGCTCTAGAGGTAAGGGTACTGGTTCATCTTGGTGGGGCTCAGAGGATATCCAGTGTAGACAGTGGAGGCGGGTGAAGCGCTGATGTATGTTTGGTGGGCAAACTGGGCCTGGTACTGGCTGTGGTGCAGTGTGGGCGAGGGCAGCACACGGTGACCCATGCTGACAGGCACCTGGTGGACGATGCCCGGTGGGTAGCTGGCGTGCTGGACAGCGTGGCGGGCCGAACCCTGTGATGCCACCAGATGTGCCACAGTACCAGTGGAGCCCAGGGCAGCAGGGGCTGTGTAAGTGTAAAGGTGGGGTTGGCCTGACAGGTGCGTGGCAGCAAGGTGAGGGTGGACGTTGGTGCTGTGAGAGGGGCTGTTGTGGTGGAAGGAGTAGGGAGCCTGGGCGGCCATGGTGGGGGTGATGTAGGCCTGCTGCCTCCGGTGCCCTCCATTCCTCTCTACTGCCATGTGCTGCTGAGCCTGAAACATAGAGTTCAAACTTACACATCTACATATACATACTTATACATAGTTTTGTGTTCCTAGTCCCATTTTGAGACATTTAAAATTGACTGACAAAAAGTCCTGATCTAAAAAATGTCTCAAAGAATCAGTGCATTCTAAGAATTTGGTGATGGACCCTAACTCATTTAAATAACTCAGCTGCCAGAGGAGTTACAGTATATTAGCCATAAAATCTGTGTGTATAATCCATCCTTTATTGTTAAATGCACAAAGATTTTTTTAAAAGTGCAATAGGGATCAGTAATTGTATTATTGATATACACCAGAAACCACTTCTGAACTGCTCTGCTTACCTGGCTGAGATTGAGTGGCTGCTGTTGGAAGGGGTGTGGCCCAGTACGCTGCTGTCGATAAACCCCGCCTCCAGGAATGCCTCCTGACGAATGATTGTTGCCAGACAACCCTCCATTGGAGGACTTAAACTTGTAGGCAGAATTCTGGTGGTTCATGGTGTCTGTAAAGATCAAAGGCATTTATAACATATCAGAGACATCTGGTGATGTGAATAATACACAAATACAAGGAATTGGAAACTATCTGCATATTGTTACATGTAAGGCTAAAGATCTAACAGATTTAATTTGTGTGCCTTGATCTCATAAATGTCTCATAACTGCATTTACCTCAGACAGCAGTGAATTATACAGCAGTGAATTTAATGTTTGTTAAATGTCTGCTGTCCTGCATCTTTAATTGCACGCTCATTGAGTCTTTTACTATCTCACCAGGCAGGAGGCGGTCACACTCGTTCAGGCTCTCACTGGTCTGGCTCTTCAGAGGGGGGATAATGATGGTGCGGGGGTTCCCATTGCTGTAGTCATCCAGCACTGCACCCTTAGAGTCGTAGTTGTTGGCATTGGGGCCGCTGGGCCGGGCCTCCACAGCATAGGGGCTGTTATTGCTGGAGTCAGAGTCTGGGGAGTCGTGGACCGTCACACAGCTGATGACGTTCTTCCTCTGCTTGGATGACGTGCTGTGGAAGGGTGAGAGCAATACAATCAATAGCACATTCATCATGATACATGTTAGGGTTTTACATATCACAATGCATCACAATATCACAGCGATTTTCTTCAAAATTGCATATTAGAGAAAATGAATGCTTCACTGTATACAGACATTTCATATAAAAATTTTATGTACTATCCTAATTTACCAGAGAACCTTCACATGCAATCAGACTTTTTCTATGTAATGTTGATGACAGTAAAATAGAAAAAAAAAATTTTTTTTTTCTATTGAAAATAGAAATGTTTTCTTTGGGGACTGTTCTGTCTTAGAACACCCTTCATGTCCACCATGAATTGGTTAAAGAACTGTGGCAAAACGTATGTAAAATAATGTTGCAGACATCAGGTACCATATATGTAACTATTTCATGTAATAACTGTCTGTGAGGGAGCTTTTAGAGGCATTAAGCTATTAAACTCTTCAGACGTCTGGTTCCTATCCCATTTCACATCAAAGTGCTCTGAATGACATCATCTACATTGAAAATGGATATAAATACACAGATATGTAAGCAAATAAATATTGATCCATAGGTTCAAAGTATTGATGCAAAAACATCAAAAATAGAATCTCGATACAGTGACTAACTGTAGTATCAGCACAGCTCTATTTCAAGTCTATGTGGCAGTTTTCCAGATGAAGATGGAGGTTCTATGCACAGCATAAAGTAAACTATGCTGTCAAGGTTTATTCCCACCATTTTCAGTAACAGCCTGGGTTTTATGCGTCTTAAAACAGCTCCAGTGTAAACTAAAAAATAACTCCTACTTCTGAGAGCGCTGTCAGACATTTTCAAGTATTTCACTTGTGTTTTCCCTGTTGGGCTAAGGCGACGTTTTCATAGTGCATTTCCTGCTCTGCTGACCTGGTGTTGCTGGGCTGCTTGTGCTCGTCCTCCTCGTCTGTGTCGCTGCTGATGGTAATGATGCTGACGGCCGGGCTTGGGGTGTCTGGGATGACAATGGTCTGGCGTGGAGGGTTGTGTTGGGTGTGTTGTACGTGGTGGTCTCGTGTGGTGCTGGAGGCCTGCTGCTCTTCTCCCCACCCTCCTCCACCTCCTCCTCCTCCGCAGACTTGGGGTGGGCCACAAGCAGTGGAGGGGCCATTCTGGAGTACAGCACAGCGTGGTGGAGTGTTCTCCTTCACACGCTTGGAGCGCTGAGGGGACAGCACGGACTGAGAGGAGGACACCTCATATGCTGACACGTTCCTAAAAGAGGAAGACACGGTTACCATCTCCTGCAAACTATCACAAGATGCATTACTGAGCTAAACTTTGAAGGCAATAGTAGCTTTTTAAAACATTAAATTGAACATCAAAATTGTATTGTTTTAAGGATTACTGGACAGTAATATTTTAGTTTTATAACACAAGGGCTTGGCTTGATGCAGCAGAAGTGTACAACAAGCTGATTCATAATTTGATTTGCTTCTGATGATGCTCCAGAAGGCGTGTCAAATCAGGAATAAAAACTGGTCAACATAAGATTTCATTATCAACAAAGACTGAAGACTTTGCCATTGCAGTAAGTTTGCAAACCAATAGAGTTTTTGGAATGTCAATTGATTTGTGCTGTTTGTTGATTGTAAAATATTTTTTAATGATTTTTTTTTTTAACTAACAGCTTGGTTCCATACTTTTGGCCCTAAGTGCACGTTGATGTATGAATGACAAAACACATTAATAAATCACTGAATCATTAAACAAATTAATAAGTATCAGTTTCTCACTAACCTGCTGTTCATCTGGTGCTGCTTACTCTTTTTGGAGGAGTTATTATTTGATGGCTGCCTCATAACATGAGCCACACCCACATTCAGAGGCTGCTGGGAGGGCAAGGCCACATGACCAGCGAGCAAGGCTGGCTGCTGCATGATGGGATTGTAATGGCTGCCATGGGAATTCCTGCAAAATAATAGCAACATTCATATGTTCAGCGTGTATAACCACATGCAAAGTGTGCAATATTGTTTTCCTCAAAATAAACCTAATTAGTCTTTTAGTCAAATCTACAATACTGTGGAAAAGTCAGGAACCACCTGTGACTTTTTTTTTTCATTTCCAGTCAAAATAGTTATTCATTTTTCTAGAGATATTTCTGAGTGGATTAGATATAAGACATGCCACCTGCAAGTGAAAAAAACAGGAGTTTCCAAAACTGGAGCCTCAAAAATCATAAACAGATATAGAGAAAATGGGACTAAGAAAAGTGCAAGACCTGGTAGACCACCAAAAGTGTCGCTATCTGATAAAAAGTACTTAAAGCGTTGAGAGTCAGGAGACAATCAAGCTCTGCTTTTACTTCATAGCTAAAAAAATCCTCAGGTGTTTCTGTCCATCCTGCCACTGGGTCTGAAAGGATGTGTAGCTGTTAAGAAGCCATTACTGAGAAAAGGAAATAGACAAAAAATAAGAAAACTTGCAAGTCAAATAAACAAAACACACCACGTTGATGATCTCAACATCATTGAATGTGTTTGGAATTACTTGGATTGTGAAAAGCAGAAAATACATGTCACATGTACTTTGAACAAACTGAAAGCCAAAAAAACGTAGCTGAAATAAACGCAAAGAGTGGACACAATGAATACTGAGCAAATTGATACTATATTTAGTTGTTCTTCTGCGTAATTTTCTGTTAAAATATGCTTTCTGTTTTTTTCCTGATGACTGGAAATTAAATAAATGAAGGCATTTTGTACAGTACTTTAAAAATAAACCTTTTTCACTTATTTAAAGCAGTTAATGAAAAAGCTAATGTACCTTTTAATGGGCTTCACTCTTGATTTTTGCGTTAAAATTATTCCAAAATCAACAAAGAACTGTTTAATGCTGGTCCCTAGACTAACCTGTACATTTTAGTGTTTTCCCTGCTCTAACAGACCCTCTTAAACACAGGAAGTGTTTGTTAATCAGCTGATTAGTTGGATCAGGTGTATTAGAGCAGGGAAAACATTCAAACATGCAGGTATTCTACTGATGCGCCACAGGCAAAGTCAACAGACAAGACAAAATGTTACATGCAGTTTGGCCAGTAGAAGGCAGCAGTGTCTGCAGCAGAGAGAGCAGAATGACAGCAGAGAGATAGCTCTCAGTGGAGAGATGTCTGACTCTGCAGTGGAAGTGCGACACTTCTGCAGCCGGGCTGCTGAGGACAATGGAGCCCTGAGGGCTGGGCTGAAGGCTTAGAGCTCCTGTTCTCCACACATCAGCAAACTCATGGCAGCCGAAGCATGGGCCAACACAGGGCACTGCTGCCCACGCAGCAACATCAGCAAGCTTTAAACCTTCCCCTTCTAGTTCACTCGGTGACCTACCCTGCCCTGGGAACCACTCAGGAACTTGAACAAATCCTAATACAAAATTCTACATGAATACTCTATGAGTACTGAATGCAATATGATGTGCTTGTGACGACCAGACCAGATTTAAAATAAAACTGTACTTCCTTTTGGATACATAATGCAAAAGGAAACTAAGTTGGTAGGTTCAGTTGAGTATATAACATCCTGGCTTATTTAATTTTCTAGTTCATCAGAATCATATAACTATGCAATGTAACATTTACCCTCTGAGTTTTAAAGAGCACATATCCTACACCTTTATATACCAAAAACAGCATAATTCAAAAAAAAAAAAAAAACATAATTCATTTTACTTGAACATTTTCCAACCTTTCTTCACCCCTTAGAATTAAACAGGCTGTCTTTGTTGGTGAGCCTTTTAGACTGATCTGTGTAAATGACCTCTGTTCTAATTGGCAGCCGTGTATTATGTTTCATTCAAAATGAAGTCTGGAATAAAGTAATCTTCATAACTGTAATGTGAATGTGTTGAGGGCTTAACAGCTGTAGGCTGAACAGGTGGATTTATATAAATATTTTGGTGTTTACAACAAATTTGTTTCACAGAAACAATTCAAAATTGCCTGTTTCTGTAGCCTAGTTTCCATTTATGGGCTGTGTGGACTGGGGAGTGTAATGTATGGTTTGAAACTTCACCAGTGTTTACATACAACATTAATCTCTTTATCTCAACAATGTAAGGAATATTTAGTTTTACATGTTATGGGCCATTTAAAAGTCAGGCTTTAAAGGTGCAGATGAGCATCAGCTTCCCCTTCAAAATGCTCTTCGCAAAATATGTGTTCAGAAGTGTGTAAAAAAAAAAGAAAAAAGAACCAAGTGGGTTGTTTGGCTCACAACCTAAAAATATGTCAACATTAATTGCAAAATATATTATAGGCTGCAGTAATGAAGTATGTATATGCTGACTCTACTGTACTTGATTGAATTAAAATGTGTGGCATAATGAAATAAATTTCTTACAACAATTTATCTATATGTACTTTATCTATAGCTAAACTGTCTACACTGCCGTCGAAATATGACAAAGGTACACATTTCACTTCAAGTATTTGAATGGTGAATGTTATAGTAGGTCACTAGAATATGAGGCAGTGTGTTATTGTCCAACAGTGAGTAGACAGAGCAGGTTTTACCTCCAGTTGGTAAGAGGCTGAGAACTGCTCATGGACTCTGGGATGACAGCGGCGTGCTGTACGGAGGTGTGTGTGAGCTGCTGCCATGCAGGAGGCAGCAGGATCTGTTGGGTACCAGAGGGCCAGGCCTGCTGCAAGAGAGAGTGAGAGAGGAGGGGGTGTTACTTTCATTGGTCGAACGGTATCCCTTTTGGCAGTCAGGGTTCTATATAGCAGTGGTTTTCAAACTGGACCTCGGGACCCCCAGACTGTCCACATTTTTTATCTATCCCCATGTGTTTCAAGTTAGGTTGCAGCAAAAGATTCTTTATAGACCCATATACAATAGATTCATTTACAGCAGAGCCATTAAACCATGCAAATAACTGTGACTACATTTTCTTTTGTTGTCATTTACTCACTTAAAACCATTCTGTGGTTTTATGTACCAGCCATAATTCTTTTTATTTGACCACTTTCCAAACTCTCTGTATCTCCTTGAATTAAACAGGCTGTTTATGTTGTTGTGCCTATGTCAAACTCTCATCTCAAAACAGTGAAGGAAGATTGCTTTACTGTGACATGGGCCCTTTAAACACTCAAATAGTTGTTTGAGTTGGCATAGTTCTATATATAACTGTTGCCTTTACTAAAAAACCTAAGAAGGACCACCCCCTAGAACACGACATAGACACACTCTCCAGCTAAACAGGCCAGTTAGCACACCCGCAGATTTAGAAAAAGGAGAAAAGGATGAAGCTATTTGCAGCTGTGACCGCTGGCAAGTGTGCCAGATTATGCCAAAGAGCGACCAAACAGGTCAAACCGCCTCTTTGGACACATTACTTTCAGTGAGTAGCACCAGAAACATGCTTTTCTCACTAAATCATTATGACATTATGTTCAACACTATGTTCATAAATAATACACAGTGTAAATCAGACAAGCACGCCTCATTTATATATTGCCACTCGCCGCAAAACTGATTTGTGCATCGCTCAGAAAGAAGATTGCGCAGACAAAAATGGAACAACTTTGTATAAGCAAAGAAAACACAGCTTTCAGGGGACAAAAAGCCACTGTGGAATAACAAAAAGCTTTTGTCACTCTCATTTTAACTTCAGTTTTTTCCCCCTTTTTCTTGGCACTGACATCTTAGAGGTTCATAATAAACCTCAAAAAAAAAAAAAAAAAAACTAGCATGGCCTTGACTCGCGTCTCTAAAAAAGATAAGATGCTGCCTTAATAAAGATATGTAGCATCTTCCAGGCAGTGTGCTGATGTGTTAGACATTTTCCAAATCAGCTCAGGATTTAATTAAATTCAGGGGCCCCCGTTCAGCAGCTTTGTGAGGAGCTGCTTTGTATGGCTGGCATGGAGTGTAGGGAGTGCCAGGCGTAATTTGCCCAGAGACGTAGCTAGCAGAGGAGTGTCTGCAGCCCTAATGGTTTAATGCAGCTCTATTGATTAGCAGTTTAATGTACAACTAATGAATTGTTCCTTTAATACCATTTGCACATCTATTTTACGGTGCCATCAGTATGGGCTGCAGCACTTGGCTCACACAAAGGGGGCCTAACCACAAACGCCAGGGGGCTATTATGTTCAAGCTCAGAGACAGACCAAACAGGGGCCTTAGGAAAAGAGAACCGCTCAGTTATGTTTGGCTATGAGTGCAAAGCACTATCCTGTCTTCTGTGGTATATGGCTTCTGTTACTGGAATATTTCTTAAGGCCTTGCTGGAAGTCCTAATTGCCTGCATATTTACAGTCACCTTCATCTTTGTTTGTTGTTGCTGATAATCAAAACTGTTTTGTCTGAAACAAATATCGTGATTAGAGGAGTTTAACAATCCCAGGCTGCAATTTATCCCTAAACAATACTAAGACAGTGCTACAATAGCAATAAGCATAGACAGAACATGATCGTGCAAGCTGAAAAACAAAAAAAACTACATAAAAACCTGGAACAGGTCTGTCCTCAGTTGGTCAGCTGCTGTTTTCCTAGAACACCACAAGTCAGCACTTCGTATTGTTTTGGCTGATGTAAAAAGCTCAAAGCTCTGTTGACCTATATAGGTGCACAGTCAACTCCCTTTTTTTAAGGCTTTATGCTCATTACATAGTGGATGCTTTCCTTTAGAACCACACTGACACAAATATTTCAATACAGTATGTCCCTGTAGCTCTTTGCCTACATTCCTGCCACTTTGAGTCACTCCTGTCTCTTGTTCTGGCCTGAGTTGTGTAATCATCCTGTGTGCCCTGGGACGGTAACCCAGATAAGGGCTCTTTTCCAAGCAGAACCATCTTCTGTCCGGCCCCCTGATGCCGCCACCCTGGCTCCCTCGCTGGATGAAAGCCCTTTGTCACCCCCAGAGGCTCTGAATGCGCTAGTGCTCCCTCCCCAATTGTTCCCGCATTTTCTGCATTCCTGATCCAGATAAAGGCCTAGGCAGACTGGGGCCTTCTGGAACCACCCTCTGCCTCTCCACTCACACCCAGAGAGATGAGGACTCAGGCAAAAGCACACATAGCAGCTTTTCTTTTATAAAAAATCAGGTTCATTAGGATGTCATTCCTTTACCCTAAAGGGGGTATATATCAAGTTTTAAAGGCCCCTTATTATAAAAAAAGAGTTTAATGTACCATGCGAACACTGTTTCAAAACGTTCACCCACAGGTCTATACAGTCCAGGTAGGGAAGTGATACTGCAAAATCAGCATGCTTTAAATTCATCAAGGTTGCGATGTCACAACCAAAGACACATTCAATGAAAAGGATAAGAATAAATAAAGGACAGAGCAAAATAACGGTAATACAAAAAAAAAAGAATTATGACTGCTTTTGGTACATACAAACAAGAAAAAACGCACTTTGAAACGAGCACTTTGAAACTTGTGTCTGTCAAGAAAGAAGTGAGTACACCCACTTCGTAAGACAAACGCTCTCCATTCAATAATGCAAGCACTGAAGGGCTATTTGAAATTGTCTAGAAAGTCTTAAACTCCATCATCCAGTCTAGAAAGTTCAAAACAAACATCATCAGTCCGGTGCAGGTCCTGCCTTATGGCCCCTGAGGGTGAAAAGCCCCTCAGCATCCATACATCTCTCTGAGAGCCAGCCTCCATCATGCTCATCAGACCGTGACTGCCTTTCACTCCAGGGGAGGAAACACACAGGGAAGGCAGTCGCCGGCAAGAGCAAAAGCCCAGCACAGTGAAGCGAGCTAAGAGCAGCAGCTCTTGAGACATGCATACCATATTGCGGTAATATATGAGCAGAATGAGAGACACTTTGTCAGAGGACGGTGAATTATACTTGTATCATTAAAACAAAGTAGGTCATGCTAATTGCTCTTTGCCGGAGCCAAATTTGGCTGTAATTGTGAATTTGGGGAGAGTCCGAGGGGTATAATTAGTTTGGAAAATGTGTTCTTTATTGCCATGGCAATGGAGCCAGTGTTTGTACCTGTGTGAGAAGGCCGGGCTGGATCTGCAGGGGCTGTGCACCGGGGGCCTGTGTCACTATGGGAACAGCATTCTCCATCCGCACAGAGTAGCCACTGTGTTTGGAAGGGGACGCCTGCAGCCCTGAGGAGACAATATTAAATATATATATTTATATATACACATTATATACATACAAATACACATGCATTACATACAAATAATTATTTCATCCAAATTGAATGTATAGCAAAACAACATTAAGTAAAAAAGTAGAAATTAAACCGAAATTTCTGTATTGTATTACTATTACTATTGAGGCAGAGCATCCTCATTCAGTGTAGACCTGAAACAAGATTAAGATCAGATCAAATTCGTATGTATCAAAGAAGATCTGTTTTTCCAATTGCAGGACTGTCAGTCTCACCTTGGAAGGCAGGTGGGCAAACGATGAGGGCCTGCTGGAAGGGGTCAGGGCGGGTGGCGCAGAGCTGGGGTCCGCCGGGCTGCAGGGGCATGGTCCTGGGGGCCACGGCAGCCATAGGGGCTGCAGAGGGCTGGTAGAGTGCAGATTGGTAGTTTAGTATGGAGACATCGGGATTGGCAAGGGAAAGGGTGGCACTGGTGGAGGAGGGAGCCAGGTTGGTGGCCTAAAGGAACCGATGGAGTCAAAAAACGAACAAACAAACAAAGACAAACAAACAAAAGCATGAGGAGTGGGTGTGGGAGGGGGATGGGGTGGAGCCACAATAAAGGAGGTGGAAAAAAACTAAAAAATCATAAATGATAACAACACATTGATTATAATGTTTTCACATCGTCATCAGTGGGTCACATCCAGTAAGATGCTTTTAGCTCATGTACTGCAAAATAGTGGCTTAAATTTACTTAGTTCATATGTGTCAAGCGGTTGCATATGAATAATATCAACACAACTGCTGTCTTTCACTTTAATTATTCTGACAAGAATAGTGTTGATACATTAGCAATGCAATTTTTATGACACTCACTGACATTGAAAAAATAAACTCGTTGTGCCATCTTACTAAGAGCTAAGATCAAAGGAATTAAATATGCTGATTTTACTATTTGATCCTCTGATAGTGATCTTAAAAATGTACTGAGAAAAAAAAACATTTACATTTAATCTTTCAGTTTTTTTTTAAGCTGTTAAAATATTCATGCTGCTACTCCTTGCTTAAACTGAACTTAATGACATTAAACTGAACTAAATAAACTGAAAAAGCTGAAATATTCTGGCAGCATTTTTACCAAGCAAAACTAATGCAATCTAATAACCAGTTATAAGCCAACATTGATACTATTTTTATTGTTGCTGCTGAAGTGCACAGGCAGCGAAAGGGCATCTGCATGTTGTATGAAATGGCTTATTGACCGCAGCCAAAGAGCAGAGAAAGAGCGCGTCAATCAATGCTCTCATGTTACAGTTTACTTCTGTGCTGTGCTACTCCAGCTCATTGAATTTGCTCAGTCTCATTAGCAGCAGATAATAATTTCTCTCCGCGCTGCGGCCTGATTAAATATCCCCCCACACATGTCTATGTGGCGAGAGAGGACACCAAACTATTCAAAAGCCTCAGCCTGCTCTTCAACCTCCTCCAGAGCGCTTTATTCCATCTGACTGCTGCCCGGTTAAAAAGCCATTCACCTATTACTTTGTTATTGTCATCATTGAGGCTGTTACACTGAGCGTGTTTCTCCTTAGCTGGACTCGAAGGCTGAACACAGTGACATAAAAAAGAGAACGCCAGATGCAGAAATATGCACTCCCTGAAATAAACAAAGTAGATTCAGAGGCTGCAATCATTAAGAAAAAAAGCGCAAGCTGACATTACAGGTCATTCCACAGCGACTGGCAAGATACACTATGGGCCAGATTTATTAAATGTTTGCGGTGGCGCTAATGCGTGCAAAAGCCCTCCCGGCTGATTTATCAACATGTGCGCAGGAGGCTTTTTGCACGTGCACACGAGGTTGCCTCTGAGCTGCAGGTTTTAGCTCTCCTTCATGAATATGCATCTCACTTTGGGATGAGCATTAGCTCTTCTTGAAAGAAAAGAAATACGCAAAGTGTATTTACCATCTGCGTGAAAATGGCCAAAATGTTTAGTGCACTTTTGGAATATAAACCAAAACACCCATGTATATTTCTCCCTTTTGCCACCAACCAGTTATGTTTCCTCAATAACACTGCTGTTTTTTTTAGTGAGTGGGTGAGTACAATCATTGGTGGGAGTGATTATAGGAAATACATATGTATTTGTAAATCTATATGTATGAAAATATGCATTTTGTTGGCTATGTCTATGTTGTAATAAAAAAAATACAAAAAAATAATTCCTCATGATCTTTGAAATCAAGACATGTTTTTAGGACGAGAGATGCTTGTCTTTTAGCGCTGAGACTTACAGCTGTTCTACAGAATAGAAGAAGAGAATTTCTTCTTTCTCTTTGTTTTTGTTTTTTTTCTGTCTACAGCTGGTTGAAATGGCCTCTGCAATTCAAATTAACCAGTTTGCAGCTAATGTCATTTATACGACAAGTGAATCCACCAGAGACTAAAGCTAGTTGCACTCACTAAATTTTAGTATGCACTGCAGGTTTTATGCACTCCTGGCCCTATCTGTCCAGAAGTATCCAGATACCCCTTCTAACTGGTGAATGCAGCTAGTTTAAGGTACACCCCATGCACAGGCGTTCAACTGCACATGCGCAGCTTGTTTAATCTCCATAGAAAAGAAATGTCAATAGAATAGAATACTCTGGAGCAAGCACACAAGCCAAAGATCACCATGTCCAATGCCAAGCGTCAGCTAGAGGAGTATACAGCCTCCCACCATTGGGTAGTGGAGCGGTGGAGCTCTCTGTAGATATCAAGCAATATCCAATAGTTGTGAAATGACTTAGAGGAGCGTGTGATCCAAAACTAATCATCCAACATCAGTATCTAATCTCACTAATGCTCTTGTGCCTAAATGCATCAAATCTTCACAGCAATGTTGCAACATCTAGTGTAAAGCCTTGCCAAAACAGTAAATGCTGTTCTTACAGTAAAGAGGGGACAAACCCCCCAATAATACCCATCATTTCAGGAGGAATGGTGGGTACACAGACGTTTTGAATACTGCTGTGAATTCACATGTAGCACAAAGAAGGAAACCAGCCAATATGAAACAAGGGACAATCTAAACGTCCTTGATAAACATTTCCTGCTCCGAACCCAAGCATTTTAATGGAGAATAGCCTTATTTACTTTCATCTGCTACTGAGGCAATACTGTTTCATTTCATGCTACTGCTAGTAATTACAGGCTTTTCATTAGAGCCTGCATGGGGAAAAATTCTGAGCGGCACTTTTCATTTTTCATTTTCTCTGTTTAGTGCGGCCGACGAGCACCAGGGGAGAGAGTTAATCAATACGCCACTGTGGCATTCATCAAACAAAATAAACACTTCAGTCTGCAGCCCGCTAATACAACATGAAACAAGGCCCGGGCCTGCTCGCAATCACACGCACATGCAGCATAAGACCTCCAACAGGTACATTTACTGTACTGAGTCAACAACCCAACACAGCAACTGTTTTATGGCATGCTTATGAGAGAAACTGAGCACTGTAACAGAGCGCTATTGATTAGAACCATAAAGGTGCTATTTACAGAATGGAGAGAGAGAGGGAGACAAACAGAGAGAGAGAGAGAGAGAGACAGAGACAGCGACAGACAGAGATAGCGACAGTACCAAAGAGAATGAGAGAGAGAGAGAGAGAGAGAGAGACGAGACAGAAACAGAGACAGAGACAGCGACAGACAGAGATAGCGACAGTACCAAAGAGAATGAGAGAGAGAGAGAGAGAGAGAGACAAGACAGAAACAGAGACAGAGACAGCGACAGACAGAGATAGCGACAGTACCAAAGAGAATGAGAGAGAGAGAGAGAGAGAGAGAGAGTAAAAGAGAAAACATAGAGAATGGATAAATAGAGACAGAGAGAGAGAGAGAGAGAGAGAGAGATGAGACAGAAACAGAGACAGAGAGAAAGAGAGAAAAAAGACAGAGAGCGAGAGACAGGGAGAGAGAGCAAGAAAGATAAAGAGAGAGAGAGAAAAAAGTAGTAATAGAGAGAGAAAGCATGAGAGAAAGAGAGACAGTAACAGAGAGTTAGGAGGGAGGAGAGAGAAAGAGAAACAAAGAGTGAGAGAGAAAGAGAGAGCAAGAAAGAAAGAGAGAGAGAGACAGGGACAGAAAGCAAGAAAGAGAGATAGAGAGACTAAGAGAGAGAGAAAGAAGAGACAGTAACAGACAGAGAGCAGGAGAGCAAGAAATGGCAACAGAGAGTGAGAGAGACACAGAGAGACACAAACACAGGGGGAAGAGCAAGAGAGAGAGCAAGAAAAACAATATAGAGCGTGAATGATAGGGAAACAGAAAGAAAAATAGAAAAAAGAAAACGACTTGCAAAGAGAAAAGAGTGAGAGGGAGAAAGAGTGACAGAGAAAGACAGAGGGAAAAAGAGAAGGACAGAGGGAAAGTGAGAGAGAGTGAGAGAGAAACAGATTGAGATAGAGAGACAGAGAAAGAGACACGGTGCTGGCATCATTTAGAAGGATCTAAGAATGTAAAAAGCAGATGTTATGCGACTGTGTGCTGCTCTTAAGTCAGCAGTTTAAGGAAACACCCTGATGAAGCACTCGAGACTGGCAGGGAAGGAAACGAGGAGGAGAAAAAAAACAGGCTACGTAATCCACAAAGCCATAGAGCTGAAAAAACGCAAACCAAGCAGAAAGTATACGCTGTCATGTATTTAATCAGCACATTGTGACAGAGGGCCGCAGGACTGGACACGCACACAACAGCCCTGCATGATGCTGTGGAGCTCAGATGCTGGCACAGGAGGACTTGGCAAGTAACGTGATCATTGTCAGTCCTCAGTTCAATACTGATTACTCTGCATTGCTCCACTGCAAATGAGTCAATGCATGTGATCCAATAATGTGCGCTACAAGACCGAAGGGGAACACAAAAGGATGTGAGTGTATGAAAGTATGAGCGTGTGTGTGAGTGTAGACACTGACCTGGCTGTGCACAGTGTTCAGTTGGTTGTTGAATGTCATGGTGAGGTTGGTGGAAGTGCTGGGGGCCACGTGTGTGATGAACGGAGTTTTGCTCTGGTTGACTGTGTCGTACATGTTCACCCGGCGCTTACAAATCTCCATGTTCTGGAAGCAGGATTTAACGCTGTAAAAGGGAGGACTGCGTTAGTGTTCTAATAAACCTGTACATAGGCCTACCTACTTTTCCACATCATTTAATATTGACAATTGTTAAGAAACATTATACATATTTTCCAATGCAAGAAGAAAACTAAAATCTTGTTATTTGTTCCGAAAGCTGGTTGTTGGTTACATCTGATTTGAGAAAACTAACACCATTTCCTCTTGGTGTGAGACGTCTTCCTTACACTCACAGACTTTTTGGCTCTCCATGATTTCTTTTTTGTGGATTTTACCCAGTTTTGTTGTGACCAATTCGCTTTCTGCGAGTGTGAAGGCTAGCATGTGCTTCCTCTGAAACAGAAGCGCCACCTCATCTTTTCAAACCTCCACAATGTCATTAGACAGCTCAACACAGACAGAGGAGGAGGTGATTCTGTTAAATCAGCTAATACTTGGCCCATGTTGGCTGGCATTGTGCTGAGTGATGAGGAGAGGCACTTTCCAAAAAAACCCAAAACAAAACAAAACTTGTTATGTGGTAACAGCACAGCAGAATCCTGCCTAAACCAGAGAAAATAAGCATGACTGAGTTTCCGCTCAGAAACCGGTTAGCTAACTTTTTATTAGCTATTGTTTGGTAGTTCCTAATATAGTTTGGTAGTTTTAGCTATAGGTTTAACAAATCGCAAGTCTATAAACTGCTTCTTGTTAAAAAAAAATTAGAACAGCTATAGCTTAGCATGAGGTTAGTCTATTGAGTACTGTTATTGTAGCTTCCTTTTACTGTTATTGTAGCCTATTATTATTATTATTATTATGTTATAAATAACAATAATAGATGCAGTATTTTTTATTTTTATGAACTGTAACGACAGTGTCTAAATCGTTTAAACCCTCGTCTACGTTTCGTAAGGAATGCATTCAGTGCGTGGGAGGCTACAGCACGTCATCTGTTTAACAAGCCCGAATGTGATAAAAATAAATTAAAAAAATACATAAACAAATAAATAAAAAAGTGTATCAGTATAAATAAGCGTTAAACTTGATTGGCAACTGTGATAGAAAGAATCTATCGACGATTCACTGTACTATCGTCAATTGGCTCAAACCTATTTCAGTAATTATCATTATTGTTTTATCACCCAGGCCTGCCTGTACACCACATTCACAGCATTGTTCTCAGTACTTAGTAAATACTGCTCAATCTGTACATATTGTTTCTTTTAAGACACTCTAAATCTTCATGACTTCACCATTTTGCCTTTTAATTGTTTTCATTTTATGTTTAGATTGTGCGTTTGTGCCAGTATGAGTAACTGTCAAGACATATTCCTTGTAAATGACACCTTATTGGTTAACAAAAACTCATCTTGTTTCTTCTATGCTATTCCTAACATTCTAATAACATTCTATGACTATGTGTAACAGGCCGTTAGCAGCTCTAGTCTTAGACTCACTGTGAGCTGTGGGGAAAGTCCAGCAGGTGGGCCATGGTAACAAAGGGATGGTTGAGCGTCTCGATGGGCGTGATCCTCTTATCTGCGTCGATGGTCAGCATCTTGGTCAGCAGGTCGATAAACTCCCTCCGGTCTGCCTTCTCGGCCAACATGTCACTGCCTTCCAGGTCTGTAGTCACATTCACCTGCACGTGAGACAGAGAGAGAAGCAGGTTCATCACTCAGAGCTCTTAACTTTTTAATGCTGTGGCACAAAGCAGCTATTTCTGCCTTTTAATCTACTCTTCGTATTTAATAATGTGATTAATGCAGTCATCACTTACATTTCATATATAAGGAACATGTTCAAAAAAGCAGGTTTTTAATAATAAAAGTCCTTAATAACCTGATGTTTAAGCACTAGTCACCCCCTGGCTCACAGTCAGCGTAGATGAACTGACTCATGCATTTTCTAATCGAAGATGAATTCCTAGATTACTGGTTCCAAATACTTGAGTCGCTTTTGTTTCCCCAGTCTGAAATACCTTCTCCCTGAACATTCCTTCTCTGTGAAAGGTACAAATAACTTTATCATGAATACTAAACCAAGAATGTACTTTCTTAAGGAGACAAATATACAAATATTTCAAGCACTTGAAGGTTTGAATGATGGCATTTACTGAGCATATTCTCTAGGTCATTTCCATTCTTCAAAGAGGTGCAAGAATTTGACCCATGAAAGTAAAACACACATATCTAGCAGCGCTTAGACCGGACAGCCTGATTGATACATCATCAAGAGGTCACTGTGTCTCACTAAAAATAGTGGTAACCTTGCTCCATTCTGGCATTCCCAAATATTTGCATTCCTATTAACAACTTCTCACAGAGAGACTTGGGAATGTTCCTGGCGCCAGAGCCGAGATCCCAATCAGTTTAAAGAGGTCAAAATAAACAAAGATAAACCAGATACATTAATTTATTAATTTAAAACATTGTCTGACATTTTTACTGACATACAGGTCATGATGTGCCTGGACCACATCATCAGTCATTGACAATGAGCAACTTTTAGAACACTGTCACAGTTTATCATGCACTGGAGAAGTTTTTTTGCTGAGCCACTGAGTGTGAATCAGTAAGATTCCAGCCGGAACTGGACTAGAGCTGCACAATATGGACAATATACTATGTAGCAATTGTTCTGCAGCATTTTGTGTTTACAAATATACCTTCCAATATGCTAGCGGTGAGTGATAGGACAAAAATACAATTTCATGATGCACGATACATATACAGTATCTATTTTTTGAGGTTTGATAAGTTGGAACAGACAGAATGCACCAGCAGTGCCACATTTAAAAATACTATAAAAAACTATAAATACAATGATTATGATGAATATATTCAACATTTCACATACTGTGCTGCACTAAATCCAATTACACAGGACTGCTTACATCCTTGCTGTATTGAAACAGGATGTTGTACCAGTGTTCTCGAAGTACTATAAGTACAATATCCATCCATCCATCCATCCATCATCTAAACCGCTTATCCTTCTGGGCTTATCTGCCCTGCGATGGACTGGCGACCTGTCCAGGGTGTATCCTGCCTTCCGCCCACTGACAGCTGGGATAGGCTCCAGCACCCCACTGCAACTCACAATATCCACGATACGTAATTTCTCATGATACAATAAAATATTATCATACTGCCCACCTCTACAATACCACCTTTAAAAAGTATAATCACTTGCCATATTCACACTTTTTCATATTTTATTTACAATAACATCTTTGACATTGTGGATGTAAATATTACAGTCTATTCACCAAATGCTATTTTAGATGTTTTAGCCAATATTTCAAGAATTCTCTAAAAAGGAAGTTAAGGTAAATAAAGATAAATAATATACTATAATTATCATTATTCATTTTTTAAGTCAAGTTACCTGTCTTAAAATTTGATCTCCACTGGAATATGGTGGGTTCTGGATATTAATTTTATTAGAACTTTCTTGATGTTATACAGTTTCAGTCCTTTTAAAATCTTTTGTGGCTCTGTTCATCATTCTAGGCATCATCCTCATTTTATTAAGAGCGTCCTACCATCCTACTAATGTAGGATAACTAACCTGTGCACAGAACTATCATACTAGGATCATTTTGTACATTTTTCTCCAACCAAACTGGGTTTCTATTGTTGAAATCATTGATTCCAAACTTTTGAACAGTGATTTGAAACTTTTGGATGCTAGTGTATATTAAAACCATATTGCTGAACCAATACTGTGACATAGTTAAATTTACTTTATTATTATTATTATTTTTACATAATTGGAAAAAGTAACCAACTGACTTGCACACCAAAAGAAAGGGCCAAATAGACCACAAACCTAAATATTTTAAAACTGAAATATCAAAAGTTTTTCTTTATTTGCAAAACATGTTGCTCAAGTGTAAGGTGCACAAGTAGAGTAATCCCAGTTTGGAAAATGCCTGTTGGACCAATAATGAATAAAATCTTCTTACATTAATTTCTTTTTTATTTTCTGAACAGTTACCTTGTTGGAGACACAAGGTTTTGTTCTGACAACAATGCTACTTTTGTTAGATGAATGAATATCTTAATTTATCAAAACACTTAGGATGGTCACGACAATCACAGCACCACAACAAAAAAATTCAACACTGTTTGAGAGTTTATTTACATATTTCTAGCCTTGGCGATATCACTACTGCAAAGGCCAATTCAATAACGATTAATAAAACAATATATTGCTCAACCTTAGAGGGGACGCAGACATTGCTGTGCATCTGAATGCTGCCGGACTGCAGTGCCTGGCCCAGACAAAGGCAGCACAGGGACAGGACAGGGCTGCTTTATTGGGAATCCCTTGCAGTGATAGCGAGCACATTTTTCATAATGTGGTGTGATTTATCTGTGGCCCTACCTCCCGAGGCTATCTGATGAAGTGCCAGTCACTGACGCAAATCTGAATCCTCTCTCTTTTTCTTATGCAAGCTATTTCACTCTTGTCCCCCCTCCCTCACATCAACCCGCTGCATGATAAAGGAATAATCTCCAACACGCGGTGAAAAATAATCACACTGTCCTCTGCAGGAGAATGGGATGACTTTGGGAAAAACACACGAACAAACTCACACGAGGGAGTCAAAATATGCCAGTGCAATACACACATTCAGTACAGAAAAACAGAGTGATGAACAGCAAACCCTCTGAGTAAATTCTCATCTGTCACATTCAATCACGTGCATAAGTTAACAGCGGGTCCACACCACTTGTGTCCTTCATCTGGAGATATCTCTGAGATGGCTAACTCACAAAATACACTGAGCATATCCTTTCCTTCCTCTCTGGCTGGGTTGCATGGGTGAATGCACTGTTCTGCTGCTGGGCAGTGAGGATAACACAGTCATGAACATCACACAGACAGCCAAGCAGATGCTCCATAGGCTGTAGACAGGAGGAGCTATCAGAGCACAAGACATAAGTCAAACTGCAGAACTCAAATACATTCTTGCTTTGAAGAAACTTCTGTGTGACATAATTAAACTGTAAGTTGTGGTTGATAAAAGTGCCAAATGCCATAAATGTAATGTAATGTTATTAAATTATTACTGAATTATTATTACTGAATTATTAACAATAATTTTCTGTCAAGTCTGTGTGATTTTCACAACATACACCAACTGGCCACTTATTTAAGTACACCTCCTTAAATCTACACTCTTTGTCCATTTTATCAGGACCATCACAGAGCAGGTATTATTTGGGAGGTGGACTATTCTCAGTACTACAGTGACACTGAAGTAGGGGGTGACCAGTCCATTGTTTTAATGGGTTCTTGACAGCTGCACATCCTTTCAGACCCATAGCACTGAGTTGTCTTCTCACAGTGGAAGGATGCACAGAAACACCTGTGGATTCTTTCAGATTTGAAGCAAGGTTGAAACTTGATTTTCTTCTGTGTTTTGATGGTTTTGGTTTTGGTGGTCTAGCAGGTCTTTCATGGTTGTTAGGAGTCATTTTCTCTATTTTTTACTCATTTTTAGAATCTCAGTTCTAAAATACTGTATATTCACTTTCCTTTGTTTCCCTTCCTTCTAAAAAATAAAAAAAAAATTAGAAGTACCTTTTAAAAATGAATAACTGGTGTCTAATGGTGTAACCAAATGTGGTTTCATGTTATTGAAAACACTAATTCCCAAAATCGTGAACTGCGGTTCCAGTTTTTTTAACAGTAGTATGTCAGGCCATATCCTACATGTTGTTTACTTACAAAAAGCAAAACAGCACTGAAACATGGTAAAAGGTCACTGTTGTGTTTCTATAGGATAATGAGCAGTGTCCTCATTCCAGATGTGTCTTTCAAACAGTATCTTGGTATTTCCTGTCATTCTTGGGATGGAGAGCAGGCCGAGTCGTTCCCTCTCCTGGGCAATCATCCCAGCATTCAGGCAATCATCCATAATACAGACTGAGCTCACGGCCCAAACTGTGCACACTTATTTATCCAGAGCAGAGCCTGAGTCAACCATAATATCAACATTCAGTGTCTTAATGGAAGCTTGGGCCGTGGCTCTGTCTGGCTATTTGTCCGTCTGGAGATGTTAAACCAGGGGAGCTCACATAGAGCTGGAGGCTCTGACGTAAGCACTGGCTCACAGCACACTACAGTACAAACCACTGAGGCCATAGCACGTAATGTCAGAGGGCCTGACCTTGAAAGGAGAATGATGATCTAATTCTCCCGCCACAAGATCCATGTGAGCTCACATGTAGGCTAACCATCCACATGTCAACGAATTTCCATGAATTCATTCGAGTTTACAGTAAATTAGATCAGGCAAAGTTTTAATCTGATGACCTAGCTGTT
The DNA here is from genome assembly GCF_904425465.1 of Colossoma macropomum. Taxonomy (NCBI): domain Eukaryota; kingdom Metazoa; phylum Chordata; class Actinopteri; order Characiformes; family Serrasalmidae; genus Colossoma; species Colossoma macropomum. The sequence continues at coordinate 19,020,009 of NW_023494798.1, forward strand.
TATAGGAAAAAACCTAAGCTGAGGGTTGCATCACTGTTGGAAAAGAATAAGCTGCATCGGTCAGTTCAGGAGACGTCTGACAGAAAATGTGCATTTATTTAATTTCTCATAACTTTCAGTTATCTGCAGGGAAAAAGTTACAATATCATTCCTTTTCATGTGAGTGTGTTAGTGTGTTCTTTGTTATGTAAAGTGACCTTGGTATTGTGAAAGGCGCTATATTATGTAACTATTATTATTATTATTATTATTATTATTTCTTTTGACACATTAAATCTAGCTAGAAGGTTTTGAGTCACGCCTTTAGTTCCGTAAAGCGAATATTGTTTTCTTATAGTGTTTTGAGTGATGGGTCTTCAGCAGGGGAAGCACATCACTTACTCACAGACAAAACACACTTCGAGATGGAGCACGAGGGAACAGATGATGTCCAAAAATCTCTGACAATGTTTCACTTATTTGCAAATGTAACTTTACCAACAAAAACACAGATGACTGTTATTTCTGTAATAGCATCTGTTAAGAGACCCCACTTTTCACATTAAAGCAACTGGTTAGACGTGCCTTGGCAGCACGATTTTGTGTTATCTGTGCATCTTCTGGCGTTGGGCATATGTGCTTACCTGTGCCATATCATCCAAGCAGTTGAAGATGTACTTGCGGGCTTCCTTAGACTTGATTCCTGTCTCCCCCTCATGGTCCTCTGGCGTCTGTGGGAATACAAACTTCAGTTCAGCTGCTCTAATATCTAAATATTCTTTAAGTCACAGTTATCACTGGTGGTAAGTAACAACAGCACAGCAGACTTTGAAATCCGTTCTATACTTTTCATTGATACCACATTTGTTTTTAAGTAGAAGAGGAAACATTTTATTATTATTATTATTATTTATTTACATCAAAACAAAGTGGAAAAAGTCAGAAGTGTGGATTTGAACCTGTAAATACAGAATGTACAGTCAAAATGGCCGTAAAGTTATTTTTTAGCATCAGGAAAAAAGTAGGAAACATATATTTAACAGAAAATTACACAGAAGCCTCAACAACTAAATGTAATATCCAGTGTTTCAGTATTTGGAGTGTTCATCCTTTGTTTTTATTCCATTCATTTCTGGTAACTTGCTTTCAGTTTTTCAAAGAAATCTGCAGGGATATTTTTCAGCCCTTTAAAGTTCAGTCTTAGAAGTTGGTTGCAATTTTTGCTTCATGATTGAATTAACCACAAACACATTCAGTGATGTTGATGTACTGGCCATTTCGACTGGAGATTAAAAACATGAAGGGTGGCACTTTCATACATTACTGTACATTGAACACAAATGTAGCTTATTATGTGTGATTAATTTTGACTATCTAATTAATTAATGATGTAAATACATTTAATTGGTATAGTAAACAGTAATTATCATTCTTACTTTCATTTCATCTTAGACTCCCATATTAAATCATTTACTAAAACCACAGTGTAATATATTCATACATATATGATAACAACTCACCAGGTTTTGTCATAGAGTCAGCAGCGTGTAAGACCACATGGTGTTAATCCATCATGTAGCTTATAAGAGCAGAACCAGAGCAGACAAGGCATGCTGCAGGTGTGTCAGTGTGCATTCAAGAAAGGAGAACTAAAATCTAAGAGATTTTTTTAATCAAATCAATATGTGTGCACTCAGCTTAGCAGATGGAGGCCATGTGGTGCTGCAGCCTCATAGCGGACCAAGAACTGTTCAATACTGTGAATGTTTTGCATTCAGGACTCAGTGTGTGAGGCTTCACAAAGTTCACTCAGAGTTGATTTGGAAGCCAACTATGGTAAACGGGCACTGAGCGGCCTACATGTGCTTCAGAGTTTGGGGGGAGGCGTTGGGGGGAGCTGAGGGAATAGAGGATCAACCCTGTGAGTGCAAACCATCCTACACCGCTCTGGCTGCCAAATCATCTTGCACTAAATCCATTTTGCCCTCATTAGGCTCTTGGTTTGTTTTAAAAGCAGCAATGAGAGCATCAAGGGTTTAGTGAGCAAAAACAGAATGGAGCCTTTCGCAGGACAAGCCGTGTGAGCCTATCCAGAAACAAACAACAGGAGGAAAATCGCTGAACCTGACAGTCGGCCTTCAGAGCCTGGAAAGGATGGGAATGTGGTTGACCGTGTATGTGTACAGTAGTGTGCAAAAGTCTCAGGCCAGCTGGGAAAATAGCTTAAACCTATTTTGATGGGCAGTAAATATGTTTGTGCTTGAAAAAACACTAACAATAGAATCAATTTTAAAACAGCAATTATGTAAAAAGTAATGTTGTTTTCAAAGAACTTACTGAAAAAGGTTTGGCTCCTCTTCTCACCCATGTCCTTCAGTCATTGCATGGATAGGGCACATATCCTACATTTTTCTTCTATTTTATTTTTTTCTCCCTGAAATCACTTATGATGTTTGTGGGTTTATGTAACTAAAACAGTCTTAATTTATTTCCAACTTTTCTTTATTGTCTGGAATTAAACAGGCTCTTTTTCTTACACTACATGTTTGTTATTTATTTGCTACATTATGTAAATGAACTTTGTTCTATTTGTCCTGTATTTGAAAATCTGCCCTAAATCTGCCCTAAGCAGTCTGGCGTAGAAACCCTCCTTATACTTCAGTTTTGAAGTTATAAGTGGGGCTAAACTGCCATAGGCTGAATAGGCAGATATATAAGTTGTGACATCAGAAGAACCATGAAATTAAAACTGGCTGCCTTTGCAGCTTCATTTCCATATTTGGATTGTATTCTGAAACTATAACAAAGTTTACATAATATGTCAAACTCCTATTTAAAGGTTCTACACAAAACATTTTAAACATTAATACAGCAGCAGACAATTATTTTCTTTGTAAAGATATAGTGGAGTAATGAGGTCCTGAGCAGAGAATGAAACTGCACCGTCCCTGTGCACGTTGTAATCCGGGCTTCTCTGTTTTTTGTTTTCATAGCCGGTCTGGCTGCGCATGCATGTTAGTCCCAACCTGTGAAAACGCTGGCTTTCCCCACATTTTGTTTTGCCCTTCCCAAGAGACAAAGAAACAGTGACCGCCCACACAGCATTGTGTATGCAAGATAGCGGAGTGCAGTAGGAAACGTTCAGGTGAAGGCCACCTTCCAAATATTCCTCCACTGAACAGTCCCCAAAGTTGACGGGGCTGAAGATGGCTTCCTATTCGCATTTTCTTGTTCCACCTTAAATTGTGGCACGAGGCACTTTAATGTAACTGTCACACCATTTAAGGTGGAACAGGAAAATGCGAACAAGAAGCTAGCAAAAATGAAGCTTCATCAAGAGAGTTGAACGGCATGAAAAGGAAAAACAAGGTTGCTCTGTTTCTGTGGGTAACATGAACGTTTCACCGAATTAGTAGGTCAGTATTGTTTTGTCCCATTTGCTAATATTTGTGGTAGCAGCTTTTTAGCTTTGTAGCAGCAATTGTAGCGATAGTCTGCTTACTGATAACTTAGCTAACATTAGTTACAGTACTTGCTGTGTGGTTGTTTTCTCTAACGTTATGTCATGATATTTGTCCATACAACATTTGAAAGGGGTTTATGGCCATGAAAATCTAAAAACAACAAGTTTGTTAGCCCAGTGTCATTCGCCATGGCAACTGCCATCCATGAATTTGGGGGGCAGAGCTTCTGAAGAAGCACTGAAAGGAGGGTGTACTTGTTTTGCAGTTGAGTTCAAATATCAACATTTGTTCTCCAGAATCATGTAGTGTGCCTTTAAAAATAAAGAAGAAAATTTTCCATGATAGAGGCCCAAATTCTATGACCAGCACAGGTAAAACATTGACTAGCTGAACCAGGTACTGGATGGTAAGTACAAACACTGGGCTGCCTAAGGTTTGGAAATGGTTAAGCTAACACAACGACAGACCACTATGATCACCATTAATTGTATGTAATGTTAGTATTAATTTGCATTTATTCCCATGTTGGTGCTTTTCCAAGTAGCTAAATGGCTTTAAATATAATATTCTAAAGTGGTCTAAGACTTTTGCACTGTAGGTGTCAGTGTGTGCATGTGTGTGACCGTACCTTTAATCTCCATAAAGGATAGGTGGAGTCTGGGTCTCTGTTGAAGAACCTGGTGGTTTTCGTGCCTGCGCTCAGCAGATACTCTGCTGGCAGTCCCTGTGTTTGAGAAATGTACCGAATCTGGAGAAAAGAACAAAAAAAAAAAAACAGGCATTTTTAATATCTTAAAGACTACAGAAAGCTAGAGACACACTTCATGTGATGAGAATCCTCAACAGCACACTGAACCAAATCTGACTAAAGCTGTGTCAGTACCGTCCACAGCATATCAGTCTCTTGGCACCAACTTCTATACAATATCCCCGGCATAACAGCATTAGAAGTTGAGTAAACAGCGACTGAAAAGAATGCTGTCTCTACCCGGTTTATTCCTTCCCCAAAAAGTCTTTTTTTCAGAGGCGCGCCTGAGAGCTGCAATTACACAGAATGCCATTCATACACCTGAAAAACGTCTAATGCGGCAGCCTGGCAGGCAATGGCATCCTGCAATAATCATCTCTCCCCCCACTCTGCCTCTTCCCCACCAATCAGTGCCTCTCTTATCCCGGGCTGAGCTCACGGCAGCTCCCGAAACCTTGATCACAGCATCGGCTCACTTTTCGTCTCAGGAAATAAAACCACTGTGATATATATATATTTTTTCATTCGTGGAGGATTCCCTGTCTTTCCGAGTTAGTATTATAATTAGAAACTGGCTTACGGTGCTAGAAGACAACAGATATTCCTCTAGACTAGTGTTGCAAGATGCGTTGGAAGTTCAGTGCTTTATTAATACTACAATCATGAAAAAAAATCTATATTCTTTCATTTCAACACTTTCAAGTTTTCAGGCTAACATTAGGCTGATCTTGTATTCTGCCTATAGGTAAATGAAATGTATGCTATGCATGCTAATATGACTCAGATGGCCAGGAATGCAACTGTTAGCACAGAGCTGAGGAACTGCAGTCCTGGAGGCCTGAATTCCTGCAGAGTTTAGTGATTGTACAGCTCAAACACACCTGATTTAACTCATCAGTTAATTGCCAGCATTGGTTGGTGTGTTAGAGCAGGGATATCAGTAACCTGTGCTGGACTCCCGCCCTCAGTTTCCCTCCACTGCAGTAGCACAGGGGTTCTCAACCTTTTCCACCTCAAGGCCCACCTATTCATCACTACAAGGCATGAAGGCCCATAGGGGAAAATAACTTAAAAATGATCTTTTATTTCTGACACAGTGCTGACACAGAAAACTTGAGAATTATGACCTGAACCATCATTTAAAGATCATCCACTTGAGTCCAATCATGGGAATTATTTATTTATTTTAAGTTTGGCATATGTAGAACTGAAGAGATTTACACCGATCAGGCATAACATTATGACCGTCCTTGTTTCTACGCTCAGCTCCACTTACTATATAGGTGCACTTTGTAGTTCTACAATTACAGACTGTAGTCCATCTGTTTCTCTGCATACTTTGTTAGCTCAGCACTGCAGTAACACTGACGTAGTGGTGGTGTGTTAGTGTGTGTCGTGCTGGTACGAGTGGATCAGACACAGCAGTGCTGTGGAGTTTTTAAACGCCCAGTGTCACTGCTGGACTAAGAATAGTCCACCAACCAAAAATAGCCAGACAACAGCGTCCTGTGGGCAACATCCTGTGACTACTGATGAAGGACTAGAGGATGACCAACACAAACTGTGCAGCAGCAGATGAGCTTCCGTCTCTGACTTTACATCTACAAGGTGGACTGACAAGGTAGGAGTGTCTAATAGAGTGGACAGGGAGTGGACCCAGTGTTTAAAAACTCCAGCAACACTGATCCACTCGCACCAGCACAACACACACTAACACACCACCACCACGTCAGTGTTACTGCAGTTCTGAGAATGATCCACTACCCAAATAGTACCTGCTCTGTGAGGGTCCATGGGGGTCCTGACCACTGAAAAACAGGGTAAAAGGGGGCTAACAGAGTATGCAGAGAAACAGATGGACTACAGTCTGTAATTGTAGAACTACAAAGTGCACCTATATAGTCAGTGGAGTTGATAAAATGGACAATGAGCATAGAAACCAGGAGGTGGTCATAATGTCATGCCTGATCAGTGTATGTGTCTTTACATTCCCAGAAACAATCAACCTGTCCTGTATTTTTTTAGTTGTTTAAACTCATTGTTAGGCTACACTGTGTATCCTTGACTGTTAATCTTCTGTTAAATGAGGCCATGTTTTAATTATTTGAAGAGTTTGTATTGATAGCAGGGACACATAGTGTAATTGATGTGAAGCACCAACCTCACCCTGCTAAACATGAGTGAGTGAGTGAGTAAAGTCAGGTCCATGAGGTGCTTCACATCTCTAAAGAGACTAAAAATTTGAATGTTAATTAAGCTGTATCAACTTCACTCAGTCCTAAACAGTGTTCAGGTAGCAACATGTGTTTTCCTTTTTTTTGCCTGGGTATTGTTGCACCTCAGTTTTAGTGGAAGTGCTTCTGAGACACTGGTGATTATGGATGACTTGCTCTGAGTGTTTACCAAAGCTGAGATGCCATGGTTACTCATGATTAAATAACCAAAATGCCACCTAACAATCAGACAAACGTCAAAACGGCGTAACTGCGTCAAAGGCACTAAAAATAACTCCCAAGACATGGAGAGGAGACGGGACGCCGAAATGGCGCAGAGGCAAATCAGCAACTCTTAGCCCAGCTCCAGAGCTTGTTTACGGTGGTTTTGATTCACTTTGAGTTTGAACATTGGCCCTGGGCCTTTCAGTTGAGCCAGGTTTTGAGTTTTAAGAGAAGGCCCCACTCTAGATCGCAGGAACTGGGCTAATTGGGCAGGTTGTGGCATCTGTCCAGCACTACAGAACAGCCTGAGAGAGATGAAAGCCTAAGAGTGAGCGCACACACACAGGTTTGTATTGCTGTCTTTGTGGGGTATTTTCATCTCTATTATTGTAGCTAAGTAATGCTGTGCCTCCACCTAACCTAAGCCGTACCTTAATCACAGGAACCAAAAGAGCATTGTTTCACTTCTTTACTTTTTCAAATGAAAGCTGTGTTCTTTGTAAAAAATAAAAAATAAAAAATACAGTTTTCTACATGGGGGCCAGCCAAATCCCTCCACTATTTGCGTTTTTCAACAGCCTGGGGACGTTTGGTCCCCATAAAAAGTTAAATACATGCCCTCACACACACACAGACATTCAGGAAAGCTGTGAGAACAGCAGCATAGCCAGAGGTCTGTTTTGTTTTCTCTCCCTGGAGCACAAACAGTAATTGAGGGATGTTTTTATAGCCGTTTGCTGAGAGAGCCCTCTCTGCAGGGCCACATTCAATAGCAAAATGCCAAACAGGAAATGTCATTTCTCACTCGCTCATAAACATCTCTAATGTATAATTGTCCCCTCAATACCTCCTTTCTATTATCAACCAACAACCGATGTGTCGAAGACCTGCACAAAGTAACTGAGAGAACTGCTGGGTTACAAAGTAAGAGAACATGTAGGGATTCTTTATATGAACTAAACCTTTCCCAGGCTTCTGCTACTCTAACAACCACTAATAACCCATGTGCTGCTGCTCTCCAGTATTTGCACCGCGTGGGATTAAGATTGTCTGATTATCTTACCTGATCGTACTCAGACGCCCCGGGGTAAAGCGGCCAGCCCAGGAAGAGCTCAGCGATGACGCAGCCCAGGGACCACATGTCTATAGCCTCACAGAAGGGCAGGCCAAGGATGATCTCTGGAGCTCTAAACAAATAAACACACACAAGAACATGAGGTCAGTACAGGACGCAGATAGCAGTGAACGGCCAAAACGTTATCAAGCATGATTTAATTAGGTACAGTTTGGCCAGTCAAAGCATTAAAGGGGCCCTATTGTATAATTTTCTTGTGTGTAGAAGCCCACTTATAAAGTTTGTGTGGTTTTGGTCCTTTTGGTTATATTTCATTTTTACTTGACCATTTTCCAACCTCTCTTTATCCCGTAGAATTAAACAGGCTGTTTCTGATGCTGCCCATCTGAGAATGATATGAAAGTAAAAGACCTCTGTTCTGATTGGCTGATCTGTATTGAGCAGACCAGGCTGAAATGTAAGGCACAAACTGTTAAATTTAGACTCAAATCCCTTAAAAAACTACACCACAGACAATCTACAGTAACAACACCTATCATTTCGATGTAAACAGGCAGGCTAAACTACTGCAGGCTGAATGGAAGCTCATATGTAAATGTATTCATGGTTGTGACATCACAACATTGATGAATTAAAAACAGGCAGCTTAGTTGTTACATATGAACGGTATGGCCTAGGAAGTGAATGCTGCTTTTTGAAACTTTACCAATGCTTACATATTACCGCAAATTCTTTTATTTCAAAAAAATCTGAAAAATATTGAGATTTTCCAAGATATGGTCCCTTTCAAAGCTGACCACATCTGTAAAACAGAATCCCTTTTGTGTCTAGAAACTGTAGGAAAGAGAGAAGTGCAGCAGCACCGGGAGGAGCAGCAGTGGGGCTTAACCACCAAAGACCAGAGGGATGGATGTATCAGCCCCCAGGCCCTGGCCATAATCAGCTAATGTGGAACTGATTCAACAAAACCTAAAACCACCACCTATTACCTACAAAGCACCAGACCTACATACAGTATGTAAAATTGACAAATGCTGGAGGAAGTTAATTTCCATAGGTCTAATGTCTTTGTGTAAATTGCAGGCGCTACTCGTCAGAGATACTCCGTCTGCAGTGCAGGGAGCTTGGCTAATATGATGCGGGAAAGCAGTGGGGGGTGCGCGGTTAGAGCCAGGGTGAATTTTTCCAGCCGGCCTTATGTCCTCTCTCTCTCGGGCACCGTGCTGCGAGGAGAGCCGCTGGGAGAGCGTGTGAGCTGCACAGCCACCAGGAACAGCTGGGAACCCATCAATCACCACTCTGTCCCAGCAAATATAGATATACAGTGCATAAAATATATGGCTGAAGCAGAAAAGCCACAGGAAGAGTAATTGAGAGAGTCTGAAAGAGACAGAAGATGCAGGGCTGAACCGAGAGAGAGAGAGAGAGAGAGAGAGAGAGAGAGAGAGAGAGAGAAAGAACACGATGGACAGAGTAAGAAACTCTTGAGAAATAAGTCACTTGAACATTGAATTGAATATTATATTGAGAGAGATTTATATTGCGAGAGAAACACATGCACACAATGAGCTGTAGTGTGCGCTTCGGGTTCCTACATTCATTTTGCTTTGTAAAGAGAACATTGGATGAACACACTGTTCAGAGAGAGGAAGTCTGAGACACACACACATATAAGCCAGTCAATCCATCATGATTGTTCAGCACCAGCAAGAGGTCCGCACATGTATTTTTGTCCATGAAATATGAGACACTGATACTAGTCTGTCCTCTAAATACTATCTATTAGTGGTTGTGTAATGTTGTCAGTGTGATATAACCACATCCATCCACTCTAGCATTAAAAACCTGCAAATGGCTGTGATTACGGTAACTGGCGACTTTCCACTGTGGAAGATAATAATTAGAAGATAATAAAGATTATAAGGAATTCAGGCTCCAAATCCAAACACCATTACTATGTATCTAAAATCCAAACTGAAATTAAAGCTTGAGTTCATTTCTGTTGCATCCTGTCACTTTCTGCAGAGATGCAATAGGCTTTCCTCTCTCACTTTACTGTAGGACAGTGTTCACAAGCCTACATGCCACCTAAATAAACTCTGAGTCTGATTCCTGAACACTCCAACAGGCATCATTTGTCATAAAGGATGCATTTGCAAACTTGGAAAGCTTAAATGCAAACTTTAAAGCTTATGTAACATCTCAGGTAATGTTATTGTCATTTTTCTGACACAATGCTGGTAATATGACATGGCTTGCCAAGATGAGTTTCTGTAGGCACCTGTGTGCAACAAGACATTCATGAGCTTTATGACAACACGTACATCATTTTGGTTTAAACTAAAACTGCAGGCCAGTCTTTGGCCACATCAAGGTGTTTTTTAATTTATGTTTTTTTATGTATATTGGTTTCAGCAGATATTTGCTTTAAAAAATATCTGCATTGAACAGATGTTTAGATTTGACCAATATTTCAAACCAAAATTTGATGATATATTTATTGTACTGCAGAAAAGCAGAATAATGCTGGGCTACTGTGCTAAAACATCTGCATTTGTAGCCCCACAAAAATAAATATAACATTTCTTTACAATGCTAATCCAGGTAGATCTAGCCCCAATTTTGACATTTTATAAATGTTTATGTATCAGCATTGGATTCATATATTGGCATCAGCACATAATTCCTATATCAGTGCACCCCTAGTGTTGTTACTGCATTGCAAGGTAAATGTTCATTACAATATGCAGTATGGGAGGGATGCACTAACACAATGTTTTTGACTCTGCATTTTTTCATTAAAATGCTGTGGAAGGTTTCTAAAATTGCAATGTTTGTAATTATATACCCACATGAACAACATCCAATTCCAGTTTAGTAAGGTTAGTATCATACACAGATACTGATCCAGTCAAATCAGTAAATCATTACAATGTAATATTCTGTCCATAATACCCTAATACCTGACTCACGCTCAGCCTCATGGTCCTGTCTGACATCTGGACTGCTACAGCCTGACTGATACCAGCACATTCATATTAGCTAGTGGACAGCACTGCCTGTACAGACAGAGCAAAAGAAAGAGAGAGAGAGAGAAAGGAGGACTGAAGCTTGGCAAATTTTAAGGAAAGCATTCTATCTCTCATTCATCTATTCTCTCTCTCCCTCTCTCTCTCTCTCTCTCTCTCTCTCTCTAAATCTCCCATTTTCTCTGTGGCGCTGAGGGCACATTGCCACCGCATATGCAAATTCCTATCTTCCCTTCCATCTCCTCTCACTCCGTCTCTTGCCATTGCCATATGCAAAACAGGCCAGCAGCTGCTAATGCAGAGCTTTTGGTGGGTGTGATCTCACACACATATGCATGTACACACACACGTGTCCACACACACACTGAGACACATACATCTGTGCAGCATTATCTCATGGAGGACCTCGGCCCAAAATGCAAAAATCATCAGTGACATATTCACTGCTTTCCTTCAGCAACGCTGCTTTCAGACACACACGCACACACACACACACACACACACACACACACACACACACACACACACACATGCACGCACACACACAGATACACAGTGGGGAATGTTAAATGTGTTCAGGCTTCTATGACACATTTGCATAGGAGGGTGTAATGGTGTGACATGTTTTCCAAGTTTTCCAGTTTTCTGAGATCCGTCACTCTAAGTGTCAGGATGATGCCTGCAGTTTAGCGCGTGTCTAAATGTGTCTGTATGTGTGCACAATCGTTCCAAACCTTCTCACGCATGCACGTCTCACACATACCTTTGTCTAGTGCCACTTATATTGTAGAGCTGTGTGATTCCATGCCCCCCCCGCCACACACACACTAATTCACGCTCATTCACTTGCACTGTAAAAAAATGTTTGGGGTTTTGACTGAAAAAGGTTGCCTTAAAATGTTAAGTTATATTAACTTCAAATCATCCGTTGACAGGGCTTAAAACACAGATACTTGCTCCTTTACTTCCTATTAAAAACCACCCTTCAGTAATTAAATTTCCAGTCAAAATGACCATTATGTATGTTATTTATTTTCAGGAGATATTTCTGAAAAGTTTAGATATGAAACTAGAAATGCGCATTTCCTGAAGGAAACTCAGAACAGTTGTACAGCTTAAATGGTTCCCACTTCCTGCTAGGTTGTGGCTGCCTTAAATTTTCTGCTACCTTAACTTCACTGCTACTTAAATCATTGCTACCTTAAATCCACTTTCACCTTAAATCTCCTGCTACCTGAAAAGTGTTTGGGTGCGTTTATGTGGCGTGGTGTGTGCGTTTAGTGTGTTATGTGTGAAGTGTTCAGTGTGTGTGTGCGTGCATGTGTGTGTGTGTGTGTGTGTGTGTGTATGTGTGGTGTGTGTGGTGTGTGGAGTATATGGTGTGTCGAGTGTGTGTGTTAGTGTATTTGTATCATCGTGACAGAAGAAAGGTGCCAAAACCTTTGCACTTCATTCACTGCTATGGGAAAAAATTCCACAAAATTCCATTGCTACACAAAAACTGCATCCAATCAAAAAGCTGTATACAAGCTAGAAACAGGAGCTTCCAAAAATGAATTTAAAAATATGTTGAAAATTATAGAGAAGATGAGACTTATCAGCCATGCAAGCTTGATCGGATCACCAAAACTGTCACTATCAGATAAACAGTACTTTGAGAAATTTGTACGTAGGTTTGTCCTTTTTGCCTGGTTTTCTACAAAGTGAGAGTTTTGTCCTAAAAATGCACAAAAACAAACACACACACACACACAAACACACACACACACACACACACACACACACACTCTAGCAACCCCTTGTTCTAATCAATAATGCCCATCAACTGCTCTACATTTAGGTTGCTACCAATTTGTTTTTTAGCAAAAGCAACTATTTACCTTCACCAGAGGAAACAACAAATGTAGGCCAGAGCAAGACCTAAGAAGAACTGGAAACTGGGCTCGTCCACATATCAGCGCTTGTCATTCTGTCATGCAGCATTGTGCTAAACTTTGATAAAGACTGTAGCGAGAGGAGGCCTTCCCCCCGCTGGATTAGCTGAATATCAGCCTCCTCCTGTAAATGGCTTTGTGAATAGGGGGTCGGTTGAGTGCTTAAGAGTAGTAGCCTAAGCGACGTGCAGTGTGACATTTTCTCAGCTGGCCTCCCTTTGAGCACGGCCAACGTCCAGAGTCTCAACACTGGCACACACACACACACACACACACAGGCAGTGAATGAGCGCTTTCTTCAGCCTCAATCTGGGGCAGCAATGTCCTGCCTGAAGTCCCTGAACACATGCACACTCTAAACATACACTACAGATAATATACTCTATAGTAATAACTCAAACTGACCTAATATGGGTTTCACAATACAGCGTTCTCACAATATGCTGACCCATAAACAAGACTATTCGAGGACCCCTGTGAAACGCCTCCTCTATAACCGCCTCTAACATTGCCTCCTAAACCAAATCATACAAACACTAAGGGAGTAACTCTGTCAATACAGTATTAAAAAAAACAAGAAAAAAGAAAAAAGACAGTGTATCGAAATTTAGGATTATCACCTTCTGCTACTTGGTCTCTTTTGCCATCTTTCATGGAAACCACTGTCAGTGATAAACACATCTGGAGGCATCCTATTCGAGCTGGGGTGTCAAACTCAGGGTCATATTAGAAAACCTCTACAAATCTGTGGGCCACTTCATTTTTAATTAATGTTGTGTTATAACATGAACTGCCAGTTGTTTATTCAAAATATGCAAAAACTACAGGCACTTGTAGGAGACTGTGAAATATGACATGAACACTTAAAATATTCAACATTTAAATGTCCTCAAGAAGTCAGTCTTTTAAACCTTTCTACTTGAACTAGACACCTGGCGTCCTTTCTTTGCTGAAGGTTCATTAAGACTTAGATGCACTGTGCAGTGTATTGTGAAACAGGCTAACATTAACAGAAAATTCAAATACTTCTGTGGGCCGGAGAGGATTGTGTCCTTGTGTTTGACACATGGATATTAGAGTAAAGTTGGTTGGGAGGAGGCAGATGTACTCCCTTGTTCAAAACGACTACATTTTTTCTGTTTAATATTTTGGAGCTTTTTTCCGTTAGAGGGCAGAGTGGCAGGCGTAAAATATCAAAAATCAAACCAGATCTTGACCTCAGAAAATTGAATCAGACCTCAAAACGAGTATCTCCTGCCCCTAATAAACACACAATCTGTCACCTAATACACAAACACATCCCACTCGTCACACATACTATACACCTCCCTTCAGCCTTAGATGTCAGATTTATCACCAGCAACAGCAAAAACACGTCATTTTATATAATAATTTCTCACTCATGGCTCACCAAAAACAACAGAGGCATTCTGTCAGAAGTGCAGATTAAACTTTCAACTGATACATTTAGGTAGGGATATATTTACACATTTATAGAGAATATATTTTATTATATCTCAATAAGATGAAAAGTGATTTCTGGGTATATAGTATTAATTAACTTCACATTTCTGCCACAAAGTCTTTGCTGTTTCAACATTGAAACAAAAGGAAAAATACAGGCTTGAACCACTCAATACAGAAATTACATCCACTGTAAATGCAGTTCATTATGTAACTAACTAAGTAATTAATTATGCAATTACAATTGAATTCTATGGGTTAAAAGAAAAAGGATAAAATAATGCATCCCAAAATTCAATGCAACAATACTTTGACACATATGCATGTTTATATACACACACAACACACACACACACACACACACACACACACCCTCACACAGCTGCTATTTGGAGCTCTGACATCATGCTCTGTGGGCATGTCAGGATGCATCCATCACGGCTGACCTTCAGTATAGACGTTCGTCACTCGTTGCCTCGCCATGCGGACACGCGGCTTTTCCGCTCGTTCCCTCCCATACAGTCCTCAGAGCCCTTCACTTACATGCACCAACTAACCCCCCCAATAACAACGCAAAACATTTAAAAGAACTGTCTGGTAAAAAAATCTAACTTACACATTTTTCTTCCTATCCAAAATGGACAAAAATGCAGACAAACTTCCAGCAAGATAGGTGCTACTGCTGATTTTGCACTGTTTTCAAGTTTTAAAGATAACATACAGTAATATTCAAATGTTTGAACACCCTGGATCAAATTAAATGTTTTGAAAATAACATCCTTTACAGGGACCAATGCGCAAATTTTAGTGCATGATTTCGATTTTTTTGCTGAGTTTAAGATATTGGAAAAAAATAAATGACAAAATATAAAATGTGCCATAACCTTTGCACAGGACACATCTGATGTTTTTTTTCCCAGTATGTTAAATTCACCAAATAAACAGTAACTGTATATTAAACTGTGTAGAAGTGTGTTCTCTGTAAAGGATATATTAAATTCATTTTTAATCAACAAACCCCAAACTTTTACATACAATAGTATGTCATGCAGTGTCAGTAACAATAAAGTCTTTTTGAGATTACTCAACTCAACAAGTGCTTTAAGGCAGGGGTGTGCTGATGATATAGGCATTCAGCTTGATTCTAATTTGTGTGGTATAAGCTTCCATTATTTGTTAGCCACACTAGCCTCTTCGGACACCAAACATAACCAAACTTGGCCGATTAGCTGCATTTGGGGTGAGACAGAAATTTTTTGTTGAATCATTTATTTAAGCCAAATGATTCTGAAAGATGATCTGATCCTAGTTGAATGATCCAGACACTACTGAATGACTTATCACCATATAGCCTGTAGACTGTTACACTGTGATTAGGTCTTTATTCCCTGTGGACCTAAAAGCACTCAGAATAAGAAGTAAATGACATGCATGATGAGATGGGAAGAAATCTGGCCTGAATGGATGGAAATTTTTGGGCAGGTTCTCTCCTGTGCAGATACAGCTCTTCGCTTTCCTTTCTCTCATGAAAGGAGCCTTGATCTTCTCAAGGCTCTGTGGACCTTCCTCTCCCCTGAGATCAATTTTAATATTTATGCCATCACAGTGCAGCAAAGCAGCTAAGGCCAACGCTTCCTCTGTGCCTTTTTAATAAACAATGCATGTGGTGGACTGACCATGGAGACGTGCACCCCCACACTGCACCTGCAATTTAACCGTATTTTACCTAATGTCTGGTCCGCAATACATTCAGAGACTCTGTCCCCAGAGTACACTGTAAAAAAAAAACCAATTTCAATGCCTGTTTTTTATGTAAACAAACCATATACATACATAGAAACAGCATGTTTGATTAAAAAGAGAGTATAAATAGTCCTGTTTAATTGGATTTAGTGCAGCATAGAGTGCAAAATATTATTACTATAATATTGTAAAATACAGTGTGTCAGACTAGCTATACTAGTGAAACTGTTGAATTACAGTATAAGTACAGTATTTCTAGAACTATCATTTAATAGCTTCTTATCACGTGGGATTGGAGATTTCTATGCTTTCTATCACCGTCTAAAAGAAGCACCAAGCTGTCTTTACTAACGGATTCACTGTTACAGTTACTGAATAGGCATGTGTATACGTTCAGAACAGAGTTCAGATCATGAAGAGATTATTATTTATAAAGTGGTAGTTTGTGACACAATCAAAATAATTGATGTTATTAATGATTTTTTTCTGTGTTGTTAGATCTGTTCTTTACACATCAAAATAAATGTGACAACTGCATTAACAAAATACACTTTAGTAGGGGAAGAGTTGCCTTCAGTGGGTTAAACAGCGAAGGCTGGAGCAGGCAGAAACAGCTAAAAGCAGGAGTAAAGTGAAAGTGACAGACAGAGGGCAGAAAAGGAAAAGAGAGCAAAGGGGGAATGAAGAAGCAGAAGAAGAGTGTGTTTGGAAAGGGAGGGATGGAGAAAGACCCTGAGCGAGAGCGAAGGGCAGGGCCAGCGGGTCTTTCCATAGAGCCCTCCTGATGAAAGCTGTTTAGATTCCTCTGAAAGCGAGAGACGGGCCATCTTTGCCAAACACAGAGTCAAAGTTTTTTAAAAGCTCCTCAGACATCCTCCCATTGTGGGCACACTGTTTTATATTAAGGCCTCCAGAGCATCTTCCTCTGTGTGCGTGCTCAAAACACACAGGAAAAGTGCTGACCACGCTGTCACTTTCTCAGCTCCTTCCCTTCCGTCATTAGCATTCCCAGGATAGTGAGAGATAGATGGTGAGAGGGAGGGAATGATGACCTCTTCTCTAAGAGGCTCTTCGCTGAAGCATGTGCGAAAACAAGTGTTGAAACAGAAACATAACTCAGTACGACTTCCATATTGTCTCTGTTGCAACAAAACTTCTTCAAAGTAGTAACTTTACAGGAGAAGAAAAAACATTCTTAACTTTTAATGAAGGGAATGTAATTTTTATGACATAATTCTAGATCACTTCTATTAGTCCAGTTATCATGAAATGTTCACACAAATCTGCCATTAGTTATTCATTTTTAGCATCAGGAACTAAAGCAGAAAACATATATATAAATGACAAATATTACATCATTTATGTAACATTAAATTACACAAACACCTCAACAATTAAGTGTAATATCAAATCTTTCAGTATTTAATATGTCTCCTCTTTGCCTTTATTACAGCATCCATTCCTCTGGGGAGACTCTTCTCTCAAAGATTAAAGCTTTAAGTACTGAGTAATTCAGAGTAGTTACTGTATACGTAAAGAGACTGTTAACAAATAATAAGCCCAAAATGTGCAGAGCAGACGTCCTACAGGACCAGGCTTTAAACCCACTGCCATAATGAATACAGCCTACATAGTGACAGTTTTGGTGGTCTACCAGGTCTTGCACGGTCAACTATAAAAATATTTTAATTATTTTAAAATGTCTAAGCTTTTGTTGTTTACCAACAACAAGAAATATAAGTATAGAAAAGTATTTAGTTATTAAAAGGTACTGAAAAATCCTTCTAAATAAAAATAAACATTTTGAAAAGTCTTTGCTGAATACATTTGACTATTTCCTCTGATGCATTTGAATAGCTCCTCTGTTACATAACAAAACACTGCAGACGTAAATGATCTGGTGTGTTTGAACTGTGTAGTGTGTTACGTCACCCTCTGAGCAACGCTGTAGATTCCACAAACATTCACACAGTAAATCCTCACATTCACAGATAATCTGCGCTTCCTTCTCATCTCTCACTGCTTCCTGTGTGTGTGTAAGGGTGACGACAGAGCAGCAGAAGTCTACACTCTGCTCATAGAACACATGGGTGTACATTAGCCCTGCTAACCAAACAAAGAAAGCACAGCACAGTCTCCACACACACTCGAATCACCTCTTCCTCCGCACCTTACCCCCCCACCCCCCCCACAACACACACACGCACACACACAGAAGTGCTTATCAATACAATCAATACATCTCCTTCTCACCATCACACTGCACACCCCAACTAGGGGTCTGACACATAAGTATAGATAGGCAAATAGACATACAGATTGGGGAGGGGGCAGAGAGAGAGAGAGAGAGAGAGAGAGAGAGAGAGAGAGAGGGGGAGAGATAGTGGAATAGATAGATAGATAGTTAGATAGATAGATAGATAGATAGATAGATACATACATACATACATACATACATACATAGATACATAGATAGATAGATGTTAATCTAAAGGCTTCAGTAACTACTATTAAATATCCAGTAACCACAATGTAACTAATATGTAATTATGTAGTTATAAGATTAAGGTATTTCTGGACATGCAGACATTAGAGTGTGATGTGTTAAGGTTAACCAAAGCCACCCTCATGGCCACTGCATGGCCGCTCATGGTCAGAGGTGTATGTGTGAGTGCAGTGTGCTGAGGGCCTGCCATGCTGAGGTCAGGCTGAGAGTGAAAGAGAGTGGTCTCCTAGCTGAGTGACCCTCCTCTCTCCTCACAGTGGCGCCCGTCTGCCAGAGAGCCTCCAGGGTGCTGCGTCAGCCATGATCCTGCCACACACACACACCTATAGATGCACACATTCTCTTTCTTTCTCTCTCTCTCTCTGTCTTTCTCCGTGGCTCTCTCGCTCCAACACCCTCTCAAGCAGGCTCTGTGAGTATGTGGGTCACGTAAAGTGCTCTCTGCTCCAGGAAAGATCCAGAGACAAAAAAAAGAAAGAAAAAAGTCCTAACTGCCACTCGCACTCCCACAGTCAGACCGGGCGGCCCAACAGAGCGCCAAAGCCTCCAAACGGCAACACCCTCCCCCAGCAGCTTCTCTAACAGCTTGGATGCAGCTGACCAGTCTGTCAGAGTTTGTGTGTGTGTGTGTATCCAAGATGCTGTTAAGAATGGCACTAAAGTTAGTGCTAAACAAGTATAGTTAGCACTAAACAAGCACACATAACTGCTGTCATAAATGCAGGAAAAGGTTCAGAACAGCAAATTACACATTTTCACTGTTACCTCTGTGTACACTACATTCATGTTTGTTTTTTTATTAAGTAGGCACTTTTACCCAGAGCAACACAATCCTAATATCCAAGATTCAGAAGTAAAAAATAGGAGACAGGAGAACTTTTAACTAAACTAAGCTGTTTGAGTTGGGTGAACTCTAGTGTCCTCCAGTTAACTCAAGAAAACAAGCATAATAAGTTACCTTATAATTTTAAATTAAGCTGACATTCATTTTTAACAGTGAATGTTTCTTTAGCATTGTCATTAGCCTGGGAAATCACAGTCAACATCCCTGCATAAAATCAAACAGATGATTGTTGAAGAAAAACAATGATTATGAAGTGAAAAGAAAGTGGGTAGAGGAAAAGAGTGCAGAAGAGTGTAGAAGGCAGTGAGCATGCCATAGTGAGGGTGTAATTATTTAAATATTTATCAAATAATGAGAAAAAAAAAGAACAAAAACAGTGTATGGAAATTCAAAATCACCAACACGCCCCTTGGTCTCTTCATTTAACATGTTTCATGGATCTAGAAGCATCCTACTTATGTTTGTATTCTTCACTCTCAGAAAACCGGCACTAAACTGACACTGGGGTGGTACCCCTCTTGTTACTGGGGTGGTACTCTCAAAGGTAGGTCTTCCGTACCTTTAGTTGGTATACATGATTGTACCAAAATCGACTGCAATTGTATTTTTTTAATATTGACTGCACGCACACGTTTATGTTTTACTTGGAAAACACTTCTTTAAGGTACACAGTTGGACTGTAAAACCACTGTTATACCTTTGAGGGTATGTTTGCATTGTATGTTCCTGAATAAATGTAAAATGAACCTGCACTGTACCTTTATTCTGACAGTGTTTATAGCTCAGTTGTACTGTTTAAGATCACTAAGAGCATGCTTCTTTGCAATCTTTAAAGGAGTTTAACCACACTGTGAAGTATAGAATGAGAATTAAGGCAAGAACCCTAAAGTAAAAACTGAATCAAAAATTTTATCAAACCTGAAAATCCCTATGCTATTATGAATTGGCATCATGACCCTGGAATATTCCTGCCTTGCACATTTTAGCGTTGCCTGGTTTAGCACACCCACTTCAACTCATGAAAGGTCTATTTGACCGCTGAACTCCTGAATTCTTAACTTCAATTCTTCACTCACAGCTACATCACATACATATTTATCATTCTTGCAATATTAGCCTTTGTAGTACTCATGAGCCCTCTAACCTCTAATGTTTTTACTGTGAGTGTCAAACATTCCAACACAGTTCCAGATGAGTGTTTCTGTGTGAGCTTTAAGTTAAAACATTTTTTTTGTAAAATAAGCCTTAAGATTATAACATAAATAATAATTCTAAACATGCAGGGCAGGTGTACTCTAGGACCAGGGTTAAAAACCACTGCTACAGTGTGTCCAGCCTAAAGTAAGTATGTTACTGAATGGAGTGTGATTTATAGAGCTGGAGTAAAGCTCAGAGCTGGGGGTGGGTGTGTGTGTACTGCTGTGTGATGGCTATGTGCTAAAGCTACAGACGCCGGGGAGCTATCAGAGGGGCGACGCTGACGGGCCAGCAAAGGGCCTGGGGGAAAAAAGCATGTCGTCAGAACCCTTACACAGCTCGGCCATTCGATAGCCCTTGTCTGACCGGCCTGCCTGCACACATCAGGCCTCAGGTTTTTCTCCATTTCTGTTTCAGAGACAAAGGCTGGAGAAACCCTCTCTCAGACAGACCTGATAAATCTATAACACTGCCTCCTCCAGCCCCCTCACAAACACATACACTCTGTCACACACACATATGCTCCACACACATATCCTACACACATATCCTCCACAGACATATGCCCCTCACAGTTTGGCAAAAAATAAAATGTACATAGCAAAGACATGTTTGATGTCCAAAGTCTGCTTCTTTAGTTGTGCACTGAAGCTATGAGGCTAATATTGCCGACAAGTAATGGAAGCTTATTAGCTTACAATTAGCATTAAGCAGACTTTCTCAGAGGTTTCTCACACTGAACAGAACTATCTGGATAAGATTAGTTTTGCATGGGGAGGCTGGGGTATCTGTAATATTTATAGTCACACTGGATAAAAAATATCGGTAGAGATCACAAAGCTGGGAGTGGCTAGTCAATTTATACACTGCCGCTACGCTAAAAAAGTTCCATATGCAAAACATTTGGCTGCGCACAAGTAGAAAATTCAATATCCCCACAATGTTTTAATGTTCAGTATCATAAACTTGTAGTAAAACATTTTGTATCTGCTTTATTTGGGCCATAGAGAACACAATTACATGCCTTTTTAATAAACTCCAAACTCGAAAATTCCTTTTTCACAGGATATGATGGAATGTTTACTCACATGACAATTCACACAGGATTAGCACAAGCTGGGGTTATATTTACGGTTTGTTTTACAGAAGGAATCTTTAGAGACGCAGGAGCACGCAGTCCTTTAAAAATGACTGACCTGGCGAATACGGATGGGACTAAAATGACTAAGAACACCGGTAGCAGTTACATTACCCTACGTCTCCATGCAAAACTAATCTTGAATGGTTATGACATACTGTTATCTATAAAATGACAAAAGTATATGGTATAACTAAAACCTGTTTGAACAACCACCCTGAAGCCTGAATTTTGTCTGCACTTTGTCCATTTTTATAGATAACAGGGTCACAGACCATATTAACAACTGAGATAGAGATTACTTGATGTAACTGTGTATGAAGATTTAGGCAAGTGCAATGCTGGTTGGTGGGAAATTAGCTTCCATTACTTGTCAGGTACATTAGCCTCATCACTCCAGTGCAAAAGCAAAAACTAAAAAAGCAAACTTTGGGAACCAAGCACGCCTTGGCTACATATGGACCAGATCTGGGTTATGTGGAAAATTGTATAAATTTCATTTTTCACCAAATATTGCTTTAAATAGGTTCTCGCGCTTTGCTGCTCCCTGGATCATTCTCTTATTATCCATCTCTCTCTCCCTCACACTCAAGTCCCCCGCCTCCCACCCCACCTCATTCTGAGCCTCCCGGCTGCTCCCTAGTTCTTATACTCCCCCTCCAGTAAAGCCTGTACAGGTCTAATCAGATTGTGTGTGTGTGTGAGTGTGTGTGCATGTGTGTGTGAGTGTGTGTGTGTGTGTGTGTGTGTGTTATGCAGCCCAAGGCTGTTACTGTGTTCACAGGCAGTACACACACTGACAAAGGAATATTACCCACCACGAGCCACAGCTATGAGACACTTCAGTTACTCGTCACTCCCCCAACCCCTCCACAGACAGCCACCAAAGACACAGCTCTGTTCTCCAAACGACTCGCATTCTTGTAAGAAATAGAGAAATGGAGAAGCATTCTGGATTGTTATGGTGCCAAGAGCCAAATGTAATTAGTCATGCTGCATTATGGGATATTGTGAATGTGACAAAGGAAGAAAAAAGAGGGATTCATTAGGAAAAAAATGTGGCCAAACAAACCTGAGCTATAAAGCAGAGAGCTGCTCATTTGCTGTACATTTATGATACATTTAAATGGCACTTTCCTGTATAATTCAACTGTTAAGATGTAAACATATTCATTAGGAGTGGTTTGATGTCAAATGCTCTGTTCTAGAGAGACATACTAAACCCAAACTCTTCACAATGGTGGTGATAGGAACCAGACGTCTAAAGCCTTTCATGCCTCTAAAAGCTACCTCACAGAAAGTTATGATAGCTTTGTGTTAAGATTGTTTTTTCATTTACATTCATGGCTGAGAGGTACATGCGTTGAAATAGTACCCAAAGAAAAACTATTTTTCCAGATTTTCCCATTATCAACATTTTATAATATAATAGCTCCTAAAACTTGTGTATTTGCTTTTGTATTGTAGACATCACAACACCTGGTTCCAATCACCACCATTGTAAAGACATTTGAGTCTGTAATTGTCTACACAATGTGCCAATTTACATCAAATCATTGTTTCTCGATGATTGAACTGTGCAGAAATTTAGAAATTTGGTGGAGTTCCCCTTTAAAGGAATAGTGCTTTTTTAACCTAATCCCCATCTGCCACATCTGTAGCACTTGATACAGCACAGACAGCAATTTCACTGTGTTTCCCAGCGCATTCAAAACTACTTTTATAATACAGCATCTGCCCCCTGACTTCAAGCGTGATTTGAGTCAACAGGTTTTCAGTTCTTATACCAACCACAAAGAAGCACATCAAAATGACGGTTTGTGGTAATTGGGCGTATAATACAGAAACAGCACACAGAGATTATGTTGAAAACTGAAAAAAGAGTTCCTTTAAACACAGGTGAAACCACATCTGCATTGTGTAGTGCATATGTATGCAAACATCTTCCCTGCCTGCAGTTTCTTTTCCTCTTCCAGCACTCCGAAAGCACTACGCTTGGCCACTAACAACTGAAGGCGCAAAATGGCAGCAGTCCGAGTTCCTGAACCAAGACAAACACAATTAAAGCCTGCTGCTCCCCATGGCCACCTCTTAACTGTGTGAAGAATATGCGCACTGCACACATACACACACACACACATGCGCACATGCGAGTGTTGGGCTTCGGAGCATTATCATTCCTCCCTCCCACTGCTCATGCATTGGAAATAGCGTACAGTCCTGTGCCGTTCGCCTGCGCACCGCCATGAACGAGAACGAATTTCTTCATTAATAATCAGTCAAAATGACAGGTGATTAATTTAGCTGTGCATATGCGCCCCGCAGTCGTCCAAAGCTATAGGCATACTTAATCACTTCTCAATAACAATAGCCCAACAGTACTGCTTTTTCTCTGCTCACCAAAAGATGATAATTCAGCTCCTCTCTCATTGTACTTGCCTCAAGTGAGAGAAAAAGTGGTACCTTAATCTACCTGTTGTTGTCCTTCAAGTTGGAATATGACTGCTGTTGTTGGAAAAATAGCAAAATAGAAAACTATTAACCCTTGGAAGTCTGGAGCTATTACTGCTGATGTGCTATACAATTTAATTGCAATAACATAATTATAGAATTAATCACACAGTCATGTGAAGAAATGCATTTAGATTCAGTTTACATTCTGGTTTTTCTATCTGCAAAACAAAACTATGTGCACAACAGTGAGTTTGCATCAGGTACAAATCATAATAAAACAGGTCCTGAACATGTAAACAATCAATTCATCAATTGAAAGTTTAGAATCTGCATTTTCAACAGGATGTCTCTGCTTTTTTCAATGAGCTATGAATGATAAACAATTAATATAAAATTACAACATGTTTTTGGTATGACTCGCAATGAGCATGACCTCTAAGGGTTAAATATGATGACCTTCACGCAGCAGCACTGATTGGTTTGGGATGGAGTGCTGCAGGGACGTCAGTGGCTGGCTAAAGAGAGCGATCCGCACTGACCGATCTGAATGATGAGCAGACAGAAGGAGATAAGTTGGGCCTGTGTGGTAATGAACTGTAATAGAGAGCAACCACAGGACCAGGGTCAGATTCACTGAAGCTACAGATACATTATCCTGATTATGTGCAGCTGCCAGAGAGAGAGAGAGAGAGAGAGAGGAAGAGAGAGGAGAGGCTGATGGAGAGAAGAGAGAGAGAAAGGGGGAGAGATAAAGAGAAGAGAGAATGAAACAGAGGGGAGAGGGAAAGACAGAATGAGAGAGAGAGTCAAAGAGAGAGATGGAATGAAACACAGAGAGGGAGAGATGGAAGGACAAAAGGGAGTGAGAGAAAGAAAAAGAGTAGAGAGAGGAGGTATGAGAGAGAGAGAGAGAGAAAGGGAGAATGGACAGTGAGAAAAAGACAAAGAGAGGAAGGACATGAGAGAGGGAGAGGGAAGAAGAAAGAAAGAAGGATAAAGGTGGGGCGAGAGAGATAAAAAGAGAGATGGGGAGAGAGACAGGGAGAGAGATGGAGAGTAAGGGCAAGAGAGGGTAGAAAGCAGAGACAACAAGAGAGAGAGAGACAGAGAGAGACAGAGAGAGAGAGAGAGAGAGAGACAGAGAGAGAGACAATTAATGTGCGTGCACACATTGCGTCTGTACATCTGTCTAGTTGGGGACAAAGCCAAGATGCATCTGGCCACCTCCCCCTCCACCACACCTCACACACACACACACACACACACACACACATACACACACACACACACACACATACACACACACACACACACACATATACAGAAGAAGAGGTGTGATGTTTACATCACTAAGTCAGTCAGTGCACGTGGTTGTCTGTACAGGCACATGGCTGCGCAGGTGTCCTGCAGCAGAAACACTACAGACACACCCTCTCACTCTCCCTTATGTATGATATGTAATATAACTGGCTTTTCCTCTCACAGAGCCACTGCAAACACCTGGGCAGCGCAGGAGTGAAAGGCTGCATTTACCAGGTAAACAAGCCCGAGCGAAAAAGAGCAAAATAAAAGCTCTGCTATCAGACTGATAAGAGCACAATGGCGGCCTTCAGCGCTTAATGACAAACGGACTTATCTGACACTCCGAGAACTAAAACCATAAAAAACAGTAGTAAAGTCATGAGGCTGGCAGGAGTGTGTGCTGCGGTCTAAGAGGTGGTCGGGGCGGGCATGTGATAACACTCTCACTTATGTGTGTGTGTGTGTGTGTGTGTGGAGTGTGTGGCAAGTATGGTGCGTTCTGAATACACCTTTATGGCTTTAGGGGAGTTAAAAGACTGAACAAGCAGCAATAAATCTATAAGAGGACATATTTTTTCTCATATGATTTCCTGACAGGATGTACAGTGTTTATAAGAACTTCTAGCCAGAAATGAGAAGCAGACACTATGGCTCAGAAGCAGGAAATTTAGGGATGCACTGATACGGGAAGTGTGGGTTGATGCCTCATATTTTTCATGTACATATCTGCTTATGCCACAAAACTGGTTTATATTAATAAAAACAGTGCTTCAGTATGGGAGTACAGAACATACACCATAACCTAAATCCTAAAGTGAGAAACATATGTAGTAAATGATTTGACAGAAGGAGGTGAAGATTAATTAACAAACTGAGAGGGAACAACAGACATTGACTTACAACCAGAAAAAGAAGTGATGTCAACTACAGGTTCATGAAGAATTCTCTGTGCTCCATCAGCAGGACTTTATTAAACAAATGTCAACGTCCAGAGAATCAGACAGACAGACAGCTGGACAGAACACAGTGACGGGAAACAAACCAAGCATGCACACACAACAGCTGTCCCTCTTCTTCACTCTCTCTTTGTCTCTCTCACTCACCAACTCGTTCACTCACTCACTCTCACTCACTCCCTCTCACTCACTTCCGTTTCTCTCTCTCGCACCTTCACTCTCCTCTTTCTGGACAGAAAATGTGGGAGTGATTCTAAAGGACTGGAAAGAGGCCACAAGGACAGTCCTGTCCTCTCCCACATGCACAGAAAAAAAAAACTAGTAACATGTAACAGCTTTAACTTTTACAACATTTACTTATGCAACATTTTCCAACACTCAGTTTCTATCAAAAAATCTTCCTTGGTATGAAGAACAGGTTTTAAATAATGATTTGACAGTTTTCTTTCCCAATCTACTGTAAAAGACTGAACACCTTTTGCACCAAATATGGTTTAAACATCTCAAACATTTAAGCGCTGAGAAGTAGGACTGCTACTTTTTCAACACCTTCTTTTAAATATAAAACAATGAATAGAAAAACATTAGAGGGTCCATAAATTTTAAAAACTGAATTTTGCTCATTTTTTTGTACATTTCTGAGTTGTTGTACTTGTTAAGGTTTCAGAACAACTACCTTCTCAGCCTGCAGCAGTTCAGCCCTGCCCATTCGCACAAAAGTTATAAGGAGTGTTTCAGTCCAGACTGCTTATTGAAAGACGGACAATACAGGGCAGCTAATTAGAACAACGGTCATCAAGTTTTACAAAGAAAAATACATGATATGTTCTTCATGTTCTATTTTTGTTTCCAGTCACAGCATGGTATCCAGCACTGCGGGGTATTGAGGAAAGTGTAGTAGAGGGTCTTCAGAGACATTGCTGCATGTATTTGAAACATTTCTATTACTACTGAAGTTATTAAATGCTAATCAGCCAATAAGCAGTCTAGATTTTGGAAAAATCATGCTTACTGGCTCACTGATGCTGATTATACATCCGCTTCAGTATTGAAATCTGTAACAGAGCAAGGTTTTCTATTTTGTAGATACTCAGTGGTACTGAAGTGATTCAGTTGGCAATATTTCCTTAAGTGATGCTGTTTGCTCAAAATCAAGCTGGTTAATCTTTAATGTTAGAAGACTCTAAACCAACAAAAAAAAAGCTAAAAAAGCAAAAAAGGATAATTTGTATTATAAATGTGCCAAAAAGCTACATGTTGCCAAATTTCTGACTGACAGCATAGACACACAAAATCATATACACAACAATCAGAGGACAGTGTGGGGACAGCTGCTGGCTGGAGTCCGGTGAAACGGTCATTGGGATTTCCAGCTGTGGGGAGCAGTGGTCAGACACGCTGTCTCCACACCCTAAACCTTCAGACAGGACAGGCCAGAACACCGCCGCAAAATCACACACTTTCACACACACACAGGAGCCTGTCAGATGGCCAAAAACATACACAAATAGAACACAGTGGTGTTTCCCTATCCAGAAGGGTCAGCTTCCAGAACAACTGTAGTAGATATACAATGTTTTCATTGCTAGATTCAGGTAACAGTAGTGAACTTCATTAATATAGCTCTTTTCACTAGGGGTTACAAAACACATAACATACTGTGCAAAAGTCAGAGATCCCCCCCCCCTTATATATTTAATTTCCAGTCAAAGCAACCAATAAGAAGAAGGAAAAAGGAGTGTTCAAAGCTTGAGATAAAAAAATAATTCAAAGATCGAGAAAACAGGACTCCTAACAAATGTGAAAGACCTGGTCAACCACCAAAACTGTCCTCATCAGATAAACAGTACTTGAATAGGAGACCTGGTAGACAAACAACCAAAACCATCAGAAGACAGAAGAAAATAAAGTCCCACTCCCGCTTCAGATCTGAAAAAATCTACAGGCATTTCTGTCCATCCTTCCACTGTGAGAAGACAACTCCATGCTAATGCAAAGGATCTGTAGCTGTCAAGAAGCTGGTACCAAGAAAGGGAAATAGACACAATATACATTAAACATCTCTTTGGGATAACTTGGGAGCTGAGAAGCAGGAAATGCAGCCAATGTTTAAGACTGAACTTTGTAGGTTTGGAAAAATATCCCTGCAGATTTCTTTCAAAAACAGAAAGCCAGTCTCCCAAAACGAGTGGAAGCTGTAACAAAGGCTAAAGTCTGGACACACTTCTGTGTAATTTTTCTATTATACATTATGCGTATGTATATATGTTTCTGTTTTATTTATTTGTTTGCTTTTATTCCCCATGTCTTTATTTTACAGAACTGTTGAAATGTATTTCACAGAAAGATAATGATCTTTTAAAACAACCAAACTATTAATGAAACATGAACACATTTGATTTTCCCAGTTGTCTAGTTGTGATCATTAACAGTGGTTTCCACAGAAGACAGTAAATGAAAGAAGAGGCAGAGACAGAACATTCATTTTTTCAATTTAAAACTGTATTGACATTGTTATACCTTTACTTTACATTAAAAGCAGCTGTCTGACCTCTTACTATTCCTTGAATTAGAAAAGATTAAATGTTCACTTAGGGGGTCAACCAAAGACTTCAACCTTGCTTTACACTAAGCAAGACAAAATTTTGCCAGAGTTTTAAAAATATATTAAGAAAAGTCATCACATGACTAATACTATATTGTTGAACGCAGACTAAAGTGTGTGAGTGAATGTCCACAGTGTTTCTCCCTCAATTTGTCTTTCTTTATTTCTTTCTTTCTTTTGGTTAATTTTTTTTTTAAATAGCATAATTAATGTATTTTCTGTTAAATATAAAGGTAGTTTTGGATTAGTGGGTGATGGGAGGGTCTGTGATTTTGTTGTGAGTGGTGAGTTTGGTGTGAGGGAGGGGAAAAAAGTGCAGTATATTCTACTTATATGTATGTAAAATACCCATCCACTTCAATAAAAAATAAAAACATTTAAAAAAGGAGCTGTCAGTGCTTAACACAAATAAAACATCACAACATTACAAAGTAAAAATGAAGAAGGGATCAGTGGTAAAAATGGGGACCTTCGTGGGCTTCCTGAGACGTGTGCTGAGAAACACTTTCAGAAAGGAGGATAGACACTGAGGACAAGCTGTGAATTAATCCCTTAAACCCAAAGGACCTGTATGTGTCTCAAAACTCCCAATTCCGCATGTGCATAAATACATAACTTAAATATTAGCTTCATAGTAGTTGCTGAATAATTCATAGTAGTTACTGAATAATACGATTAATGGTTATAAGATTAGAAACTGAATAAAAAGCCTGCAGTTTAAGAGGTTAAAGGAGGAGTTTAAGCAAAGAAGCTAACATGGCATCTGCAAATTAGCATGGCCTTTGCATAATCCTAATTAACGGCTATTAGCTTCCTTTCATTATGCCTGTAACAACATTAGTATTTCTGGCTGAGCTGTTTCTTTAAACCAAGCGCTCAGAGATTGAGCTCTTTTAGACGGCCCATTAAGATTTACTCTCAACACAGCTTCAGCACGGATGTATATTACGCTTTCTAGAGAGAGTTGAGGTGTAAAGACTGTACAGCCTGAGTTCTGCTTGCAGGACTTTATAAAAAAAACAGCACGCCAGACAGAAGAGTGAGATATACAGACAGACACAGAGATATAGGAAAGATACACAGTGTGGAAAGAGAGAGAAAGACCATGTAGACAGTACCGAGTGAGGGAAGACAGGGAGGAGGAAAGAGGGAGGAGAGAAGAGGAGAGAGGAGAGAGAGGCAGTTCAGTGTCTGCTAGGCTGCTGCTGCTTATTTCTGACCTCCACAATTAACATAAGCCAGAGCTTCACTAGAGAACACCATAGACACAAGAGGAAGGGATGAAGAGAGAGAGAGAGCGAGAGAGAGAGAGAGAGAAAGAGAGAGAGAGAGGGAGAGAGAGAGAGAGAGAGAGAGAGAGAGAAAGAGAGAGAGAGAGGTAGGTGGGGCAGAGAAAAAAGTGAGAGAGGGACATAGAGAGAGAAAGAGAAAAAAGACAGAATGAACAGACAAAGTGAGAGAGAGATGGAGGTTGAGAGAGAAAGAGAGAGAGAGCAGAGAAAAAGAAGAGAAAGAGCTGAGATGGAGGGAGAAAGGAAGTTACAGAGGGTGAGAGGGAAAGTAGAGAAAAAGCATGAGAGAGGAACATAGATAGAGAAAGAGAAAAACGGACAGTAAACAGAGAAAGAGAGTAAGAGAGAGATGAAGAGAGAGAGAATGTGAGAGTGCGAGTGAGAAAGAAAGAGCAGAGAAAGAGTGAGAGGGACAAATAGAAGGAAAAGAGTAAGCAGAGAGATTGAGAGAATGAAAGTGAAGGAGAGAGAAAGAGACGGAAAGAAAAAAAGAGTAAACAGAGAGAGAGAGTGAAAAAAAGAGTGAAAGGGAGAGAGAGAAATAGATAGTGAGGAGAGATGGAAAAAGAGTGAAGGAGAGAGAGAGAGACAGTGAGACAGAGAAAAAGATGGAGAGACAGATGGAGAGTGAGAAAGAAAAAGCAGAGAAAAAGAGTGAAAGGGGCAAATAGTGAAAAAGCGTAAGCAGAGAGAGTGAGAGAATGAAAGTAAAGGAGAGAGAAAGTGAGAGAAAGAGAGAAGGTGAGAGTGAAAGAGAAAAATAAAGAGAGACAAAGCAAGCAGAGTGAATGAAAGAGTGAAAGAAAGAGAGAAAGAGATAGTGAAGGAGAGATGGAAAGAGTGAAGGAGAGAGAGAGACAGCGGGACAGTGAAAGAGGAAGATTGAGTGAGACGGAGAGAGAGACAGTGAAGGAGAAAGATGGAGAGAGAAAGTGAAAGAGGGCCAGTGGGAGAGGGCACTCTGGCCCCAGTACAGGAAATGAGTTGGTCAGCCTCCCTGCCCAGAGCCAGTGAGGGGTGCCAAGAGCACAGCTGCATCTCCTCTCTGCCCTCTCCCTCCCTCACTCGCTCCCTCCATCCCCCCATCCCTTCTCTCTCTCTCTCTCTCTCTCTCTCTCTCTCTCTCTCTCTCTCTCTCTCTCTCGCCAGCTGTGGAGCAGCTCAGTCACAGAAGCCATGCAGAGAACGCGCAGACTCAAAGCTCTCTATATTACTCTATACATCACAGTCTCTGTAGGCATTTGTCTATAGACCCGGCAATAAGAACACTGTGTGGGTTATAAATCAAAACAGGCACAGCTGGCATATTTTATCCCTAAACACTCTCCTGAACCATCCACAAGAATATTACGAGCCAAGAGTCTTATCTCTGCAAGAAGAGTTTTACTGGAACAGAAGAGTCAGCTGTATCTTCTAAAATGTGCACCCACATGCACTAGAGCTGTTACAATAACTCACTGAATCACTAGTCTATTTTTCACTATTTTGCATACTTTGTTTTAATATTTATGTATTTATTTAGGCAATATGCACATTCATACCCATCGCTACTAGGCATGCACAATGATACTGGAATTTTACTGGTATTACCCTTAATGCTAATCCAGGTAGATTCAGAGCCAATTTTTAAACTGTATAAATGTGTATCAGTTTTATGATCAGTACTGGTGGATATGTGCATGAAAAACATCAGATCTTGGCATCGGCCCACAATTCCCAATATTGAAGCATCCGTGATGGCTACAATTCAGTCAATGTACCTACTGAAAGGAATGGTTTGGTTAAATCTTTACACATTTTCCACATTTCCCAGATGTTGTTAATCAGCCAATATATCTTTAGTGTCCAAATTCTGCTTCTTTAGCATGCAGCTGGAGCTATGAGGCTAACATTTATAAACATTCTAAGTCAATACTCTGCAGCAGGTCTGTTGTCTAAAGTGGCTGCTCGCAGCATTCAGCTGGTAATTCTGTGGTCATTTTTTTTTTATTTTTATAATTCACAGTAAATGAGTCGTGGTTCGAAAAGGTCGAGAAATGTTTTGGTGATGTATTTGTGGAAAAGACTTGGGTGACTACTGACTCGTAGTGTTTTTAGCAACATTAGCCTTGTAGATGTTTTTGCCAAACCATCCCTTTAAGGACTACAGATAGCAGTAGCTATGAAAGGCCGTGAAATCTCATGAGGCTTCTTCTGTAGCTTCTGTACCCTTACATACAAACGCTAAATATAGTGATCTAATTGTGGTATTGTGATGCACTGTGATACACTGAATCGTGACAGATGTACCATGATAAGTATTGTAACTACACATACACAGATACCCCCCACCCCCACCCCAGACGTTTGCGTTTTTAATTCAGCAGCTCAGACATTCTAATCATAGGAGCTATCATTTACACAGCTATCAATCACTGCAGAGAGCAGCTCCCTCTCTATGGTATAAAGAGTCAGATTGATTACTTTGCATGGTCCCTTAGATGAAATAACATCCAACAGACCCCTTCAACAGCCCCCCACACACCTTCCTGCCCTGCTCCACCTCTCATGCTTACAGATCATCCCCTTTTTTTACTTTTACCAGAATCCCCTCCTCTCGTCTGCTCCTCTCTTCTGCTACCAAACCAGCTTTTGTTTTCCTGAGCCAGAACGAACTCTCCAGATTTCTCCTCTGGCACCTAAAATACACCTGTCTCCTCCTGCTCCTGCCATGAAATCACGCCACTCTTGACCCCCAGACGTGTGACTCTGTGGTGTGTGTGTGTGAATATGTTCGGGTTGGATTGAAATGAAAGGTGAAACTCTTCACAGGAGCTTTCCACTGGCCCATGCTGCCTCGCTAACAGTGCTTAGCAGTACATGTAGAACACATACACACTGTGAATTATTCTAACATCTTACTAATGCACTGAAAGCAAAACTATGGACCATAATGGAAATTCAAGACACACTGGACCGAAAACAGAAACCAAAAACTGAAACCAGTAACAGAAAATGATGACTATAAATTTTTATAGTTATAATATAATATAATAATATTCAGAGTTCTAATAAAATAATATACATAAAATAACATTTTTAGTTATGCTTTGTTCTTTGGCACTGCCATTTGTTCTTTTTTTTGTCATTTGAAAAACTCTTGCTACAGATGGTGTGGTGTGAGCATGTTATCAGGGACTTTCCTTTTGCTTCTGCTGTTTAACTGTTTTACTGTATTCTGCATATCAAGCAGGGTGCCGTTTTTTTTCAAGTGGCACTGAATCTGTAATAAAGACATTGGGTGTTGCACCACCTCTTGGTGCATGGCATGAAGACCTATTACACATTTCTAATGTCTAATGACACTCTTACATATCTCCACACAGCTGATATTTTCACTGTTGATCTGCTGCTGCTCAAACTGTTTAAATGCTCCTACATTACTCAGTGATGAACAGCAAAAGGAGCAAATGGCCTTTTTATTCACTATTTCTTCTTTTCATTACCATTAAAATTTTTTCAGAAGTCTTTGATTTTGACACTTCATGAAGGCCTATTTAATCTATGCTTTTTTAGTTAAAAATGAAAAAGTTATTTTGTTTAATAGCTATATTTTACACTGCAAGAGCATGGAGACTTAACATAATGGCTCAGGAAATGTCCACTAACAAAAGTTTTCTTCTTCAGTCCACTAGTACCTGTCACATTCTACCATTTTCTGCATCTACTGCCAAACAAAAGTGGAAACGTGACCAGTCATGTGACTCTATTCATATTAGCATTATTTATTCGGCAGATTCGGCAATTTCTATTTAAATTTATTGCATTACCCTTTATCTGCAGAAAAGCTTCTTTTAAAAGCTTCCTTCTTCTTTAAAAATGTTTGCAAGATTTGCTGTTTCCATAAAGCTTTTTTATTTTATATGTCAAAATTCGCATGAAAAAATGTGCATGGAAACACAGTTAGTGTGATTATATTTCTACCACCAAATATTTCTACAGTTTTATAACATGACCAAAAAAAAAAACCAAAAAACCACTGCTACAGTTTGCTGTTCATATTATAACTATGTACATTGTCCTGAGGGTTTGCGGGGAGACAGTACATATAGGCGGTTTACTTCCATCTCTCGGTTTAGATGGCACCACCATGATTTGTTAAATAGATAGTAATCATACTTGGTTATCAAAATTATTAAAATTTGAAAGAGAGTGATTACCGCTAGGGTGTATACATCGGTATATCATTAAAACCAGTGACCATTCCATCCCCAGGAGTTACATAAGGAATTTTTAAAGACACTGCCAAGAGTCCCACACATTCTGTAGATTACTGATGACACTCCCTCTTCTCATAGCTTTCAGGCATTTTCACACGCCCGTAGAGAGATAAACTTACACCCAACTAGTACTGCCAGGAGGCCTGGAGAAATAAACTTTCTCTTCCTTGTCACATGAAAGCCCATGCAGAAGCATTCCGAACTGCAGGAAAAAATATAATCCTTGAATAAATAAGCAGGTGCTTTGAGAACGTATGCAATCACACAAACGAAACCCACTCTATAGTCAGGGCAACAACAGCTACACAACTGCAGCAGACGACACACCCTGAAACACTGCGCCCCCAAAGAGCTCCCCCACACCCTACATGCCACTTTCAATTAGTTCCACAAAGCAGGTCTTCCACTGCTGGGAGGAAGATCGGGAACTCATTACAGAATTCCTTTCCTCTTCCTTTGAAATATAGATCAGGAGTGTCACAGCTTAGAGGATAGAGATAGAGAGAGAGAGAGAAAGAGGGACGGGGAGAGATGCTTAAAACCCTTTAAACATGGTTTTGGCTCCCAAGTGGTAAGAGTGGCTAAGAGTGTTGCATCCTATCACCCGGGGTTGCAATCTCAACAATGACACAGCCTTCCATGGCAGAATGTCCAGGAACTCATTGGCCCAGCAGCTCTCTTTGGCTATGTTTACATTACCAGGTTAAAGTGGATCTCATTTTCTACCTTAATACAAAATTCTAGTTCTTTCGAAGCAGATCTAAGCCACTTAGGCTACGTTCAGATTTTAAACCTTGCTTAATTCAGATTTTTGCTTGGATCTGATTTTTCTGCCTTGCTGGTTCACATTCAAGTGGATAACTCATACCTGTCATTAGCGCAAACAAAGTCATGCCCTTAAATGACCCGCATGCACATCCTAATCAATACCATCACAAGAATGACCCACATCCTTCATGAGCTGCAACAACAGCAACAAACAATGAGTAGAATATGCATTCAATTCAAAGAATTTCATTAGCTCTGAACAGGTCAGTTGATAAACGGCAACAAAAGGCCAAATTGGAGCTGCGGTGGGGTGCGGCAGAGTTAGGCTCCAACCCTATTTTAACACACCTGTTTCAGGTAATGAAGGCCTTCACTGGCATCTGAATATTAGAGTCACGTGTGTTGGATCCAAACTCTCCAGGGTTGTAGATCTCCAGGACCAAGATTGGTCACCCCTGCTTTAATGCTTCTGCAGAGTTTAGTAGTAGACAATAGCCGAGTTAGCCACATCCATTCCGATCTGACCATTCTTTTTAAGGTTGCATGGCTATGGAACAGATATGAAGCTGATCTAGGACCACATAAAAGCAGGGGTTAATTTTAAAAGATTAGATTTATATGTCCATATAGCTCTGAAAACATCAGATCTGTGTTATAAAGAAAGAGATCTGTGCTACTGTGAACATAGCCTTTTATATGTGGCCATAGATCAGATTTATATCCTATTTACAACCATGCAGCCTTAATGGGAACGGTCAAATCTGTGTATTTTCCCTGCATATGCACATATCAACATCATCAAGTGTTGGCTGCATGGTTGCAGCGGCTAATGATTTGAAGTTGGTGCCAGGAAGTGTTTGAGAAGCAAAGATGCATCTGGAATTTTTTTTGCCTTATCCCCAAATCATAAACAGCTGATAACTGTTCAGACCTGATGATCTTTACGATGAAGGCTTGTGCTGCTAATTAAATCATCTGTTGTTGTTCATGACACGTATGGATCGTGCACATGATGATACTGACCAGGATGTGTGCTTGCGGGTCATTTCAGGGCATATATTTGTTCACACTAAAGACAGATATGGGCCACTTGCAATCACAAATGTGAATCAACAAGACAAAAAGATCAGATCTAGGCAAAATATCGGGAACAAAGCAAATGTGACATCTGATTTTGTCAGAGATGTGAGAATTCAAAAGTCTGATCTTTTCAAATAAAAAATCAGATTTCAGTCACTTTTATATGTGGTCCTAGATCAGATATATATCTGACATACGTGACTGAAAGAGAATGGACCAGAATGAATTTTTTTTCAATTTCATATTTTTTCAGTCACGCTTCAATTTACATGTGCAAGTCACTGTCATCCAGGGTAATGTAGATTATGCATTTGTTAGTATCCAGTTTGAAAGTGTGCTCATGCAGGACGTTTTAGACCAGAGATCTAGTATGGGTCACAAACATGAATGTGAATGGTCAAAACAGAAAGCAACAAGGATTGTAATGTGAACATAGCCCAGCTCCTCTCTGTATGAACGTATAGTCGTGGGCATCAGCTGGCTCACCTAGACAAAACAGGGCAGTTAGCATTCTCTTTCAAACAAGCTCAACTGCCTTATGATGTTCCACAAACAGCAATTTGAAAGGAAGTAGTGACTGTAATCATGACAGATGAAGGCTGCATATGCCTCTTCACCCTTAGATGATTGGTGCTGGGACATAGGAAAGGTTTAGTCGACATGTGATAATTAAGGTCTGATAATTAATCAGACAACCCAGAAGAAACGGTGTAAAAACCCCTTAACCCTGTAAGCTGCGGGTTTATTATTCAGCTAATAATCCTAAGACTCATTATTCAGTGACTACTATGAATCATTCAGTAACTCCTTTGAAACTATGTGTACTATGTGTACTATGTGTAAACTGAAGTGTGGACCCACATATGAACTCCTGAAGTTTAAAGGGTTTTTAAAGGTGGTTCAGGGCTGGGCTGAGAAGATGCTTTTTAATGCAAAGCTGAAGTTGGGTGAGTCTCTTGACATGCTGTTAATTGAATCGTAAAAGGAAACATGTGACTAGAGCAGGTGCTGCCCCTGCCTCTCTACTTCCTCTCCCTCAGGACAGCGAACCATAAACACACACACATACACCTGTTAGTCACGTACGCTGAGAGCCAGCTACCAGGCCACTGTTGTTCCGTTCATACACAATCAGATCAGAATGTGCCCCCACATGTGCGGCCTCTCTTGGCAAGCACTTATTAACCGTGTGTGGGTCTGCCTCAGCATGAGCTTGGTTAATGCCAGATCAGTCACAGTTAACAGTTTATGATGCTGATAGAGACAGTGGGAGCTTTATGCTTAAAGTGAACTGCTGACACTAAAATCCTGGAAAATATTACTCTTCATATTTAATGTGGTTTCTCAATATTGGTGTATTTATTTTGCAATGTAAAGAACATGACCTAACAAAACCAAAAATGCATAGTTTTTATTCAGTTTACCATTTTGAGCAGAGAAACACATGAGCAGAGGATAGGGTCGGCTATGATCATATTTATCATTATCCTGATAAGTTACATCACATCACCACACATTATGCACAATATGTACTTAAAAACACAGACCGACTGCATGTTTCATTACAAAGAGAGCATAATTAGGCCTGTTTAACCGGATTTAGAGCAGGGCAGTATATGAGATGTTGAATATAAATCATTGTGAGCACAGATTTTGAATGTTAATTTTTTTTTACCTTAAAAGCTAAATACCATGATGCATATCACATATTATGGAAATGTCTTCAGGCATCATGATGTTATTTTTTTGCCATACTGCCCAACTCTATAAGCGATATACTTCTCATTTTATTTTTTCTGTTACGGACAAGCTGGCTAAACCAATAAACTGATAAGTATTAAGCCCTTAGCTATTAGAATCCCATTCTCAATTTGTGTGCAAGCTTGCAGTACATCCAACGATAAAATGAGCATTGTGCTGTATTTAAAGTGACAGAAAACACTGTAGCACACAGACAGATGGACGGATGGATGAATAGATAGATAGATAGATAGATAGATAGATAGATAGATAGATAAAGTATTACCATACATTATTATACAGATCCATAAATAGAAGTAAAGATACATAATAAGAATATAATAAAACAAGCATAAAAAACTATAATGTGCAGTAAATAAATAAGTAAGTAAAGTCACATAAATCAAGTCAAGTCAAAGTTTATATAGCGCTTTTTACAACAGATGTTGTCACAAAGCAGCAAGAGGAAGAAGAGCAAGAGGAAGAAACCTTGAGAGGAACCAAGACTCAATATGTGAGGGAATACATTTTGACCATTAGTATAAGATACGGAAAAGGGGAAAAGCAGAAGAAGAATGGCTATGATTAAATAAGAATATTGTGCAGGTGACGATGGAGTGGTGTATGCCACATCTAGGGAATCATCTAAAATGTCCAATCAGAAACACACAAACTGAGTGACCATGCACTGTAAATGATAATACAATAACATGCTGCTGCTGCACAGTTTGTGTTGGTCATCCTCTAGTCCTTCATCAGTGGTCACAGGACGCTGTTGGCTGGATATTTTTGATTGGTGGACTATTCTCAGTCCAGCAGTAACACTGAGGTGTTTAAAAACTCCAGCAGCACTGTTGTGTCCGATCCACTCAGACCAGCGTTACACACACTAACACACCACCACCACGTCAGTGTTACTGCAGTGCTGAGAATGATCCACTACCCAAATAGTACCTGCTCTGTGAGGGTCCATGGGGGTCCTGACCACTGAAGAACAGGGTAAAAGGGGGCTAACAAAGTATGCAGAGAAACAGACAGACTACAGTCTGTAATTGTAGAACTACAAAGTGCACCTATATAGTAAGTGGAGCTGATAAAATGGACAATGAGCGTAGAAACAAGGAGATGGTCATAATGTTATGCCTGATCTTAATACTTCTGCAATATGTATAGATGCAAAGTGGCAGTGCATAGTAATATGAGTAGAGAGATATTGTAATGTCCAGCTGCTGCTCGGTGAGCCTCTCCTGTTAGTGGTTCAGTATACAATAATGTCCCAGCACAGTGAAGAGGTGTTGTACAGTGTGATCGCTGTTGGTGCAAATTATCTCCTGTACCATTCCTTACAGCAGTGGAGCTGAATGAGTCAGAGAAATGCTGATAAATTTTAGTGTGCCCAGTGTGGACATGCTTGTGGCCCAACTACTCTGGGGCAGAATTTTAATGAGTTAAAGGAGACAAAAACAAACTCTCTGAATGTATCGCTGACCAGGCTTTAGGTAAGACAAGGTTAATCAGTTCAGTTAGTTGTGGTCAGTAAAGAATGCAGTCACTGTGGTAACTGAGTGGGTCTCCGGTATGAGGCGACCCCCACGACTCTACACATCACTCCCACAAGCCCATTCTAACATGGCTGCCACTGTTGCTAGGCCACTAGCTGAGGTGTCTGTTAAGCAGGAGATGTGTGTGTGTGAGTGTGTGTGAGAGAGAGAGAGAGAGAGAGAGAGAGGGAGGGAGAGCGAGAGCGCATTGGGGTTGATTCTGCTCCTGATTTGCTCTATGCAAATGACAACAATCCCAGGAAATGCCTCAGCCTCCGCGCAAAGTTAATTGCCATGGCAATAACAAAGGCCTGCCTTCGAGCAGGAGACAAATTAAACATTAGTTTAGAATTTTCGCGCAGACCAGTGGGATGCTCTAATTACCCCAAATGAACACGTCAGCACTTTAAGCCAGCACCACACAGCACCACTCCCCTCCGTTTAACAGCCAGCACCAAAGAAACAACAGCTTCACACAATGTGTGCACACGTAGGCACAAGGCTTGCTGAAATTTTGTGGACACTTAGCTTTCGAAAATCTTTTTAATGCAAATGAGCGTCTTTATCAGTGTGCAAGAACTTCATATATAAAAGAGGACCTAGATTTGTTTTGAGGAAATCGATATCGTACTTGTATATTTGGGGTAACGTTCATGATACATTGAATAATGACACATTTTATCCTCTTGTTGTGATGTCTGTACTAGAGGTCTGCTACCTGACCCGAGTCTGTTGAGGCTTGACAAAATATCGGATTTCAGGCACTTTTGTCCATTTTCTCTCTTGTGCTCTCCCTCTCTCTAGTAACATTATAGTCTGTAGCTGCTTTCAGGATAGCTTCAGAGTTCGAGGAGTGGGTGATCGTGCCCCTGAGTGAGTTTGACAGTACATCAGTTGCTGTCACACCATGGACGATGGGATGGATGTGCTGGGATAGTGGAAAGGTTGAAGTGTCTTAAGCATTTCTGTAAGTAGCAGCAGTTGCAAAATGATTTTTTTCTACAGCGATTACACAAAATTACACAAAATTATACTGCTAATAAATACTGTTAGTGTACTACAGATATGTAAAATATCTGTTCATGACTTTTTAGATCAAAACTCAAGTGTTCAACAACAAAGCAAAGTAAAAACTGTAAAACTGGGTCTGAGATGATCGATCTCTGTCAGCGTGTTCGGGTTTGGTTTGGGTTTGAGTCGGGTTCAGGTCTCAAATTTAGCAGTACAGGAGGGCCTGGTCAGGTCGAGTCTCAAAGCTGCGAGTACGTGCCTCGTTCAGGCTTCAATTTCACGCCTATGCTGACCTCTAATCTTCTCCCATCAGCCTGCAAACCTTTCAATTGTTTAAACCACCTTTGGGCTTAAAGATTTTTTTTTAACGTCAGTTTGCTGTCAACTGTCAAATCTTTATTTTAGGCAAAACTTGCTCTTCATTCCAAAGAAGATACAACTGATTACACTCAAATTACTACTTAATAGCTTGTTTTATGCAAATCAACCCTGTGCAGGTGTTTTTTTTTTTCTTTTTTTTGGGTCAATGTTTACATGTGCATGCCTATCCTGCAGGGGTGCCTGAGCACTCCCATAAGTCCATTTCACCAAGGTTCAAGGGAATAAAAGCCCATCATGCTTGTTAACACATTGACCCTAGTCCTGAAGCTGACCTCAACCCCTCTATTAGCATAATGGAAACAGGGCAGGGGCACGTTCACAAACAGCGCCATGGAAACCTGCTTCATTTATCATTAAGTCTCGGCCCAAATGTCAGCTTGCGAAAATATGGCAGGACAAATGAAGGGGCCTTTTCCCTCTCAGCTCTCCACTCATGGGTTAACGCCTTTAGGCTTGGACTCATAGGGGCTATGGGCTTCCTGCCATATGGACAAGTGCAGTCTGTTCGTGGGACTGGATGCAGGGACGTCCCCTGCACGTCCTCCAGGGAGTGTTTAAAAAGACATACGCACACAGGTGGAGATTCACAGACATGTAAACACAGTGGTTTAGTCTGACCATGAATGCAAAATATCCAATAACACACTTGTAGCTTACACTCACACACACACACACACACACACACACACACACACACACATACATACATCTACATAAATACGCCAGTCTGTGTAACTTAAAATGTGCAGTCAGCCAAGACAAGTCTGTACAAAAGTCAGAGACCAACCTTTGTTTATTTAATTTCAATGTCAAAACGGTCATTAAGTACAGTTTATTTTTTGGAAGATATTTGGGAAGAGATTAGATGTAAAATAATCCACTTGCATAAGAAAGGGAAATAAGTGAAGAACCAGGAGTTAAAAAAATGAATAAAAGAGAAAATGGGACTCCTAACAACTTCACAAAACCTGATAGACCAACAAAACTGTCACCATCAGATAAACAGTACTTAAAGCTTTCATCTCTGAGAGAGAGGAGAAAATCAAGCTCCACTCTTACTTCAGATCTGAAACAATCCACAAGCGTTCCTGTCCATCCTTCCACTGCGAGAAGACACCTCAACTCTGAAAGGATGTGCAGCTGTAAGGAGGCAGTTACAGAGAAAATGAAATATACAAAACAGAAGAAAATTTGCAAATCAAATAACAAGTTGGTGGTGTTCTCAGAACAATGGAATGACCACCATAGAGCCCAGACCCCAACATTACTGAACATGTTTGGATTACTTGTATCTTTAGAAACAGAAAATGAAACCAACTTCTACGACTGAACTTTTGAAAATATCCCTGCAGATTTCTTTAAGCAACTCAAAGCAAGTCTCATGAAATGAATGGAAGCTATAATGAAGGAGACATTAAATACAGAAAATATCTATGAAAAACGTTTTTTCCTGACACTGAAATCTAATTACTGGTGGTTAACAGCTGTTTTGACTGCAAATAATAAATGAAGGGTGATCTTCGACTTTTGCACAATATTGTACTCGTGAGAAGATGCATGGCCCCAATATGCATGTGTGATCCATGTCATTGTTTAACTAATTTCTATTTTCTCAGCCAGAGTAAAATATCCTTCCTGCAGAATAAGTGAGAAAGTGAGAAAAAACTTCACTGACTAACTCAACTATGTGTGTGTCACTAAACTGACATTTTCCGTTTTGTCTTGAAATTGT
Source organism: Colossoma macropomum (assembly GCF_904425465.1). Classification (NCBI taxonomy): domain Eukaryota; kingdom Metazoa; phylum Chordata; class Actinopteri; order Characiformes; family Serrasalmidae; genus Colossoma; species Colossoma macropomum. The sequence goes on from NW_023494798.1 coordinate 19,062,689, forward strand.
TTTTTAAACCCTGCACCTCACGAGCGAGCAGTTAGTGGGCGGGACTACGCGCAGTTTGCTTGATTAAATTCAGCCGCATTGTGGGTGCATAATGCAGTCACATCAAGGCACATATTGCACTGTGCCTGCGCTCCTACGTACATCTGGCCCAGAGTCTGTCTGGCTTAAATGTTCAGTCAGAAACGTCTTCTAGCCAGCAGTCAAGACAGGTCTGCATGTGTGTGTGCGCACATGTGCCAAATTCAGAGCTCACACCCTGCAAATCTAATCATTCATCACAGCTGGGTGTGTGGAGTGATGCATGCAAACACACAAGCATACACACATGCACTCACAACAGTGCTGCATTAACACCTTGAGCGTTAATTTAAGTGCGGCTGGACACGAATGAACGCTTTAAGAGAGAATTTTGCCATGTAGTGATTTTCTTGACTGTTGTAATGTAGATGCCTGTGATACTTTGACATTTGGAGCTAATTTAGTTGAAATTCAGAGAGAAAATCCATCAAGCCAAAACTCTGGGCACCAAATTAACGCTGCTGCTGCACAGGCAGGGCATGCCAGTGATATCTACCCTGCGCAGACAGTCATCTTTAGCACTCCGAAGAGAAATCTTTACTTTACTTACTGCAGACGACTGGAGAGTTCTCAGCACCTCCGTCCTGCAGCACTACATTTGCATCCCTCTCCCTCAGCATGAGCAGATAAGCAATAACTGCAAACAGCCTGTCTGTGCAGTAATTTATTTACCATATTATTCAAAAAGTCTCCAAATGTTTCACAGTCCTGTTAATTTAGTCTCATCTGTGGTGCAACCAAGCAGTTTGTCACCTCATACTAAACGGGAAAGTTTATACATACATATAAGGCTGAGTTCTAAAAAGAGTGACATTAGTAAGGGTATAAATTGCACAGTATCTCATGCCAATTAGAAAGGTCCAGACACTGGGCCAGAGAGAGAGAGCAAGAGAGAGAGCGAGAGAGAGAGAGGAGAAAGAGAGAAAGAGACAGACAGTAAGAGAGAGAGCAGTAGAGACAGTGAGAGAGAATTTTAGAGTGAGTGAGAAAGATAAAGGGTGTGGGAGAGAGAGAGCGAGAGAGATAATGACAGTGAGAGGGAGACAGAGAGATAAAGAGAGAGAGAGACAGTGGGAGAGAAAGACAGTAAGAGAGAGCGAGAGATAAATGAAGAGGGAGAGAAAGAAAGAATATGTAGGAAAAGCAGAGATAGAGAAGATAGAGAAAATCAAAATAGCGAAGACAAAAAACAGAAAAACAGAGAGACTGATAGATAGACAGAGAGAGCAAGACAGACAGACAGAGACAGAAAGAGGAAATAATAAAGACAACAGAGAGCGAAAAAGAGGGGAGACAGAGATAGAGAGAGAGAGAGAGAGAGAGAGAGAGAGAGAAGGCAGTAGAGACATGAGAAAGAATTTTAGTGAGTGAGAAAGAGAAAGCGTGTGGGAGAGAGAGAAAATGAAAGAGATAATGACAATGAGAGAGAGACAGAGAGAGATCAAGAGAGAGTTAGTGGGAGGGAAAGACAGCAAGAGAGAGCGAGAGATATAAAAAGAGAGACAGGGATAGATGAAGACAAAGAGAGAGACAGAAATATGTAGAAAAAATGACAAGATAAAGAGAAAGAGAAGACAAAGAACAAAAAACAGAAGACAGAAAAACAGAAAGAGGAAAAAGAGATAAAGAAAGAAAACAGATAGAGAAAACAGAGTGAGCGAAAAAGAGGGAGACAGAGTAAAGCAGAGAGAGAGACTGACAGACAGAGAGTGAGTGAAAGAGAGCGAGAAAGCGAGGGAGAGAGAATGTGTCAGTGTGGAACAGGGCAGCATTTTTGACATCAGTGCTTTAAGCGTGAATTACGTCATCCTGTGTGAGTTATATAAAGTTGCTGACCTGTGGGACAGAGCGCTCCCTATGAGGAAAAGCTCAGAGAGGAAACATTGAGCGTGTGCCAGTTTGGGTCCCAGGCCTTTTCACCATGCACAGATTCAGGTCCCCATACAGAGAACTCTCACATGTATCTTCTTACAAATATAGCACATATGTGTCAGACTATATCTCATATAGTGAAAAAGAGCCGTATTTGAAACCGAGCGGAATTTCAATTGGCCTCACAGAGACTATTAGTGAGTCTATGATCAGTGCAAAACATCCAACGATATCCACCACAGAGCAGTACATTCTTTTAGCAGGCTCTGGCTGCCTCTCCACAGAGACAGTATAAAATTATTGAAGCACAGAGAGAAACCTGTTTTCACTGGGTAAATATGAAGATTTCTATAGTAGTTCATAAGGCGGAGTGGTGTCTGCTATGTTTGTTATGAGAACCCCAGGCAACCGCATGCTCTTCCTGCGAGGAGCAGGGACGATCCGGGCACAGCTCAGAATACACATCCTCACTGTTATTACAGATTGCACTGTGCGTTGCCAGCTCATGTGAAAATAAACCTCACCCTCCTCTTTCACTGCGCACAATTCTCAGAGGGTCTCAGCTATGAAAGTCTTTCACCAGATTTTCAAAATTGTTCCTCATTTTAATGCACTTTCCCACTAATCTGTGGGCAGACTATGAAGTAAATGAAATTACTGGTTTGTGTCCCTCAAGTTCGAGATCATGGAAAATTGAAGCTACGGTTTCTGGCCTCATGTGCCAGAATTAAAGGGCCCATGTCATGGAAAACTAAATTTTCCTCACTTTTTTTAAATGAAAGAGCTTGATGTACTATCCTTGTACATTCTTGAACTTTCAAAATGTACCATTCACTCTGCAGTCCATACTGTCCATATATGGAAATCATTTTTTGGGATGTTACTAAAACAAATGCATTTACATATACACACCTACCTATCTAGCCTGAAGGTTTTGACCTCTGCCCATTCACAAAGTTACAAGGATTGTTTCAGCACAGACTGCATTTCGAATGAGCCACAATACAGGGCAGCCAATCAAAACAGATCTCTTTTTGTCGTTTTTCAGTTTTTCATATGATTTGAAAATACCTGTTGCCCTTTGCATTGCGTGTAAATTTCATGAAGAATGGACCAACAGAAATGGCCCAAAATGACTCTTTTTGGTACATAAACCCAGATATATGCTACAAACGGCCCTCCTAAGGGAAAAAAACTCAGATATGCGCCCTTTAACATCCAATATCTGCATGTTTAACAGTCATTCTGTACCATACAACCAGAGCACACTCCGAAAACACGTGAGATAATGAGAAACCGGTAGGTGTGTCCATCTGTGCCAGTTCCATTCAGCCAGTGATTATTTGCATTGGTCACGCTGCTTCGTCCCATATCGCTCCTTCACTTTCAATTTCCACACACCTACAGGATGTTTTTTTTCTTTTATTTCTCCATTGGTGCAGGACTGATGCTTTAGGAACTCTTCCCATGATGCATCATTCATCATGTGCCTGGCTAACACAATTAGCTGGCCTTCCCCGCTATAAATCACACGATGAAAAATGCACGGGGCAAAAACAAAAGGAGGAAACTTGCAGAAGGAGTCTGGAGCAGCACTGGAGTGGAGCAGGCCATGCTACTGCACCGCAACTCATTTGGAATGCAATGCACTTTGTTGTCGCCCCCGTAGAAAAGACAAACACACAAACAGACAGGAGGCCTTTCACCTGAGCCAGTCGATAGGCTGCAGGAGGGAGAGGTGCTGAATTTATGATTGATGCCTGTCGCAGTAGGAATGCACAGTTTCTATCAGACAAAGGAAAAAGGGAAGTAACTCATTCCCACGGGCACGGCCTGAGCAAAGTCTCTGTCTGAAAGGTTTAAGATGTGCTGCAAACAGGGCAGCACTATGGAGAACAATGAATGAATGCATGATCATATAGAGAACAGGGGTGCAATGAATTCAAAGTGGAAATTAAAGGAATTTCCATCTGCCACATTGGAAGCATACAGTGAACTGGCATGGACATTATTTTCCCTGTACTTAGAAAAGAAAATCTGTTGAACCTGTTTAGAACTAGAACCTGCTCAGTGGCCATTATTATATGTGTTTTGATCCATTAGGTCTTCTGCTCTTTTGATAAGTACAAGGGATGGGGGATGTGCTCAAGTACACTGAAATCACTATTTGAATATTCATCACGTGTCATCACAGGAAGGAGAAGAAAATATACAGACTAGTAATTCAATGAAACACCACTTTTTACACTCCTGTTAAAAGAAAAATATTATAACTTTGCTTTTATTTGTGAGTTGGTATGTACTGTACACTGTGCCACTCCGAAACACTAGTGACCAGACGTGAGCACTGAGTCAAGGACATGGCCAAAAAGGCAGATGTAGCGCAGCTTTATTGCTAATTAGGCTAACTACTCTAGCTGATGTCTGTTAGGTCCAGAAACAGTGAAATCTTTTTTTTTCTGATAAACTAACATGTTGGCTCCTCATCCACTAAAGAGAAAATACTCTGTGTAAGGTGACAAGTAATCATCAGCATCCAGTGTTGTACCAGATAATGCTGTAGTTTCAGCTCACATCTGAGACAGTGTTCGTTACTCATCCAACATGAAAACTACTGATTTTCCTCTGCTTTTTAAAAAAAAGGACAAAAGATTATTTCAAATGTTGTCCTCTGCTTGCTGCTACTTTTTTGAGGTGATTTTTTAGCCTCTTTACACCAGACCTGTCACCTTAAAGAGTAAGCCTTTGGGCATACATTAAATACCTTTCCATTCGTTAACTCTTGTGGATACTAAAATATCAAATTTAGTCAGAATGCACATCCTTAATGCAAGAAATTACACATAAATCACTGGCACTAGTAATTAACTATATGCTATATATAAGAGAAACAGAGTTTAGAAAAAAAGTGGAGTATTCCTTTAATGCATACTATGTATTTCAATTATTTGATTTTAGTAACTTTAAGCTACAACATTGTTAATCTGACTAGAGTACGGCTGGAATATTGTAACCCCTTAAAATCTGACGCTTATCACATTCTAAGGCTCATCATTCAGTAACTACATGAACTACAGTGCAAACTGGCAGAGTTCTTCTTAAGATATAGGGGTGAGTCAGCAGGCCCTGGTCATTTAATGGGTAACTTTGTGAACTCAAATTGACGTATATGTGGGCCACACTTCAGTTCTTCATGCTCATTCTACATAACTTGCATATTAGTTACTTAGTAGTTACTGAGTAAACTGAATTACTTGCTTGAGTCTTAAAATTAATAATTGAATAATAAGCCTGCAGTTTAAAGGGGCTTTTTAAGTATTCAGCCATTCACAGCTCAAGTTCATTAGGCACCCAGTCCTGCATGAGCTGATTATGTCACATCAGTCATCCAATACCAGTTACCGATACCTCTGATAGCTTCAAATTCACTATTAGCTTTGCTCTTTGCAGCCCAGCAATAGCTGTGAGTAATAAGGAATGTAATTGCATAACAACAGTATTAGAACCATACTGTTGGTCTCAGATCTATCAGCAAGAGAATGAAAACAGCCACTGTGATATGACTATAAGGTGAAAATACAAAAAGCAGAGATTAATAATCTTTTTATCTTACTTCAGCATTTTATCAGAAGAGCACATTTACTTCTGCTTAATGAAATGATCAGCAGTCTTTTGCTGCATTTCCATAGGCGTGATCATTAACCACTCTGTGCTTTGTCTGTTAGCTGGTCAATGAGCGGTTTGAAGGAGCTGACAGCGTGCGGACAGTTAATGGGAAACAGCAACAATGCAGGCATTCCTGTGGTGGTGTATTGGTTTTCTACACTTTTCATATCCTCAGTAACACAGACTCTATCACTGAGAGCCACAGCCATTTCCTCAGCAAAATAATCCTCTATACAGTCTTTAATCCCCCAATCAGGAATCACCCATACTGCCGGTGGTGATTCCTGATGTTTGTTCACCCTGCAACAACGAAGACTTTTGAACATCAACAGAATAAAGACCTCGTCCACTACAAAAGTGCATGCACATTTAGCACACAGGGCAAAACTTTGACTGGGCCTGAAATTTAGAATATAGCCAAACCTGAACCTGAACCACAGCACCAAATTTTTAATCATAGCTCAGAAAACCGTTTCCTGACAAAATCCCAAACCCGCTATATTTTATCTCATTCACATCTATTCTCGCAAACACAGCCTCACAGTACTTGGTGCTAACAACACGAGTGATGCCAATGTGCCGGTTTAAGAATGTGGAAAGTAAAAAAATGAGAAGAAAGAATTAAGCATGTAGAGAATCTGAAGTGATGGTAAATGCAGGCCAAACTCTGTGTGAGAAGGACTATAAGAACCCGGATGTGAAACCTGAACACGACTTGAACCCAACATCTCTCTGAGAATTAATCCTCAAATAAGTGCTTTGCTATACAGAGGCTGAAATTCACTATTACAAGATCACAGTACCAGATGATACTTGAGTTAGCATTAATAAAGTTAATGAACCCAAGCGTCCTGAGTAGTGCTAATCCACGCTAAAAGAATGTCTTACAAACCTGATGCCTGGTTTTGATTGGGCTGCTTTGTTCTGTTCTGCTTCAATTAATTTACATTAAAGGGAACCGTACACAGTACTGTAAATGTCAGCCAGACAGAAAACAGAAGAAAATGTACTATTTATGTAGTTTTTATTAGGGTTGTCTACTGATTAAAATAATTCACTTTGATTAATTAAGCCTGAACAGTTTCCAATGTGCATAACCAACATCCAGTGTGAGCAACAGCAGATCTTTCAACTCCTCCGCAGTCACTCTCGTAGCACTATGTTACGTCTTGCTGATTTATCCATATGGTCTCCCTCAGGCACTTTATGCTTTGCAATTAAACAGGCTGTTTTTGTTACTGTGCCTTTAAGATTGATATATGTAAATTATCTCTGTTCTGATAGGCTGCCTTGTATTGCACCTTATTTGAAAAGCAGTCTGGGCTGAAACACTGCTTAAAACTTCAGCATTACAGCGCTAGGCTAAATTGCTGCAGGCTGAATAGGTGGGTGCATGTAAATGTGTAGGTATTCGTGACATCACGAAAACAATGAAATCAAAATAGGCTGCGTCTTTTTCAGTTTAGTCCCCATATATTGACAGTATGGACAGGGAAGTGAACAGTATGATCGGAAACCTTAACAGTAGTCAATTTTTTTTTTTTTTTGAAAAAGCAAGAAAATTTAGATTTTTGATAAGTGGGTGCCATTTTTGCGCTAACGTTCTTAATTAACAACTCGTTCTTATGCATTTTTGTAGTCTTTTTAAAACATTCTGAAGTGTCCAGTAAATATCATACATCACTATTTTGTTATCTATCAATACTGCTAAAAATAAACACCAACATTGTTGGGCGACATCAAAAACGGTACCGGAACAGATTATAATTTGCCCAGCGCCAATCTGAATCTGAGCAAATCTGACATGAATGGAACAAATATATCCAGCTGTAACTCAGGCCGTGTTTGACGTCAGAGACGATCCACAGGCTGCTAAGCACTGTTTTGGCAACTCCTGATTGGGTGTTTTAAGTTATTACCACCAAGTGTAACACTTTCAAGCACACTTTCAAAGGTCGCTAAGAGACAACATCTGATGTCACCCTTCTTGCACACACAGAAGGTAATAAAGCTGGTCTGGATTGTATGGAGGATAAGAGGGCATTAGCTTTGCCTCTCTCTCCCTCTCTTTCTTTCTCTCTCACTCTCTCTCTCAGTCCTCAACCTCACATAATCTACTGCTGGCCTGATCACACTAGCGCCTCCCGCAGCCCCAACACCCCCACACTGGCCGGCCCTCTTAGGGCCATCTCTTTGTGTTTGTGTTGCCATGGAGACCTCCTGAATGATGCAGAACGATTGGGATGTTGAGAGGTCTTTTTTTTGAGACCAGGGCCGGCTGCACACCTATCTGAGCGGATGGCTTGGCACAGACAGAATGGACTGAAGGGGGGGTAGAGGGGGATCTGACCATTTTTGTTTTAAGGGCCCAGGAGGAGCGTGTGTGTGTGTGTGTGTGTATGTATACTGGTTGTTATAGCTGGGGTGATGTGTACAGCCACACATCATATCACCTCTACTCCACAACAAACATAAAAACCTACTCCAGGCCTACAGAGATGTTTCAGGCAACATATAACCACATAAAAAAAATCTCATAATAAACTCTGTGATGTGTTTGCCAAGGGTCATTTTCATTACAACAGAGCCTTTAGGTAAACAAGTTCTGGGGACAATTATAATAAATACCTTGAAAATAAAAACCTAAAAATAACAATGGAAAAAAAACATCAAAGCTCTGTACTAAGAATCTACATTTCAGAGGGACTGACACAAGCATGATTCTAATAGCAACCAAACTGCTTCAGCTTCCATGAAAATAAAAGAATTATTATTAATACGCCTTCCATCTCTTGATAAATGATTATGAAGATGCTCAGCCTTGCAGCTATGGAGGAAAAGAGAGGCGGGGAGAGAGAGAGAGAGAGAGAGAGAGAGAGACAGAGAGAGAGAGAGAGAGAGAGAGACAGAGAGAGAGAGAGAGAGAGAGAGAGAGATTTAGGAGACCAGAGCATATATTCATTTAGAATTTCATCAGCCCCACATGTCTTACACATTAATGAATCTAAAGTACTTAAGCAGGCAGCCCAGGGAGGCCGCCACTGATTTGCATATGCAGTGCGAGGCAGGCTGAGATGGGAGGGTTGGCTAGTTAGGCTATTCTTCCAGCAGCAGCACTGCTCTGACAATTCAAGAACACTGAATAGACCAGTGCACAGACCATGCAGGACCATTAGCATTTAAATTGTGTATAAATGTTCGCATGCGGCTATCCCTACATAATCAAACGTCAAATGCACGGCTGATACCAAACGCAACACAGATATACAAGCTATGTATGACAGGCGCTAATCATCACCGACAGGTTTAATCTCAGGAACTGTTGTGTTATAACTACTGATTTTGTAGAAAAAATAATTATGTGAATAATGAACATGAATAATGAAAGTCAATATTCTCTAATGTAATTGGTGAAATCGCCCCATGCTAAATGTCATTCAAAAATGCAAAAGCACTTTAAAATGAGTTTGTGAGACTGGATATGGCAGAAATATATCACAATACTACAAGGCACATAATATACATATTTTCCTGTTTTGAGATTTGCGAACAAATTGGAGCAGACAAAATGCACTGGTACTGCCACATTTTTAAAAAAAGCTATGGACAATTATGATGTAAATATTTTCGTTTAAATTAAATGATTGCAAAACTTGTAAACTATTTATGAAGAAACTATTAGCTACTTATAAAGAAACAGGAAGAAAACAAACAATTGACAAGAATTAAGTAATAAAATAACAAAATAGGATGACAAACTGACATTCTATCAGCTACTTGTTACTATGCAGCTTATGCCGTTGCTTTTCTACATTACTATACTATGTAGAATTCCTTACAGACACTCTATAATTGGTCTAATTCATACTGACGATACCTTTGATATACTCAGAAAATCATAGTGTGACAATTCATCAGTGTAATGATTAAATGTGGGTAAATTGGAAAAAATTTACAGTTGTATGCGAAACTGTGCACTAAAATTTGCATATCTAATATTTCAGTGTGTCCTCTGTAGAGGATGTGTACTTATCTTCACATCACAAATCAACAGAACATGTAATTTGACCAGGGTATCCAACTTTTGCATACAAATGTGTTAAGCATCATGTTATTTTGTTTTTCTACGGTTTGATTACAGACAAAAAAGCCCCAGTACAATTATGTATTTCATATAATGTGGCGCGCTAAATTCAATTAAACAGTACTAATTATGCTGTCTTTGTAAACATGCACAATCCACGATACGCTCAGAAAAGCATATTGTGACATGTTTTATCACAATAACAACAAATACTGCCACATTACCCACCCCTAATTATGGTAACATATTGTCAAACTGCTCACTCCTAATAGTTTTATGAATCTCAGAAGCAGTATTAATAAATGAATGATATATTTGGGCTCCTTTGCATCGCACAGAGACTTTAAGTGCTGTAAGTCTCCAGAGCCTTTAGTTTCCATAAAGCCATAAGCTCTTGTTCCATATTTCCTTTAGATAAGTAAAGCAGCTGTGAGTATGATGAACCCAGAGCATCTAAAACATACTCTGACAGAACACACAGGACCAGCTCAGCACAGATGGGAGACTATGTGCATATCAGGCACGCTAATGTACATTACAGCTGAAGTGAGGATGATCAAAAAAAATATGTTAAAGTAAGACAAACAAAATGGCTGATAAACACTCTGACCGGAACAGTTAGCGTAATGACAGCGAGAAGTTCTCAGCCTCAACAAGTGCCATCTGTCTGCTGATAGACTTACCAAACAGGGGCTAATTAAAGAGAGTGCATGTACGCCTGTGTTTAAGTCCTTTCATTCCCCGTGTTACTCCACTGTGGGCTTAATGAGGATAATGTTGTGTTGAGAGATATTTGGATGATGATACCACACGAGGATGCAATGTTCCTTGGTTACAGACAGTCTCTGCTTGTGCAGTGGCTGCTTTTCTTAGGTGGAACGACCACCTGAGCTGAACCGAGTGGTTCCGAGACGTCAGAGAAAGCTTTCAGCACTTCCAATGCTGAGTAGACCTGTAATAAGAGGATTTCTTTCTCCTGCAGTATCATTAGCAAGGTGTGGTATATTCAGATGGATATAAAACTCCACAGGTGCCTACATGCATAAGAATGACCACTGCATGTACAGCAGAGCTCTCAATTTAGCCTCAATCTGGCTGCATGCATTCAATCCTCTACATCATCTTTTCTCTCATGATATGGCTGTGAAATACAAATATATTCTCAGCACTGATAAAAGTATATGGCCGGGGTACACTGTATTCGGCCCCATGCTAACCCTCAAGAAGCACAGACAGTAATAGTGTCTGCTCACATGCAATCTTTAAGGTTGACGTGTTCCTTTAAGTTTCCTGATGAAAAGAGCTGAACTCCGTTTAATGAGGAGCACTTTTCCACTAAGCTCAGAGGGCCATAATGGGCCTGTCCAAAGATAAGAAACTGTTCCAGGCAAAGCCTCGCTGCATGCATTTCAAATGCTAACCACCTTAATTATTAACAAGGATTCAATACATGGGTAATTATTTTTCCAAACAAATTGTGCCCCGAGCCCAAACCGCCGCAATTTGATACACGGCGATACATTTCTGCACCATAAAGCTTTTAATCATCTTAGATTATTTATTAACCTGAGTGAAATAGGATTTGACAGCCATTCCTTTTTATAATACTAACAGTATAAAAATCTCACAAGTGATGCGCTGGTATCATAAATCTAGAGGACCTAATGGAGAGTAGAAAATAAAATCAAATTAGCTTCGGCCGTTGCAGCTAATCAAGAAATCAAGGAATACAATCTTCATCTAAAACACTGATGCTGCTGTCAACATCACTGGTCAACAGAATGTAATGTGTATATGCAAGACAGCAAAAGTCAGCTTTAGGATTAACACTCTGAACACTGAACCGGACAGTACAGACAGAGCAGCACATATCGGAATAGAAGAGAGTGTCCCAGAGCAGAAAGAGCAGCGAGCTCAAAAGGGCCTCAGCTGGCACAACTAGCTGGGCCTGGCGTAAATTAGCCAAACTATTTACCCTTGTACGCACATTAGCAAATTCTTCCAATTGAGAAAACAAATGCATCTGTTTCATTCGGTGGGGTTCATGGGAAACTGCACGGCTGCCTGAGCGCCAGACATTTGCCGTGACCACGGGAGAGAGGAGACGAGAGGAGACGAGAGGGGGCCGTTGACTCACTTGCACTGCCCTACTGCCCATAAACTGTGGCAGCAGGGAGTGACTTACAGCTTTAGAGAACCAGTTGCTCCAAACACTGAATTTATGTGGATAAACTGAGGCATTTTGTATGCAGTCAAACACAGTGATGCACAGTATAAGTGTGGCGCAGTGGAATTAAACCTCCAGAGTTTTAGGGCGTACTGTACTATTAGCAAAAAGGTAAGTTCTTTATATGAACTTGCTATGACATCTGTAACATTCAACTGAGTGAGTGACTGGATATTTATGTATAAGTGTATGAGAAGTAACATCTGGACTAGACATAATTTATCTAGTTGGACGGTCCATGTTCCATGCCACACCCATCAGGATGGCTGCTGCTAACAATCTTTTCACTGAGGGTGGCTTGAAATCTAGTGACAAAAAAGGCATATCAAAAAGGCCCTAAAAAAGGCAGATAAGATCTTAGTTCACGCTTCTGGCTGAGAATACAAAGCACGGAACACACTGTCTTAAAAGAGAACATAATTAGCTTTAAAAAGAATTTAAACACTAGCATAAGGTCCACTTGAATGGATACCAGAGGGAAAGGCAACAACAACAGAAACCAAGCACAAGCCTCTAATATAGTCCCAGATAATCAGCCCTCACCAAACCATGTTTTCAGGCTCCATTCTCCCTCTTACTGATCTCAGAGAGAGAAATGGTGTGATATCAATGCCTGGCAAAATGACTTTAAGCAATCAGCTGAGTGTTCATATGCTTGACTAACAGGAGTTAATTAGCTACTTGTCTCTTGCTCCAGTGACGAAAGAGGTAGAAGTGGTGAAGCGAGTGGCCCACAGGCAAATTAGATGAGCGCCTGGTTATTACATTTCTGTCAGTCATCTTCACAAAAGGTTGAAAGTGGCATGAAACTCATTCTTAAGAGAACCAGAGAGAAAACATCCTTTCATTGCCTCACCTTTCTGTCCACCCGCAACAAAACCTCATAGTTCAAGTATTCTAATTATTCTCACTTTCTAATAATTTTTTATATAAAAAGTCAAAGGTTTCACAGAGAACTGCCAACATCGACAAAACTAATAAATGTGGTGATTTGTGATTTCAGAGAGCCAGAATTATTTATATGCACATGAGGCAGCAAGGCTTTGATCGAGATAGCAGACAAACTAACCTCTGCTAGAAGCAGTTTATCTAAGCTGCCTGCAGGGTCCATAGGTCATGATTTCTTACAGGTAAACAGCACCTGTGCTTGCTAGAAGCAGACCCTCATTCTCAGATTCAGATTTGGCTCTGAGTAACAGGATCCCACCGCTTGCTCACAGTGGAATAAAAAGACGCCTTATGCACGCTTGAGGGAACAGTAACTAGTGGCAACCTCATTCATTAGAGTGCTCTTTAATGCCTGCCACGGAGCCACAGTAAATGTCCTGGAACGGCAGTTCATTTATAAACACGAGATAGGCAGGTTCTGACTGCGCACACTGGGATGCATTGTTATGGGAAGAAAAGGATCATGTTCTCTGTGAAATTCTAAATCTAGACAGATACATAAAATGGGGCTTGTTTCAGTTACGTGTGCTGCTGTTTGGCATTCACGGTGCACCATCCACTGCCACCATTCGTAGATCCTAATCTAGAAGCCAGGGCCATCATGGCATTGAAGAGCTATGGAAGGAAAGTCTTCTGGGTATGAAATCTGCCCATTAACGGAGAGGGAAAGTACATTGTGTGGTCTTCTCCTGAAGACATCCCCAGGGCCTGACCAGCAGTGCTCTCTGCACTTCGGCTAGGAGTCCTTTAAAGACATATCGCACAAGCAGAGAATCAACAAGGACAGAAATAGACAAGGGGAAGAGAGGAAAGCTAGCTGATCCTCATAGTATCCACATGCAATTAAAGAATCAGCACTGCTCTTGCCAATGATGGGGTTTTGATTGATGGGAGACAATAAATAGATTTCTGGGTAGGAACCTTCGGGTGACTAGTTAAAGTCATTAGCGCCTGGGTATTCAAGAAAAAACAAGGACATGGGCAGTAGACGCATCTCTGGGCTACGGCAAAAATCGGGGCATGCTTTCTCTCCTTCAAGGCTTCCTATATTAAGGTTTTGACATCTGGAGAGTATTGACTGACACACCAAGCAGCCATGCTGTCTCTTCCTCTGTGACCTCTGGCTGCCATGACTCACACTGCTGAACCAAGCAGGGTCCTCCATGTGTGCAGCAGTGCTGCGAAATGATGACACAAGGGGAGAGGGAGAGCAGACAGTGAGATAGAGAAAGAAAAGACAGTGAAAGTGCAGACACGTCAGCGTTTACATCTGCTTCCCTCATTCCAACCACAGCCATGTAAATGTAATGCTCCAACACGCATAGCTGACAGCGGCAATCTCACACAAACCCCAAACTTCAATCAGAGCATTCCACACATAAAATAACCACCTCCAGCTTTTTTTTCCTTACAGATAAATGGGGCAAAGAATCTCAACTGGGACAGAACAATAATCCCCTTTATCTGGTCCTGAGTAAAGCAGCCAGCTTTACCTGTTACATCATTAGCTAGTGTGCATCACCGGGAGGGTAGAGCAAGTTTAGCTGATGTAACCTGAAAAAAAACACAGCATTAGGAAGAGGCAGGACTTAGCTAACTCAAAGACCTCAAGCCAAAGGAATGGTCCTGAGCAAATATATTTCTAAGGCACAGTGCTGGCAAGGCAAGATCGAGAAAAGCACCGGGCAAAAGAGGAAGAGAGCCCTTTTTCCAGATCAGGCTAAGCAAGGCTGAATTGAAATCACAGTGGAGCAGTAAAAAAAGTGCTGTTTGCTTATACAACATGCCGTTTAAATACCTAACCTACGACATATGAAACTCTGTGGCGCATGCGTGTGTCTAACCACCCCAAGTTTCCCACATCGAGCCAACATACGTGCAGCTCACCACCACCATGCAAATGTTTACCCTGATTAGCATTGCTTAGTTTACTTGCGTCAATATGCCCTAGTGCAAAATCTATATTTGAAACGTAGCTACACCCTGGTAATGTGAGCTCTTAAATCCAATACAGTACAAACGCTCATGTTCAATAGATCAAATTCCATCACGACAGACAGGCTGAGCACTCGCAGCAAGCAGAGCCCGTAAAGATATGAAGATCAACTGATTGAGTCTGAGCTGCCAGTGCCAACAGTCATTTGCGGAAAGCTTTCACAGCAAGCGGGGAGGACTGACACCAGAAGCAAGAGTGAGCTGCTGAGGCTTTGGAAATTTCCAACTGAGAATTTCTCTGCCTTCCACAATCACTTTTGCAGTTGATGAGTTGACAGGAAGCGCCATTTAGAAACCGAAGATAGACGGAATAGGCTGAGAGGGGCTCTGGTTAAAAATATGCAAAGAGGGAACATTGGTGCATCCTGTCCTGTCGAAGGCCATGGGTAATTGTCCCATGGATTTAAAAGCACAGCCAAAATAAATAACTCGAGGGGAACAGAACGAGTGAAGCATGAGCAAGCACGCCTTTATGTAAGAGCTCTCTTAAAAAGCCATTGCCCCCGAACAGTGACGTTTGCTCTCCGGAATACATGAATGAATTGCAAAAAGCGTTAGTTCTCAACTTTCTCGTATTGTTTAATGACAAAGGCGCTTTTTCTTTTCTGTTTGCCAATTAAGTGACTTTTGCAGCAGCTTTACAGAATTACCAGACTGAGACAGGCTGAAAGAAAAGGAAGCGAATGCCGGTTTCCTCTCCAGAGAGGTTTTACTTGTTTCTCTCTTGTGGTCTCTTTCTGTGGCAAAACCAGCAGGGAGACTCGCTGCCTATCTGTACTCAAATCTGATCTAAGACAGGAAAACAGTCATGTATTCTCAACAGTAGCAGCAATTTATCGCAGTATTCACAGCACATTCTCCCAGAGAGCCAGGCTCTTTCCTTCACCCACCTGGAGCACTCTCAATGGAGGAGACAGGAGAGAGAGAGAGAGAGAGAGAGAGAGAGAGAGAAAAAGAGAGAAAGAGAGAGAGAGAGAGAGAGAGAAAGAGAGGAAGAGAGGAAGAGAGAGAGAGAGAGAAGCCCTTTCAGCAGAATAAAACCTCTATTAAACAGACAGTTGGTGCCAAGAACAGTGTGATCCTTCCTAAGGAGGTGAAAGCTGTGGGAGGCCTCTCCAGGTGGGTCACTGCTTGTTCGGAAAAGCACTGCTTGAGTGTGAGCATGCATAGGTATATGTGGGATTGAGCAGAGGTAAAAATAAGGTGAAAGCCCATGGAACTGTGGGATGGGGGTGAACATGGTATAAGGTCTGATTGAGGTCAGATCTCATCATCTGATCCTGCCTCTCAGAGGTGAGCCTAGATGTAGAGTGGTAACACTGGCAGACCACATGAAATGACCATGCAACAGCTAGATGATTACAATCGCTTCACAGAAAATTCAAGGTTTCTTTGAAATACAAACATAATAATACTAGAGATGACACAGATCTGATAGCCAGTATCAGTATTGGGCTGATCTCAGCAAAAAATGCTAAGGAAAAAACAAATCTGATCCAACAAATCTAGCCTGAATTATCACAGAACTACTTGTAGTGGAACACATTGTAAAGCAAAGCATGACACATGATTACAACAGTAGCTGTGCGTAGCCTATTGTTAACATAAGAACCAGTAGCTAGCTATTCTGCAAAGCACATGTTGGACTTGCTATTATGTCAGCTACATGGAAATACAGTCCAATTTAGCGCACCTTAGGTAACTGTTTCACTGTTCTGTTCATGAAAAAGTTTAACTGGATTAAAAAACACTGTCATTTTGTTTGTCATGTTACTGACTATGTTTATGTTCTCGTTTCTGTAAGACAGGGTGTTTGAGTATGATGCTTTGCCATCTTACTGAAAATACTCCAACTGACCATTTGCAAAATTACAACTGACATGCCTCTCAGCTGATCATCTTTTCAAAAAGATTCTACCTCTGTCAAGTGAACTCTGACAAAACTCCTCAAAACAAACTTACAAAACTATTAGCCTAAGAAATGGTGGAAAGGTGTGGCAGAGTTTTTATACTATTCCTGATTAAACTATGTATAAGACCACACTCAGCTCAGTGTCAAAGGCAGAATTATGCTGGCTATAATGTAAACTTTGCCTGGGTTACTGATTCTGCTGAAGTCATTTTAATATGATGTCTAACAATAAAAATATTAAAGAAAAAAAACTGTAAGATCAGTTAACAAATAAGCTTTTCTTAACTTATCTACAGACAGTTAGCTTGATCAATCAGTCAGATTAAACAGGACTGTGCGGTGCTCACATTTATGATTGAAAAAGATAAATATTAAGGCACTCATACGGATGCCATTGTATGTATTGTCTCATTCAAGTTTGCTGAGAGACTTTCTAACATTGCTCTGATGCCCTCCAGTGTTAGCTTTAGCATTAAGCTGCTGCTGAAACAAAACCTTGTATCTCCATTTTTCTCAGTTTTTCAAATAATCTGAAAATGCCTGTTGTCCTTTACATTTTGTTTCAATTTCATGATGAATGGACCAAAAGTAATGGCCCAAAATTACTTTGAAAAAAGTCTGGTTCCATCGTATAGATTCCGACGGCAGCGATTAGCTCATCTGAAAGGGTAGCTTCCATTGCTAAAACCTCCTCCTTATTAAAACCTACTGTTTTAACGCTGAGTGGCTAAACAATTTCCCTGATTTGATTTAACACCCGCAACCCAGAACGATAAACGGCTCAGAAAATGTGAGTGTGTGTGTAAATGGGCCTACATTGACATTCTGTCAGTTCATCTTGAACACCTTGTAAAGCCAGTTTGTTTTTGAATTAATTATTTTTCATGTGTATGTCTCCCTGTTCTTCCTTCTTTTGTACTACTGAACTTCTGAGACTGTTAGTGCTTTTGTTACGGACAAAGTCGTATTGTGCCACTTCTGCAAAATATAGATGGCACAAAATCCAGTGTTAAACTCCTCTTTATTTATCTCTCTCTCACACACACAGAGGGCTGGTAAGTGGTAACTAGTAAAACTCTGCTCAGTGTCAGCTGTTTTTCGCCTCTTCACTCCTGCCAAGAGGAAATTAGGGGGATCATCCTCTCTGTGCACTCCCACACAGGACAAGACACTCGGCTCCTGGTAATTACACTTCACAGCCCACTCTTTGCACATAGCTGACCTTGCTCACCCACCACTCACTAAAAATGCATGCAAGCTTGCCCAATATTACGATACACAGTGCAGTCTGTAAGTAATTGGACACTATTTTTTTCTATTTGTGCTCTGTACACTAGCACATAGGATTTAAATCAAAGCTATAATTCATATTTAATTGAGCTTTTATGTGCACGTATATCAGGTGAAGTAGGAGTCACAGCCACAGTGACTTTCCTTTTTAAAGCATCAATTGTAATCGGAGAGTGAGGTGCTCTTCTGATTATATATAGATATCATCAATACTAGGGATGTACAATGACATGAGCATCACATCGGTGCCAGCAGATAATTGCTTTTAAAAAATGATCAGCATCAGATGGAGATTTAGCTTTGACTGAGATTCCAAACTGATATTTGATATGTGTTCATTGTCCTCTAGAAGAGCAGAAAGTTCAGGTGATGCTGGGACACTGAACCAAAATATCTACATTTTATTAACTGTAGTGCATTCATAACCCTACAAAAATGAATGTTACATTTGTTTGTAATGTTGATTCAGGTAGATTGTGTCTCCATTTCTACATTTTATGAACGTTTATGCATTGGAATCTGCATCGGAAGATTTGTACATGAAAAATATTGGATATCAGCTTATGCCCAGCATAATTCCCATACTGGTGCATCCCTGGTCACTCCTTAAAGAAAAATGACTACCTGCATCATTACAAAGACAACATCAGTCCTGTTTATGGATTTAGTGCACAGTATGCAAAACTTCGAGTAAACACTGTACTTTTTTGTAGCTTTTGGTAGTATTTTTATAGCTGGGGCCCATAGCGTACACTTTTCTTGCATTGTAAAAAAGGCTCCTTCTAACTTCAGTGTGAAAGGGCAGGGCTAAACAACTGTATGCCGAATAGGCAGACCTATGTAAATGGGCTGTTTTTGCTGCATAATTTTCATTTATACATTCTGCAGAATGAAACTTTGTACTGCTTAAACGCTATATCAAAATTTTATTTAAAATAAGCAAAAAAAAAGTGATGAGTGCTTTAATTGTGGCACTACTACAGTTTTTTGTCTGTATGAACTTTTCAAGCCTCAAAAAATAAAATATTGTAATAAATATTGTGTATTGTGAAAATGTCTTCAAGTATAGTGATATTATATTTTTGCCATAACGCCTATCAGGCAATTGGCTACTCAGTTGATTCTGCTGTGTGTTACTGTTGCATCGTGTTCAGCAGAGCTAACAAAAGAAAAAATGATATAAAAGTAGATGTTATTCCTATATAGTCCACCCAATAATAGATATATAGATTTCAAAGTAGGTTAGCTTTCAAACCCAAAGTGCTGGAGCGCAGAGTCAAAATAACAATTACTTTCAAACGGCACTTTATCACAACAGCTGGAAAAGCAGCACTGCACTTGAACAAACTGAGAGAGGTAACAGCCTAATATTTGCCACTTCTACAACTATTTTATTTTAAGGGGGAAAAGAGAATATTATGCTTGACAATAAATCTATCTGTACACATCCTTGTAAAAGATCTCAACTAGCAGGGATCAAAGCTTTTAATAAAATGCTCATCTGCAATGACCTAGTGCTTAAAACTTGTTATTGTCAAGCTCCAAAATAGTGGCGGTTTGTAATGTCAAATATTTGCACAGGCTTGAAGTGATTACATCAGCGTAGCTAGAAAGCGCAAAGGAAATCGCGACAGGCTTGAAAGTTACAAAGTTTCTACATTTTCCACTCATTTTCCACTCACTTCAGCGCACATTCCCAAACAAGATGTTTGCCATGTTGAGATTACGACCTCATTAACGTTAATTGGTAACAACGACCTTGGCGTCCTCAAAGTAGCATCCCAGAAAACAAGATGCACATCTGGCAGTAGTCAGGCTGACCTCTTCAGAGGACTTTTGTGTGGTCATGTACCATGCACACTCTACGATGTAGGGTCACTTAGACTCCAACAAAGCGAGCTTCTGTCTTAACAGTCCCTGAGTCCAGCTGAATTCCTGCACTTTCTCAGCAAAACCCAAACACGGCTGTAGCAAAATGAAAGAGTTCAAAAAGCAAGAGGGGGCAAAAAGCGAAGCTTTCAAGCGAGTCATCTGTTTCTAATGTTGGTGCTCTGGTGTGGATTACAGGCGAGTATTACTGGAGAACTCGGACTGACCCTGCATCTGCATCCCCAGGGAAATGGTTCACAGTGACGCAGAGGTAGGCTAAAGGGGGGGGTGTGTGCCTAAATGCAACAGGCCCAGCGTTTAAAGCCACTCTTCGATGCTGGCTTTCTCTAGGCTCTTTTTCTGAAACAAAGAAATCCATTCTGCCCTTAAACTCACAGAAAGCCAAAAGCTGAAAAGCAAGAAAACAAGACAAGAAATGTGTCTGCAGCAAATATCTCCCAGGTGCTATCACTATGAAGCTCTACTGTGTTGTAAAGCGCACTAAAAAGATCATCTTCAGTCTTCAAAGCAGCGAACAACACTGCTTGTTATATCACATTAAATACGATCAGCAGCTGGATTCTCAGGAAGCCTGTGAGTTTTGCAGTTCTCTTTCATAGCCTATACTAGGGAAGTTCATTCAGGGAACTTAGAGGAACACTGTGAGGAAAGCAGCCAAATCGACTCCAATGAACCATCTACAAATCAACTGATTACTCATTCCCTACGGCTAAGCCAGCACCTTACAGGGAATCAACTGTGGAGGAAGAAAAAGCATCTACAAATCGCTGGTAGCTGCTTGAACCATTAGCTGCTGTTTGATGAGGAGACTGCCTCACCTGTAGTATCTGGACTGCAGGTAAGTGGAGCACACGGCTTTGGACACGTGGCTGGCAGAGCCAAAGTCGATGACTTTGACCCTGTAGGGCTGGCGGGCGGGGTCTACTAGCATGATGTTCTCAGGCTTCAGGTCGGCGTGGATCAGACCCAGGCTCTTCAGTTTCATCAGGGCCGTGGCCACCTGCTGCAGGACGGGCCGGATGTACTTGAGTGGCAGCGGGCTGAACTTGTTCTGCTTGAGGAAGTCATATAGATTCTGCTCGAGCATCTCGAAGACCAGGCACGTGTGGTTCTTGTGCTGGAAGCACTCATAGGCCCGCACAAAGTTGTAGTCGTCTGCGCTCTCTGTGCTGAGGCGTGCCAGGATGCTGACCTCGATCTGACCCTGTGGGTGGGGGTGGCAGATATGAACTCAAATTAGTATCAAATTTTCTTATCCAGACAAATCGCAAATGAAAATCTTTCTTTTGCTACAGTGCAAATGTTAACAGTTATATGCATCTTCATATTCTTGCACATGAACAGTTTTTTAGGTGACGAACCTGCTTCCACCTGTAGCCACCTTTAGCTAACAGTGTGACATTGTAATTTGCACTATATTGTTTATTGTTTAAGCTTGGAAACTATGAAGGCAAGCCAATTCCAAATAATCTGAAATCAGTTCTCCGTCAACCTCAGTCCTGTTTGTTTTGAGCTCCTCTTTCATTATCAGTTCTAGCTTCCACTTTCAGTTGGTCTCTAATGTAATCTTTAACAGTTTGCTACATCTAACAAAGGCTAGCTATAACATATTTGATACATTTGAAACTATATCAGTGAAAAGGAATACATCCTTTATTGCAAAGTAAAAATCTGTGATAACTAGTTAATAGTTATGTAAATGTTTATCTTGCTACAATCAGAACACAGTGCATTTACATATATCAGTCACAGCCTGTTTAATTCTGAGAGATAAAGAGAGGGTGGAAAATGGTCATGTGTACATAAAAACAACTGACAAACAAAGAAGAAAAAAATAAAATAAGAAAATTGTAAAATTCATATCATGAAACAATGTCACTCTTTCTAACGGTAGACCGTCTATGCTTACCTGCCGGGCATACGATGGGTGGTTCTTCAGAATCTTGATGGCCACAATCTCGCTGGTTCCACGTTTCCAGCACTTCACCACCTGGCCAAATGTGCCCCGGCCCAAGAACTCCAGCACCTCGTACGTGTTGGTCATGGAGCACAGCACCTCGTGCTGCAGGAGCTGGTAGTCGCCCTCGCTGTTTGCGCCGCTGGTCTTGGACGTGGCCGTAGTGGAAGCGGTGGCCACGGTAGCCGCTGCGACCCCCGCTCCGCTCTGCCCGTTGTTCTGGATCATGGGTGCTGGCCCTTGCTGCTGCTGCTGCTGCTCCTCCACCACGTGCACGCTGCCCCCGCTGCCGTTGTTGCTGTTGTCCAGCTCCTCGCTCTTGCGCTTAAGCCCACATCGCTGGTACGTATCCAGCAAGCTGACTGTGCTGCGGCGCGTCAGGTTGTGGCCTCCGCTGCCGCTTCCACTGCTACTGCCCGTGCTGCCCAGAAGCTGGCCAGCTGCACCAGACGTGCTGCTGCTAGCCGAGGCCACCACTATGTGGCCTGGGCCGGCCGGGAAGAGAAGGGCCTGCTCGTAGGGTAGCGAGGAGCTGGACACCTGGAGGGAGGCGGCGTTGATGCCCACCGGAGCCACGGACACACTCTGCTTGCCGTTCTGACCGTAGACCTTGCCGTGCGTGCCGTACCCTGTCATGTCCCAGTTGCAGCTCTGCTCCACCTTCAGCTTCTTCACGCTAAAGAAGGCACTTGACTGGAGAGCGTGGGGGGAAAATACTTGCACTTGCGAGGCCATACCTGAAGAAGAAGAGAAGGGGAGGTGGCAGAGGGAAGAAAGCAAGAAGAGTGAATGTGAGCTCGGTCTGAAACTTGAGCGTGAGCTTTAAATAAAAACTGCACAAGCCAAGGCAAGCCAGTCTGACGCAAACGTATTGTATAGATGCTCTACACATTTCTGCTCAGCTATTGAGGCAGGATGTTTATCTACAAGGTATGCGCTCCAGGCAGTGTGTGGTCAAGAATATGTCAAGATTAATTTCAAATCATTAAACACAGTTGCACAAAGAACAATAAATGAAATGCATATTTGCTTTCTACATTCTTTAGAGATGGTGCAATACCACTTTTTCTTTACCCACACTGATAATGATATTGAAATCTTGAGGCCGGTACCAATACTGATCTAATATTTTGTCTTTTGTCTTATTTTGTATTAAAATACATTACTTTTAATTAAAATATTTAGATCTCGAGTATCTAGATTAAATCCAGGTAGAGATTATCTACATAAAAATGTATATATAGGACGATACATATACTGATAAATATATTATACCTCAATATATAAGCTAATTTGCATATTATACGCCATGCAACAATCAGATTTCAATCTGACTAGCTGGAGATTTGATTACCAAGTAGAAATGCATGTGGTTAAAATCTTATCAGGTTACAATCCAGATACAAGTCATATGAAATGATCAGGTGTAAACTAGGGACACACACAAGTATTGGAGTACCTGGTTAATTGCTCAAGGTGTCAGTGCTTCTAATACTGAAATCATGATGTGGGTATTTATTACGTTTCACCACAGGAAGACTAGAGAAAATATGCACTGGCTCATCGCCCACTGAGAAGAAATGACCTCATGTAAAGGACGATGAGTGTTCATCGGCATCCAACTTTGTACTACTTGGCTCTGTTAACTCATTAGCTCATTAGCTGATCTGAGTTAGCCTCTGTTACACATCTGACACAAAAACCTACAAATTTTCCTCAGCATGTCAAATTTTAGCCTCCAGTAATATCAGCTAAACGTTAAGCTTACAGCCCTAACAGTAATTGTGGCCAATGTCTGTTTTTTATTTTTGTTTTTTCTTCCCTGTGGTTAACCGTTCATTAACTCTTACTTCTTATCCTTCTGGGTCGTGGGGTCTTACACATACTTCAGTATCAGAATTAGTCAGAATACACATCCCTAGTGTACACAGTCTGAAAGTAGGCTATGATGCTCAAACTGGTCAACAACTGTGCAACCCCACAGGAAGAAATTCACAGCTAACAAAATCACATCACACAGTGTAAGTCTGCTCTGTTTCAGGCTGGATTTGTAACAGGATTAGATCATTCTTTTATTTCCCTATGATATCCGATCCAGCATTTTCTGCACATATCAGCCCAATATAGATACCCATCAGTACTATCTCTAGTTTGGGAAAAAATGATTAAATTAAATTTATGAAAGTTCCACGATGTCCTAAAGCTTTGGGGAATCTCTGTATATTGTCTGTGTGTGTGTGTCTGTGTGTGTGCGTGTGTGTGTGTGTGTGAGAATGCCTGTACGACAGAGGAAAAGAAATGGATGGACCGTGTTCTGTTAAAACATTCACATGTTCTGCAAAATGCTGTTTGTTTATACAGGATCGCTCTGGAGCTAATGAGAAAAATGGCCTATTGATATACGCAAAGGAAATACCATCTATCTATACTGTTCCCATAGGGAGTTCTGTAAACACACTGAAGTTCCGTCATGTCAGGGCCTATGGAGCCACACGTCAAAACCAAAGCCTTAAAAAGTTGCATGAGTCTCAAAGAATGACAGCAATTTCCTTCACAAGGAAGACCACTCAGGCCGCGCAGGCATCACACCGCAGCTGCCGTTTACTACAGGGGCGAGCCTGCTGCATTTCCACAGATATCAAAAAACAACTGAGGAGCATTTGAACCGCATCTCAACCCCGGATCCCGAAAACAAGACAACAAAAGCAGAACTGAGAGCAGTGGAGCTCCTGGGAACTCTGCGCTTCAGAATAAGCTGCGCTTCTCCAAGCAAACAACAGGCCAAAAATAGCCTTTCTCAAACTGCGCTGTTTGTAGCACTAAAATAATGATTACAGCACAAGCACGATTACACAAAGAGGATGCAGTAATGCTCTATTTACAGAGGCTCCAATATGGACGAATCTCACACACACAGAGAATATATACACCAGAGGGCAACCTTCAGGGTCTTATAGGCCCTTCAGAGAAGGCCTAATGATTTCTATGAAATGTAAAATACATGTCTGGAATTTTTAGTTACTTTTATGTAATATAATAAGCATGGCTGTTGTATTTACACTGTGCAAGTACTGTAGTAAGAGTCTTATGTTATTGTTCAGTTTAAGCTGGAAACAAAACGCTCTACAGTAAATTGTACAATCAGATTTTTTTCTCCTTGATATTCAGATAAATACAGCCAAGGAAGCTTATTGGTTAGGCCTTCAGAAGCTGAACTGAAGGTCTTAAATGTTAGACTGACCAGCATAATTAGAGAGTGACACCAATTATGTCTTGATTTCCAATAGACAGGACCAATTTTGTGCAAAAACCATCACTCTAGGCTTTCTTAAAGTCCTAGATACGTCACTGACAGGGAATACAAACTGTAGTCTAACCAGGTTCCGGTCCACTGTAAGAACAGGAGAACACTAGGAAATCACTGTAAAACTGCTACATATAAGACAAAATCTATGCTAATATATCTGCTAAAAACTTCAAATAAAACATGGAATGTCTTTTACAGTATTCATATGTCCATTTAATTTAAAACAGCCAAAAAATGTTCATGTGAATTTCAGTTAGCTTACTGCTAACATACTGTTAGAATCCCATAGTGGCGCTAGCAGCGTTTAGTTCAGTGTAGAAGTGTTTTTTCCTCGTTTTTGATGAGTTTTGACATTTATGGCCCAAACTGAATGCCTAACACAAATAGTCACCATTCGCCACTGATACACATACTGTAGAAACAGTACACAGACACACAAATATGCACGCACATATACATGCAAACACATATTCACACCTTTTACAGTAAAGTGAGCTGTTCACCTAAAAGCCTGAGCAGGTTTCAAGCAGGATGAATTCATACTGTATTAGCCTTTTTTCCCCTCACTCTGTTTTCTTGTGCCAGCAAGTCTCAATTATGCTAATCTATTACCTGCACGAATTGAATTAATTCACATGATCTCTGTGAGATGAATATACAAGTGATGCTGTAAAACCTGTTCACTCTTCTCCTTACAATAAACTGTTCTGCTTTGGACCACGCGGATGAATTAAATGGAGGGTTGAGCGGCAGCTTGCGTGACTTGATTTAATATGAGAATGCATTATGTTTATGGAAAACCAGTTTTGACATACTAAAATTAGTGAATGTAATCTAACAACTGTGGTACAACCACTATGGCAATACCTCTGATTATACTGCATGAACACATGAAGCTTATTTAAAAGCAGTTTGGTGTGGAACAGAATCATACAACTGCTGAAACTAGCCCAGCACAACTGGTTCTGGTTAACATCTGTTCTGACTAATTCATGACTTTGACAATAAAACTAGGGCCTGCATATTACATTTCTGTGTTTGTTATCATAGTGAACAGAAAAAAATACACAGGATATCTTCCATAAACACCATGTTGCCCACATGACGGCCGTCCATGGGAATTATTCCTTTTCCTTTGTGGCCTTGTCTTGCGAGAACATAATGAATCTCATTTGGTTTGAGGAATTCCTTGACGCAAGGACATTCCCAGGGCAGGAAACAGAGGGAGGATGCTTGGCATGACTGCTTTGTCATTATTATGCATTTCTGAATTGTGCTGATAGCTACACTTTCAAAACCAAACTCCTCTTCCTACACTCACTCCCCCGCCCCCTCTTTGCTTTAGGTGCACGTCTCTTCTCCTCTACTTAAAATGCATACAAAGAGCGTCAGTTCTGACAGCACTTATCATTCCTACAGTCCTCTGGTCTTATCCCAAATGCTGGAGGATATTTCTGTTGCTTTTAGTGCTGCTCCTCGACTCAGCTCTGGCCCACTCTAAGGGTTCTTTTTGGGTCATCATTCCCCTCCAGTCACAGTGCTCCTCACTAGGGCCCTGCCGATTTATATCGTTTGGCCGAAAAAAGCGGCCTAAATGAAGGGTCCCTGAGTTTATCAAGATTAACACTGGAAATCTAGAAATGAAGTCCACAAAACAACATTGCTTGTAATAAATACAATGAATGTACATTTCTAAATTTCTCATTTGTAAGGATTTGAATGGGATCCAGGCACAAATGAACGGTCACCCAATGTTGTTCTTTATTATAGCAAGGGCTGAATTGTTCAACCTGACAAAACACAATTATAGTTAAATAACAAAAACATGCACAATGCACAAATGCACCCAAACCCTTAGTTTCAAGCTTTAGTATGAGTTATAAAACAGAAAAGGAAAACTTTATATGAAGAATATGAAGAGAACAGATAAAATAAAAAAGAGCTAATTAAAAGAAACCAAGAAAACCTTTAAGAAAATTAAGAAATTTGCTATATATGACAATTCACAGTTGACAATTAACAATCATACAAGTTCAACATTATTTGACACTTTAAAGTTATATTACTTTATCATAATTTTAAGTTCCCTAGATTGGTGTCACTATCACTAACAAACTTCATATCTGTAGGAACCTACTCCTCACACTAATACCCTATGAAGACCCTGCAGGTCTCCGATTCATCAGGTATATGCAGTCCTGCCAGCATGTCGATGGAGCAAGTAAGGAAGAACATCCGCTAGAGCTATTAGGAGCACAGCCCTATGCTAATCCCATAAGCCACTGGGCCAGATGTCACTCCTTGGATTACATTTTCTTTTGCCAGGTCTTTACACTAAAAATAATTTGGATGTGATCAGTAGCTGAAGATGGCTCTGTGTGAATCTGTGCGCATGTATATGTTAGAATGCAGAATTGGGGGGCATTAAGTCTACCAAAAACACAGACAGAACATCCCTGGGACTCATAGCAGTCGGCATGTCTGGCTTGTAACACAGCGTTCAACAAAACCAGTTTTCAATAATCCACTGTGCCAATTCCACTGTATTTCATCCACTGGATTTTCTAACTGTTTTTCTGGGCTTAAGATATTTTGCCAAATAGATCAGTTTGCAAAAGTTGCACCTTGTCCTCAATGCCTATGAACAGAATTGGATAGGAGTTCATGTCCTCTCTCGACTTTGGGAGTACACGTCTAAGACTGGCGGTTGCTCAAATTTTCAAACCCTTTGAAAAATGCAGATAAGTCATTTCAAACACAAAGTGAGAGGTCAAATGGCAAGAATGTTATCTTTTGAAAACATGCATCTGCAACAATGCATTTGGTCCCGTTTCACTTCAGTCTCTCAACGGTCAGCCATTCATGAGTGTTTATAGCTTGGACTACGACCACCCTTGTTGTTGGGTTAATTTTCACTGCTTACATCTTATAAAAAAGTTCAAATCATAGCCCATAAAATTTACTGGAATTTTTTTTAACTCTATGACGCGTATAAATCTGTTATGGCCCATTGTTTAACAATGAGACGGCTGGAATGCAAGCATTTATCATACCTGACAAAAAACATACTGTTTTAAAGGCACTGCCTCAGAGCAAACCAAAGGGCTACTTTCCTGCTCTCCACATGAAGAATGATGAAATGGTAATGGTCAGTGTTTTTGAGCTGGGCTATTTTTCTGTCAGGTATTAGATAATCAGCTTTTTTGGTGGGCAGGGGATCAAAAATGCTACATTTGACAGGAGGAGATGGAAAGCGGAGAGGAGAGAGAGAGGGCTTTATATGTGCCTGGACTTTATGAGGCCCCAGTATTGGGTATTGGCTCCGATAACAGCCTAGAAGATAACACCTCATAAAAGAGCAATGGCAAACTACCTGTCATTTAAATCATTCTGGCCTTGGTCTTCCAAAAACTCAACAATCTTTGCTATTTTTAGAGAAAGTATCACTTTGAACCCTTTCTACCAAATAATGATAACGGTTATACAGAAACTGTAAAAAACTGGCTCCTAGCAATTTTTTTCTTATATTATCTAATTAGAAGCACTACCAAATCCACCACAGTGCAAAAAGACCTTGATTATGTAACCGATTCACTTGCAGATTATACAAAAAACAGCAGTAGGTTGCAAATACATGAGACGGAAAAACATGGACAGAGAGTGAAGTCATGTGTTTGAATCGTCTCCTCTGGTTGATCCAGGAAAGAGGCATTTTGGAAAATCGGCCAGGGAAGAAATCACTGGTTAATGAATTGACCTCTGCTTGTCTAGACAAAGCATTATCTCCCGTGGCTCAGAGGAATGGCCGCTGTAGCGTGCCATCCAAAGGGAAGACACTCCGGAAGTGGGCTGTTTTTCTCTGCCCACATCTCTTCTCTTCAGAATGCCTTTCAGATCTCTCCTTTGGGTTAGACTCATCTGTTCAAGCTCAATAATCATGAATTCAAAGTTACTGAAATTAGACCCACAGAAAAAGGAGAACCCCTGACTTAAACGTCGCGTTTTTGCTCTTTACAGGACCTCTATGAAAGTTCATTTACCTGACACCAAGAAGCAATCTTACAAAAGATCAACACCCTAAAAGCTAAGAGGCAACTCAGGAACATTGCATGTAACTCACTCTATCGCTTACTCTCTCACATTTAGAGTATAATGTAGACTACAATGGGGTTAACTGAACATTTTTCCTGCACCCCCACCACTATTCTCTCTTAGAGTCTCCCTCGTAATGTGTCTCTTGGCTTTGCCTGTGTGGTTTCATTAAGAGTTGACAGTGAGTCAGAATCATAATCATGCTGTAGGATATCACTGTAGGGAAAAAATACCATATCATGATACATATATATATTGGTATATAGTGTAGGGTGATTACCCAGGCAGGAACGGAACCCCAGAAGGCAGAGTGTTACCCACTACACTATACCAACCGCAATAGCCATGATATGTTCAGCAAAGCATGTGTATCACAATAACAGAATCTATTGCGATGACAATAAAATAACGCCATATTGCACCCCTCTACTGTAGCCTCTCACTTTAAACCTCTACAATCAACATCATCACTCTCTTAAAATAGGTTTCAAGAGTTTCTACTGTGTCGGCTTGCTTACTGGATTGTTGGCGATCAGCTAAAAACAAATTTCCAAACACACTTAAAATTCCTGGAAAGAAATGTGAAAAAAAATGGAAATAATCACAGAACCAAGCATGGCAGTGCTCCAGTACTTCTATAACTGTGTTTCTCAAAAACTTCCAGTGCGCTAGCTGGCAAACTTTATTCTGTTAAACAGGTACAAGAACATTCTATAAACTGTATATAGTCTAGATGATAGAATTTGTTTTCCAATTTCAATGTTAATTGGTGCAAAAACTATTCTACAAACATTAATGTGCCCTAGTTATCATTACTTTACAATTTCCTTATTAAACATTATGTAAGAATCCATAAATAAATGTAATAGCTGGCTAAATTGTGAAAATCTGCTGTTCTTGTCTAGCTAAGCCAATGCCAAAGCTATTATGAAACAGTGGCACTTCACATCTATCACACTGTGTGGCCTTGTTCTTCTAAGTCTACGCCCCTGAATTTACTTTATGAATTATGTTTTAGCACTCCCTGTTCCCCTAATCTTCCCCTCATCCAGGCTCACCAACCTTAGCTTTATTTACTATTCTACCCACTGTGCTCTCCCACCGTTCTCTTTAAATCCAATGATCTCTCCTCAACCTTCTACTCCCTAAACCATCTTTTTTCATGCTTTCTTGCACATTCATCGCCTCTTCACCAAGCTGCCCTCCTCACCCTTTTGTTCTTTTCCCTCCACTCAACTCCTCCTCTCCTCTCTTCTGTATCACGGACCCCACTCACCTCTACCACGCACCCCTCCCCTCCTCTACCCCCTCCTCCTCTCCCCTCCCCTTTTTCATCAAATGAAACACTATAATTCCTCAGAGAGCGGAGGCAGGGAAGGTCTGGCTATTGTCTTTGTTCATAACAGTGTGTATCTCTCACTCACAGAGCTTACATGCAGGCCTCAGCATTTAGGAGAGCTTGGCGGGTACGTATTGTAAATATGAGGGCAGACAGGGATTATAGAAGGAGGAACTGGGTAGTACTGGCTAGACTGGCCTTACTGCTGTCAAAGCATGCCCTGTTTGAGTGCTGCTCTATGTCCTTATTCTGCAGGTTACAGCTGATCACTCAGGCTGGAACTCACCAATTCTATTTCAAGATCACATCTCAGCATATTTTCAGATTAACTTTCCTAAGGCATATATGCCGCGAAATACGTATCCTTACATTTTGTTTCATTATTTATAACTCCTAGCTCACTGAAAGAAGCAGAGTTTCAGTCCATACCACATTTGAGTTCATAAGAAAAGCACAAATTTTATGCCAATTTGAATTTAATTTTGTTTTGGTTGACATAGACTGAAATTGAAAAAGTTGGAAGTGTATACTATTCTATTGATATGAAATCTAAATTTAATTGTAATTTATTATATAGTTAATTATATAGTTATGTGATAATGTTAGTACTTATTTAGGTCCAACTGATATTAACATTTTCTGACTTTTTCATGGGGCTGAAAATTCTGAAAACTGTAAATATCTGTCATGTGTTTTATATTTATACATTAAATTTTAATTTTGTACTCCACTAGTTGTTAATCAATGCTTTAATGAAAAATATGATTTTTGATATAACATAGTTGTAGTATAACATGCTATTCCCATGCTAAGGGTTAGGTCTGAATACATTTTTTCATGTTTTGATTTTTCTAACCATGATAGTGTTTTGTTTTCAGCTTTACTAGGTCAGCCCTGCATTGCTGTAATATAGTTAAATAACGAATATTTCATATCAGAACTTCTCTAATTCTCCAGTGGTACAACTGCCTGTGGTTTTGCTTTATTATCAGAAAATCATGAGTTTGAATCAGAACGACGCAGCAATAAAACAAAACAAGTGACAAATTGTTGGCATGCAATTGTATTTTCACTGATACTGGTAAAACCGTGGGGCATCAATATCAACTGATATTATCGGCCAACTGATATATCGGTCAGGCCCTAGTTCTTATGTAATGTAAATCAAACATGCAGGAAAATGACAATAGAGGCAACTACACACTCTCTCTCTCTCTCTCTCTCTCTCTCTCTCTCTCTCTCTCTCTCTCTCTTTCTCTCTCTCTCTCTCTCTCTCTCTCTCTCACACACACACACAAATGCACTACTGTGACCCATAAACATATTAAGGCCTTCCTGTAATGACATATGGCCCGTTTCTGATCTTCCTGTAGCTGAATCAGAAGGAGGCGAGCTGGCCGAGCAGCTGTGGCTAGAGCAGCTAAAGCCATTGACATGTGTTCCAACGGCCCCTGAGAAAGAAAAACAAACAGCGCACTGTCACACAGAGCAGTGCCCTGAGCACGGCCTGTTACTGACTGCTTTATCAGGCCTGCGTGTGTGTGCGAGGGAAGGGAGGGGGGATGTGTGTGTGCATGTGTGTGTGTATCTGTGTGTGCAACTGACTGTAAGAAAGTGTGTGAGAGAAAGAGCACGTATGAGGGAAATATCCCGTCAGCGATTGCAGTAACAGTGCTTGGGAAGTTTACGCTGGATTTCTTATTAATGAAATCATGAGGGCAGTAAAAATGCAGCACACAAAACACTAACGTCCTGCCAAAGCCTGTGCGAGGACTTTATATGAACTTTACAAGCTCAGCGTGACTAATGTAAGTATTTTCCCTAACTCACAGGAACATGCCGTTCACAACGAGCAGCTTAAATATTCGCAGTCTGAGTGACTGAGTAGTAGGACCACCAGGCTGAGCGTTCGGATCTCAGGTCCAGCACAAGGCTATGTGGGGACATGGTGCAGATAGTAGCCATTTGTACCGTTATCAGGCCACTGCACTGGTAGAGGTCCCTCTGTGAACTATTCCAACCATCCTGTGGTTAAACTATCACTTTTCACTCCTTCACCCCTGGGCTTATTATTCAGTCAAGTATTTTAAGATGTTTAATTCAGAAACTACTATGAATTACTTACAAAATTATGTAATAGGGCAGCATGTGTTTTTGTAGGCATGATGATATTACATTACATATCATGTTACATAATGTGCGCAGTGCAAGAATGACGTAGTTAGACTGGCGGGAATGTAGCACTGGGAGCCCTATCTAATATTACAGCAGTAGCGTGGTCCCCATAGGCTGGACTTCAACCACAATCTCACACAAACAGAACAAGTCATAAAACCAAACTGCTATACAGCTATTTACAAAATCCATCCATATGCACAGCTCAAAACCTATTATATCCTTAGTGTTGTTACAACAAACCTGCATCACCCTAAGGAGCTTTTTAAGAAATTAAATATGTATTATTGTTTTTGTAGGCCTATACAAGAAAGAAAAATATATCATCGCTGTCCAAAGAAGAAACAGTATCTCCAAAAGGGCAGCGTTACAGGATAAGGCCAAAACTTTCTTAACTATTAATGTAAGTTAATGTATGAGAGTTTGTTCCAAGCAATTTTGGAGCATTTCTATTGGTCCAGTCATCATGAAATTTTCACACAATGTAAAGAATAGCTGGCGCGCTCAAACGATGTAAAAAATGATCAAATGATGCCGACTATTCTTCTAACAGCCTTACAATCCACTATTTTTATTTTGCACTTTGCATAACACAGATAGAGCTTTAGTATTCTTTGCTATTTGCATATAGAAGAGGTTAGTTAGTGAGGCTATAGGAATAAGAGTATATGGAATATGGGAATTTTGGCTATTATCTCCTGATACCGATATGATTCTGAAGTCATTTTGCATCAGTATTAGTTTTAGTTTCAGTATTAGTTTTTCTGTTTAATTACACTGCAAAAAAAAGAAAATTCAGAGTCTGTACTTGTTGCACACCCAGTCACAGACACACAACTTTAATTGGAATTTATTGCTTCTCTTATCGACACTGCCAACATTCAGAGAATGCCAGAGTTTATGTCCAGGCCTAATATATAATTTATATAGTTATGGGATTGAGGGACTGAAGCATCGGCCCAAAAACAGGCCTTATGTTTTATGGGTTAAATAGTTAACTTGAAATGGTGAGCACACTAAAACGTCCAGAATATAATGCAATAGTGCTATTATGCTATACTACTTTTAGCGCTAGTAGTTATCAGAGTTGCTTTATAGATGAGTATCTAAAAGTTGTTTACATGCCTGGATGTGGTAGCTTTCATGTGTGTGTGTGTGTGTGTGTGTGTGTGTGTTCTGCAGGTTTTGCTGTGCAGGGTGGCTCTTCAAAGAGCAGAATCTAAAGCGCCTGCCAGACTCTAACCACAGAGCCACTACACCAGAGCCAAACCAGGCTAAGATGAAACAAGAGCAACACACACACACACACACACCCACACACACACACACACCTTGACATGTACAGCCAGAACGGATGCAAAGTATACCCTGCAGTTCTGATGCTAAAGGCACAGCATGGTCAAACTCAGTATTATCACTGAAACTACTTTTTCAGTAGCTAAAAAGTTCAGAAACATTAGCACACTGCTAAAAGAAGAGATGGAAAAAGCCTCATGAATTAAGATATAAGGTTTGAACCACTTTTTTGTTCCTCAAACAAAAAGTCTAAAAAAAACATGAACAAGTCCATTTCCTCTTTGCCATAAGTTTATTACTGCACTCTTCAGAGGAATTCTGAACATATGCCAACTGCCGGCTCAGGCTGCGCTTCCTGTGAAGCATAATCTTCTGCACAAAGCCCTTTCTGGAGAATACTGCCCAGATAAACAGGCAGAGAGAATCACCCTGACTCCTCCCAATGAAAGCTAATGCCTAATGATATACATGACAAGGCAACTTCTTTCTAAATACATCACAATTAGGCCCCAGTTAATATAAATATTTCATGACCAAGATCAATTTTAGGACGTTAAACTATCAGATAATCGACTATTTCTGTTCATATGAACTAATTTGCTCGCAGTTGGTACATTTTTTGAACTCAAATAAACATGAGGAACTTACAAAGTATTATATAATATTAGTATTGTAAGAGTGGTGCTGAGCTCCTCAGCATTCCTACCAGTTTTGATGGTTTCTATTTATAAGTGTTATTTTTCTTAATTTTCATAAATTCTTTTTATTGAAAGTTAAATTAAACAAAGAACATTTAGACACATTTTATTCTAAAATAAACTGACTTTACAAGATGTTCAGCGAAGACATACATGCTGAGAATTGACAAAATATGAATGTAGGCCAATTAAAAGCCCAGAAAATAATTCTGAAGGTAATGTCGACATCAGTCAAACCAAGGAAACCTTCTAATCTCTGCATGTTAAAGTAGCAGGTTTTCATGTCCAATAACCAGTAGGTTTTGAGTGACGTATCCATGCTAAGACTGGATATACATGATACTAAGATGAGTGGCAACTCATAGAATTTTAACATTAAGCTGTGAGTTTGGTATTCCACAATTAAAACCAAGTTTAATCCAAAACCTTTTCAGGTTAAGGAATTAATAAAACAACTGCAGTTGATCAAGATAGCATGGATTTGGATTACACGTTCCTCAGTAACATCTTTTCACATTTCATCTAAAATTTCTGACTAATTTACTGCCGCCTCCATTCTCACTGCAGGTTTGTTCTGGGGAGTTTTCCCTCTCTATGGTGGAAGCAGTGCTTACAGACAGTGGTGTCCAGCTGAGAGGCTTGTCCATCATTACTTTGCAAATGGTCAATTGATATACTGGTCTGACCCTAATCACAATCCAGAAATCCAGAGATGCTTGTGTTTCTGCACGTGTGTGTGTGTGTGTGTGTGTAATCCTCTGTGATGAGTTCACGCAGGCGGCCCCCACAGCAGTTTCAGCCACGCGTGATGCTTCAGAGAGCTCAACTCCCAGAAAAAGCAATCCCACAAGCCCCAAAAACCAAACTCCATCCCCATGAGCCCCACGCAGAAAGGAGAGTAGAATGTTAATAACACATTAATACTTACAAAAAAAGCCAGAGAGTAATCTGATTTGTGAACAGGCTGACATTTTCTTAGGAGGCAAGAATGAAATTACAGGCCCAGACAGAACAAAGGAGCCCTGCACACAAACATACACTCACACGCACACAGGCAAAACAATGGCTTCAAAATAATGAAATCAGCGACTCCATCAGAGTCTGTCTGCAGGGATTAATTGGCTTGGCGAAAAGCTGATGAATGAGTTTGTGCATGGGTTGTAAATTTTTATTCCCTTTATAAAAGACAAATTGGATAACAAAAGCCACAGTGTTTTAAATGAGTTTTACATCTTTTTTCTTTAATCATCGTCAAATAGAAAAAGTAATTGTAAGGCTGTGGCCTTTAGGGACATATGAGGGAAAAAACACCTTGTATTTAGTGGCCTGTTATAAGCCTGCATTTCCGTATAATAAGAAATTATGGTGATTCGAATGGAGAGTGTGCCAAGTTTGGTGGTGTCCTGTTCTAACCCTACTGAATAGACTTGATTTAAATGTGCAAGTCAAATGTGTACATGTGTATATCAGTTTACTTAATTTTGGAAATAACTTTGCTGGTGCAATATTAGTGGTGTTAACATATTAACAACACACTGACATGATTAATGATTAACGGCACTAACTTGAATGCATTTTCCTAGCTTGACCCTTCAAACTATTCGTAGTTCCATCCTGAATATGAATGTTATTGAATGTTATTCAAATACAGCTTTTAAATGAAAGTTATTTCCAGCTACTGCAACGCCATGAATTTGTTTATCACTGAAGTACAAAGAGTCTAAAGTACCATTTCCACGAAAGACATACTGCTAATGCTGGCTATATCAGTCAAATCATTCCCATTAGCACTGGTGGACAGCACTAATGGGATAAATCAATGAGCAGCAAGCTAACAAAAGCAATATCAAAGTGGAAAGCTACAGTTACCTTGAAACAAGATGTAACATGGCAGTGTGAGGGAGAGGCTACAATTGTGGAGGAGCTGGAACATGTAGACACTGTCGATCTCATTAGATGGCAGTGATGAAAACTTCACTCTATTTTCATGTTCACTGTGTGATTTCATGTGATTTTTATGTTCACTTCATGTTTACACATTTACATGATGAAAATAATACTATTAAATTACTGAATGTTATAAATACATTCTCATTATGCTTATTTTCTCCACTCATATAACTATAACAAATTGCACTGCTTTTAAAATAAAAAAAAAACTTTCTTTGTTCAAAATTGAGCAAATAAAACAAATGCAATAAATGGGCATTAACAACACAAATGAATGTGATTAAATATTATCAGTTATTCCAATCATTTGACAGCCCTATGTAATATATTTTACTCATGTGGAAATTACGCATTTCAATCAGGCAAATGTACTGTTTTTCCATGCGAAAGCCTAATAGTCATGTTATTAGTGACCGGCTGTGCCACACTCTTCCGAGTAATCACAATGTCTACACAGCTACAAAACTGCACCCACTAACCCTGCATTCAAAAAACACACTCTTAATGACAGAACCCTTAATACCTGACACTTCAGCTGATGAAACATGTGGGCTCTGAGGACACACATTCACTGCTCCTGTTCTAATACTCTTTATCACAAGCCTGAGAATACACAACTGAGACAAAGCTGCAGCTAGATTAGGCAGAAAATGAGAAACTGACAAATTTGTGTCAACACATTTTTTAGATACCTTCACGTTCATGAACTGAGTTAATCTGAAAGCAAGACTGTGGTGTGTTCTTCCTTATTCTAATTTAGCACTTTGCATATGCCATGTGGGTGGCATATGGAGGGAGAGGGAGAGGGAGAGAGAGAGAGAGAGAGTAAAGCTATTGCCTTGAATATGCAGACCTGTGAACCAGTCTCATTTATTCTGCGCTTGAGCAAACATATAAGGCCATGGTCTTCTTCAAGGCTTATGCATGATCCACATTATCAGCAGAAGCAGTCCCATATTTACAGCGGGTATTTCACACTTTATTTTAAAAGTCTCCTATCGTTTACCCACAAATGTTAAGATTGTTAACAAATTACAGTTGTATGCAAGGGTTTGAACATCCTTGGTCAAATTAAATATTTTGTAGATTATCTACGTGGAAATAAGCTAACACAACCTCAGGAAACAAGCTGAAATACGGCTTTTTAGAGCAGATTTTAGTGCACAATTTCTATTTATTTGCTAACTTTAACATGTGCCATACTTTTAAACAGGCCACATTTTATATGTTATTTTTCAAGTATGTTAAATCCAACAAATAAATAGTAATTGTGCACTAAAATGTGCAGAAGTGTGCTCTCCGTACAGGATATGTTGACTAATTTTCACTTAGAAAATCAAGACAAACATGCAATTTTACCAGGAATGCCCAAGCCTTTGCATAATACTTTGTGTAGTGAACAATTATAGTAATCAACAGTTAAGACTAAAATTAGGTTTTGGTTTGGGCTGTGGTTAAGGTTAGAATTAGAGTGTCAGCTTGAGGAGGAGGAAAAGGTTAGATTGAATTTAATAGATATTTAGCTAAATGTCAGTTAAAGATAAAGTGAGTGTCAACAAACCATCTACAGTGAACTATCCGTTACCATATATGTATATATATATATGTATATAGGCACCTCCACAAATGATTGTATGATAGGCAACAGGCATAGAGAAAAAAGATAAATATGCAAAAGACAGCAGTGCAGAGGAAAAGCATAGAGTGCATGAAGTGTACAATGTAGCATCAGGTTGTTTGTTGGATTATTAACCTTCTGATGCTTTTTTGTCTTTTAATCTACTCTTTAATGGTATAGTGTCTCCTTTACTTTGAAATGTAAAAATATGTAAAAAAAAAAAAAAAAAAAAAAACATTTGTACATGTACTTATACTTCACTCTTCAGCCACCTCTGAAACAAATCAGTATTAAGCTCTTAGTGATCTGAATTCTGCTCTGAATGTGTACCAACCATCTTTCTTTCACATACTGATAGAAAACATGGCAGCA
The DNA here is from genome assembly GCF_904425465.1 of Colossoma macropomum. Taxonomy (NCBI): domain Eukaryota; kingdom Metazoa; phylum Chordata; class Actinopteri; order Characiformes; family Serrasalmidae; genus Colossoma; species Colossoma macropomum. The sequence goes on from NW_023494798.1 coordinate 19,101,455, forward strand.
GCTCCAACAGAAAGCTCCAATTCCACAAGCAGATCAATTCTATGATTACCAACTCCTCAGATCTGACTGAGTTAAAGAGAACAGAGCCATAGTCTCTGAAAGTATTGTAGAGAACAAATTAAGTAAAACAGGGTTAACAAAAGCTAAAAGCTCAGTTTAGCTCATGTCTTCTGGATGTCAGCAATCCACTGCTCATGGGTTTAAGCTATTACAGAATCCAGTGGTTGGAGCTTCTGCACCTCATACCTGACTACAGACGGGTAAACAGTATGTGAGTGTGGTGGGTAATGTCATTTGTGCATGCGTGGGCTCTGTTGTGGCAACAGTCCAGGGTTCTCAGTGTTCTGAGGGGGTTCTCAGTCTTTGTGATGTTTTGTCCACGTTCACAGTTCTCTGTGGCCTCTTTCTGTTTCAGGCACAGGTGCTGCAGACGTGCAGACGTGCAGACTCTTAGGACTGTGGCAGAAGTTCACTAACATTTGTTTCGGACACCCCTCCCCCCATCCCTTAATACTTCTCAGAATCGAATGACCTTATTTTCCCACCACCACAAAACACCAGTGCCATTTCTGTTGTCCTTTTGCTGCTTTTGGCTTTTTCTGCTTACGTTAGTTTTATGAAATGATGGGGAAGCCCCTGCAATCTGTCACCAACTGTTCAGATGTAGTCTAGTCTTGAAGAGCCACTGCTATGGCCATAATTATTTTTCACCTGTAGTTCATTGAAAAGAGTAGATTTTGAACATTCAGAAGTCGAAAGTGCAGACTTGAACCTGTGCATGCAGAATGTAAATCGAAAGTTGATGTAATTATTCCTGCCATTAGATAATGATGACAATTTTATTTTTATTTTTTGCTTTTTTGTATGCAACTATTAAAGTACAAGTGCACAAACTGGCTGATTAGTTAATTTACTTCCTACCTGTCCGTACTTAGTACAGGGGTCGGCTACATGCGGCTCCAGAGACAAATGTGGCTCTTTTACTGCCCTGTTGCGGCTCCAGAGCAAATTTAGGTTTTTACGTAAGAATAAAATAATCCGCTTTTGCAGTAAAATATCCCTAGCAGTTTTAACAATAAATGCTCTCAAATGTTGGAGTTAATGTATACCTGCTAACTCACCCTTAATTCAACGCTGAAGGGTGGCACACAGACTAGCCTAGTTTGTAGCTAACGAAAAGGCAAAGAGAAAGATTTAAGATGCACATCGATAATTTGGAGACGAATGGACTTCGTGGCATTTATAAGCACTTCAGCTGGTTTCCTGATACTGTTATACTGTTTAATCTGCAACGAGAAACTGTCAAACACTAAAAAGTCACAAAGCTGAAGTCGGCTTCTCATTCGCCACCTTCTTGTTCAAATTTTCCCGTTCAACCTTAAACAGTGCAGCAACTACAGTCTGGCACCTCAGGGACCATTTAAGGTGGAACAGGAAAATTCCAACAAGAAGCTGGCGAATGAGAAGCCGACTTCAGCCTCGTAAAAAAATCAAACATTTAGAGACATTTACAAGAAACTGTTCTACTTCTGGGGAAAAGTTTCCTGCTGGAGATGTGAGAAAACTGTCTATAGCTGAGCTAAAGCTTAAAGCAGAGCAAAGTAAGTCTGCGTTTTCATTTATATTAAATTTGTTACCCTATACTAACACATTAGCACAAATGGACATAAAACGTTGTGGCTCCCAAGGTGGTTTGATTTTTGCTGAAAGGACAAAATGGCTCTTCTTAACATTTGGGTTGCGACCCCTGACTTAGTAGCTCCGACTAATGACTGGCATAGTTTGAGCTCAAATAAACAAACATTACACACCAATCGTAGCGGGCAATACAGCAAAAATTCATACGCTGTTATAATTAAGATTTTTGACGGTGTATATTGTATATTGTTGCTTAAGCAAAAATATACAATATTAGCTGCTATAAAACCTGCTTTTTTTTCCACTCCCTTTTCCCCCTTTGACTCAACAACTCATTATATATTGTGATGTCTGCTGCTTCAACAACAAACTGCGCTAACTTTCCTCAGACTGCAACTCACTACATGGGAGGAGATGAAACTGTGCTTTGCACTGCATGTACATTACATTATCTACATTTGTTTGTGGCATCTTAGTATAATGGTAATGACTAATTACCCCGTATTTTGCCCACTACTACTCACCTGTGCCCTCTAAATGTGTTATAGCACCACCACCTATTGAAAGATTTTCTTTCAATAGAAAATCTCTACTTAAAATGCTAGTCCAGGACTAAGCTTAATCTCTGTCTGGGAAACTGGTCCTTGCTGTTTTTGCAAGACCCATGATGTGTCTCAATAAATGCTTTTTCTAAATGCATAAACACAGTGTGAAAGCAAACAACCATGGATAATAATTGCAGTCAGGTAATTAACACAATGTAACAACTGTGACAGGCTTAAACGCAATTCATAACATTAAAGTAATCATATAAATACACGTAAATAGGAACCAAAATAGTGTCAAGTGGCACAAAAGCCAATGTTAATTGCTAAAGGATAACTCAGTCAACCTGCACTGTTAGCTTCATGCTGGCAGTCTTTCTCCAAGCTGAAATTCACTGCACAAATCTGTGATATTTCTTAACTTGAACAGTCCCTGCCAAGCATACTTGCTGTCAGACTCAACATCTTCTCATATAGTCGTGATAGGCTACATCTAGACTGCTCACACACACACATCCACACACACGCAGAGCCCAGCTGGAAGATTTGTCACCCAGCATCAGGCTGGTCCGAAGTGCTAAGAAACCAGTCAGATTTGATCCGTCATTCAGCAGGCCAATTACAGGCCACACAGCACTCTATTTCCAAACATGTTTATTTTTGAATGCTGCCTGAGACAATCATCGTAAGAGGATCAGCACTGACACAGGCCTGAGTCTGACACATGAGCACGCACACAGTCAATATGTATAATGGTGATAAAAGTGTTGAGTCCTCCCACTCTCCCGTCTGCTCTCCACACGAGGCAGTCTGGTTACTGCTCTTTGGAGCTTTTAGTGCATGTGGTCAGTCAATGTAACCTGCCCTCGCTCTCAATGTGCTGTTTAAGCATCAAATAAAACAGAGGCCAGGCACATGGCCTTTACACAGTTAGCCATGCGTGATATTTGAGGCTGCGGTGCCAAACTGCCCCTCACACTCACACCCAAACCCACACACACGGGTGCCTGTGTGTAAACGTAAAGAGGGACTTTCTATTTGTCTTTTTGTTGTTTTAATCTAAAAATAAATATTCTCTCTCTCACTTGCCCTCTCCTTCTCTCTCACTCTCCCTTTCTCTTTCTATCTCTGCTTCTTACTCTCTCTTTTTTCTTTCTCTGTCTCAGTCTCACTCTCCCCCTTCCAGTCTCTCTCTTTCTGTTTCTCCTTCTTTCAATTTCTCTCTCCTTTTCCATCCCTTTTTCTGTTTCTTTCTTTCTCATCTTGTTTCTCTTTCTCTCTCCTCTCTCTCTCTCTCTCTCTCAAGTTCAAGTTTGCTTTATTGACATGACAAATGTACATTTGTAGTGTCAAAGCATAACAAAGATGGTCTATTTATCAAAAGTTAATTACAAAATATATATATATATATAGATAAATAAAATAATACATAAATCAAAATATAAATCAAGATTAATATGTGATAATTAAGAGGAGAAAATGTTAATCATCAATTAATAATATAAAAGTATATGGAACAATAAAACAAAATATTGGATGTTTTGAAAAAAAAAGTGGAAGAAAAGGATAAAAAATAAAATTAAAAAATAAAAAACTCTCTCTCTTTCTACTACCTTACAATGTAGACCCTTTACTTATAAGATGCTTTAATAAAGTTAAAAGGCAATATCTCCCTCTCTCTCTCTTCCTCTCTGTCTCTCTCGCTCCTTCTTTTCTTCTGATCCTCTCTGTCTGTCTCTCTCTGTCTATGCCTGTCTCTCCTGCTCTCCCACCCCTCTGTCTCTATCTCTCTCTACCTCCCTCCCTTCTTCTCTTTCTCTGCCCTTCTCTCTCTTAGTCTTTCTCTCCCTCTTTCAGTCTCTCTCCTGATTTCTCTCTCTCTCTCCACAGAGGACCGAACTCTCTGGACAGGGCACTGAGTCTCTGTCACACCCTCTTAACATGTCAATCACACTTCTCCTACTCTGGAGCCAGAGAGAGGGCAGCATACATCATTTATGAGATCTGTCTTGCGTTTAAGCTTCTTAAAACAGTGCTGTGTTTGAGGCTGTCAAAAACTGCAGCCTTCCACGGTGATGAGAGGAACGCTGAATTAAGACATCATCATATCAGATGAGAAATAAGGAAAGTAAACCAGCCAAATTGCCCTCTCCATGCTCCGCCCACAAAGGCGCTCTTTTAAAGTAACATGTGTGAGGCTGGCGATTACCAACTTCACACCAGCTTCAATTTGCCACAAAGCAGTGCTGCCTCCAGTGTAGTGGGGACATCCATGTGTCCACACTGACCACAATAAAATGTATCAGTGATGGTCTGCAGTTGCTATGAAAAAGGCCCTTTGTGGGCGGAGCAGGGATAGGGCACTTAGGCAGGCGTTCACCATGCATGTTGATATAAGATGATATATATACAGTGTTTGTGTGGCTGTAACACCACAGAGCCATTCTCTTAGTCAGCAACTCACTTTCACACAGCTCTGTGTCTTATCAGCACACAGGAAGATCACAAGTAACAAAATAACAGATTTCACACACACACCCACACACCCACACACACACCCCCACACACACACACACACACACACACACACACCCCCACACACACAAACACACGTTCCAGATCCCTCTCTCTCTCCACTGCTCACACTCCTCCAGTTTGGCAGGTAAGAACAACAAACTCTGAGACAGCAAAGGCCATGCTTTTGTAACGAAAGGTCAGCACATGCCCTTTCTCTGGGAGAGAGAGAGAGAGAGAGAACAAGAAAGAGAGTGAGAGACAGACAGAGTGAGAGAGAGCCACAGAGAAAGAGACACAGAGAGAGTGAGTAGAAACACAGAGAGAGTGAGAAAAAGAGAAAGACAGAGAGGGAGAGAGAAAGAGAGAGAGAGAGAGCACAGATAGAGAGGGGGTGGACAGTGGAGGTAGAGAGATTGAGAAAAGGAGAGAGAGAGAGGAGGGAAAGAGAGAAAGGGGGATAGACAATGGGAGAGAAAAAAGAGAGAGAGAGAGAGAGAGCACAGATAGAGAGGGGGTGGACAGTGAGAGAGAGAGAGAGAGAGAGAGAGGAGAGACAGAAAGCGTGAGCAAGAGAAAGAAAGGGGGAGAGTAGAGAGATTGAGAAAAGGAGAGAGAGAGGAGGGAGAGAGAGAAAGGGGGATAGACAGTGAGAGAGAAAAAGAGAGAGAGAGTGAGAGAGACAAATGAGAGAGAGTGAGAGAGGAAAAAAGAGAGAGAGAGAAAGGGGAAGAGACAGTGAGACAGAGAGAGGAAGAGACAGGTAGGGGGAGAGAGAAAAGGGGGAGAGATCGTGAGAGAGAAAAAGAGACAGACAGAAAGAGAGGGTGAGAGAAAAAAAAGAGAAAGAGTTTTTTCTCTGTGCTCGATTTAACCTACAGCTACCATTACACATGAAGCCAGATGCACAGAGAAACTGTGTGTGTGTACCATTGATCTACATTGCAAGGGAACTCTCACACACACATACATACATACACACATACACATACACGCACACATACACGCGCACACACACACACACACACACACACACACACACACACACAGTCTACGTATGGTCACATATTTACACACACAATAACCCTATCAATTATTAAGCTCTGGTCATATGCCCTGAACACTGCACGAAAGGAAAAAGTACCCCCACCCCTCCTTTTCCTCTCAATCCTTTCTCCCTCTCTCTCCCTCTCTCTCTCTGTCATGCCTGCTGAATGATGGGTCAGTTCAGTGTGCGGTCAGAGAGGAGAGTGCCAGAGGCACTGAAATGAAGAGCGAAGAGTCTCGCCCTACTTCATACAACAGCACAAACTAGCATATTTCCCCTGAACCATCATCTCCTGCACCCTCCACTGCTCACACAACACATTCATTTAGAGCAACAATGGCCTACAAATGGGATCAGACTGTTTTTTTGCTCTTTGGTATGTTTGTAGTGCACCACTTCAGAGCTGTCAAGCTCAGGTGTGGGAGAGTTTAGGTTAGTCTGCTGCAAAGACTGAACAGAGAACGCACGCTGATGATGCACCCTCTGAGGAGATGTGTGTGTTGGGGTCTATGTGAATGTGTGTGTGCGTGTGTGTGTGTGTGTGTGTGTGTCATATATGCAATAGCAACATGCTTAGCCAGTATCAGGAAAAAACAAAGATCAAAGGCCAAAATACTTAATATTTTGCCACCTATTCATTTTAATAAATGAACACTGATACACACTGTCTGATCAGAGTAGAAAGGAAACAGAATCTGTTAACTGCTTAATTTGTAAATCTGCAGCGCTTGATATTAAATCGCTATTTACTATGCTGTTTAGGTTAAAATGCTGTCTTGCAAAGCACCCTAATTTGTTTATAAAATGCATCTGAAACAATATGAGGCAATAAAGAAAAGAAAAAGAAAAAAACAAACATCACGATACTTAAAGACCTTTTCTTGATACATCTCACCGTATTTCGTTTTTAAGAGGTTTGTTAGATCATGTCCAATCATGTTATCATCATATTGCCCACCTCCAACAGAAATATTACTATTTGGTACCCTGTGCCTTGTGAAATATTAAAAAATCGGGACCATGCATTGTGGCATAGTTAAAGTCTGTTTTGCATTATTGAGAACAAAACTATTAGTGAAGCACAATGATCAGATATCAGTAATACCAATACCAATAAGACTCCTTGGCGCAGAACTCCTAACACTACCTTCGCCTACCCGTGTCAAATTGTGAGTTGCTCTGGATAAGAGCATCTGCCAAATGCCATGAATGTAAAGGTAATCTAATCCCAAAACAATCACCACATCAGCGAATCCCTGAAAATGACTTCTATTGGTTTAATCATATAAAGACCTTCACTCATCAGAACACCCACACAACCTCATCACCGAGCATCAGGATTAGTCAGGAGGATAAATAAAGAATAAACAGCCCTCTGTGATGTCAGTATTGGAAAGGTTAATATCACTATATCACAATTAACATAAAATACATTGTGTAGCCCTAGTAATCCTGAGAGAGACTCCATGCATGTCCAGCTCTTTGGATTGCTGAAGCATTCTCTCTCTCTCTCTCTCTCTCTCTCTTTCTCTCTCTCTCTCTCTCTCTCTCTCTCTCTCTCTCTCTCTCTCTCTCTCTCTTTTTCCTCCTGGCACACAACAGAAATGGGGCAGACAGACCGTTCTGCTGTGCTCCACTCCACTCTTCTCCGCTCTGCTCTGTCCGTCTGGAGCTTTGAAGTCCTTTGGTTATCAGCCAAGCGTGTCACGCTACCTGCAACCATCTGTGAAGGGCCCACTCTCAGCCTGGGTGACCGAGAGGAAAAGAACCCCCCCGCCAGATACTGTTTGTGTGCAGAGAGCTTTACCTTCAGCACTGTCTGCTGCTCACACACATATACACACACACAGAACTCAGCGTATCCATCACAGGACCCAGGGAAGACGAAGCCTTGACACTATTGAGCATAAGATAAATGTGTTGATTTGAAAGGAATAAGCCTTGACTCATTTATGCTCTTCTTATTTAATCTGGTGGTTCATGCCGCACTAATTAGTACAAAAGAGAATTAGGTTACAGGAACTCAGATGAGTCACGGCAAACGTTCCCACAAACCAGGAGTAAATTATTAGAATTACATGTAATTGCACATTAGATGAATCAGGCTGTGTGCTCCACCATGTCCAAAAAAGTGGAGCTGGAAGGTTTCGGTGACCTGAGTTTTTTGTGGTTGTGGCATCACCAGGACTCAAACTTGCAATCTCCCAACAATAAGAAGAAACCTTACATAATTGATTCACTGAGGAGCCCAATATACACGGTTAGAAATAAAGGTTCTGTGCAGGTACCTTTGTCATTTATCAAGGTACAAACAATGTAAATGTGTCCTCAAAGGTACAACAGTGGTTTTAAGGTCCAGTTGTGAACCTTAAATAAGTTTGTCTCAGGTGAAAAGTACGTATTTGTACTTTTCATAACCTAAAGTTTTAAAACAGAACAACAAATTAAAAAGCCTGGAGACGAGACAGGGTGTGTGGAATCAGTACAACTTAGAAATTATAATTTCAATGGATTATAGTACAATTATGTTCCCTGACTAAAGGTACTGAGATGTACCCCTGAGGGTACCACCCCAGTGACAGGAGGGGTTCTGCCCCAGTGACAGTTTACTACCTTTGTTTCTGAGAGTGTAAGGTAATTGATCTTAAACTACATGACAACAATACAGGCTAAACTAGTCAACTGAAACACAAAACATCATCATGATGTTTTATAAAGCAGAAAAAAAAACTTTTTCTTTGAAGGAAGCTGAAAAAGGAAAAATAAAAGGTAATTGACAGAAACCAAAATGGCAAACAATCCTGTGTCGCCTCACCCCCAGTGCTACAATATATGCATTATTTAAAACTTTTGAGTTTCTGAGTTTAAGAAACCACCGTCATATTTCACAGCTGACAATTGACTAGATGTGGGCAACATGATATCACGTTATCCTGATAAATTACAAAGAACACAGAACAACTGCATGTTTCACTACAAAGAAAGCATAGTTTATCCTGTTTGACCCTCTAAATTCCAGGCTGATTATTAAGTTATTAATCTTCATGCTTATTCCTTAAAATTATTCAGAAACTATGATGAATGACGAATTATTCTGTATCTATTATAAAACTGTAGGTATGTAATTATGAGAGTGTGGAATTGGACCCATATACAGCCTCTTAGAGTTCAAGAGGTTAATTGGATTGAGATAAAATTATATCAGGTGATGGTATCAGCTACCTGAATTTTTAGCCCCTGAAAGTAAGTATTAGTCACAAAATCTTCCTATCAGTGAGGCTTTAGCACAAAGTATATTCAGAACTGCTGCAAAACTGCAGACAGGGCCATATTATTGCAGACAAGGCCCAAAGATTGTTATTGGAGGGACATAGAGCGCACATTATGTTGCAGTGCATGCTGGGGACTGCAGTGCAGCTCAGGGTGAAACGGGACTAATATCATACAATTAAAATAATTTCATGAGCCGAATAGGATTGTGCCACAGGCCTGTTTTGGCCTGCGGGCCTTGTGTTTGACACATGGGCTCTAAAGAGTCTTTCAAAGGTTTTGGTTCTCCCAAGGATCATTTTTGTAATGTGCAAGTATGTGGAACCTTTTTGAACAACGAACCTAGATACAATGTACAGGTTCAGTACCAAGCACAGTTTTTTTCCAGAACTGTACATTCAAGCCAAGAACCATTATTTTTAAAAGTGTAGGGGTCCAAGTTTTACAGCCTATCTACACTATCAAATTCTCCATCTCAGCAGCTTGCTCTTTTCTTCTTTCCTGCTGATATACACACTCCTACATTTCGTATATCCTCCACACTGCACTCCCACTCAGAAGGGTGTCTCCATCATAGTGTGAACAGTTATCCCATTGAGCAGGCAAAAGAGATGTGTTTTAAAAGGCTGTCTTTTCCTTCCCCTGGGGCTATAACTGAACTTTCGGTTTAAGTACATCTTTCTGTACAGTAATAGGTGAAACTGAAAGATATTTCAGTGCAGCACATGTGTGAGGTTAATCTGACATGTCGTGTCCTGATATTAAATTATGCCCCGATAAAGCAACACGGCTGTTCTGACGGTGCCTGGCCATGCCAAACGGCCTAAGCCAGGGGGATACTGTGTAAAACAATAGGATTTAGGGCATGGACAATGCGCTCCCAACAAGCTGGCATGGTATGGGCAAAGAGGGGGAGGACGTGCTGAAAGAGCAACAAAAGCACAGTGAGCCAGTCCAGCCAGCATTTCCATCCCGTCGTCTATACGCACATGGACACACGCACACACACAAACAAGCCATCCCCAGGCTCAAAATCTGCACATCAAGCTGTCTGTAAGTAAATGGGCGAAATCTTTGCTGACCAGCCACATTAGCGCTCATAAGCAGGCAGCTGATTGAAGAACAGAGACAGAGGGGACTCCAAAAACAAAATACAACTCTATCCTTAAAAGTGGAGAGTTATTGCTTTCATTTTTCCTGTACTGTTCAATATAATGATGTATACAAATCTAGTTACATAGAAAGTAACACAACAAACTATATTCGCATTTGAAAGGGTTTTCGCACTTTTGGATTTTTCTGGGTTTGTTTCAATCTCAAATATGTGGTAAAGTTTAAGTGATGGTTCTTCTTTCCACAAAACAAGAATGTATGTACAACAATGCTTTTTCTTAAAATTAAAATTAGAATGAAATATTTCCCTTTATACTTATGAACATAATTGTATTATTGACTAGAAGTTTTGACTCCACACTTTTGACATAGTTTCACTGTTTCAATGAGCCAAAAGCGAGAAATGATTCACAGAAAATGATGCCACTCTTTGTTATTACCAACAATAACTGCACCTTCGAAGGGTCAGTCCCTTAAACTGCAGACTTATTAATGAAGTTATTAACATTAAGGCTTATTATCATTATCCAGTAACTCCAAAGGGTGTAACTATTTCAATCAAAAATGAAAGCATCAAAAATGAAAAGTCTCAGGTTCCTTCAGAAGGCCTTCTATTTGCAAATGTGAATTCAATTTGTATTTAAAATTGAGATAGTACTCTAGTTGTAGTTAATGCTTAGTGTCAGATTTTGCATTTTTTGGGACCTGCTGATAAGACTTGACCAAACATGAATGAGCAACGTAAAGTCTTACATGAGTTCAGGTTTTTGTTTTGTTTACAGCTCAGATTCACTGTTTCATAAGGTCTCTATTTTGAACAATTACATGCTACTTTATTTATGAATTTGCATTTTGTAAGACCAATACAGAATTAGAGCACTGTAGAATCAAGACAAGTTCACAGATAAAATGATGAATATCGAGTCTGATCTTGTCCTCATACTGAACCTGAAAATCATAACTACTAAGAAACTGATACACATGTAGTTATGTAGAGAGTGAGAAAGGAATGTCTAGACCAGCCGACAAGTCCTCAGGGTTTGGGGGGGTTAATCCAAGCACGTTTACAATAGGAGCTACAGATGTGGAAAAAGAACAGGGGCATTCCTCAGCCCAAATGCAATGTAAACCTCAACGCATCTCAAAGCCTCGCATTTTACTACCATTAACAGCGGCCCTTTTGTATGAAGCAGCGATTGTGTGTTGCACCGTGCTGTTTACATTCCATCAGTCAGTGGCTGCTGATATGAGTCCTGGTGGCAGTAACTATAGGTGTGAAGGCAGAATGAATGGTGCCCTTCATGAAGGAGTAATTGCCATGTGATTATAGCCCAACAAATCCGGCTGCAGCAAAGCCCCCTTTCATTTCCCCCGGCTGGCGGAACAATGCAGCGGAGAGAGACCCCAGCGTGAACCCATCCTCTCATATCTGATCAAAGGGAACATGCCAGTTCGGACCCTCACTCTGGACAGAAAAAAGCACAACCACTAGACTAGGAGGAATAAACTAAAAGGGGCCATTTGTGGTCGTCTTAAAAGATTGCTTTCATGCTTGCTTTCCCTTTCTTCGTCTTCTTTCACTGCATTCCCTTCTGTGTTCTCAGCACCACGCTTACCAACTTCTCTGAAAAAGTGTACATATGTAGCCCACCCTGGCGGCTAAGCCCAAACTTACCAGTACAAGACCACAGGATAGACCAGAGGTTACCAGCCTTGCTCCTGGGCATCTACCACCCTGCAGAGTTTAGCTACACTCTTAAAAACGGACCACTTTTATTATCCAAAAGAATCATTTTGTAAATGAGAAATATGAGTGTGGAGAACGTTTTCAATGTTTAAACAACATTTTCATGATGTAAACTTAAGAGAAAAGTTATTTAAGCATGGGTGCTTACATAGTAGTTACAGTAGTTTCCACGACAGGGGGCAAACAAGAGACCCTGAGATGACAGTTTTAAATTTCTACATTGTTGTGAACTTTTTTTTTTTACTGTATTGAAATTGATTGCATTAGATCTAAGTATTATTCCCTTATTGCACAAAAAATTAGTACTCCGTAAGTACTGTGAATTTTTTAGTAACTACTATGAAACTAATATGCAAGTTATGTAAGCGTTAGCCCACATAAGGACCCACAGGGTTTAACTGGTTAATCCACCACACCTGATCCAGCTAATTGTTATCTTCAGGCATATCTGATAAGCTGGATCAGGTAAGATTTGGGTTGAAGGTTGATGTCCAGGAGAAGGACTGATGACCACTAGAATAGACAGTGCATCTGCAGCTGGAGAGATGTGCATGACAGTGTGTTCCTTCAGATGCACCCACTGTTGCAGTGTGTACAGACACAGGCCCTTATCTTTAACACAGAAGTCACTGTAGTTACTGAATAATAAGCCTTAATGTGTAATAAGCCTGCGATTTTAAGGGGTTAACCTCTAGGACCCTAGGCTTATTATTTAGTTACTAATCTTAAGCCTTATTGATCAGTATTTTCATTATCTGATAATAAAACTACTGTAAGTTAAGTAGAATGAAAACAGGGAGTTGAATCGCACTCACAAAAGGGTCTTTAGGTTTTAAGGGGTTAAAATTAACAAACAAAACAAAACAAACAGACAGAAACAAAGCTTGCGGCTGGCCGGATCCTATTGTCTTTCTGCATGACTGCAGAGCAATGCTGAACTGTGCTGCACCAGGAGTGTCTGCCTGCCTGCACAAGGTGGGATGTGCTAGGTATGAATCAAAGGTCAGTGTGGGCAAATATTTGTCAGTTAATCCGCAAATGGATTTGTTTTCTTCTAATCTGGTTTCCCTACAATAATACCTCCTCTAATACTAACAGGAGCAAGCGATCCAAAGTGGAGTTGTAGCAGGATGGCTTGCTGCAGTGTGCTTAATTAGAAATGTAGTACAAAACAATACAGCATCTACTATGCCACTCATATTCATGCAAATGCGTCTCATGGCCTGCGGGCCTTTCACTGAGCAACATCCTGTTATGGAAGGCTGAAGTATTCAGAGGTGCAGGGTAAAAGTCTTCTTTCCCCCTGGCTTTTTGGTGTCTGTCAGTAGGACAAAACCCCCTCCACCCCCCATCTGCTTGGCCACAGCACCACCACGCACACACCTGTGAACCATTTCCCCTCAAACATCTGAAGGCTCAGATATCCTTCAGTCTTCAAAGGGGCATAAAGTGAGATGCGGACAGCCTAATCACACTCACTGCGGCCATGGCTCGCCATTTACTACAGCAAAAATATCTTTAAGGAGTTTGGGAAAGATCACTTACTGATGTTCATTAAGATCCAGTGCTCAGAAAAAACAGACATAGACAGTCGTGCTAGATTAGATATGTAAGCAGATATAAAGGACTGTATATGCTGCAGAAGCAACAGTATCTCCTTATACTCTTAACATGGCATTTCCTCACTGTAGAGATGACTATAATACAAATTCATGATAACGACCTCAAAACCTTGGGGATTTTCCTACAGTTCTCCAACAAAGGGTAACTCAAGCAAAGGCCCTGGATGAACCTTGAGTGTTGAGGAGATTTCAGTCGAAAGGCCCAAAACAGCCCAAGACAGCTGAGAGGGGGTTTCCGAAGTCTATGACAAGAAAGATTACTGAAGAGTGCAGGAGCGAAGCCAAAAAACAAGGCCAAACTCATGGAAATATTTTTAAATAGTCCTCATATAACACTCAATTATTAAAACAGAACAACCCAGCCTCCCGTCATAGTCCATACACAGCCAAACAAGCCATTTCAAACTGCAAATCTCAAGATCTAAAGACTTTTTGGATGACTAATACTGAAATAAAGTGATGCATAGAATTTACCTGATTTAAATGCATCACTTCCCCATGAAAGTAATAGGTGACGTCAACACAGTCCTTGCCAAAAGTAGGCAAACTGAAAGACCTTGTTGTCTTTTCAGGTTGATACAATGTTATCTGGGTGAAAATGAGGTTGAATCAAACAAATTTAATGCATCACTTCCTTAGTGAAAACAGTAACAGTTACTGCGCCCATAACAGTCCCTTGTTCCCTACACTGGATAACCATTTATATATATATATATATATATATATATATATATATATACAACTCTATTCCAGCAGAACACTATGACAGATTCAAGTAAGCAAATGCACATGCTAACGTTACATAAGTTTGGGTATCATTCTGTAACAGTAATCACATTCTGGTGTATATGGCACAGTGTGTTATGGCTAAACCCTCATGCAACATCAGTTGTTTGAAATCTACATGAATCTAAATTGCACTTGAGTTGCATAATGTAAGGCATCCTACAACTTGAAAGTCAGCCGTAACAGCTGCAAGCATCTCAACGTTGTGGAATGTTTCATAACAGCCCATCAAAATGCCAAAAACACATCACACGATCATGTCATGCTTCATAATTGAACAAGATGCTAATTTAGCTAATGGAGTTGCTTGCAATTAATTTTGAATTGCTTTGTGTAACTGTTAAGTTGCATGGAATTATCCTGCAGGCAACTGACAACATGCAACTGCATGAAAGTTTCACCGTGTAAAGCCAGTTTCTGAAACCACTGCAAAATGGCACCCACTATAAAGCAAAAGGACCATAGTTTTGGATGTATTGTTTGTCTCTCTGCTTATTACCACCTAGTCATATGCATTTGGAAGCTATTCAACCTTTTCAACTTTTTCTACAGCTCAAGACAAGTGATCCTGGTCCTCCTCCCTACAGGCATTCATCAGCATGTCAGTTTGGGTTATGAGGTCAGGCTCCCAGGCTACTATGGCCCCAGATTACTGGTCTGTCTGGCCTACAAGAGCCAGAACACCAAGTCCTCACCGCAAATCTCCACATACGCAAACCTCCATGCTGAAGAGAAACGGCAGAACACTTAAACTACTGACCAAAATGACAAACATCTACATTCATGGTATTTATTTAAAACTTTATTTTTTGTTATTTTCTTTATTTAAAAGAGTAAGTTTAACACTAGGCACAAATGAGCAGATCCTCCAATCTAGAAGCATTACATAAGAACCTAAAGCTAAAAACCTCTCATTCAACTTTAAGATGCATGACAACCATTCAAACTACAAATACGACAAGTGGCATCACCTCCAGTTAAAGTAACAATATTCCATCCCTTCATATTTGTGGGGGCAACAAAAGAGGTCAAGGAGCTAAATATGAGAGTTTATGGTTGAAGCCCATTTAGTGCTTTTTAGATGTCAGTTATCAAGTTTAAATGAGTTTCACTGGTCAACTGTCATTGTAGGTCATATCCACATAAACAAACTCTATACAACAGGCACTATACAAATGAATGATTACATGGGAACAAACATTAACTCACCATCAATTTAGCTAATAATAGCCATAACTCACCATCAGTGCAGCTTGTAAAATCAACAGCAATGTTATACTTCAAAATCTACTCCTTTTAAAGCATACTAGTAGATTTTCTCAGGAAAAAACTATGTTTAAACAAAAGATCATCTCAAATTTTCCTTAAACATTAAATTAGATTAAATGTGCACAACTTAAAACATTCACTTACGAGACATGTCACCTGTATGATTAGCAACAGAGCTTAACAGAGCAAAATCCTGAAAAAAAAACTTTAGATTTCATCAGAAATTCTACAGATAGACACTGAAACACAATTTGCCAAAACCTGAAACCTGAAAGTAAAAGTGAACTGAACTGAAACATAAACAACTGATTTGTACTTTCACAATGAGTGTTACTGTTAAAAATTATTACAGGTGCTATTATTCTATTTATATAAAACATATAACAGCTTGTCCTTCTCTCCATGCTTACAAAACAGGTCAAACTGAGGACTCTCTTGTGTTCTCACAACGAAGAGCCATCATCATACTGTCACTGTGTCTAATTACCTGTAAGTGAGGTGTCTAATTTCAGTTTTAGTTTTATTTTACTTTCAGCTTCACTGCCTGTGAAATTCTTGCAGCTAAACTCTGCTCATAATTTCTTCAGTAAAATGAGTCCGGTGGGTTTTACTTATGACTACACTGCCTGTTCGCGCTCTCTCTCTGTCTCTCTCTTCAAATGCCACTGCGGGCTCGCTCGCTTGCTGATGGCTGTGATGAGTGTCAGAGGGTGACGGCCTCCGAGACCTTTATTGTCTTCAAATTCAAAGCAGCGACTTCTAATCAGTCTATCATTCCATTGCATCAGGCTTCAACGTCCAACGCGCTGGCACCCCACAGAGTAGATGTGCTTTAATTATACATCAGTGCCACGAAAAGGCAAAGGAAATAATCAAGAACGTTTATTTCCCTCCACCCTAAAGATTTTAACGTACACGTCTTGTGACAATAGGACATGCATGTTTTGTTCTACAGATAAGGATAAAGAACATGAAAGGGAAAGGCAGAGAACTGTAGTGCTCCCCTGGGTCCTTCAGGCTGTTCTCTTTGTCACCAGCAGGGGGAGCGATGGGAATCAATTAAGCTCCCAATCTTTAACTGACAACGAAAAATAAACACTTAAGGTAATTTCAATCTATTTACTTATACAGTGCGTGTCCGACATATCAAAACAGTCAGACTTCTATTAATATCTATTCAATGGTCTTCGAGCAGTGGTGGGATTCGGGGTCTATAATTGGGCTGTTTGAACTGTCTGTGAACGCCAGGACACTGAGAACGTCTTCCTCTGCAATCGTGCTGACAGTCTGAGTGAAATATGACTGCTAGAAGCATGAGCTCACACAAGTTTACACTGTCCTCATAGCTGCTATCTTCCTCTGTCGATCATGGTGGCTTCTTTATCAGTCTGAAATCATTGTGCCTTTACCTCAAGCTACCTCAGAGGAACGCAGTGTTAGGAGAGGAGCCAGTGCCTTAGCCGAGCCCACTGGATCAATAACACGCATACAGAGCCACGGGACGCATGCATTTAACTAATGTAGGTTAGATTATAGCCGTGAGCCGCTTAAATACTCTGTGCCATTTTGCTCTCGGATTAGTCACCCGTAGCCCAGCGCTGCTGCGGTAGAACACGGACCGCACATAAGCCCGTCAACACTTCTGACTGACGCAGAAACCCCGGCGATGGGTACTGGGTGATGACCAAAACCGAACAGAGTACAAAATCAAGTCATTTCTGTAATGTTTATGGATATAAAAGTAGGCGAATGAGGCTCATTTCTGCAACACGGACCCGCTGAGTGCTCGATTTATGGACAGCCACTTTTCGCACTCTCTCCCTCTCTCTCCCTCTCTCTCTCCAGTTTATCTCTGCTCTAATTTTAACTCCAATATCCAGGAAACAAATTCGTTCAAACAGCTGTCGTAGTCGCTTCAAAACAACAACAACAACGACCGAAAACAGCCATAAGAAATAACAGGGGAAACAGCAGAGCACTTAGAGGCGAGAGCCAGTGTTGGGATCAATTCGCCATCAGAAATCTCTTCACAAAACCAACTGCCAAATCTAACTGTCCTCACGAGGCCAGCTAACAGTGGCAGTACCCGACATACCTGACAAATCTGTCATTTTTACACAGAGCATCATGTTTAGGAGAGACCCCCGAATCCCCCTATTCTGCTAAGTGAAATAATTGTTCGAATTGATGTGCATGTTTTCTCTGATAGCATCCATCCAGTGAAAACGGTCCTTACCTTCGTATACAGGGGCCATCGGTGCAAGGGTTCCTGTTATTCATGGCAAAATATGAAGAGATATTTCAGTTCAGAACTCAATAAAAATCTGCCATCTTGCGCCGCTGACAGAATCGCTGCTGTCTCCTGCATTACTAGCCCAGTTCATCGGGGAGAAAAGAACAGAAGAGGGGAAAAAATCACATCCAGAACTGCACTTCTCATAAACGGTCCACGGAGCAAATTAAAAAGCAAACTCTGCAACTTCAGCTACCGAATTGTGAGCAGTTTGTCTGGCTCCGAGGCAGAGCCGAACAGCAGGTTGGGCTTCAGCCCGCGGTGAGCATGTCTGTGTGTGGAGTGGCTGCAAAAGTTGCAATGGTGAAAGAGCAGAGCGAGTTTAGCCTTAGCCTTCGTGGTAATCAAACGACTATCTCATCGATCACGGACGAATGCACCGCCCCCCCCAAAAAACCCAAAACAAACGATATTTACACATGTTGCATACTGTGTCTCAAACGCCAACAAAAATATAAAAAACATATGTACGTGTGTACATACATATATTACTTATTTTTACTTAAACATGTACAAATACATGTGCGTATACATATGTAATTACAAATTAATTACGTATTAATTATATCTAATCACATTTTACACTATATTGATCATTTATATAATTTACATAAGAAAAACTAATCCCAAAAATAATTTGAATAATCTGAATAACCTGAAAAAGAATCTGAATTAGTCTCTTATTGTTGTTAATGTGAGTTCATTTGAATGTCTTCAAGGCATAGTAGCCCTTTATAAATATATGTACAATGTCTATTATAATAATTTGCACTTTTCATTTAACACAAAACGATTTGCAGTCGCAAAAATAATTAAACTGAAAGAGAAGAGAGATAGTGTTAGTTAATTCATAGCTCTCTCAGCTGCCAGGGTACAGTTAGGTATAGCACCAGCCTTTTGTGAAGAGATTGTCATCCACCATGCAGCCCATTAAGAACGAACACCGTTACTGATATTTTTTCTGAGGATAGGAAGCCCTCCTTCCGAACATCAGCATATTCTGCAGATGCGCCTTCATTATCCACAGGGTACGTGGTTGGATGATGTTGGATTCAGCAACTCATGCCTGGCTCAGCTCCTCCAATGACGCCACTGGATTTTCACAGAGTGAGGTGGGACGGAATCGGATTACAGGGCTCATACAGATGGGAATAATCTGTCATCTACCGCCAAACGCCAGAAAAAAAGGCGCAATTTATTTAATTCCATGTTTATCTGAAAAGAAATGTTTAGATACGGTGCAACAACGTGTTCCTGACTTTTGTAAAACAACACACAGCCCAAGCCTGCACAAAATGATAGATCACGTCTACGACAAAGTGTAGAGATTAACGTTTACAACTGAAGAAATCCTGGGCATTTCTAAACAAACATGGTCTGAAATTATATATACTATATATATAATTACTTATTATATTCGTTCATGTTTTCATATGGCTTGAATTTGAACAGCAGGTCAAAAAGGTGCAAATCGAAGTTCTACGTAAAAATAAATAAATAAATAAATAAATACAGAACGAATAACCAACGCCGTCTTTCAGATATTCGGATGAACTACAAGTACCAGTGTGCAAAGCGCTTAAATGTAGTTCTTTTTCAACTCGCTAAAACTACACTACCCAGAAACGCTTCTTAGTCAACAAACAGCACCGTGAGCTAGCAAAGAAAGAGGTAAGCATGACAAAGTTTTTACCCAATTTACCAGTGTAATTTACTCAGTGGTGGTTTAACAGTCATGCCCTCATCTGTTTTCTTCAGCTGAGTTGATGTAACGTTTAAAAAATCTTTTCTCTGTCCCGTTAGATAAACTGTAGCATGATGCTCTGGGTAGTGTTGTTGTAGGATTGTAGCTATTAAGTGTAGTTATGGCTCGCACGTAACGCGTAACAAGTTCAAGGTGGGTTTGGTGTAAAAGTTGAAAATATCGACTTAATAGGCCACAAACAGGTCTTCAACTTTGCTTAGACTAAACCTGTAAGACATCTTCACACGTTACTGCGCTTTAGAGGAGAACCTTGGACTGCTTTGTCCTGTGGTTCACTCAACTTCACCTCACGTGATGATGAATGACTACTCCAGCTGCCTGTCGAGGTCAGAGTCAGCTATGCTTTTTCTGACGCAGACGTCTCAACTGAACGCCAGCAGAATGAAATATAAATCTGTATAGGCTTATGAATGTATCTGCACTGTGAAAGGTCAAGATTAACAAAGAGTAACGCAAATCTTCAGCAGTAATACTAACACAGCAGTGTTGTACATTAAAGCGCAGAAGTAGTGCAATAGTGCTAACAACAGTGGCACTGACTTGAGTTGACTGACACACTATATAAGAAGAGTTAGCTTCACAGTGCATTGCAGTCGTCATTATCATCACTTCACTGAGATTCATTTAAAACACCTACAAATATCAGTTGCAACACTTCACAGTGGTTTGCACTAGAGTGTTATTATTAGTTTATATCGCTCTCTCAGCAGTATAGCATTTGGGAAGATAATGCATCTAACTAGTGACTGGAGGAGCAGATTTAACCAGTTTGGAGGAGCATTTTCGTTGTAAAATAGTAAGTAGTAACTTCTCATATTTTTGGTCTGTAATATTTGTTTCTATTTTAAAAGCCCATAATGTTGGGTTATTGCCATTGTTAGCCATACCTAGTCATTTAAGATTCAGGTACATTCTTGTTAATACGGTGATCCAGACATAAAATGCTTCGCCAGGTTGCTTTTCTGACATATCCATCAAAAAAAGGGGTGAATGTTGGTTTTACAATGCCTGGATTAAACCAGAGCAAGTTTAATTACACCTGTCATTGTTATCTTCCCATCAGTGTAATTTTTTTTATTTATGTAAACATTATGTGTAACACACAGGCCTGTAAATATTCTCATTCATTCATTTTCTGTCAGTGCACATAATCAATGAACTTTGCCGGTTAGCAAAGGCTTGTGGGAAATGTAGGCTTTTTATTTATTTTTTTTAGCTCATTATAATGTGCGTCCTGGGAAAGTTGCTGCCCCCTTGGTACGGATTAAACAGGGAAACATCTTTGAAATGACCTTTTGTTTATAATTACAATTGTATTTACAAATTCTACTGTAAAACACCAACCTTTAAAAATTAGAAATTGCTAATCTGGTCTGTCAGGCCTCTTATTGTAAAAGAGAGTTAATCTATAGTTTGTTATAGAGTTAATGAATCTAACTACAGCTCTTAAGTGTACTGATAAAAATAGCACTTCATGGTTTGGTGGGTTCTGGATGCAGCCCTTTAAACTTAAAAGTCTGGTTTCTTAATGTTCTTTGAGGTCTTAAGCAATTTTAGCCCACTGCTAACTAAACTTGTCTAATAAAGTGTTACACTTTTTAAAGATTCACACATGAAAGAATACAAATGTATGAAGCAAAGTCAGTGTTGATACTGTTTAAATGTATCACTAGTGTTATACAATTAAATGCAAATTTTGGACACCCCTGGTCAAATTACAAGTGAATGTGCAAGACTGATACTTACAACTGAATAATGCTACATGCAATTAACTTAAATATGACATTTTGCTAATTTTAATGTATAAATATAATTTATTTGCCAAAATTTGGGATTTTTTCCATTTTTCCAGGCAGAGTGCTTCTAGTTCTGAAATACTCATAGGTCATCTTGAAATCTATGCACACTAGTGTGATCTATGGTTTGGATCATTATCTTTTTGTAATATCAAGTGTGACTGTGTGAAATTTAATAGAATCCTCACTTCCTTCTATCCCCACATGATTTCCTGTGCCTCTGGTTTTCACACGAAACCATGCTAGATCCACCCCATGCTTGAAAGATTCTTGAAACGCTTCTCCTTTTCTCTGCAAACAGACTTTTGGAGATTGTAGCCAAAGAGTTATTTTTTTCATTAGTGCACAGCACTTGATTTCTAAATGCCTCAGGTTATCTAAGTGTATTCATACGTCCTTCGGACATTGACTTCTGTGATGAGATCACAGTTAAGGCTACCTTCTGATGACTCCTCCATGTAGTTGACACAGTGGGCAAGTGCATCACTATTTCTGTTCCAGTCAAATCTTTGTGTAGGTCTCTGACAGTGATGTGGGGGTTTTGCTTTGTACACCCGATAAGTCTACAAGCAGTTCTTTCTGAGATTACAAACCGAGAGTGCTTAGATATCTTTTATAGTCTTCTCTTGCTTTGTAAAAGTCAGTTATTTTTGGTTTTCATTTAGATACTCAGTCAGCTGCTTAGATGAGTTCATAGCTGTTGAGGTTAAGCACCTTGAGAGGTTTGAAGGATCATGTAATTTATTATACTCTGCAGTTGTTTACATCTGACTCCATAAGGAAAAAATCAGGCACCAATGGATTAAGAATAATTTAGCAATTAAATGTTTGAGCAGATAAATCTAGAATATTTCCTGATTTTTTTTACTAAGGGCATCTGGTTGCATCCTGTCTATTTTAAATGATTTGTAGCTTATTGGATTTCACTTTTTTGCACAAGACATGCTACTTTGCTGTCACTTGTTTTTTTTTATAAAATATGTATCTTTCTGAGCCAAACCTGTGTAATAAATAATTAGAGCTTTTTTAGAATGAAGACATTTTAGTACAGAAATGATCAAAACTCAAATAGACTCTTGACTTCTGAATCAAAAATCATATTAAACCTGAAAATATGTGTTAGTTCTATTCTTAACAGAATATCTATGAGTTTTAACACTATACACAGTTAAATAAACACTATACACAATAAAAAAAAAAGAGTCAGAAAGGGTTCTGTGGAGTGAAACCATAGAAAAACCAATTTTGGTTCTCTAATGAACCTTTTCATTTTTGCTAAAGAGATGTGCGTTTTTGAAGTTTAAAGAATGTCCACTAAATATAAAGATTCTATACCAGTTGAAGGTCTTTGCTAAAACCATATGTCCAAAACCATTTAGGAACCTTTATTTTTAAGGCTGTACCAACAAACTGAAGAAATCCCAGTAACTTTCAAGAGTGCTTAACTGTTTCTGTTTTTCTATTGTTTTTTAACAATATGTTACATTCAGCAAATAAACAGTAATTGTGCATCAAAATATGCACAATAAAATATGTCTTTTCTGTTGAGGATGTATATTAGTTTTTACTTAGAAAATCAACAAAATGTGTAATTTGACTGGGGTGCCCAAAATTTGTATGCAACCGTATATTTTTCAGTTCCTCACTCATGTTAGTATACCTCACATATTAGTTTTATAATAGCTAGTTATTAATAAATTGTAGTTAGTCTTAGAAATAATTACTGAATTATAAGGCTAGAGTTTAAGGGGTTGATGTACATTAATTTATGTGTCAGGCATGCATGCCTTAGATTCCTGATCATGAGCCAAAGCCAAAAGTGTCCTCTGCTTTCCACCAAGTTACTAAAGATTTTCTACTTTACTCAGTATGTGATGTTCCATGTGGCTCTTCCATATGTGTCACATTATGGTGCTGTAATTCTTTAGTCTAGAGTATCTTTAGAACTATGTTTCTGTAAAATGTGGCTTGTTTAAAATAGTGTAATGCCAAATTAATTGCATAAATAAGTGGAAATGCTTTAGCACATCTACACTGTTCTTCGCTGTTCCTGTGTCACACAAATGCTCTTATTGATATCAGCACTCTGTTTGTCTTTTGCTTGTGATGGTGTGAAAAAAAGACTCTTTGTAGTTAGGGTGATATTGTTTGTGGCCTGACTGGTATTTTCCTCTGGTTAACCATTCACAGTTTTAAATGAACATTGCAAGAGTGAGTGTAGGACAGAGTTAAAGCCCACCTATAGATGAAGGTTAGTTTTAACTGCCATGAACAGCAAACACAGTAAGCGCCCTGTTGCTGTGCTGTTTGTAGATAGGTCCAGATCTGTGATCTAAGCTGTTGGGCCCTGCTATTTTCTTTAAAGACAGTAATTCGTAAGTTACTATTATTAAAAAAAAGGTCATTAGTAAACAGCTATAGTTTAATGCACATACACCACTCTTATCTCCCTCTGGCAGGTTTCTGGTGGATTGTTTTGGAGACTTGTATGGATGTGGCCACAGTGCTGAAGATGTTTGGAGTTGATGCCAGTGGATTTTCTGTCTCCCTTGGACTTTTCCTACTCTTCCTTGCTCTTCTGTACTGGTGAGTAAAGTGTTTACCATTGCTGGAATTGTGAATCATAGAGTTTAATCACAGAACGCTTAAGCTCCTGGCCTTACAGCCATGACTGTAATGGTTCTCTGACACACATGCTTTGTTTACACTTACTTTAACGTTGTCAGTGTGGATGTTTTTATTGTCAACACGATGTTTATTTTAATTTTTCACGATGTTTAATTTATTTTAAGTGCCCCATATTGTTCATATGTGTGTTCATTCTGACAGATTTCAGTACACTCTGTACACATGGGGGGCAGCATGGCTTCTGTCATTTTGTTGCACCATAAAAAATTAGTGGCACAGACTAAACTCAAGGAAGCAAGCACAAACTTCACAGAAAACACGATAGGCAAACCAGAGGTAGTGTTTTCTGCGCCCACCAATAGTAGGAAAGTGCTTTTAACCAGGTAGCCCAAGTGATTGATGTCAACCCAGTAAAAAGCAACGTGTTCGGAAACAAAACGTGGAAGAGACGAACATTTCAGTGATATTAAGTACAGTGTAGTAAAATGAATGCCACACTGAGGGAGCAGTTCATTAATTAAAGGTTAAAGCTCCAGACCGACGCTGTCTTATCTTTCCAAGAAGGTTAAAAATAGTGCACAAAACAATGTAAATCTGTTTTAGAATGATTTCAGAACGATGTTGAATTCAATAACACTTAAAACTTTTAAAATATACAATCATAAAATCATAAACATGCCACTCATGCCAGTCATAAACACAGTAATGTTGAAAGGAGAATCCTTTAGTCAATGATATATCACCTCACTTAGGCAGACGTGCCCAACTCAGAATTATATGAAATGGGAATAGATAAGGGATTAAATATATGCTGGAATTGGGAAAGCAGGAAAGAAGATAAGTTGAAAAATAATAAAAGCCAGTAAATGAAGAAGTGATATAACGTCTATTAATGTAATGTTTTATTAACTGTTTTGGAGCTTTAATAAACAATTAAAACTATTCTAAACCTTTTCTAGCTCTGTAATATCTTGTATTCAGTCATACTTTTAATTGAACAGATCTGACATTTGTTGTTTTGGGGATTTCATAATACAAAAGTAAAAGAATTGAATGTAACAGTAATGTAAACAAAAGCTATTTAAGATTTTGAGTTTTCAAATGTAGGTTTCTTGTGCCCCTCGTACAATGAAAGACCCTGTTTTTTAACTTTGAGCTGGTAACTGGATCTGGATGATCCTCTTCTTCTTTGGCTAAGAGAACACAACTTCCTTTATTTTTTACTTCCTGTCCCAGCATTTTTAGTATTGGGTTTGCATACGAGTACAGTGTACATTAAGATTCTTTTTTATCAGATATGTGTCTTTATAACACTTTTGTGCTATAGCTGCATGCCAGAGACACTGGCAGTGAAGCGCTTCTTGTCTGGTGTGCGGTAGCCTGTAGCCAGCTGCAGTAGCAGAGATTTTTCTTTGGACTAAACAGATAAGAAACTCCAAAAACATAAGACCCTGGCTCTACACTGCCCTTTGATGGAATACATACATCTCATAGTACTTCAATATGAGAGTTTATGAAGTTAGAGTGAAGCTAATTTGTATATCAATAATCCTAATTTACTATTTAATTTTTCAATCTGTCATGACTGTTTAAATATTCAAAAATCTGGGCTCATCCCTAGTGGTGAGAAAATTGTGTGTTGTCTTTATGTTTGTAAGCCAAACCACTGAATATAAATGCAGACTCCTAAAAATAGCTTGTTTAAAGAGGCAGAAACAATGTTGAAAGTTGAGGGTGGAGCTCATGTGATGTTAGACCACAAATGTAGCCAAGCTGGCCGTCACAAACACGATTACACGTGTCTTTTAAATGTGGACAACTTCCAGATACAGGATGCATTTTAATGCTAAGTGTAAACAGTGCCCTAGATGCTTAGTTACTATCTGCTAGGACTGTAATCTTTTAAAACCAGAGTTGTTACCACTGACTTGGTGCAGGGAAGTGATTGCAGCTTTCATATTTGCGGTAGTGACAAGCAGTGCTAAGAGGTCTGCCAGTGATTCATTGATTTTATACTGAGAATATGGGCTGCGCTCACTGGTCAGCAGGATTTTTAAAGTTACAGAGATGGTCGGTGTGCTGGCAGTAGCAAATTACTTCAGCAAAACACAGGGCTGTGCAATTAGTCATACATTTCTCCTTGCCATAATTTCAGACTATGCAATCACCTGTAATACACCCTATAATAGACAGGCTGAATGCTTCCAGTCAGTGAGTTCTCTAGAATGGTAGTTCTCAATCCTGGTCCTGGAGTCCCACTGCCCTGCATGTTTTAGTGTTTTCCTGTTCTACAGCACATAGTTCACCTCGGGAAGGGCTTGTTAATTACTTCATTAGTTGCTTTAGGTGTGATGTGAGCAGGGGAAGATTTAAAATGTGCAGATCAATGGTTCTCCAGGATCTGGATTGAGAATCACTGCCCTAGAACTTATCTGAGGACTGCATCCCACATTTTTATTGTATTTTGCCCTTTTTCCTTGAGGTCCACCTATAACATTTTTGTGGTTTTTACAAAAAACAGTAGCAATTAAATTGTACATAATAATTTTCTAACCTCTCTTTATGTATTAGAATTAAACAGGCTGTTTTTGTTACTGTACCTTTAAGACGTAATGTGCTTTTAAGATGTAAATGATCTCTGTTCTGATTGGTTGCTCTGTATTCATGGCTAAAACAGTTAGGTTAATATAAAGAGATCTTATTCTAAACAATTTTGGAGTACTTTATTTGGTCCCTTCATCATGAACTGTTCACACAATGTAGAGGACGTCGGTTCAAATTGTGCAAAAAATAAAGATTACAAAAAATAGAGATACATGTTTTTTTGCACAGTGATAGTTATGGATGCAGCAACAGGTGGTGTTTATTGACAACAACTTGGGGTAAACTGTGTAAGGCTGATCAGGCAGATATGTGTAAATGTGGTAGGTTTTTGTGATAATGAAGTGTTCAGACCTTAGATATTTACAAGGATTATGTTATGGTCTGTTTAAACCCAAGACATTAATTGAGATAGTAATAAGCTAAATATAAACGAAAGCATAATTTATAGGGTACTTTCTGTTGGGAGGTGGCCGTCACAAACCCTAACTCCCATATTTTCATGCCACCACTGAAGCATAAAGGCTGTGTTCAAAATAAGCTACTACACACTGCTTGCGTACTAATTGTGCCCAAAAGTACTATGTAGTATGCAGTTTGTGACCAACATGAATTCCTTTAGTATGCCTAAGATACCTGGATGATGGCCAAATATTCCAGTACGTAGGCTATATTCATGATATGCTGCATTCCAAAATGCAGCCTGGTTTACTCTGAACACTTCAATATCCTTTTATGGATACATAAATACAATGAAGGGAAATAATTTGTCCTCCTACTTAACTCACTTTGCTCACTTCAGAATATATCCGTGTGTTGCTAAAGACCTGAAAAAGAGCTGAAAAGTGGCTATCAACGTTTGCTAAGCAGTGATCGGAGAGCTGAGGAAATTGGGGCGGGTTTTGAGATCAGTCTGATTGGCTCAGTCCCTTATGTTGACAG
This sequence comes from Colossoma macropomum, assembly GCF_904425465.1. NCBI lineage: Eukaryota > Metazoa > Chordata > Actinopteri > Characiformes > Serrasalmidae > Colossoma > Colossoma macropomum. The sequence goes on from NW_023494798.1 coordinate 19,129,032, forward strand.
TCTGGTCACGCCCCTTTCCTGTAGCACGGCACACAAATTTTGTCGTATGCTGGATACTGTATAATATATTACTATGAAGAATAGCATACAGTACACAGTATATACTAGTGCAGTGTGTTGTGTAGTAGTATGCCATTTCAAATGCACCCAAAGAGTTTTAGTCCATAGGCAAAGCCTTATTGTGGCCACACCCTTTCATTTTAGAACAGGAAGTGAGACTGCATCCCTGACGCTAATGACCAAAATACAATTTAAAAAATAAAATTTAAATAAAATTATCTGCAATTATCTGCAAATACTTTTTTTCCTTTCAATGAAAAAATATTATGATTAATTTTTTGTGTGTACAAATGTTCAAAGCTGTGTTTTGAGTCATGTTTAAAATTAGCTAAAAATGTCACTTTTGAAACAGTCACTACTGAAACATTAGTAAAGTTTCAGCAGTGTTATTTTTTCTTAGTGACAAAATGGTATGTTACATCGTTTGGTTTAATAAAATCAACATAATTTAGGCATAAAATACCTCAAAAATTCTCTCTCTCTCTCTCTCTCTCTCTCTCTCTCTAAAATGACTTCAAATAAGATCTTGGTTCATTTACTTCCATTTATGCTGTTTTCTCCTGTAAAGCTAATTTCCTTTTGAAATCTCATTTTAACAACTTTCCATAAAAAGATATTTCATATTATTACAAATAAACATAGTGTCATTGATGCAAAGCCCCACTCTTTTTCCCTGTGGTCGTCTGCACGACCTAAACCTTCACTTTAAAGAATGTATTTGTTTATCAAATTTCATTGTTACAATAATGCTAAATTATTTGAATGAAAAAGTTTGAAACACTAAATACATATTTGGAATGCACAGGCTGCATTCCAAAAGCTGTTCTACAGTGTAGGTGGGCTGCATTTCTAGACCACTACGTCATTGAAGGCTGTTCCAATTGGAAGGATCCTTCAAATACAGCCAAGAAATGCATCCTACATTCTGGCCATTTTTGAGGATGCCGCCTATTCTTCATGGTCTTCTGTCATCCATAACCCTTTGTGCATGCGTCTGATCTATAGAAAGTTTAAGAGAAATAAAGGTGAATGAAACCAACTTCTACACATTGTACAGTAATATATGCAGTATGCTATTTCTATAGTTGTGGGTGTGTATTGAATGCAGGGTAAGAAATGCACCTGCTTTTAGTGAGTTGAACAGTTTAATTTGCAGGATAGCATTTAATTGCATAGTAATTAAAACTCTTTCTGCTACATTACATCACTGACAAGTTTACTGTCATTCACATCAGCATCATTTTCTCCTATAAATTTCTCCTTTCTGCCGAGGAGAAAGTGGCCTTGGTCCACTGCTCTGTTTTGCGTAACGTATTAGAGAGGAGGAGCCTTCATAGGACAGAGCCACCGAGGACCCACCTTTCTTGGCTGCAGCTGAGCCTTTGAAATGTAGCTACAGTATCAGATGAGAGTAATCACAGTCATATTTATTCAGTCATAGATGAGGAATAACCTGTTATTTAATAGCTCAGCCAATTAGATAGAAAAAGCACTCCCATCGTCTCTCCTTCCCCCCCCTCTCTGTGTGTGTGTGTCTCTCTCCTTCTCTCTCTCTCACATAATTAAGAACTCCTTTACCTATAACCATGTTAAAGTAATTCAGTTTCTTTCTTTTTTGTGACTTTTTTCTTTTTACCTTCTGCATTTTAAGTGGCTAATTCAGTTCTCATTTCAGCGCTGATGATCATGGAAAGCAGTGCTTACTTTGTGTGCTGCTTTTTAGTTTGCATAACACCATTTCAAGCCTTTAAATATTTAACATGGAGAAAGAACATGTTAAGACTTACTAAATGTAAGACAACTGTGATTACCATCAGTGAGGTCTTTTAGTATGAAGTATGTATAGAGCACAGCCTAAAAGCAGATACATTTATCTTTCACAAGAAAAGTAATTTCAAAAATATTAGAGCAAAGATTAAAAAATAATAATTAATAATAATTAATTCTTTAGATCAGCTTCAGCTTGGAGTAACAGCATGGCCTGTTCTTCTTGTGTTACATATTATGACCGTTCAGCTCTTTCTTACAGGGTGAAAGTGGTCCTGTTACAACTTTAGCGGTCCTGCACACGCTCGGTTGTTGGGAACAAGTAAATTCCTGTCGGCTGGCACAGCTACCATTCACATTGGACTGAAGGAGGTTGGTTATGTAAGGGCCTCTTATGCTGTCATCTTGCAAATGAAGATTTATATCAGAAGATGAAACCCTCTTGCATGAAGGCAGCCATGACACCGAGGTTAAAAAAGACAAGATTTAGGAGAGGCAGTGTCGATGGGCTTTTTTGGCATGCCTCCAGGGCAGAAATAAGCCACATTAGAGGATTAGTCTCTGGGTTTGGAACTTCACTGCACTGTAAAATATAAGCCTGGTGTCCTTGAAACCGTGCTTGTCAAACATGTTTCATGCTGTGCACTTTTAAACTACAAACCGCACAGGCTGCTATGGCTAAAAACTTTCTGACTGACAGAAGAGTGGCGATGCCTCCAGAGACCACTGAAATTGTGCGTCCTTCTATAATCGGGGGTCATACCCATATTAGGATGTCCGGGTAGATTTCTCTTTGGAAGAAATGAATGGTGTTTTTTCGCGCCCTGTGATAAACACAGTGGTTCCAAACAAGATATTTTGTCCTACATACATTTTTCTCCAGAATGTCAGTGGATCTTCTGAATTATGAGGTTATTTAGCCATCAAAATACAAATTGTAAATAGTGATATGTCATTGCACAAAGGTAGATCTACTATAAAACTTGAAGCTGCACTATGTAAGTTTTTGTTAAAATTGAAAGAAGAAGCATTACTGAGTCACTGAGTCAGCCTGTAATAATCATTTTAAAGTCAGACGTGTCAAGTCGGATTTCAGAGGTTTTTTAAACCACGTCAGGTCTTTATGTATTACTGTCACACGCATAGTCAAAAAGAAGCTGTGGCTTGATGTTTATGTCTCAAATCAGCAATATATTTATGAAGATATGATGACAATAGTAGATAATTCACTTACATCCTCAGAAGAAGTTTTGGCTGACTTCTCCTTGAACACTTTTTCAACACGCTCACAGTCATCACATTCATCCATTTAGGGAAGGGGTCCGAAGCACAACCGACGTTACAAAATGTTCTTCCACATGTTTGCAATTACACATTTCCACCAGAGAGGTCGCCAGATCCCCAAATCTTAGATACTGTAGCTTTAAACACTATCATATATCAGCATCAGCTACTCAAACTGTTGGCTGCTCCTGCCAAAGAAACTTAATTGCCAAAACTTTTTTTTTGTTTTTCTGAGGTTGCCAGTCTGTTGATGGTATATCAGTTTAGTGTGCAGATGTTAGGTCACTGGATGCTTTAGTGGGACTTACAAGTAGCAATAATTATATGTTGGCTCCTGAATAACCTCGTAATTCAGAGGATCTGGAAATGTCCACACATCAAATCAAGTTTAGAACTATTTTTCACAACAGCCAGAATCTTCAAAAACACCATTAATTTCTCTCATGGAGAAAACAAGCTTAGACCTGGAGTTCCTAATATCGGCACGATACCAACTAGAGAATGACGACACAACTTCAGATGTCTACTGAACTTACAGCTGTAAAGGAATGCTCTTTTTTACCCCTCTCGAGTGAAGAAAACGCAAGCAGTGATCAAATGAATTGATTCTTTAGCGTAGGTCGCACTCCTGTGGAGCAGCAAACGCAGTCCTTTCACAGTCTGCTTGGACACACATGATTATAATGTATGTTAACCTGAGCTAGACTCTCCTGAGCCATTTTTCTTTGATGTAAGATGATGAGATCAGACCATAGACTGCCATCTGCTGGTTATTACACTTAGACATGTCTGTGTAGGTGTAAATGTTCACTTTTAAATGAATGAAAATGCAGCCCATATGTTACTTTTGAAAAGTTTTTTTTTATGTTTTTTAAATGCTGTGGTCATCCTGGGTAAGATGGTGGATTTTGTAAACCAAAAAAAATAATGCATGACTGGGGGATCAGAACAGAAGGGATAACATATGGGTTATTTAATAATGAAAAATGAGCTCTTAAGTATAATCAACACATCTGAAGCTCTGATATGATAAGCTGTAATTTAGCTGGGAGAGCCGAATTGATTTGTCTGAGCTGAGGAATGCACTTTAAAGCCGACTGGGCTCTGTGCATTTTGATTCAAGGCAATCAGAGCGCGCTCAAGCCGGACCACTGTATAATCTCAGCTGTGTTGTTTCCTGTGTTGCTTGCTGGTTTCCGTGCTGGCGTGGTGCTACTATGATGTTCAAAATACAGCTTGCTCTTAGTGGAGTAGAGAATTCCCCTTCTGTGAAATGTGAGAAGGGTAGCTTTTTTTCCCCTCGTATTGAATATGTGCTAATCTCTGATGAGGCAAACTGTGGACCAGGGCCTCATGCCAGTCATCGAATATCTCTACTGGCACAACAGGGTGGGGAGGATGACATATTCACACAGATCTGCTCATAAAATCTGAGAAACGGAGGAGAGTTCAGGTCCATCTGTCTCTCTGCACACACTGTTTAAACAACTGGCACTGCTTCAAAAGGTCACATGCTCCGATATGATATAGGAGCAGATGTGGTCAAGCAGAGACCAGGGTCTCTCTCTCTCTTCAGCTCTCTCTCTCTCTCTGTCTCTCTCTCTCTTTTTCTCTCTCTCTGTCACTCATTGCCCTCTCTTGCCCACTCTTGGCCTCACAGGTTTTGCTTCAATAAATTCTGTTCTTTCTGAATGCTTTCATGGAGAACAATAAAACTCAATCATCATAAATTACACAATAAAACCACTTTTAACAAAGGCAGACTTTGGCTCTTGTATGGGTCCATAAATTATGACCCACGTAGAATTAAACCTGACCTCATCTGATTTTTATTCCCATTTTGGCATGGCTGGACAGATAAGGTATGTCCTTTACAGACAGTAGAGATTCTCCAAAATTCCAAATTAACTCAAGTTTATTTATATTTTTCATTTAATTTCCAGTTTAAAAAGCCATTGAGCACAAGTTATTAATTTTTCCCTCTCAGAAAAAAGCAAAAACATGTATTTAACAGTAACGTACATAGAAGCTTCAACAACTAAATATAATATCAAAATTTCAGTATTTATTGTGTCCACTCTTTGCCTTCATTACAGCTTTAATTCTTATCAGGATTCTTGCTTTCAGTTTTTTGAAGAATTGTGCAGGGATATTTTTCCACACCTCCAAAGTTCAGTCGTAGAAATTGGTTGCATTTTTTGTGTCTCATGATCAAATTAATCCCAAACACATTCAGTGATGTTAAGATCTGGACTCTGGGGTGTTGTTCTGAGAACACCAGCAACTTCTTTGTTTGATTTGCAAATTTGGCTTCTTGACAACTATGCATACATTCGGATCCACAGCATTGAGTTGTATCTGATGATATATAATATATATGTATGTGTAATGTGTGTGTGTGTGTGTGTGTGTGTGTGTGTGTGAATATACATATGGTATCTTTTTTGACCAGCTGCCCTGCATTGTGCCTCATTTAAAAGCAAAGCTAAAATATCTGAACAGTCCAGACTAAACTGCTGTCGGTTGAGTAGGCGGATATATGTAAATGTATTGGTTTGACATCACAGAACCAATGAACTAAAAATGGCAATTTTAGCAGCTGTGTTCCATATGTGGATTGCGTGGACTGATAACTGAATGATACATTCTGAAAATACACAGTGTTTGCATCCTAAATCCATTCATTTTTTTGGTGAGGATATTTTTTCATGACATGGAACATTTAACCAACACTGATTTTTTGGAAAAACCTGCTCATGAATATTATACACAAGTTTAATAATCCATAATCCATTCATTTTTCCTAGTTTTATACCACACGTGACATAGAAGTTTAGAAATGTTGTCTCCCACTCTCTGCTAGCACGTGCTGCGGCTGCAGGCCAGTTGATAGTGATTGCATCAAGCTGTGGACAGCGGACTTGGCAGCCTGGCAGTTGTGTGGCCAGATTGACTTTCTTTGTCATTGGAATAGTTATTGTTTAGTTGAGGTCTCTTGGACAGCCCATCCATAACAGATGTTAATCATATCAAGTGCTCACACCTCCCTAAGAACCCACCACACACCCAGCCATTTCCACAGCAATGAGACGCTAATAAATCTACGTACTGTAATCTAATCAGATTTCCCTGAAATGCACCCAGCTCTGAAAATGAGCTCAGCTCTGCATACAAGGCAGCTGCAGCACCAGCAACGGGGACTAGAACGTTGTCACGAAGCACAACCCAGTTATCTTCACACCTCTTGTGTTGCTGATGAGCTGAATACGAGCTAGCTGTTGATTGAATCTCAAATAGCACGTCAGTAAATGCAGCAAGTGAAAATCATCAAAGTCTCTTCTCCCCTGCCAGGCTCTTGACTCGGTTAGCAGTGTTTGGCTGCTGTAACGCTGATACGGTTCCCAGCTGCAGATGCTGATGGACCGTCTGGCAACAAGCTCGTCATGATACGACTGCGGATTTTATCGTATTCACCTGTGAGGACATAACTTTCCTTCTTCATCCACAATCCTTCTGTCTTTAATGGGATCAAATTGGACACTCGCATGAGGAAAATCTCAGTTATCTACCATCTCAGTACCAGAACTAACATTACAAACCCACTATCACACACACCCACATTCTCCATCTTTCAGACACAGTCGCTCCCTCTCTCTCTACACAATCTCTCTCTCGCTCTCCCTCTCTTTCTCACTTCTTCTGCCTTACTGTCTTTCTCTCTATCTCTTGTTTCATCTTTATGCTCTCTTCCTCTCTCCATCTATGCCCTCTCTTGTTCTCTGTCTCTCTTCCTCTCTCTCACTCACTGTTGCTTTCTGTCTCGCTTGTTTGCTCTATCTCTCTCTCTCACTTTGTCTCCATTGTCTTTTTCTCCCTCCCACTATCTGTATACAGCTCTCTCTATACCTCTTTATCTATACCTCTCTCTTTACCTTTTTCTATCTATCTATCTATCTATCTATCTATCTATCTATCTATCTATCTATCTACCTCTCCCTTTCTCTGGCTCTCAATCTATACCTCTCTCTGTATAAATCTCTCTTTCTCCTTCTCTGTCCATACTACTCTCACTTCCCTCTCACTCTATACCTCTTTCTCTATACCTCTCAACCTTTCTCTCTCCCTCTCTCTCTCTCTCTCGCTCTACCTTTTTATCTCTCTCTCTCTCTCTCTCTCTCTCTCTCTTTCTCACTCTCCCCATACCTCTCCCTATCTATCTATCGATCTATCTATCGATCTATCTATCTATCTATCTATCTAATCTCTTTCCATGTCTCTGTCCATCACTACTTTTTCTATTTATATACCCGTATCTCTCTATCTCTCTCTCTCTCTCTATCTCTCTATCTCTCTCTCTCTCTCTCTGTTCTCCATCTTTGGTGGAGTGAGGCAGACAGCTCTGTGTGGTCCCTGCTGAGGTCTGGAAATAGCAGAGTGTTTTTGCTGTGCGGAGGCTCAGGAGAGCAGGCCTGGGATTTGGAGAGGTGTTACAGAACTAGAGGGACTCATATGACTAACATAGACCGGAGGGATGTCAGAGCGACTATTCACGCGTCTGTTTCACCTCTATTTTTGGTTATTGTTGTCTTACAGCTGGCTGTGTACATGCACCTGCGTGCTCAGTGCACTCCAGCTGCAGAGAGAGCCAGTGACAGAACATGTTCTGCTCCTTGAGAGATGCTTCTCTGTACTCCCTTGTTTCTTTCTCTTTTTTTGCATTCAAAGGCACACTTTTGAGAGCAAGCTTATGGTGAAGGATGTTCCTAAAAAGGTAACCAGACATCTAGTGCAGAGATAGCATGCAGCCCACATGCACTCAGCACTTAGCTCTAAACTTTTTTTTTCCACATTGAGGTTGTTCAGTATGAAGATGCAGTGCAGGCTTTGTCTTCTGCAGCCTACATGCTTTATCACCCGTCACGATGTGTGTATGCATGCATGACAAATGTGTGTGTGGGGTGCCCATGTGTAATTATCGTTTACCTGAGACCACTGAATCCATCCAGCATGGTAATTTGTAGGTTTAAATTACAGTGCTGTGTACTGGAACAGAGTTCATGTCTGGAGTAAGGTATAGTAAAATAAACACTTTGTACAGTGTGGGGGCTGCAGTGCCTCCCCATTGCCATAAGCAATGGTATATACTGTGCGGTCCTTATAGTATGTGAACAGCCATATTCCCTGCTTTAAACTGTAACTTTTCATATCACAAATAAATGTGATGTAAAAATGATAGTATACTGTCTTGAATTAGTATGGAATGTTATTATGGAAAGAGGGCCTCAGGGGTGTAATTGTACTGTTTATCATTGTTTCAAATGGAATATTTTTAGCAGTAAAAGATTTAGGAGTCTAATTTGTGGCAGTAATATTTAGATGCAAAGCACCTTTTTAGATCTTTTTCACTCACTCAGGTTTGGCAGGCCCATTCGCAATGTTTCATTCACATTATATCCCTTATAGATAGGGAAGTTCACTAAAAAAATTCTGCACCCACATCACTTAAGGCCACACACACATGCAGTACAAAAGCACAGCTATACAAAGAATACAAGGGCCCAGATACACATCAGGCTCATTTTTACACCCTACTCATACAACTTTAATGGAATAAAACATCAGCATCATTTATGAATTTACCATGTTTGGTGTCAACTAACCAACTCTTCGCAGACTTACTGGTGTTCAGCTAGTAGACAAGGTGAAAAAAGGCTAGACTATGTTAGCAGAGGTAGCAGACGATTATCATCGGTCTATTGATCTTAAAGACATGTTTATCTTAAAGAATGACTGCTTTTCTCTGTTTTTAGCCACACATGATCTAATATGGCTTTTTGTAGTCTGGGTTTAATTTAATGGAGTAATGGCAAAATGCTGAGTGGCAAGAGAAATTGAACAGTACTCAGAGTCACTGAGTGCTGCCTTTTGTTGACACCAAATGTCAGAGCTAGTGTCTGTGATGTGACATGATGTGTCTGGTGTGCACTGGTCTTTAGATTCTTTTGTGTGATTTTAATCTTTGCCTACATAGTTTAAGTACTGATGGTATCTGTTTAATGGATTTCATTTCTCATGATTCAAATGGAATGCTGTTCTCTTTAACAGTTACCTACCTACTTTTGATGAGTATTACAATTTCACCCTGGCCCTTGTCTTTGTCTATATAACAGTCTCACAGGAGCCTATGGCTAAGTCTACATTTGCAAATATAACCTCTAATAGTAGGCTTACTTTCTTTATGACTGTATGTCTTTTACACTTGATGCTCTACAAATCAAGCATGACAATCTTGTGAAATAGTTAGGCAACTTTATTCAGTTTCGCAAGTTTCACTGTGCTACACAAATATCTTGTTTTTGTCTTGGTGAGGGTGTAAATAGCAAATAACATTAACTATTTATAAAAGGTCCAGTCACTGTCCAGGCTAGCTGGGCCTAGCAGAGTATCTGGGCTGCTACCTGTACTTCGAATCCATAATGGCCCTGTTTGTTGACTGAAGAAGACCCAACTGTGAAGTTACACCACATCATACCACAGCAATTAGAGGCAAGTTAATAGGTCTATAGATGCAAGTGTTGTTTGTATTTATATGGTATGTGTGTTGCTCTGTGAGGCCATTGTTTAGTTAACGTTAATATTAATGGCAGGAAGAGTGTAGGCTGTGGCTCATTGCTTTCAGGTGTGAAGTTTCGTGTGTGCAAGATTAATAATATAAACGTTCAGAATGGCAGCAACGCATAGCTGCTGGCATGCATTACGCTTTACATCACTGTGTACACACCTGCTTAGTGACACCATCACACTTCTCTCTGATCACTCAGATTACAGGGTTTGAGTGGGATGTTAAGCAGGTTTCTCTTTTTCTTAGATTAAATACAGCTATTTAGGTCTCTCCTGGTTTACCTCCAGCTCATCAGGTTGCTAACTAAATCATTTTGTTGGGGAAACCCTAGTTCTTGTGGCTTAATCCTGGATTGTAATCTGACAGATTTATAATGTCAAAATGATAATTGTGACCACAAATTGAAATTAGTTAAGCATTTCTTTCAATATAGGTATTTATATTCAAAAAGCTTGCTTGCTTTGACTCAGTACACTCTTCCTCATTATGACTGCCCTAATGAGCCTTAATTTCCACAGCTCTTTTTTTCCCACAGCTCCTTTCAAACACCAAACACCAAACTTCAGCTCCCCAGCATTTAGCTAGTTAGCCTATATCTGGCTGTATACCCTATATCAGTGGCTAGCATCCATAATAGCTGCCAAGAAAAAAGTTTTGTAAAAGACATTTTTGTGTTGCTTGCAGTGGAAGATGTAAATCCCTCCCACCTTATGGAAAAAACAAGCTGCCCTCGCAAGTGTACTCCTGCAAGATTTAAAACACCAACACCCACATCAGGTGTGCTGTCTGCCTTGGGCTCTGACATGCTCAGGCAACATCAGCACCATGGACACCTGTGAGCACTATGTTCATTTCTCTGTCTTAAGGGTCTCCAATGCAGATTATTGCACACCAAGTAAGTCTCTCTGGTCAGGACTCGCACCAAGGAGCCACAGCTGGTACATCAGCAGAATGTGTGTGGGTTTCCGAGACAGCTGCTAGAGCTTCTGATGAGGAAGGCGATGAGGAATCAAGCTTCCTTTCTGCTCCTGTTGCCCAACCAATGGCTCCAGGGGCTGACAGCTATGATGCAAACAGGACAACACTACCACCTCTGTTGAGTGTGTGGAAATGTCACATGGCCTGATTGGAATTCTGTAACCAGTTCCCCTTATGAAGGGAAGTGGCTACACAAAGGGAGAGAAATGCAATATGGTTCCTACTGTTCTTCCCTGAATGCTGAGAGAAGGTCATCTGTTCCTGTAGTTAGCCTTTCTTTGCCAAAAATCCTGTCCAGGAAGAATCTGTGCTAGATTGGGTGGTCAAGGCAAAAAGTGCATTTTCTCATTTGCCTCTAATCAAGCTTCTCGTGGCATTTTTCTTGCATCTCGGTGAGACGACTGTGACTTAGACTGGCCCAAGTCCCCCTCTAAGTCTGATAACTTCCAACAAAAACTTCTACTCCTCAGTCGCTGCGTCTGTGAAGCCTTCTAGTGTCACAACTTCGGTCAAAGAAAAACAAAGTGAGCTGGAAAAGGAAAGGCTGTCCTTGTCAGATTACTGCTGATCTGATAACATCTGCATTGTGACTGATTGCTGCCTGTGCTTGCACAGATGTGTTGCTGTGTGTTGCCATTGTGATGCAGGAGACAGCATGATTGCTCATGCCTTCTAATATGTCTCCTGGATGTTCCTGTGGAGGCTAAAGGCCTTTTTTGGTTCTGCTGTTCTCACCATACAACAGCAATGTGAGGACAAAAAGAAAGAGGGTAACGCCGTGCAGAAAGTCTGCGAGGGAAGTGCAGCCATGACTGCCCCTCACCTTCAATGTCCTTCAATGACCTCTCAGCTTGGCTGAATCACTTGGACACCAAGGATCCTTGGGCCAAGCAACTTGGCTCCTGCTCAACCTTGAAAGGAACAAGTTTTGTATGCCTAAAAAGAGAGACATTTGTCCAGCCATATATGTGTAGGGAAAGTTTTGTGTCTGGTCCATCTCAGTCAGGTTTTGCCTCAAGTGTCTAGTGGCATTGGCTCTGACAGTCTGGCTGCATATACATGAGAGGTTTCAATGATGGATTCCTTCTCTCAGTTTTTTTATGCATTTGTATTATAGCAGTGGAACAGCCTTTGATGACTTAGGGCTTTTTGATAGAAAACATCCTGAACAGCTGAGGATGGGTGTTGAGCTAACAGTTTATTTGGCCCTTTTGCCCCTTTCTGAAAGGTCTTTATGTTCTTGTCCAGACGAAGAATGTCTCAATGGTTGTAAATATCAACCTATGAGAGGGTACTCTGGTCCCATCATTTTCACACTTTGCCGCACAGACTAACTGTGTGGAAAGGAGCACACATTACACCACTGAAAGCCATTTACATGTCTGAAGTTCTAAATTAAGGGGTGGATCTATTGTCATGCAGAAATCCCTGCTTTATGGAATGGAAACCGCACAAAGAAGTGGTGAATCAGATCACTCAGAATGTCTCAGTAGTGTCAAGGTAGCGGATCAGACGTCACATACCTGGGCCTTTTATGATGTAAATAGTAAATGTTTGAGGAGTAGAAAATTTCATGCTGTAAGAAAACTAGTCCTCAGGGCCAGACATGATCTCATAACGAGAATACACATCTGGTGACAACTTGTAAAATTTTTGTTGTGGTGGCGAAATCTGCCGCTTACAAGGCTACACCCATAGGCACTTCCTCTAAAACCAGCCCCTAAATTCCTCAAGTCTATGCACTTTTAATGTTCAGAGGATGATCTAGAACACAAATAAAACAACATGCTAGCTACCAAAACACAGTCCACAAATGTATCAGCCAATTCGTTCCACATCTTATTTACTTCAGCTGTATTGTTGCAAGCATCCCAGACAGATGCAAGTAACCCATTGTTACTTGTTTACCACCTGTGAAGTGATGTCTTCTAAGACTAAAGTGTACTTTGGGTTAAAGTGAACAGTCAATTGAAGAGGCAATGTTTATTTTTAATGTATTTATAACGCAAGTCTTCTCCACATATGAAACATAATTAATGCTTAATTTAAGTCTTATTTGCAGACTTTTCAGCCATGCATCAGTGGCACTAAAAACACCTTCTTGATGGCGGACTATGTTGACAAGCACACCATCACCCCTACTTTTAGCGCTGCTTTCACGAAGCATTGGAGTGATTTAGAAACTTTACAGTCAGTTTGTTCCCACCCTGTTCCTACCCTAATAAGTCTAATTCCATTTTGTTATGAGATCACCTCTAGCCTTTTGAAACTATAGAAGAAACAGAATTATATTTGGAACTTGAAAATGCATCTTATGGAAAGAGTTGAGGATGGTTGGGGTTGGTTGGATAGTGACTAGTCATGTTTGATAGACTCATAGTGTCATTTGTTTTTTATCTGATCTCATTATTGCTTAGGAGAAACTACAGAGATATTATAGAGATCTTTTTTTTTGTTTTTCTTTCCTGTGGGTTCATCCAGTATACAGGTTGAAATATTGCTAAAGGTATGAGTTTTGTCAGCCTTCATACTGTTATATAATAAACAAGCATAGATAGTGCAGTGAACACATATTGCAAAAGACACTAAGTTTAGCGTGTTTAGCTGAATGTCTAGTGGCTCTGAATGGAGTCAGGGATGTTTCAGTCACGTTTCAGTAAAAAAAGTCCCACATCAGTTTGTTGTCAAGTGAGCAGACATTAGCAAGAAATATGTAAAGAATTGCCTTCGGCCCACTCGTCGTTTTCTCTTGCATCACCTGCAGCACCACCTCTCTCAGTCAGCTGCATCAGACGACACTGTGGTCTCAGATATTGGTCCTCGCATTGAGCTGACCCAAGAAATATAGACATGTTCAGTTCTGTTTTTACTATTTTGCACTCAAAAAATATTTTAAACTCACTTCAGCTGTGAAATAGGGTTTTCATCAAAATTGATTCTAAAAAAATTGATATATATATATATATATATATATATTATATATATATATATATATATATATATATATATATTGCTGCTGTCGGAACAAAACCTTGTAACCAATTTTTGACATAGTTTGAAAATGCCTGTTGACCTTTACATTGTGTGTAAATTCCGTGTGAATGGACCAAAAGAAATGGCTCAAAAACTTCTGGTTACATTGACTTACATTAAAAGTAAAATATGTTTATTGCTTCTCCTGCAAAGTGTCTGTGTAATATAAAAATACAATATACAGTCAGAAATTTTTAGTTATATTGTGTTAAACGTTTTTGGCTATACAACCTACTGCTATTTCATAACTAGGAGATGCTATCATTTCAAACAGAATCTTGTGATTTGGAATATATGGTTACAACAGTGTGATGAATGTTTTGGAAGTTGGCTGTTTAAATAGATTTGTTCTCTCTCTCTTTGTTTATGTCAGTCTTGTTGTTTGCTCAGCGCCGCTGGTCTTGTAGCTCCAGGTTGCTTGACATCGTGTTGGACTGCAGTCTCTCTCAGCTCCTGCAGCTGATCAATCAGAACAGCTCTCTGCTCTCTCAGATAAGCACATAGTTTCAGCTCACTAATGCAGCATGACCGCCAAGCCTCCCGATCCAGGCAGAGGTCCCGCACCAGCTCCACAGGGGGGCTGCTCTCTGCTCTCTCTCTGCAGACTGCTCAGGCAGACTTGGGCATGACCATCCCTGTACACTGCCTCACTCTGGAGCCCTCCCAGGCCTGCGCAAGCCCCATCAGCAAACTCCAGAGAGGGGAGCTGGCATGTCCATGTGCATGTGACTGTGACAGCACACAGCTCGGCTCTCTCTGCAGGGCATGTGCATGTGTGTGTCTATATGAGGGAGAGAAAAAACGATTCAACTGTATGCTTTCTTGTACAGCTGAAATGAATGTGCATTTTTTATTCATATATGTTTGTATGTGTGAGCGCTGCACTAAAAGCCCTGTCAGACAGACTAATCCCTTGTGAATCAATGTGCTGTCATTGATATTAATTTTTATTAGGCTCATAACAATAGAAAAGGGCTAAGATGTGTCACAGATGATAAAGAGAGGCACTATAAACAGCTCTGAACAATTAAAGCTGCTGCTTTAATATCTGCTGCGATCGATGTGGATGGCTGTGTGCTCCAGGAGCTGTTTGCTGATAATTTGCAGTTTGTGCGTTTACAGTATGAAACTATACATTTTGCACAGTATTTTCCAGACGTTGGATAAATGTGCGTGCATGCATTCGTTCCATGCCTGTGTCGTAGCGGGCAACCTGCCAGCCTCTCACTGTATTATTTATGAGCGCACAAACTGCATCAAAGCTGAGGAAACAGGAAGAATAATGCCATATTAGAACTGTTCCCCTTGGGAAGTGAAACACTCAAAAACCTGCTCCCTCAGACACATACTGTACCATGTAACACTGTGTCCTAACTGACTTATGCTCTGTAGGCGGTGGATGTTCTTTAGCATAAGAGCAAATGCTTCTGACTGCTGGTGTAATTTGGAATAAAATAATTTGACATACACACTGTCAAAGTTTCAAAATGTACCATTCACTCCCCAGACAATACAGTCCCTATGTGAATGTTAAACTCCAAAAAAGCCCATTTTGAAATGATTGTTTTGTGATGTCATGAAAAGCAATGCATTTACATACATACAGGTGTGAAATCAAAGGAAAGGCCTGAATAAATGAGTTGGAAAAACATAATGAGTGCAGATGCTTCCAGACAGGAGTACTGCATGACACAATTAAGCAATTAAAAGGCCCATATCCTACATTGTCCTTGTATTTTAATATATTCCCTGAGGTCCACTTATAATGTTTGTGTGGTTTTATGCACCAAAAACAGTCAAAAATTCATTTTTACATTATCATTTTGCAACCTCTTTTTAGACCTTAGAATTAAACGGGCTGTTGTTCCTGTGCCTTTATGATTGTCAGATGACCTCTGTTTTGTGCCTGGACTGCAACACAGTGTAAAAGAGTGGAATGAAACTGCTGTAGGCTGAATGTGATGTTTTGCTTGACATCACAAAAACTCAGAATTCAAAACAGGCTGTTTTTGCAGCTTAGTTCCCATATGGACTGTATGGGCTGGGGAGTGAACTGTATGTTTTGAAACTTTAACAATGTTTACATACTACATCAAACTCTTTTTATTTCAAAACAGTGAGGAAAATTCAGTTTTTCAGAGCTGGGCCTTAACATGCTGCTATGCTATGTGACTTGTATAAGACCCAGTTGCCCTTGATTTTGTATTGTGACTTTGAAACAGGAATTATTATTGGATGGCAGGAGCTACAGACACAAGCGAAATGTGACTAAAATGACATCTGAATTTAGATCTATGGGAAAAACGTCAGTAAAAATTGTTGAAAATTAGCTTGAGTTGGTCTGTTTGTCACCTTAGAGGGAAGGGTCACTGCAAATCAATACAAACTTATTCTGACTGATCACCTTTATCCTATGATAAAACTTTTCCATGCTGCTGGGGCTGATCTACAGGACGCGAGGGGTCACTAAACGGTTTGATTAAAATTATGTAAATCATATACTATGGCAGATACCCGATTTCAACTCAGTAGAACACCTATGGGAGATTTTGGACCAGGGTGTATGACAGTACTCTCCACCCCCATCATCAGAACACCAGTTGAGGGATTACCTTTTGGAAGAATGGTGTTCCATCCCTCCAGTACAGTTCCAGAGACTTGCAGAATCTATGCCAAGGTGTACTGAGGCTGTTCTGGTGGCTCATGGTGGTCTAACTGTCTATATATGCAGTTATTCAGCATTTTAGCCCCACCCATTCACGTTAAAGTTATAAAGCGTGTCTCAGCCTGGACTGCTTTTTGAATGAGGCACCGTACAGGGCAGCCAATCAGGACCCATTTACATTTGATACAGTCTTAAAGACACAGTAACAAAACGAGGTTGTTTGATTCTAAGAGATAAACAAATATTCGAAAATGGTTGAATAAAAATGATTAATGATGTTTTGATAATGTTTTTTGTACATAAAGCAGGGAACAAAATAAAATGCATGTAAAATGCAGGATTAAGGCCATTTAAAGGCTTCTCACTTATGTTTTTGAAGCACCTGGATGTAATACCGTTAATCATTAAGCAGTGTGGCACTGATGTGTGTCGTTTTAGCTCTTATCAGAATGTTCCATGCACGGTATCTCTGTCAACAGCGCAGCTATTTCAAATGGTTCATCTCACTAGTTCAATTCAAAGTCGCTGATTCACAAATACACTGGGGCCATTTACTCACAGTGAAACCACTAGAGAATGCCAGTGTTCATCTCCTTGTTAATCCTGCTGAGAGATCACAACATGTGCGTTTGTGTAATAGCAGCAGAGCCGAGGCTGTGAAAGGCTTCAGATGCTGCTCTTATTATTCCTTAGTCTGTCACTAGTACAGAGTGTCCTGCCTCTGCTCTGGCCTCTGTCCTCACTTCCTCCATGACATTGGCTCTCTCTGCGTCACTGCTGTCTCCCTTGTCTGTCTTTCTCTAACAATTTATATGTCTTTATCTTTTTCCTTTTTTACCCATTCCTTTCTGTTTTTTTTTCATTTTTGCTGTGTTCTGAGCAGCTTCTGAGTGTTCTGCTCTTTATTCACTCTTCACTCTTTTTCTTTTCTTTTCTTTTTTCTTTCTTTCTTCTCTTTTTCATTTTCTTCCCATTTTCTTCCCCACCTCTTTTTTCTCATTCTTCCCCCCCTGCCTTTTTCTATTTTCTCCCTCTTTTTCTGTCTCTCTCCATCTCTTTTTTTCTTCTGTCAATTTTTCATTCTCTTTCTTTTCCTTTTGTCTTTTTCTTTCTTTCTTCTCTCTCTCTCTTTCTTCTCTTTCTCATTTTGTTCCTGTTCTCTTCCCCCCTCCTTTTTCTTCTTTCTCCTTCTTTTTCTCTCTCCATCTCTCTTTTTCTTTTCTGTCAGTTTCTCATTCTTTCTTTCTTTCTTTCTTTCTTTCTTTCTTTCTTTTCTCTCTTTCTTCTCTTTCTCATTTTGTTCCCTTTCTCTTCCTTTCCTCTCTTTCTTTCTCGTTCTCTCCCCCTGCCTTTTTCTTATTTCTCCCTCTTTTTCTGTCTCTCCCTGTCTCTCTTTTTTCTTCTCTGTCAGTTTCTCGTTCTCTTTCATAATAACTGAACGAGGTCTCTCCAAGTTTTCTGTATTTTTCTGAAGGTATTTGCCAGTATCTTTATCTTTTTTCTTCTCTTTCACTTTTTCTTTCACTTTCTTTTCTTTCTCTCATTCTCTTTCCTTTGTTTATCTCTTTTTCTACCTCTTCATTTTCTCCTTTTCTTATCTTGCCCTTCCCCTTTCTCTCTCTTTCTCTTCTTTATCCTTCGCTGTCTTTCACATTTCTTTCACATTTTCCATTTTCTCCCTCTCTCTCTTTCTTCTATCTCTCTATTTTTTCTTTTTCCTCCCACTTTTATTCTCTCTCTATCTCTCTCTCTCTCTCTCTCTCTCTCTCTCTCTCTCTCTCTCTCTCTCTCTTTCTCTCTATGGCATTTGCTCTGCAGGGCTAATGAGAACACTGGCTGACCCGTCTCTTTTCTCTTCCCAGTAAAAACAATACAGTGACTCACAGTCAGTCAGAAGTGCCACTCTTTCTCTCTCTCTTTCTCTCTTTCTCTCTCTCTCACTCTCTCTCTCTCTCTCTCTCTCTCTCTCTCTCATTCTTACTGGGGTGAGCCAGCTCTGAATCAGCCATTGCTCATTCAGTGAGGTCAATCCAAAAGTACAGAGCCCTCTCTCTCTACATGTTAATCACATTGGAAGGGTAAAGCAAAGCTCAGGCAGATTGTGAGTAAAGAGACTGAGCCTCAGGTGTGTTTGGACTGGAGTTTGGGTCATGAGTTCTGTTGCTACTGCAAACCGAGAAATCTGTTCACTTGTAAAAGCTTGATTTTTCACAGAACCATGGATGCTCATCGGAACTAGTCTTATCAAACTGCTTTGCTGTAAATATCTAAAGATTTATATTATATTCCAGGATTCCTGTTAGTTGTGTAATAAAATACATTCTGCATTTCCACTGAGAGATGCACAATTCTTAGAACTTACAGAATCGATTAAAGATCAAGCAGCAAAGCACTGTTTCACCTGCTGCTCCAGGCAGTGTCATAGTTCAGACAATTATGTGGCACAGCGTGCCATTGTTAGATACCTCCTAACTCACACGTTCCCTAAGGAGAATTTTAATGGAGCCTCAGCGTAGTCAGAGTAAGCGTTTTCCCAGATTCCAAAACAATGTCGACAAATCCAGAGCAACTTTGACCCTATTTTTGCTGACAGACGTCCCCCCTCACTCTCTCTGTTCTGACTGCAATCTGCATGCCTGGTTATAGACGGCTCTGTCAGGATTCCTGCGTTGGCTTGAAAGCAATTACAAGCTGAATGACTGGGGCTGTCTGTCAGTGGTATATTTGGCAGTGTCTGGCAGCTGATGGTGAATATATCTGTGCTGTTGAGAAAAAGGAGTCTGAATCCAAACATGGGCAGCTTGAGCCAGTGATTCATCCTCATTCGTTAGCGGGGTAGTCTGTTACGACACCTTGTGCTGCGGAGTAATTAAGGAGGTGTCATAAAATGAGTTACTGTTTCAGCTTTTCTACAGTACAGATAAAACCCCCCTCTCCCAAATCTGACAATTAATATGATAATGAACTCCTGCAGAGTTGGAGATTGGAAGAAAGACATGGATTGGATTTTTATCTCAATCATTTATTTATTGACTTTTTTTACAGTAGATTATGATGATTGTTTTATCGATGGGACTTACACGTTTCTCTACATCAGAGACAACATGCTGCTAGAACTTGTTCATGAAGATGTAGATCTGCTGTTAACTGTCTTAAGTACATCATAAGTCCATTAGTGAAATCTGCTCCCATTGCTGACGCAGGCATTCAGCTGTTCTCAGGGTTGGGATATAATGTGGAATACGTACTCAGAATACAGAATTAAGTATCTGTATTCAGTTCAAGTTACATTTTGTAAAGGCAGTATTCAGGATACAGTTAAGTTTTAAATATATAGGAGAATACTTTTAGAATACTTTTTTACTTTTACCCATGAAAATTAAAAAATACATACTGTAAAGATGTAAACAGCTTCTTTACAAACACTGAAGTTCCTGCTAAAGCCTGAGTAGACTGATAAATCAGTGTTAGGAGTTTTTAATCTCAACATTACTGAAGTCTTGATGGAACTGAACAGTCTTCTCTGTAGTGGACATATTCAAGTGATAAGCTTAGCATTGATGTTGAGCTGCACTCATGCATGCGTTTTGTGGCCAGTTACATACATTTCATTAACTGAAAATCACACAGCTACTCACGTTATAGTCACATTTGCAAGATTTTGTAATTGAGATATGGTGAATTGTTTGCTTAGTTTAAGAGATGATAAAGATGATAAAGAGAGGATTGGGGGAGCAGCAGTGGACTGATGCAGATAATAAGAGCCAAAATAATGTTGAGAATTTTGCAACCCCATTTAAATAAGATAATAATTTCTTGAAACATGTTAAGAGAAGATTTGCATGAAGAAAACTGCCAACGAGGAACAGCGAGAAACAGTGTGCATTAAATAAAAATTACAACAGCAGTTTTTCCCATGTGCCTTATCAATATGCATTCTAAATGTATTCTAAATGTATTCTGAATGCATTAATTTTAATGTGTTGTAATGGAATATTTTCCTGAATACATTTAGGACAGTGTATTCAGTATTCAGCCATCACTACCTTTTTAAAGTATTATGCCCAACATTGACTGCACTCATTCAGCTTGTGTAATTTCCTAGTTTGAAATATACTTCGGATGCAAAAACACAAACGCAAATACAGTGTGTTTTTCTTCTAGTGAAGCTGTATCAGATAAAAGAACAAATGTCAGTTTGTTTACATAGAGAGTTTCTTTCGGTCAACAAACTGCCAAATACATATGTACATAATAAATGAACAGTCTGACTGGCTGCACTGCTGTTTGGCATGTATAGTCATATGCAAACATTTGGACGCCTCTGGTCAAGTTGCATGTTGTTGTGAAAACAAGTTACACATCCTCTACAGAGAACACACTCCTGCACATTTTAATGCACACTTACTGTTTATTTGCTGAAGTTAACATATTGGAAAAATAAAATACATAATCTTATGGCACATTTTATATTTTCCACCATAGCAATTGTGCTCTAAACTAAGCTGACATATAAACGTATATCCACTTATTCAGCCTACAGTAGTATAGCTTTGCCCTTTCTCACTGAAGTTCTAAGGGGTGTTTCAGCCTGGACTGCTTTTTGAAGGAGGCAGCCAACAATGAGGCAACAATACAGGGCAGCCAATCAGAACAGAACTTATTTACATACAGTCTAAAAGGGACAAAGACAGCCTGTTGAATTCTAAGGGATAAAAAGGTTGGAAAATGGTCATGTAAAAGTGAATTGTGACTTTTTTTTCAGCGCTGTAGCCGCAACTAGTCATTCTTTCTAACTAAGACCAAGCCAGTTCTGGTCTAGACAGTTTTGCTAGCTAGTTATCAAGCAAACATTATGCAAGTGCTGTATTAACACTTGCTGCTCACTCTCCTGCTGTCTCTGTCACCCCACACACCCCCCCTTCCCATTTGAAAATGATTATGAACAATAACAATGCTAAACATTTTTAGTGAGTTGAAATATAATTGGGTGGGTATTTATATCGTTTATATACCTAAATGCACTGGGATGAGTTAGAGTGGCGTTAATCTTCTCACTAATGCTCTTGGGGCTGATTACTATCAAATCCTCAAATCCTCACAGTGTTCCAATATCTAGTGTAAAGCCTTCTTAGAAGAGTAGAAGCTGTTACTGCAGTAAAGGGAGGACAAACTGCTACCCTTCACTTCAGAAGAAATGTTGAATAAGCAAGTGTCTGCAAACTTTTGTACGTATGGTTTACATTGCAATGAGTGGAACAAGTGGCAACCCACAGAGCCTTAAATAAATACTGTCTAACTGTAGTTGAAGTTCACTTGGCTGATTGCTTAATGAAGGCTCATTTGAAACTTCTCAAGCTGGAGCAAACACCATGCTAGTTGACCTGTCGTCTCCTACAACTCAGCTTCAAAGTGTTGCTCTAAAAATGTTGGTTTTCAAGGACTGGTGTGTCAGCAGAAGCAGCGCTCATGCATAATGCAGCCCTCCTCTTTCAGACATGAAGGAAACGCACCATTCCTCTGCGCTCACAGATCCCTCATGTGTCATAATGATGCTGGGCTGTTTGTGTGAGGTGCTGCTTAAACAGCAAATCCACGCCATTAGAGCCTTTAATATCAGCTGGAACATTAATACATCTGTATAACTTAAATAACAGACTTGTTTTTTTCTCTCTCTCTCTTTTCTCTGCAGTTATTTCATCTGATCTACTTTCCTTTCCGTTCTTTTCTTAGAATTGGCTTTTTTGTCTTCGATCAACGCACTCACTTACTCTCTCTCTGTCTTTATTCCCCCCCATATGTCTTTCTCTCTCTCTTTCTGTCTCACTTGTTCTCTCACTCTCTCTCTCTTTCTGTTTACACTCTTTCTCTTTCTCTCTTGTCTGCCTCTCTCACTCCCTCTCAAATGCTCTTTCGTTCTCTCCCTCACTTTGTCTCTTGCTCCCTCACTTTTGCTCTTGTCTCGCTCTCTCCCTCTCTATTTACACCTTCTGTCGCTCACTCATTTCTCTTTCTCTCTCTCTCTCTCTCTCTCTCTCTCTCTTTCTCTTTCTCTCTCTCTCTTTCTCTCTCTCTCTGTCTCTCACTCACTCACTCACTCACCACTCTCTTTCTCCTCCATTTCCCTTATAAACAGCACACAAACACAACTGTTCAGTAAAACTCTCTCTCTCTCTCTCTCTCTCTCTCTCTCACAGGTATTCAATCTACCCATTCTCTGTGTTGCAGCAATGTGGGATCAGACACCCCAAACCAGCCCCTTTCTTTGGAAACCTGATGCTGTTTCGACATGTAAGGCTGCTTCTGATTCATTTCACATTTTTCTAAAGGACATCGGCTCGTGACACCTACTCCAATTTCCGTGCTGTTGCAGGCTGTAAAAGTGCCTTTTGTATTCCAGAGGCATGAGACATTATTACGAAAATGTTGTTTATTCTGTTTATATATTTATGTTCATGCTCAACAACTTCACGCTCACAGGCGCATGCACACACACACACACACACACACACACACACACACACACACACACACACACAGACACCCCACACACGGCCTCACCACACACCCAAAGGCTAAAAAAAACAGCCTGTTTCTCAAAACTACAGTAACTGCACTTCATTAAATTTGTTCATTAAAGATGGCTCAGAAGTAATGACTTCTAATACCATGTGATTTCCAAACAGATTACTCTTAGTTTAATTGCTTTACTTGTAGGATGAATATGTAAAAGGGGGAAGATGAGTGGGTGGGTTTAATATTACTGAATTAATGCTTCAGCTTTATGCTGTCCTGCATGCTCTTTTTTCTGTGGGACTGTTTGAATAATAAAGAGGCAGCTTTGATTATTCAGGCCCTGAATGTGTCACAGCCACCACATCACATGTAACGTTGCAGCTGACATATCTCTGCCATGCATTTTCATGATGTCAAAGATGCATGATGTCAAATGAAGTTGATTAGTATTAGAGAGGAGAAAATAGACAAGCCTTGAATGCTGTATGCTGCTATCTAGTCTTCTAATGCCAGACATGATCTCATGACGAGAACATATATCTGGGGACAACCTGTTAAAGTACCCCTAAAGCCATAAATTAAATTGGCATATAATTTGTTAAATATTTTATGTATGATTGCTATGTGCATTAAGCTACTAAAATAGCTGTTTAGGCCTTATGGCTAAGCTAACGTTAGCTTATAGTGCTAACAAGAATGCTGAAGCAAAAGTAGCTCAAGCAAAAACAGCATCAAACAAATACACACATTTACTCACTCAGATTTGAGTGTTTATTCTCTATACTTGTGTCACTGAGCCTTCAGTGGGCTGAAATGAACCTGCATGATGGTGTGTTAAGCTTTTTAGGCTTTCTGGCTAAGCTAACGTTAGCTTCTAATGCTAAAAAAAATATTGAAGCAAAGGTAGCTCAAACAGCTCCACACAAATACACACATTTACTCACTCAGATTTGAGTCTTTATTCTTTAAACTTGCTTCAGTGAAGCTTCAGTGAGTCGGAATGAACCTATGCGGTGGAGTGTGGAGCTGTGCAAGCTCAATGCTACCTGCTGCCAAAACAGCTACACACTGTATTCGACAGCTTTGGAATATAGATTTGACACTGTTATAATTTTAAATATCAATATAATTTGTCTTTAAATTATTCTTTATCTAGCTTACTGAACAGTCCAAACATCTTAATGGAAGATACATTAGCACAGCCATGTTCTGTAGCTGTAAGCAAGTTTCCTGTTGCCACGTAATAATCCGCATATTAGCATGTTTTCACCATTTTTTTGTTTTTCATTTTTTAACACAGTTTGGAAATACCTTCTGCCCTTTACAGTATGTTGAAAATTTCACAATGAATGGCCTGATAGAAACAACCTAAAATAAGTTGGAATAAAATCTTTTTACATTAACTTCCATTAAAAGTTACAAACATTTTGTTTCTTCTTCTATGAAGTTACTGTTCTGGAGAGACAAGGTTTTTGTCCGACAGTGATAATATTTTAGTATACTGGTTCAAGCTCATTCAAAAAACAATGAGAAAAGAAATACTAACAGCTACTTACATCAGAACTGCAAGCAGATTTTTTTGTGCACTGAAATGCACAAAACAGTCAGCATTACTCAACAGATCAGAAGGCGACAAAAACAAATAAATATTTTTGTATATTTATTTTTTGTTTACACACCTAAAACACAGTACTTGGTTTGAGAGCAGTCTTAATGTTTGATGCAATTTTACAGGCTTGTAGTTCAGGATTAGTTTGGGTGTAGTTTTTGAGTAGTATTTGAGCTCATTAAGTTTCAAGCAGTCTGTGCTGGCAAAGTAGTGTCGTTTCTCTGACACTGCGTGTATGAAAAATATTATCTTCTATGAATAATATATCTTCTGTCATCACAGCTCTTAACAATGTGTTTATCATGGAAACTCATTGCGATAACGATGAAACTACAATTTATTGTGCAGCCCTACTTCACACTCAGTTTCTGTACAAGTAGTTCTATATTCCAATCTACATTTAGCCTAAAATTTCTCATGGCTGCCCTAAGATATTCTTGTTATGAGAGCATGTCTGGCACTGTGAGACTGTTATCAAGCACAAGGTTTACAAAGACTGATATGTGTAGAAGTAAACTAAACTAAATTTAGCCCCGTAATACGACATGCACAGTGATATCCTGAATGAACTAACACTTATTATTTACTGTGTTTCCTAATGTCACCTCTTGTGGATGTATGAACTAAATTTACTTTCTGATTGCATTCAGCTGCCTATTTGTGATCCATAACCTAACCCCCAAACCTACTAACCCTTTTAAGTTATTATGGTTGTTTATATATTATTGTCATTTCTATACATCTACATGCATACATACATACATACATCATCTAAACCGCTTATCCTTCTGGATCGCGGTGGGGTGCTGGAGCCTATCCCAGCTGTCACTGGGCGGAAGGCAGGATACACCCTGGACAGGTCGCCAGTCCATCGCAGGGCATACATCTACATATAGTTATGTAATGAGTTACATTTATATTCAGTTTACATTCAGTATCAATAGGTTCGATTCTGCACTTCTGCCATTTTTCTATCTAATTCAATGTCAAAAATGACAAAAATAAGGCACAAATTGACAGAATGTTTTTTCGGTAACACTTTGAATGTCACCTTTGTAAGCATCTATAAACATATTTATAACATGTTATAATAAATTCATAAGGCATTATAAACATGGTTATAAATATTTATGAAAAAGAATTACACTGGATTACACTTTATAGCCATGTTTATTATACATTATCAGTTGTTAATATAATGCATTACAAATAGTGTTAATAACATGTTATAATGTCAGTGCCAAAGAAGTCAGTCCCAGCTTGGAGAGTGTAAAGTAAACACAAATACCAAGCTAACGCTGGTGTACATTACCTTTCCCACATTGGGTAAAACACTGATGGCAGCACTAGTTTAAACTCTGCGGTTTGAAGCCTGTAATGTGCTTTATTATGTATGTTTTAGTGTTTCAGTAAATCCTTCAGTAAATACTTCAACTTGAAGCCACACTCTTAACACTGGAGGAGGCTTTAGTACAGTACGCTTCACTTTACTTAGAGCGGACAAATACGACTTATGAGCTCTTATAATTTGTTATGATCAATACTTATAATGCATTAACAATTCATAATGCATAATAAACATGGCTATAACGTATAGTGCATTTTTCTAAATATTTATAGCTATGTTTATAATGTCTTATGAATGTATAATAAAATGTTATGAATGTGTTTATAGATGCTTACAAAGGTGACATTCATAGAAAGTGTTACCAAAATATCTCATCCCCTACTTACAAACACAAATGTGGTATCAACTGAAAGTTTAAGATCCGCACTTTTGACAGAATTTCTTTGCTTTTTTCAGTATATGCTGAGATGACAAATAAATATCAAATTACAGCATGCTTTTGTTACAGCTTCTGAGGGTTAACACTCACCCAAACCTTAAACTTGAGTTTAGCTCAAGCTTAATTCTTTGTTAGGCTGAGAGGAGTTGAAGCAGCTGAAGCAGCTTCTGCTGCTCTTGTGCAGCCCAGGCCCTGATTACATTCACAGATCAATATGTTTCTGTCAGGCAGCCTTGGTGGGCTGGACGGCTTGTCGTTTATGGGCCTCACGTCTCTGTATCTTTCTGTCGCTCTGTTATGACAGGATTGCCTCTTCGTGCTCTGTTTTTTCTTCTCTTTCTTCCTTACAGCTGCCTGTCAGTTCAGAGAAGAGAAGAGCTTTATTGGCATGGTCATTCAGATATAGCTGTCTGTCTGTTTATGGTTCTGTTGGTCTACCTGTCTTACTATCTGTATGTCTATCTCGCTATCTGTATATCCAGTTCTGCGTTTACAGTACTGTGCAAAAGTCAGACACCACCCTTTCATTTATTTAGTGTCCGATCCAAACAGCCATTAAGTTAATAATGAATTAATAAAATTAAGTTAAACTAATTAATTAGCGTAATTAAGTTAAACTAAATTACAACAGAAAAATTAATTACACAGAAGCCTCAACAACTAATTATAATATCAGTTGTTTCAGTATTTAGTGTGTTCACTCTTTACCTTTATTACAGCTTCCAAATTTGTAGGGACATGTTTATACGCCTCAAGTTTAGTTCTAGAAGTTAGTTGCATTTTTTGCTTCTCACTCTCCAAACACATTCAATGTTTTTGAGCTCTGAGATCTACCAGCAGCTTCTTTGTTTCATTTGTAAATTTTCTTTTTTCCTTTTGTATATTTCCTTTCTTTGCCATGATCCAGTTAATCCCAAACACATTCTGTGATGTTAAAGTCTGGGCTCTGGAGTGGTCAGTCCATTGTTCTGAGAACAACAGCAGCTTATTTGTTGAATTTGCATTTTTTTTTCCTTTTTGTCTGTTTCATTTTCTCAGTAACAGCTTTTTGTCAGCTACACATCCTTTCAGACTTCTAGTGCTGAGTTGTTGTGTCACAGTAGAAGGATGGACGGAAACCTGTGGATTTTTTCAGATGTGAAGCAAGAGTGGAGCTTTATTTTCACCCAAAGATGAAAGCTTTAAGTACTGTTTATCTTGGTTGACGTTTTTGGTGGTCTACCAGGTCTTGTGCAGTTGTTAGGGCCCTTTCTCCCTGTATATTTTTTTTTAAATCTCATGTTTTTTCACCTGTTTTCTTTTGTCATTCCCCTTCCTTATGCAAGTGGATTATCTTGTATCTGATATTTTCAGAAACATCTCTTGAAATATGGACAACTTGTACTTTGTGACCATTTTGACTAGAAATTAAATAAATGGAAGGTGGTCTCTGTGTTTTGCACAGTACTATATCTGCCTGTCTCTGCATTTCTGTCTTTCTCTCTATCTGTCTGTCTGTCTGTGTATCACTCTGTCTATCTGTCCACGTGTCACTTTCAGTTTTTGTTCTTTTATCTTTTAAACTGCTTTCAAAGGTGGTGAAGCAATGAATGAATATTCACTTTACTTTGTCTTGCACAATTATTGTGCATCTATGTGAATTGAAGGATATGGGCTTCAAGTGTGTGTCAGTATGTGCATGTATTTTAGCACGTGTCAGCTCACAAACAGTCTCTTGAGTCTTGCTCTCGCAGAATTCTCTGACCCAATTCTAGGGGCCATCCTCTGAGCCAAGTCTTGTATGTGTGTGTGAAAGGAGGAGATTGAGTGAGGAAACAAGTGTGTGTGTGTGTGTGTGTGTGTGTGTGTGTGTTAACAACAGTGAGAATGAACACAGTCCCACCCCAAGCATCAGGTGACAGGTATTTCACATTGTACAGAAGGAAGGGAACAAGTACATATAGTTAGGAATGAGCAGTTAGGAAAAAGTGTGTTGAAGAAAAGAATGATGCAAAGTGGTCAGAAGACTTGATGGCAAGAAAATGTGCAAAATGCACAACAGCAGAAAAAACGTATCTCTGTAATTTTAACTTTTTTACATCATTTCAGCACTGCAGCATGAAATGTTTACATTATGTGAAAATTTCATGATGAATACACCAACAGAAATGCTCCAAAACTGCTTGAAATACAATTTCTTTCCATGAACTTAGACAGAAGGTAAAAAACATTTTTCCTTCTCTTGGAAAGTTACATATTTTTTTTTGGACAGAAAACGATATGTTCTGTGTCTTCAGAACAGGGCAGCAAAACATCATTCGTCTAACAACAGCAAACATCAAGGAAGCAGATCTT
Organism: Colossoma macropomum; assembly: GCF_904425465.1. Lineage (NCBI taxonomy): Eukaryota > Metazoa > Chordata > Actinopteri > Characiformes > Serrasalmidae > Colossoma > Colossoma macropomum. The sequence goes on from NW_023494798.1 coordinate 19,157,687, forward strand.
AACTGTAGTCAGGCTAAAACAGCCATGTTGTTGCCTTCCATGCCTGCATTGTCTAAAATGGCTGACCACAGTATTCAGCTACACAGTGAAGTTTTGTTAATTTTTATTGTCATAATGGGAACACGGCTCTCATTTGCCTGCCATCATGCCTAATAAGGCCCTTCTGCAATGCTGTGTTTGAAATGCAGTGGGTTGTGATGAGCAGGTTTTGGGAAAAATATCTAATTGCATTTTTTCTAACTGAAATTGCAATTTAATTAGCAATTATTTTTTATATTATGAATGAATGAATGTACAGGCCTGTTTTTTGACCAAGAAGACCAGAATATCCATTTTTTCTGGCTTGAGGCTTGAACATTGAGCGATGTAAGTAGGTTAAATTTTCTCTTGTCAAGATTGTTGATAATATAGGACATAACAAAAATTGCAGCTCTTACAATTTGCAAATTGCGCTCTTTTAAATTGTGATTTTGCTAAAAGATTAATCTTTCCGCTCTAGGTTGGGGACGTAATCAATTGATTGTACATCTCCCAAGCCCATAAGTCGGACAACTAAGGTATCATTCATGAGGTCAAAGACCAGATGAAGTTGCTCTAAAGATTCAGTCCGTGCGGTTGGGAAATATGAATCACTTTGAGGAAAAGGACCAGCTAAATGACAGAGTGTCTATGATGGGAGGAGAGGGAGATATAAGAGAAATAAACACAGACAGGGTGACAGAGAGAATGAAACAACCAAGAAAGAAAGACAGGAGGATAGAGTGAGACATGTTGAGAATGTTGGTCATTACCATTGCTTTGTCTCTCTGTATCTATCTCAATCTCTATCTCTCTTACTCTGTCTCTCTGTCTCTTTCTCACTCTCACTCCCAATCCACAACAGCACATTAGCAAAATACACTCCATTACAAAATATAACACTCGTGGAGGTGATATTAGGTCAATTTAGAGCCCCAAACATCCTCCCTGCAGTCTCACAAACTGACACATTCTCATGTATGGTGTATACACACACACACACACACACACACACACACACACACACACCTTGCTCTCTCTCCCGCTCCAGCTCTGTTGCTCTCTCTTGTTGTCCTGTCTTGCATGTTTAATAAAGGTCCATGCACAGTAGCTGTCACAGTGTTCACACTGTGCCACTCAGACACATAAGAAGCCATTAGAAAGATGAACAATATAAGAAAACCTTTTTGAACATCAAGGACAAACCGTGCACTAGCAAAATAACTGAAAGTAGCTAATCTTCTTTTTAAGAGAATTCCAATAGGACCAACTTTAGAATGCAGCCTGTCTGCTTCAGTCAGGCCCGCTTTATTGATCTTCCCCATCTGTGATGAATCCTCAATTAGGCCTGTGGCAGACTGCGGGGAACGACCCATTCATTTGGGTTTAGCTATGCTGCACTGGATTATGTTCATGACTAGCTCAAGAATATTACAGACAATTTATTCTACTTACAGACCCATATACAACATTTTTAATGTCTGTTACTCCATTTATAACAATTTTGTGGGTTTATGTATCCAAAACAGTCATAATTCATTTGTACATGACCATTTTACAAGATCTCTTTATCCCTTAGAATTAAACAGGACTAATATAAAGAAATTTGACAATGTTTTGTTCTTTTTCCAAGTGAAAATAAGTATGCATTCACTACAGGGAGCATTTTTTGGAACGTTTTAATGCACAGTTACTGTTCATTTGCTAAATCTACTAAATAACATGGGGGGGGGGGCACATTTTATATTTTATGCTTTTTTCTGTTTGTTAAATAAATAATAAAATGACTAAAATGAGCAGAAAATGTCATAATTAAGATTTTTTACTGTAGAGGATGTGTTAACCTTATTTTCACTTAGAAAATCAACAAGTCATTTGACTGGTTGTATTCAAACTTTGCGTATGACTGTGTATAAACATCCTCTGTACTGATTGGCTGCCCTGTATTTTGTTCAAAATGCCTTCCAGGCTGAAACACTCTTTGTGTTTTTAGTATGAATGGGCGGGGCTAAACTTCTGTAGTTTAGGCAGATATAGGTAGACGTGTTTTTACGACATCACAAAACAAAAAATTCCAAATGGGCTGTTTTTGCCTTGCATTTCCCATATATGTGCTAGATGGACTGTGAAGTGAATAGTGTGTTTCAAAATTATAAGGCAGGCTTACACAGTGAAACTTTCACACAACTAGTTGAATGTTGTGAGTCACCTGCAGCATAATTTCTGTGGAATTCAGAAACAACCCAAGTTGCACACAACACATTTGATTAATCCACTAGTTAACCAGTTATTTATTTATTCATTTAATTTTATTTTTTAATACACCACATTGTAACAATGTCATAAAGGCATCTACAAGGTGTATTTTATCTATCTATCTATCTATCTATCTATGTATATATATGAATATATATATATGAATTTTGTGTATATATATTATATATATATATATATATATATATATATATATATATATATATATGAATTTTTTTCTACAGAATTCAGCCACTGAGATGTGAACAATGTCATTCAGAGTGGTTTGATGTGAAATGGTTCGTTGTATAGAAGACTTAAACTTCTTTACAGTGTTGGAACCACCAGTAAACTTACATGTGTCTTTTGAGTGGTAAATCTGAAAAAATACATGTGGCCTACATGTACCTCTTTTTAAAAGTATGTTTTAGGCTAAAACCTTACCGCAAAACTGTCATAAAAGCTATCATAAAACAATGTCTCAGTTTCTGTGAGGACAGTTTTATGAGAAATTATTCATCAGATGTCTGGTTCCTATCAGCACCACTGTGGGCAATTCTGACTGTAAATTTCTCCAGAACAGACATTTTGAAAAATCTGTAGAATTCCCTGAAAAGGGTTCCAACCCTTTTTGCTTAGAGTACACATTTTTTTACTCAAAAAGTAACATTCAGGATCATTTTTGAATACTCAAAATGTATTCAAATACAGTAATAGGTAACTATAATAGTAACTTAAATACATGGACTCCTTCTGTCACATGTGCAGCCTACACTCAGGGAGATACACGCACAAATGCACAGATCTGCTCTTCTTCCAAATGACAGAACAGTAATAAAAGGCTTGGGGAGAGGAGATCAGGACAAAAGGGCACACCCCACTGCTTAATACTCACTGAGGAATGGACACACACACACATCACTGCCTAATGCCCACCAGGGAGACTGTAGGAATGGCATTGGCCAGCATCTCTGGGTAGAAAGGGGGAGGGCAGAGGGCATGGTGCCAGCACTGTCCGCTCCTTCATTAGCTCTGAGATGGGAGAGTCAAAGACCGCCATGCATACAAAATCAGCTGTGTGTGCGTGTGCGAGCGCATTTGTGTGAGATGAGTGTTTATTTACTTTTGCCAATTTTAAGTTACTTGCCTCAAAATTGATAAATCAAACATTGTCTATATTCTTCAAAGCTATGGATGAACGTCTTCCATCATTTCCGAGAAATAAATGCTTAGATTTGTCACTGCACTCTCAGCGCAGAATCCCCCAAAACAAATCCTCAGAAATCCTCAGGAGTCGTCTTGCAGTTTTGAGTCCAGTATCTACTCTGCACTGACCCCTAGTGGCTGACCACAGCTTTCAAAACCTGACCGCTCTCCCCATTCTCTCATCTGCTTTTCTGCAATCCTCTGCATCAAACTGCCTCAGCGAACACCTGTCACATCCCTCTTTTAAACCCACTTTACAGTGGCGGTGCTCCCAATATGGCCTTACAGATGTTTCAGTGTGCTTCATCACTTGCAGTGTCAGCCATTATTGTTTTACCCTTGAGAAAGAGGATAAAATGAAATTAAGGTGGCTCATAAAGGTCAACTAACAGATTTCCTGGTTTTCTCAAAAGTTTTTTTATGTTGTTGGATGCTTTTTGGATGACTTTATTTCATTTTTCAATTTCCATATAGTGCAGCTTGTATCACAGTGTGCCGAGCTGCTTGCCCTGAACCCTGGATTATGATGAAATCTGAAATATTAAAGAGCGTACATTGACCTTGGTGTAGAGAGGTGAGCAATGTCATGTGACTGCAGGTGATTGATAAAAGCAGATTAAACAGCAAGACAACACGAGAGTAATTACTGACGCTGCACATGAATATTTGTGAATATGCTAATCTTTGCAAAAGTGCCCACCCACTGAGAACAAAAGAAATTAATGTTCATCAGCTCCCTCTCTGGCTCCTATCCTCCCTTCCCTCTTGTTCTCTCTCTCTTTCTCTCATACATGCTGTGTCTTGTTCTCTTCTCTCTTCCTTTTCTGTTTCTTTTATTTCTATTGCATTATTTGCAACATGCAATCAGTGTAATTACAGTGGTAATCATTTTCATCACTAACCACTGCAGACTGCGCAGATCAGAGCAGGAAAGGTGTGACAGGATCTTGTACAATACGTACTGTTATTGTAGTACAAGGCAAGGCCTTGAGGTGAAGACATTGGTTTTTCTTTTACTACAGATAAAGGAAGCAGAAAATGCGTGACTTTGGAATGAAAGTGCTGTAATGCTATTTAACTACTTATATACACTCCTTATATACGCTACTCATACATACACAGACTTCATCATACATATGCCCTGTGTGTGTGTGTGTGTGTGTGTGTGTGTGTGTGTGTGTGTGTACAGGAAAAATGCACAAAACATATTTAACAGAAAATTAGACAGAATATACAAACAAAACCTTGTATCTCCAAAATGATAACTTTACAGGAAAAGGAAAAAGACTTTACTTTTAATGTAAGTCAATGGGACCAGACTTTTTTTACAAGTCATTTTTGGCCAATTCTTTTCACCCAGTCATCATGAAATTCACACACAATGTAAAGGCCAAAAGACATTTTCAAATTATGTCAAAGAACTGAAATTCACAAAAAATGGACATACAGGTTTTGTCCCGACAGCAGCAATATATATAGATAGACATTTTTCCAGTTCAGTCTTAGAAATTGTTTTTTATTTTCTGCTTCTCACAGTCCAAGAATAATGAATGGTGTTGAGATTTGGGCTTTACCAGCAGCTTCTTTGTTTGATTTGCAATAATTTTGAATAAGATTTAAGCAGTGCAATTGCATTGTGTAAAATTAATTTTCTAAACTTAATTCCAGCCTATTATTAACCTCAGTAATAAAAAGTTAAATTGTTTACCCTTTCAGTATTACAGAACGTAGATTTTGTAATGTGCAAAAAAGCATTCTGTTTGTACCTGACAGTGTAGGTTACCCTGTTTTGTATGATTAATAAAAATATGAAAACAATGACTCTCTCTCTCTCTCTCTCTCTCTCTCTCTCTCTCTCTCTCTCTCTCTCTCTCTCACACACACACACACATATATACACAGACACACATACACACACCATGCACAGTGAACTTAGCTTTGTTTTTCAAGGACTGTGCTCTAAGAGTTATTAAGCTGTCAGTCAGCTGTCACGCTCTCGTTGAAGAAACAGCAAAGCTGGGCAGCAGCTTCAGTGTTACTAACACAGACAGCACAAACACAAACTAATACACATTCTCAAGCTTTCACACACCCAGGTTTCATCACTCAAAGTACATTTCTCTTGGTGATTATGTTATATATATCCTCTGTGGCATGTGCACATTGTAATTGTGTTTTTCCACTTGCTTGCAGGGTTTCTTCGATGCCCACAAAGACCTGATTAACCAGTATGGAAGAGTATGTGGGTAAGTCAGCCCAGAATGGAAGGTACTTACTGCAGACCACTGACACTTCAGTGTTTTCCATGAAATGAGTAATTATATCAGTTATAACACATATGGGTGGCCTTTTATATGTGTCTTTCAGGCCAGTTGTTGAACATTTTTCAAAAAAATGAATTATTCTCATCATTTCAGAAGTGCACTTGTGAGAATGTGGCTACAATTGGAATTCAGCAAGAATTCTTAGAGATAAAAAACAAATCAGAGAGAGAGATTTGTCTGCTCCAATTTTGAGTTTTTAGAGATTTTTGGGTCTTCTAAATAATACCCAGCTAGTTCAAAGGGTGCATATCAATCCTAAATGTTTTATTCAGTCGTTTCTGTCTTTTTTAGTCTTTTTAAACAGCTTAATTCTAGTGATTTCTCTAGCTCCCCCTAAAGCTTGAACAACCAAACCTAGCTACAGGCATGTGGCCCATTTTCTCCAAACTGCTCTTGTTCTTACAATTTTAAAGCCACGGCACCAAACTTTTATATGGGGCTCGAGGCTGTTGGCCCAGAATAAGGCTCTGTTTTCCATACGGATGGCCTCACTTCTGTTCCATCCCTTTCATCGCTTCTTTTTCAATCCAAAGACCTTCATCAATTTTTAAAAGTCTCCTTCCTACTGTTTTTCTCATGTTTTTTTACTCAGGTTTGATAAGTTGGCTTCTAACTATCATTCTAGTTTTTATGCTGAAACTTTCCTGCCAGATACACGTGCCTGTCTGCACTCGGTGTTCTCTTCTTTATGCACACTAACAGGGTAACAGTGTACTCTCCAGGACTTTTTCATAATCAGGCAGTGATAGCTGCTCACAGAGCTTCTAGTGTGTTTTGATTTAGCTCTGCCCTGTGCGATGGGCAGCGAGATTAGCTCATGTTTGATACCGCCGCCCGCTGCACAGAGATCAAAGGAGAAAGGGAGGCACCAGGCTCGCTGTGTTCAATACGAGCCAAGCGGAGGATCTGAGAGGGAAGGGCCGAGAGGGAGGGGAGCTGGATTTAGTGCTCGGACCGGAAAAGGCGGGGGGGGCAAGTCGGAAACGTGTGGATATATGTCAAAAGACATTACTACAGCTTTCAATTAGAGTAATCCAACAGCCTGAGACTGCTCCCAAAAAATCAAAGCCTTTGAAATATATATCACTGTACTGCACTCTGAGTTATGCACTTGTCAGCTTCCAGTACATGATTATCAGCCATCAAAGGCTGAGGTTAATAGAGGGAGGTGTCATAGAAATTTCAGCACTTCGAGAATCACTCGGCCTATGCTGACCAGAGAACATGGAGGCTCTTCTGTCACTTTTGGATAAAAGGTAGAATTTGTTTTCCCTAACTACATTTTTTAAATGCTATTTTTTGGAAACATTCTAGAGGGAATTTGGGATTTATGAGTGTGAAGTGCCTTTTTAGACTTTAAAGAACCTCCACATAATACAAACATTCTTAGAAGAGCCCCGAAATTGGTAAAGAACTATTATATTATGTGAACCATTAAAAGTTCCTCACATTAATGCATTAGTGCTTCACATTAATGCATTAGTGGTCTTATAGTTTCAGGATGTCTAGATCTGCTTAGATTTATATAGCCCTATAGTTTTCGGACTTCTAGAAGAACTCGGATTATATGGTCTTAAAGTTTCAGGATCTCTAGATCTGCGAGGATTTGGATAAAAGTTTAGGATAGCCTTAAAGTTTCAGTACTTCTAGAACCACTCGGCTTATATAGTCTTATAGTTTCAACACTTCAAGAGCCACTTAACCTTATATAGCCTTATAGTTTCAGTACTTCTAGAACTGCTCAGGCTTATATAGTTCTAAAGATGCAGCACTTCTAGAACCACTTGGCTTGTATAGTTCTATAGTTTAAGCACTTCTAGAACCACTTAAGCTTATATAGCCTTATAGTTTCAATGCATCTAGAACCACTTGGGCTTATAAAGTCCTATAATGTCAGAACTTCTAGAACCACTCAGCTTATATAGTCCTGTAGTGTCAGCACATCTACAACCAGTCGGCTTGTATAGTTATATAGTTTCAGCACTTCTAGAACCACTTAAGCTTATATAGCCTTATAATTTCAGCACTTCTACAACCACTTGGGCTTATATTGTCCTATAGTTTCAGCACTTTTAGAACCAGTTGGCTTATATAGTTCTATAGTTTCAGCAGTTCTTGAATTACTCGGCTATAGCCTTATAGTTTAAGCACTTCTCAAACCACTCAGGCTTATATAATCCTATAGTTTCAGCGCTTCTAAAAATACTCAGTTCATATAGTCCTATAGTGTCAGCACTTCTTTAACCACTTAATCTTAAATAGCCTTATAGTTTCAGCAATTGTGAGACCACATGGGCTTATACAGTCCTATAGTTTAGGCTCTTCTAGAACCTCTTAAGCTTACATAGCCTCATAGTTTCATCACTTTTAGTAACACTTAAGCTTATATAGGCCTATAGTTTTTCAGCGCTTCTATAACAACTCAGACTATGCTGACCAGCAAAAATGGAGATTTTGGTTTGGAGGTAGAATGTGTTTGCCCTGACTACATTTTTCAGCTACTGTTTTTTGGAAACATCTTGAACAGTCTGGCTGCTGACCAGAAGCTGCAAGCATTCGTAAAGAAGCTTTCTTCCCAGTGTGAAGAAAAGCATTGCCACAGATTGCAGGGCTTCTGGGATCACTGCCATGGCATCTTGGCCATTGGGCATTTCTGTACCCAAGGGATTCAGACTCTCTACAGAGCACACTTTAAGACTACTAGCAGACCATTAGAACAGGTGCACTCATAGACAAACTGCTAACGACTTCAGTGTTTATGTCCTTCTGGTCTAATAAGGTCTGTGGAGTGTAAATTTGAATAGAATGAAAGCCTATTCACTAGCGATATAAACTATGGCCTCTGCATAACAAGAAGCTTCTGAAGATTATATGGTCTGGTGTATTTCGTTGTTTTAGTTTTTGCCTGTAAGGTTTTGTATCCAATTATCGCTGCTTAATAAAGATGTCCAATTATCTACTTTTTCCTGCGAAACTCATTCTCATTAAAAAAGGCCAGTTAATAAGCACAAGTTTCCATATAGGGAGAGGAGAATGTCCCAGAACACACACATCCATTCAAGCATACACACACACACACACACACACACACAAGATCATTTTTACAACATTATTTATATGAATGAGCCACAGCTCAACACGTAATCATGAACAGAAAGCCAGAACCTAGACATAACCTCAGCAAAGCCACATTTTGGGGAGCTCACTTTGGCACTAACATGAAGCATGAGTAAGGCAAGCATTTATCCAGTGGCCTGGATGAGATGTCAAAGAGATGGTGAAGAGGCTGGGTCTCTCAGGGGCTTACAGCGTTAGACTGGGTGTATGAGGGATAGAGAGAGAAAAAACTCTGGGCCAGATGTACATATGAGTGCAGGTGCAGTGCAAAGTGCGCCTTTATGGAACCACAATATTTGTCCACGATGCATCTGAAATTAAGGTTTATTTGACAAACAGTGCATAGCCCCACCCACAAACTGCTCACTTGTGAGGCACAGGGTTTAAAAAGCAGAGTGAAATAATGAAGCTGTCAACAAGCTCAGGACAAAAACAGAAAATGAAAGCTAGCAAAGCAATAGTGGTGGTAATAAATAAAGTTCTTTCCCTCTAAAACGTTCTGCAGACCATATAATTTTACTCCAACTAAGAAAATTGTTTGCGAAATGATAACATGGTGAAATGATAGTGTTACAGGAAGTGTCTCAACAACACGTCTTTTGAGACCCTAATGCAAGAAAAGTTTGTGGAGAAAAATCCATGTAAAATCAGACGCTGCAAGTTGCTCAAACTTCAGTAAATGGAGCGGAATGTGTAATCAGCCACACATGTAGTATCTCCACCCACGCTTTGGACAGCCCTCCCTCAAATGTATATGCGCATTTTACATTTTGTCATGCACATGGCCCAGAAACTATGCATTTAGAATTGTGCGACAGTTTCGTACATGACACACTGGCAGAATGTGTCTGATTTGCACCCGAAACTGGCGCAAAAAACTCAGTACAGCAGGTCCGCTATGTTTACATGATGCATGTTGTTCACTTGTCTGTTGTTATTGCCATAAAATCTAATGGAGCCCTGTTTCTTATTCATGTATTCCTCTGTTTGTGTGTGTGCGCACGCGTGTGTGTGTGTGTGTGTGTTGATTATTTCCAGTTATTATCTAGGCAGACGGCCAGTGGTGGTGGTAGCTGACCCAGACATGCTCAGGCAGATTATGGTGAAGGAGTTCCATAAGTTCCCCAACAGAATGGTGAGTACTATTTACATATTCACGCACACACACACACATACGCATATGCAATGTCAGACATCCAAATTTATTGAATTGTATGCACTTCCATTCAAAAATGTGGAATCACTTGTGAAGTTCATTCTCAATGTTGTCCAGCTTTATTAGTTACAATCGAATTGTCTTTCATCATCATTTCTTTTTACAACTTCCTAAAAAATTGCTTTGAAATATGTAAAATATAGAACATGCATCTACAACAGAATTGTTTGTACAAATGTTTGAACATCTCCAGTCATATTACATGTTTTGTTGATTTTCTGAAAAAGTGAAAATAAATTAACACATTCTTTAAAGGGAACAGACTTTATTTATTAGTTATTTAAGTTTAACGTTTGTGGAAAAAAATAAGATTTGCTATAACTTTCTGAAAAATATTCTTATTTTATAGTAACATTGTTGGTATCATTGTCTTTTTTCTTCTTGTTTTCTGATCAAATCGGGACAATTTTTGTCTTGAAAATGTGCAAAACACACACACACACACACACACACACAAGCACATACACACATACATGCACACCCACGTTCAGTGATATTCAATTATTGCATCTCAGAGACTTTCAGAGACCCCTCCCCCCTTTGCCCTCGGACTGTACAAATGCCCTATTGGTCAGCATGTATGTTAATCGGGTTTTACATGGCCATTCTTTAAGAGTGGTTTCACTGAGGCTCAGCTCAGCCTCGCTAAGGAAATAGAGCTTGTTAATCGCCCCCTCTAGTGCAGTACTGACCACCTATGGAGATGTCTTCTCAGTAACTCCAACCTGTCATGGAAACATGCATCAACACTGCACTGGGTCGCACTAATAAGATACCAGTAATGTTTGTTTAAGAAAGCATCACATTTCATAATATGATTATTTTATACAACAACCATACAAACAGCAGTATGGGGCTGCTATAGAGAGATATAACCCCATGGCTTATAGCACTTAAATAGCAGAGGGTAATGTTGCAGCCTTGTATGTTGGACATTGGGGCACTAATCCCTGTTTGGTTAGTAAATAGTTTGTAACAATAAGTTTGCTTTGCTGAAAAACACAATTACACTGTCTCCTTACAACGTCTGTACATGGGCATGAAAAAAACAATATATATAATAAATCCTGTTCTCCACCTTTAGTGCATGGAGGAAGAACCAGTAGTTGTGTGCATAGCGAGAGGCTTCAGTGTGGCTAGAGTTGGAGCACCGCAGAGCTCCGCCAGGCCAGTGAGGTCACTGCTAATGATCACATGACTTATTTATCAAAGCACAGGGGCAGGTCTGGAGCTAGCCTTGGTCTGTGAGCAGAGTCTGCTGGATAATGCCAAAGGGGAATGATGACAGCAGGACCAAATCAATACTGAGACCTGGTGCAGCACTGCACCTCGAGCATGCCTTTTCCATGTTTAAAAAACCCAGTAGTTTATAAATACCATATCTCAGCCAGTGACCCACTCAGTGCTCTGCTGTGTGACTTGGGTCAGCGCAGTGAAAATGGCTGTGTGTATGTGTGTGTAAGTTTTACTGTGCAGCTCACAATACGCGCACCATCTGTGACAGACAGCGGGAGAAAACTCATAAAGTGGATCACCATGGCAGCCCAGAAACAAACACAATGTGTTGGCTTCTGTGCACAAAAATAAATACTGTACATTTCCATCTTCAGATATGCACACAAACGCACACACACGCACATGCACAGATTTCTAATCTGATCAGCAGCTGAAGCACCACTCTGCTCTGCTGCCTGGGCTTGGTTGTCTTTACTAGACTTCCTGTCTCGTTCTCACACAGTAGACCTGGCCAGCACGGCACAGACTAACAGATGGACAATTGCTTTAATTAACCATATTAAGCCAGGCTGAGCTATTAGTGGAGGGAAAGTAAAGTTCACTCTTAAAAGAACAAGCTTCAGACAGAACCCCTGTGGAGCAATCCCTTTAGTGTCAGAGAGATTCTGTAATGGATTATAGAGGTCAGGATAACCATGGTTTTGCTTGGCTCATTTGGGCTAGCCTTTGGGTCACTTCATCTTAATCACAGCATGCCTTTCAAAGGCAGGAGGACATACCTTTCCGTGGTGCAAATGTAGAGCACAGTGGAAGGGCAAAAATATTAAGACATGAGGATCACTGATTGCACTGTTTAATCCTAATTCTGTTGCAATGAACTGACCACTATAATTTTGCACTGTTCCTATAACAGCTTCCAGACCTCCTTAAATTCATTTGTTATTAAAACTTTCTTGCTAGTATTGTTCCTCAGACTACGTAAGAGCTTGTATGCACTGAAACTGGGCGTTCTAAAACCTCAAGGTCATAGATTAAGTAAAGAAGTCTATGCCTCACTGTGTATTCTTCCCCATAGACTTATTGGATTGAAAAAGCTAACTAAATATTTTCAACACTCCTTATATGGTACCATCATACACTGCTATCAGCACCTCAGCAACCAGCTGGGATACAATAAAAATGGCTTAGCAACACCACAGCAACAACTTGGAATAGGACAGCAACAGCCTAGCAACACCTGAGCAACTGCTTGGGATAGCATAGAAACATCCTAGCAACATCTTAACACCTACCTGGGATACCATAGAAATGGCCTAGCAACACCTTAACAACCACCTGGGATACCATAGCACTGACTTAGCCACACCTTATCAAACTCCTGGGATAGCACAGCACCGACCTAGCAACAACTTAACGACCACCTGGGATACCATAGCAACCACCGAACAACTACCAAGCAATGCCCGAGAACAAGATGGAATACCATAGCAACCATGTAGCAACACCATAGCAACTACCTGGAATTACAAAATGAACTCAGTTAAGTTATCAGTAACAATCAACAGTGTTCTGCGGCTGCTTTAACTTTTAAAGTGTTACTATCCTGTCAAAGTAAAGTTGGAGGGAGAAGAGTAGGAGCTTTTTTTCTGAAGTCACTTCAGGCGTTTTGATTTTTATATTATTATACCACTAAAAACAGGTTATTAAGTTTTTCCTTCTTTTACCATCAATTTTATAAAGCTAGGTGCAAATGTAGGCATCTGAGAATAATTTATATGGCCAGAATATGACACACTGTCACTGTCGCAACAAAACCTTGTATCTTCAAAATGGTAATTTTACAGGAGAGGGGAAATACATTGTTAAATTTGACAGGACGTTATTGAAACTTTATTAAAGATTTTATTTTTTTAATTTGTGATCATTTATATTACTCCATTCCTTATGAAATTACAAACACATTGTAAAGGGCAACTGGCATTAAAAATAATAATACTAAAAAAAAGACAAAAACGGAGATACAAATTTTGCTCTGACATCAGCGTTATGAAAAATTAGCTACCAATTGTGCTAACTAGTGGAATAATCAAATGTGACTTTTTGAATTGCTTTGTGTAGCTGTCAGGTTACATTGAAAATATATTTCTTACAAATTCCATCATATAAAACTAGTGTTGCACTAGAACTGTGTGCTCATTATAAGAAAAAAAGCCACTTAAATGTCAGCAACTTTTTGCTGATCCGCTAAATCTGTATAATCTTAATATCAGCTGATTTCATGCCTACCATTATACTGGTCAGACCCTACAGCATGTGCATGAGTATATAAGCTGTAGGCTGTGAACATTGTTATTAGTTAAGCCATTGCTGATTAAGGGATGTTTTGCAAGTAACATTTCCAGTCTGTCCTCAGAGCGGGTTTAATTTTAAAAGACTTACCCCTTTTCTCTTTCTTCAGAAACTCAGGGCAGCTACTAAGCCCATGATCGACAGTCTACTCATGCTGAGGAACGAACAGTGGAAACGAGTGCGCAGCATCCTCACGCCGTCCTTCAGCGCAGCCAAGATGAAAGAGGTAAGCTCTCCTCTCCTTTGTTTCCTCACCTTCTTTTGTTATTGAAATCTATGATGTGTGAAATCTGATCAGAAGAGGCTCTTTTTCAAAGAGTTAGGAACTGCAGGAAAGAATGTTATTAGCTGATTTAGATTATCGGTTCGGAGCAAAAGCTTCCTCGTATATTTGCTTCTGGTAGAAGTAGTGTAACTAGTCTTTTGATCTGTGACCACCACACCAGAGTTTTTACCAGCTCTAAAAAGATTATGACAATTATGAGAGGTCAGATGAACAGCTATGCGTGGCCCTCCCCAGCACTGAAGTCTGAACAGCTCATGGTATCTTTCACCCTCTCCTTCGCACATCTGGAGTGTTTGAAGTGCGAACTGCATCAGTAGACAGGAATGCACATCTATCTTCTGCAAAGGCCTTGAGCAGGGCGTGCTATTGGAAATAGACTGCTGGTGTGAAATTCTGGGCAGGGTCAGAACAGTAACGTAAGCGCTCACAAAAGCACACAGTACTGAATGGGAAAATGATACGAGGTATAGAGCCGTTTGGAAAGCAGTCCATTTCATCAATCTGATAACCATGTGTCTTCTCACACTGCACTGTCTCCCCTCACTGACTGCCCTGTGTTATGTTAAGCTCAGATAGTGCTGGTTAGGTGACAGTGCCTTTTTAAACATGTGGGCCAGTTTCTGATAGTATATCATAAGAAAAGCTTTTATCCCTGAAATGAGAAGAAACTGTAATGTAGGTTAAACCTCAGAAGTTATTACTTTTTATGTAATTACATATACAATATGTAGGGGTGGGCAATAGGAGGATATTTTCTTGTTATCATGATGAATTGTATCACACTTTTCTCAGCGTTTCATCAATATCGTTAGTATTCGAAGAACGCTGACTAACTACATGTTTCACTACAAAGTGAGCATAATTAGGCCTGTTTAGTTGGATTTAGTTCTGTGGAGTTTGTAGAGCATTTTATAAAATTAATTGTAATTATTAAAATATTTTTTTTAATGTGGCACTATAGGCTTTATTTTGACTGTTCCACTCAAACTTATCAAATCTCAGAAAAACTGTTGTGATGCATGTTATGTATCATGAAAAAAAAAAATGAAAAAGTATTGTGATGTAATATTTTTGCCATATGACCCACCCCTAGCAATACATAGATTATGTAATACATAAATTACATAAAGGTTACATATTTAGTTAGACAGTAAGTCACACAGTAAATTACATTTACATTTGATTGAGATTCTGTCTCGACAGCTTTGAGTCTGCACTTATAGCTTTTCTGTTTGTTTTGATATCAAACAAGTGCAAAATCAGGGAATAAATATATAAGTAAAAAAAATAATAAGATTCCAACATGCTTTTGTTTACTGCAGCTTCTAAGGGATAAGGTGACATCGTTTTATTCTAAATAATTTTGGGCCATTGCTGTTGGTCCATTAGTCAATAATGTTCACATAATGTCAAGTGCATCTGGGATTTTCATTTGAACTGATTTGAAGTTATGAGGTTTTCATATGACAGTAACAATATGCTTGCTGAACACCACTACAGCATCTCAAAGGCAAAAAAGGACAGATCACAGAGAGAGAGGTCATTCAATGGCACTCGTCTCCTTTGTTATTGTTCTGTTGCTCAAGATCCAGTAGACATAAAGACAGCAAGCTCTTTGGAAGAGTAGTGGAAGTGGTACATGCTCTTGATCCAATAAGAATAAGAAAAAAAGGAAGAAATGGAATGACAAAAGAGGTTATGGTGAAAAGAGAGAAGAAGAAAGGAGAAGAAGAAAAACAGAGCAGTTTTGTAGAAAAGGAAGGTAAGAGTTAAAATAGCTCAGGCAGTCTGTTGTCTTTGGTGTGCTGTATGTTCATTACAGTAATTGTCCATATCCTAAGTGCTTTTTTTATTTCAATTGTATTTTACTGTTAATTTGAATTGTTTATGGCCAATAACATTATGCCTCAGAGAGTACAGTGGAAAATTTGTTCTTTCACTAAAACTGGTGCATTTTTTACTTTTGAGTTCATTGTTGGGCATCGCCCACAGATACACATATTGGTCTTAGTCGGTCAATCTGTCAGTCAGTGAGGCAGTTAGCCAGTCAGCCAGTCAGTCAGTTGGTGAATAAGTCAGTGAGTTGGTCAGTTAGTCAGACAGTTAGTTGGTCAGTCAGTCAGTGTGTTAGTCAGTCATTGAGTCGGTTGGTCAGTCAATCAGATCAGTCAGTCAGTTGGTCAGTCGGTCGATCAGTCAGTGAGTTGGTGGGTCGGTCAGTCAGTGAGTTGCTCAATTGGTAGGTTAGTCAGTCAGTGTGTTGGTCAGTCAGTGAGTCGGTCAGTCAGTCAGTGAGTTGGTCAGTTGGTTAGTCAGTCAGTGAGTTGTTGGTCAGTTAATCACTGAGTTAGTCAGTTGGTTAGTTGGTCAATCATTGAGTTGGTCGGTTGGTTGGTTGGTCAGTCAGTGAGTTGGTCAGTTGGTTGGGCAGTCAGTCAATTAGTAAGACAGCCAGTGAGTTTTTTTGTTGGTTTCTGTAAAATCAGTGAAAAGGCAGCGCCGCTGGTGACTAACACACTTGCATAAGGTCTGATAAGTGGAAGTTAATTGGGTAAGAGCTGGTAGCTACACTCTATCATATTCTCATCATGCCCTCACAGCAGAGCATTAACTCTCAGCTCCACTCCCTACCAGCTTGCGTGAGGAGCCTTACCAGAGAATCTAATGAACACTGAGTGTTTTAATCTAGCCAAGATCCTGTATTGTCCCCTGCCGAACTACTCAGATTAGCCTCTCCAGCTTTGGGTGTGTAGATGAGCATATGCATAAGAGCGATTTCAGTCTCTATCTTTTTTCCTCACAATCACACACACACACACACACACACACACACACACACTGACTCATTATCCATGGTAAGAGAATGACATCACGTTATACTAAATTCAGCATTTGGTGACATCGAGCAAGAGAAAACCACAAGCATCATTGCACTCAGCCCCGGCTCTAGTATAGCATGGGAGAGTGAAATACTGGCTACATGGTGACACTGTTATAAATATTTTATGAGCTCATAAACATCTTTACTGTCAACACCAACCCCTGCTTTTGAGCTCTGGCACTTGAGGCATGTTTGTTAACTTAATTACAGCACACTGAGTATTATTCTTTTCTCCTTCTGTGTTTCACTTTCAGAACTAACCTCACAATGCAGCTAGGAATGGAAACAGGCATGACACTGTTTTATAATGATAAAATCCAGTGGAAAGGCTGAGATATTAGAACCTGTGAGTGTCTGACTTTCAGTCGTATTTTTTTATGTACCCTGAACAAATTCAAACCTATGACTTCTGCATTTTAAGCACTTCTCCAATGTAGATCACCTTTTGTGATTGCATTGTTCTTCAGACTGGAATGAAATTTATCAGGTAAAAAGGATTTTCATGAATGCACAGTTGAAGGCAGGACTCCAGAGATTATCAGGAACACTTAGAAACCCCCTTTGAAGTCTACAATCTTAAAAATAAAGGTCCCAAAAATGCAATGTCAGAAACGAACGATGTTTGGTTCCCTAAGGAACCTTTCAATGAATGGTTCTTTCAAGCATTGTTTGTGCAGGTGAGAAGAATCTTTTTAAATGTGAAAGATGCTCCATATAACGGATGGTCCTCTGTCAGTTTAGCCTGTCGAACTGAGTGTTTTGCCGGTGATCCATTCTGGGAATTTGAGGATCCGCATGAAGATTCGGCACTTTCTATATATCGTGTCACTGTATAAAAGATGCGGTTTCCTTTATTGTTGGATGCAAGCAAGCATCATTAAGCACATATTATTGTTTTGTTTAATCAAAGTAATATAACAACCGATGTGTGACTTATATTCCTATTCTTGTGTTTTCTTCTACAAAAATTTAGCTTGGGATGTAAATGAAATAAAAATCAACAAATGTTTGGCTTTGTTAGGTCACATTCTTTACATATCAAATAAATGCAACAACAACACTAAGATCTAAATAATGTGGTGTATGGAGAAGAGCAGATTAAACAGCAGAAATAGTCACATTTTGGCACCTGCCTTATAGATATTCTATAAGATTCTTTTGATAAAATTGAAAGAAGTAGCATTACTGAGTCAGGAGGAAAAAAACATGCTAAAATACGGTGCACTGCTGCAGGTCAAGTCTAAAATAATCATTTAAAAGTCTGAGGTATCAGATCAGATTTTGTGGGAGTTTTTCAGACCACATCAGAGGTCTTTACGCATGAATGTCACAAACACAGGCTTAGAGAGATGGTCCTGCTTGATGTTAAGGCCTCAAATGCAAAATCAGCATTATACTGATGAAAGTATGATAATAATAGTAGATTATTCACTTACATCCTCAGAAGATGTGTCTTTCACAAAGTTTTAAGTTATTTTTGGATATCTTTAAACATACTCACAATTAACAATTCATCTCCGCGCGAGGAAGGGGTTCGAACATAACTGCCGATACATAATGTTGTTCTGCACAGTACATGCATTTCCACATTTTCACCAGAGTGGTCTCCAAATCCCCTAAATATACATAGTGTAGCTTAAAAGAGTTACATTGTTTTTGTAGAACCTTGAATCCAAGCCAAGAACTTGTTAAGAACCTTTATTTTCAAGAGTATAACTTGCACACATGGAAAGAGCTGTGCTATTTTTATGCCAGATACATGGCTGCATTCCTAATGTTCAACCCAGATGACTTTAGTGTATTCAAACATGCATGTGTGTGTGTGTGTGTGTGTGTGTGTGTGTGTGTGTCTTGCCACTGTATTGATTTTCATTAGTTGTGGTGGAACTGCAGGAAGAGACAGAGGACACTGCTCCTGTCATCCTCCATCAGCCTCTCTAGTCTTCTTCATCTGCCTCTCAGCCCAGCGCCGATTTGCTCTGATACACACCCACACACACACTCTGTTACATACACACACACACACACACACTCCACCACACCACACGAACATGCACACACTCACCTTGTAACGTAAAAGTGACCTGCTGCAAAATACAGGGAAAATGTTTCTTTACCATTGATTCTTTCATCACAGACCTACTCAACCTGCTGCATATATGGAGCATTTTACCAAATGAACGCAAAGTGCAGTCCCTCCATAAAAACTGTTTAAAAAACAATGAAGTATTCAGACATTTTTTAATAAATGTTGTTTTAATTTTTTTAAATGACATGGTGAGCAAGAATTGTCATTAGCAAAACACATTTTCTGCAATTAAGTAAACTTTTTTGTGTTTTAGTGAATATTGTGGTTTTATGTGTGCACAGCTGTTCAAAGCTGTGTTTGCTAGTCATGTAGTGGATAGCGTTTTTTTGGGTTAGCTAAAATTTGTCACTACTGAAACATTTGGTAAAGTTTTGACAGTGTTATTTAGTTTTGGTAGTGATGAAATGGACTGTTTGACCATTTGTTTTAATGAAATAAACATAATTAAAGAATAGGGTCACTCAAAGCAAAAGGATTTTGGTCTACAGTCTAAGTCAGTTAAAAGCCTAGATGTTTTCAGCTCTGACTTTGAACCAGTTCTGTACAATGATCCATCTACTAGCTTACTCCCAAATCTGCAGTTATACTATATGTTCGTAATTCCTGTCACCTTGCGAAATGGGCATGACCAAAGCTGGACCAGAAGATTGGTAATGAAAAAATCTGCAAAGTTGGTTCAGGTAGCATGCTAGCTAACCCGTTAACCAGGAACGATAATGACACAAGAGTGAACAAAGTTATATATTCACAAGAGTATAGTGCTGCACACTGATCTGTAGCAAAAAATGTAGATAGCTGGCATGGTTGAAGACAGTGGGGTGACTTTGCAGTTAGCAAGCTGGCTAACCTGCCTGTCATAAGCAGTAAAAACACGAAAGGGAACATAAGTCTGTAGCAAAAAAATGTGTAGATTGTGTGCAGCTTGTGGTTAGCCAGGAAGCTAACATTACAGACAGCAAGCTGGCTATCTTGTTTACCACAAACATTATCTCAAAAGGAAAGATAACAATGCAGTCTCCTGACTGACTGCATATCATGCAATTTTGTTAAAGTGTATTTATTTGTAGCCAGAGGGGAATAAAAAAGGTTTGAGTGAAGACATCGGTTAAATTAGTGTTTCTTCGTTCTTGGAGGGTCAGCACTGCTTTATGAACGACCGCCCCTTCAGAGGTCAGCACAGCCAAAGCAGTAGTGCTGTTGCTCGAGGACGCAAATTTGCTTTAAATGATCAAATTCAAAGTTTCCTGATGGTGAACTCAATTTGAAATTTTGCATGCAAAATTCATCTGCCCATAATCGCTCATCTCTGCGAATTCCACTGAAATGACAAAATTTCACTGTCAAACACTAATGTGACTGGGCCTTAAAACTGATAATTGCACAAAAATAAAACTATCTAACTATGTGACTCGTATTAATAATATAATCTTGCATAAATTAAAATGCAGCTCAAAGTGCTTTACTAGGAGGGACGGCAAACAAAAACCAGCATTAGAGATGAAAAAGAAAATAAGAAAAAGCTTTGAAAGGAAAAAATAAAAATGTAATAAAAGTTCTAAATTAGAAATAAGCATAAAAGATAAAATGTTGAAAACATGGAATTGTTACTCAGGGAAAAAAAATCGAAAGTAAAATAAGCTAAATAATAAATAAATAATTCCTCAAAAAAGTCATGACACAATAAAAAAACAGGAGCTAAAGTAAAAAAGAAGTTATATTAATAAGGCATATTACATTAATAAAGTATAAAAAAAGGCATATTATATTACAAAATTAATGAAAAGCCATTCAGTATTCAGTCATTTCAGTAGAGGCATGCACATAAGCTCACCATACCATGTGGAATCTGGTAAAAAAAAAATGTGTTTTAAAAATTTACTTTTTAATATATAAAAATGACGAAACGTAAGTGAACATTTACAAAAAAATAATTATGACATGCAAAACTTTGCCATGACAAGATAACACAACCCTTTATGGATGGTATTGTGTCTTTAGCTAGAAAACAGTTGCTAAGTTAGTCTAATTAGCCTTAGAATAACTAGCCTTCAGTTAGTATAACTAGCCTTAGTGTATTAGCCTAAAGTTAGTCTAACTAGCCTTTTATTTACTAGCCATTACTTAATCTAACTAGACTTTGTTTAATTTCCCAGAGAGCAAGCATACCGCTGCTGGTCCACCTTTAGACCACCCAGATTATTGTCTTGCACACAAGGTCTAACTAATTTAATGAAACAGATTTTAAAGGCACATAGCCTTTTATTTAGGAAAATAAACAAGTAAAATAACAATAATAAGACAATTATTTAAAAAAATTGACAAAAAAAATTATGTTTATGACTGAACTAATTTACAAAGGGTAACAAAAGAAAGAAATGAAGAAAATTGGACTGTTTGGGAAAATATGCGATCAAAAGAGACATTTTGTCTAATACTCTGCTCAACCACCGGTGGGCTGCCTGGAAAATGCTGAGCAAGAAGTCAGCGGGCCATCAGTTTTGCCATGAGCTGGCAAACAGTGGCCCACTATCTTCTTGCTGTTTGGGTAGCTTTAGTGTAACTAGCCTTTGTTTAACTAGCCTTAACATAGTGATAGTGCTGAAATAAAAGCAGCAGCATTATGCCAGCCACAATGGAAAGGTATTATTTTGCCCTATAACTTGTTCATACTATCAGTTAAACACTTGACAAGTAGGCTGTTAGACCACTATGGACATTAAACATGTGATGTTAGATAAAAATGAGAGACTGTTAAAGACGATATCAGTGACATCAATCATCGATTCCTAATGTAGCTTTCTAGCAGGAAGGCAAAGTGAGGGTCAGTGGGAGAAGGTAGCAGGTGAAGGTCAGGATATTAGTATGTCCGGTCCCTGTGCAGCAGTGGAGTGTGGGTGAAGGTCAGTCTGGCTGTGCTGCGTCCATTTTGGATTTGTCGGTCTGTCGTGCTTCAGTGCCCCACAAAAGTCTGTGAGGCTTAGACAGAACATCTTGTGCTCTCTCCTTCCCTTTTTTTAGGACCACTCTGTCCTTTTCCTCCCTTTCTCCACTTTTTTTTTTCTTTGCTTGCGCCCTCATCTCTCTCTTCCTGAGCAGGCAGGATCAATAGGCAGGTCTGGTATGAGATGGAGGCTTATCACAGCCGCAGTCATGGGCGTCTGAGGGGAAAGCTTCAGTGCCGCAGCTGTGGGAGAGAGAGAGAGAGAGAGAGAGAGAGAGAGAGAGAGAGAGAGAGAGAGAAAGCAGGAGGAGGAGGAATGGGGTTTAAAAGCTTGCCGGATCTCGTGTCCACAGTAGCGTGACCTGACTCAAGCCCGCTGTGTCATCACAAGCCCCACCTTCCCTACACTGGTTCCGAGCTTGCTGCACACACAGGCTTTTAAAGTCAGCTGCATAGAACATATATGTTTTCTTCAGAACTATAAAAGACAATTAGTTAATGATTTAATTACCATGGCTTTGATCCATCAAGTTTTCTCCCCTTGCTAATGACCTCTGAAATCAAGCAGAGTTAGACAGGATTTTAATTAATTCATCACTTTATAGTGGCATCACCCACGCTCTTCTAGCAAGTTAAGGGATTGATTCAATCAATGCAGTTCTCATGCCACCCACACTTTTCATCTTCAGTTCACTTGTGTTGTTATGTTTCAGTTACTGGTTGTTTATTATGTTTTTTAGAGGAAAAAGCTTAATTTTAGATATAATCATTTTTGCTTTAACCCCTCAAAATAACAGGCATATTACAACCTAAGGCATGTATACAAATGTTCATATGAGATCAAAACAATGTGTAATTTTATTTATAGTTTGTTTATTTATAGTAAATTTCAGTTACAATTGTGACCGGTAGGATTAAATGGGTTAATTTTAATGTTAAATACTTGCTATTTTTGAATACCGATGTCTGCATGTTTTTTCCCCACAGATGGTTCCTCTAATCAATACGGCCACAGAAACATTACTAAATAACCTGCAGGCGTATGCAGAGTCTGGAGAAAGCTTTGACATTCACAGGTATGGCTGTGTTTGTGTGTGTGTGTGTTTGTAAAATCATGTGTGCTTAAAAATTGCCTGTGAACTTTTATTTCAACCACTTCTACCACAGTCAAATATCTGAACCCTGACTGAATGTAGGTTTCTTTCAAAGACATTTCGAACTCAATGTGTATCAAATATTTTTCCCTCATAACTTAAGGAAACATAAGGAAAAAAACATAGTTTAACTGATTGGCCTCCTCCAAAACAGTAGCATTTAATGGCTACTGTGAAAAAGGGTTAAATTGGTAGTTTTCAAGAGGTAACAAGTGTTCAGCATATGTAGAACTTTTTCAGGCCTGTTGGTAAAGCATCCCAGGTGGCTCCTTACAAACCTGCTTGAGAGAGTGCCAAGAGTGTGTAAAGCTGCATAGAGACAAACGGGCACTTGTTTGAAGAGTCTAAAAGATAGCTTTGATTTTTTTAAAATACTTTTTGGACACATCATTTTATATGTGTTAGTTAGTTTTAATATCTTCAGTGTTCTTCTAAAATGTGGAAATATTAAAAATAAGGGAAAGCCCTTCAATAAGTAGGTGTGTTCTAACATCTGACTGTTACTGTAAATAGTAGTGGTGGCTGTTGTTCATATTTTCTTGCAGGTGTTTTGGTTGCTTCACTATGGACGTGATTGCGAGTGTGGCATTCGGCACACAAGTGGACTCTCAGAATGACCCTGATGACCCATTTGTCCGCCATGCCTCCAAGTTCTTCTCTTTCACCTTTTTTAGACCCATCATGTTCATGTTCCGTACGTCACGCTGCCACATTAACCACACATCTGAACCAAAGCTTCAGTGCCCATCTAGAAATGAGTTATTTCCATTTTAATTGTATTACTGGGGAGATCACATCTCATGGGGAGCTCCAATAAATGATAATGTGAAATGAACTTTAATGAAGGCAGTATAAAGACGTAGCACATTTACTGTAAGGGACTGGAGAAAGAGCCCTCATTTAAAAATGCCTTTGTCCTTGTGTTTATGACTTAAGAATACTGGGGGGAAAAAGCCTCATGGTTGTCAATTTTTGTTCTCAGTGGCCTTCCCAGCTCTGATCGGACCCCTCAGCGCCCTGATACCCAATAAATCCCGTGATGAGATGAACAGCTTTTTTGTCAGCTGCATTCAGAAGATCATAAAACAGAGAGATGAGCTGCCACCCAATCAGGTAGAATGCAACCTTGAACAAATGGAAAAATTGTCCTTGGCCATGCATATTCCAACTAAACCTATCCCATCTTGACCTTTGATCTCTGGGTTTGCACAGCGCCGACGAGACTTCCTGCAGCTGATGCTGGACGTGAGGAGCAGTAAGGAGTGTGTGTCTCTAGAGCACTTTGATGTGGTCAACCATGCAGATGAGCAGGCCGATGCATGGTCTCAGGCAGCTGAAGAGGCGGCTAATGGCCCTGGACATCAGTCTGTGGAGTCTCTGAGGCGCCCCCAGCTGAAGAGGGTGATGACAGAGGATGAGATTGTGGGCCAGGCCTTCCTCTTCCTTCTGGCCGGCTATGAGACCAGCAGTAATACTCTAGCATTTGTCTGCTACCTGCTGGCCATTCACCCTGACTGCCAGGAGAAAGTGCAGAGAGAGGTGGACGACTTCTACACCAGACACGTGAGTGGGCAAAACTGTGATAAGCTGGCACCAGACTTTATTGTTTCTATCTTTTTCCACATAAATCTTAAGGCCAACACAAAAAAGTGGCTATTCTCAGAAAGTTGTATTGCTCAAATGTTGCGCTTTGATGGCTCAGGAGACTTAAAGGGGAATTTTTCATTAAAAAAAAAGTCAAATGTAAAATCGATTTAAACAAAGTCATTCAGAGTGGTTTGATGTGAAATGCTTTATTTTAAAGTCAAAATTGTTCACAGTGGTGTTAATAGGAACCATACGTCTGAGGAGTTTAAAGCCTCTAAAAGCTCCCTCAAGGAATGTTATTACAGGAAATAGTTACAAATACACTGCTTGATGTCTGAGACATTGTTTTATGATAGTTTTGAGAGGAGATTTTGGCCTATAAAGCATTTTAATTCTTTTACTGTGGAGCAGTACGTGCAGGGTAGTTCACAAAGCAAAATAGTTCACCAAGAAAACATAATTGTTTCAGATTTATGACTGTTTTACCATCATGAACATTACATATAAAAATCAGAAGGCGTGTAGGTTCACTGGTGGATTTGGACAGTAAATAAAATGTCTATATTTTTGTTGTAAACACTGTGAACCCTGGTTCTTATCACCACCACTGGAAAAAAAAGTGAACCGTTTCACATCAAACCACTCTGAATGACCTCATTTACATTTCAACCATTGCATCATACAGAAATGTTGAAAAATTGATGGAATTCTGATTCCCTCTGAAATAGCATTAGACAAAAAGGAGACATGCGATGAAGGAGAGATAAAGGAGAGATGAGAGTTCAGTTGCCAATAAATATGGGCAATATTGTCTTCACAAATTTGAGCAAAATATGTGACATTATTGAGATATCTACTAAAACTCAAGAGGAGACGTGAGATTATTGAGGTCTTTTGCTCAGGAAAAATACCTGAGCAGAAGGAGCAGAACTCTCCTTTGAGATTAAGGAGATCTTTTTGGATTTTTCTCCTTCAATAACATGATTTCTCAATGCTGTCATTGCATTTATTTGTAAAGAATATGATCTAACAACGCCAAAAATGTGCAGATTTATACTTTGTTCCCCAAACTACTATTATGAGCAAGAAAAAAACATGAACAGCAACATACTGTACAATTCAGTCACCTTTCATTGTTACTGTTGAAACAAATCAATAATAAACTGTTATTTATTTGACTTCTGTTCTAAATGTACTTGCACATTCGCTCTGAAAATATCACTATGCATCCAACAATAAAAGGCAGCATCCTGCTTCTTTTATAAATTGATAGAAAATACTTTGACACATAGGAGGTTACAGTTCCACATACTGATACAATGTATACAAGATATGCTGAGGAGTGACTATAAAGACCACTTAACTTGACATTTCTATGCTTGACATGAAGTAAATAAAAAAAAAACTGGTTGTATAAGTCATGTAGGCTACAGAATTTGTTCTTTGTAGGATTGAAGAGTGTTTGATCAGTTTAAGCCTGGTGCTTCTAGATCAGGGGTGTCAAACTCAACCACTAAAAGGACCATATTAAAAAATCTTAACAAATCCATAGGCCAGAGAACGCCTAGTGTTTTTTGTTTTGTTTTTAAAAAACATTTTGCTATAACTGAACTGGCTATTGTTTATTCAAAATATGTCAAAATATCAACAGCAAAATATAGGCACTTGTAATAAACCATGAAATATTACATGAATACTTGAATTATTCAAATAAACACACACACAATCTAAGCCACTTTTCCGCGAGGGGTGCTGGAGTCTAATTTAGCATGTCCAATTGGCCTGACTGCATGTCTTTGGACTGTGAGAGGAAACCCACTCAGACACAGGGAGAACATGCAAACTTCACACAGAAAGGATCCTGGTCACCAGACTGGGAAATCAAACCCAGACCTTTTTTGCTGTGAGGCGGCAGTGCTACCCACTACCCCACCCACGTCATACATACATACATGCCTTAATAATTAAATAAAATTATATCCATATGTATATGACCTTCCTTTTTAAATGTCCCCAGGAGGTAGGTCTTTTAAACCCACCTATGTGCTTGATCTAGACACCTGGCATCTTTTCTTTGCTATAAGTTCATTCAGTCTTGGGATCAATTTCTGTGCAGCTGAGCTAAGTGTTTATATTGGTTGAACTGCAGCTGAAGTGCAGCTAGTGTGTTTCATGATATGAGTGGTGTGGAAGAATTGAGGTGTAACTGCTGTCCTATAAATTGTTGTTGTGGGAGGGGATAGAAGCGTGCATTACGTTGAAGTGCATGCTGGAGATTGTAGTGCAGTGCATTGTGAAACAGGCTAATATTAATAGAAAATTAATAATAATAATGTGTTACATTTATATTGTGACTTTCACAATCCCGTGTTTACTTAATTGAAAGACTTTTGCAGGCCAGGTAGGATAGTGTTTGTTGTCTTAACTGGCTTCAGTTAAAAATAGCTCATTATGAAGTGTCAAATTGCTATCAGTATCAGTCAAAATCCAAGGTTTCAGTATCGGTATCAATATTGGTAAAGAACAAGTGGTATCGTGCTGTCTCTCTTTTTTTCTGTTTTCTTCTTAATCCAGTGAAGCTGGACTCTGTGTTTACTGCTCCCTCTATTGATTCCAGAATTGCAGATAAGGAGTTACATTTCTAAAGGAGGATGGCATTTGGAGCTGATCTGTATCTCTTCGTTCCTGAACAGTGTGTGGCACTGTGTGTGGTAGTGTGTACGCATACTGTACCTTCTGTGGGACCATGTTAGATTTTCTCTTCCGTTATACCCTGCTACTATCCATTGTCCTCTTTCTCCAGGGCAAATACTGCATGGCAGACAAACAAATAAAAAATTCAGAGGTAGTACTGCATTGTGAAAGTAAGATATGTTTGGCTAGGTATCTTCAACGGTGTGAGTACAGTGTGTCTGTCTGCTGAGATTTGTCATGTATTCTGCTTGTTTCTATCCATGCAATCAGTGGAATGGAGCACAGAGACCCACTTATAAATATAGCACATGATTTTTCTGCTTCTTGTGCAAAATGTGTATATATATATATATATATATATATATATATATATATATATATATATATATATATATATATATACACACACATTTTTGTCATTTTTCAGTTTTTGGCATAATTTGAAAATGTCTGTTGCCTTTTACACAGTGTGTGAATTTCATGATTAATGGACCAAAAGAAAAGGCCCCAAATGACTTGGTAAAAAGTTTGGTTCCATTGACTTACATTGAAAGTAAAGTATGTTTTTTCCTTCTCCTGTAAAGTTACCATTTTGGAGATGCGAGGTTTTGTTCTGACAGCAGCGATATATATATATATATATATATATATATATATATGTATGTGTAGTGTGTGTGTGTGTGTGTGTGTGTGTGTATATACACACACAAGTATTCAAGTAATCCTAAACACAATGAGTGATGTTGAGGTCTGGACCCTGGGGTGGTCAGTCCATTGTTCTGAGAGCACCAGCAGCTTCTTTGTTTGAGTGGCCCATTTTCTTCTTTTTTGTCTTTTTTTATTTCTTCCTGACAGCTGCACATCCTTTCGAACCAATAGCTTTGTCTTCTCACAGTGGAAGGACACCTGTGGATTTTTTAGATCTGAAACGACAAAAGAGTGCAGCTTGATTTTCTCCTGTCTCTTAAGATGAAAGCTTTAAGTACTGTTTTTCTGGTGGTGACAGTTTTGGTTATGTATCAAGTATTGCATGCTTCTTAAGAGTCTCATTTCCTCTGTATCCTTTAAGAATTTTTTGATGTCTAGTTTTGGAAACTCCTGTTGTTTCATTTATTTCTCTTGACATTCTGCTTCCTTTTGTGAAATAGGTGTATTATCATATATCTAATTTCCTCAGAAATGTCTCTTGAAAAGTAAATAATTTGTACTTAATATCCATTTTGACTGGAAATGAAATAAATGAAGGGTGCTCCGTGGCTTTTGCACAGCGCTGTGTATGTAATGGAAGAATAGGGAATAGTAAGGGTTTGATTCCTGGCTGAATACTGCAATCTAGGGGCAGAGAGAAAGCTCTAAAGCTCTTAGAGGGAGGATGGTGTGGGTGGGGGGTTAGCAGAGAGAGCTGCGAGGGTTAGAGAGCAGCTCTATATTAGTGTGCTGTTAGGGGAATAAAGGTGGCTCGTGCTGACCCACATTGCTTTTTTTCAACGTGTATTTTCAGTCATCTTCACGAGGTCACATTACCCAGCAGTCTAATGTTCCAAAGCCAGCACTCTGGATAAACAAAACACTGGCAGAGGTTTTGCGTAATGCGGTTTTGATGAAATCTGTGATTAAAAAGAGAAGGAGGGGGGCAGCATGTCTCAGTGCTCAGATAAACAGCTAGTGAAGAGAAATGAGAAAACAGAGTGGTTTACAGTGATTTCATTTAGCAGTTCTGACTGGAGCCGCTCTGTTAGCCGTAGCACTGCTACTCTGCAGTCACCGTTTTTGCCCCATCGCATTCTTTTCCCATAACGCTGCCACAGTGGCTGACACATAAACCCGGTCTTGTTAAACACGCGCATGCATCGGCTGAATCTTAATACCTGCAGCCAAGGCCAGCCAGCCACTCAGATCAAACAGCAGGGCTAGTCAATCTCAATGAGTCCCTTTCTTCACTTTCATCTTATTCACTCGTTCCCATTGACACTCACATGCTCCATTTAGCCCTGCTCAGGAAGTCAGGGTCTTTTTACCTTTTTCTTTTTTTTTCAAGCAGCAGGGAGTGTTTGAAATGTAAACCCTCTCTGAAGCTTTTTGGGCATCGTTCATCTCTGGCAGTGAGTAAATGTGTCCTACATGGCAGCTTTTACATCAAATGCCTCCTTTTTCTTCTGCGAGATGGCAGTTTGTGAGATTATTAATTTTTGCTTACTTCGTTCACTCAGTGCTGGTCTAAAAATGGAAACTGTTATTAGGTAACGTTTCATGGATTCCTCCACACTCAATCATTGATTTGATGCTTGCTTTAGCATTATGTGATGTGTGTGTGTGTGTCTTTGTATGTGTGTATAAGTAAAAAGATTGCAAATCTCAGGATTACAGACACACCTGCAGTTTGACTACAAAGGTTCTTTCGAGGAATCCCATAGAAGAACCACTTTCAACTGATAATTCCTTAAAGATATTTTGTAATACAAATATTATTATTATAACGTACTGATACAGTACCGTGCAATAGTGAGAGACCACCCTTTAATGGTTTAATTTCCATTCAACATGGCCATTAGCTGTAAGTTATTCATTTTTCAGTGTCTGAAAAAAATCAGAAAACATATGTTTAACAGAAATTACACACAAGCCTCAACAATTAAATATAATGCAAATTTTTCCAGGGTGGGTCCAACCTTTCTAAGTTCAGTCTTAGAAGTTGTTGCATTTTTTGCTTCTCACAAACTGAGTGATCCCAAACACATTCAGTGATGTTGAGGTCTGGACTCTGGTGTGGCCATTTCATTGTTCTGAGAGCACCAGCAGCTTTGTTTGATTTGATTTTGTTTGATTTGACTTTTTTTGTCTATTTCTTTTTTTCAGTAACAGCTACACATCACAGCTACATGTTGACTTTCTTTATGCAAGTGGAAAAATATATATTTTTTCCAAGTAATATTTCACATTTAGGCCTCAGCTATGCAGTCCTGTGTGGTTTCTGCTGGACTAAATTTCTATTTATGTGTTTTTGGAGGACTAAACTGTACAATCGCTAATAGCCATGCGCGCTGACTTTACACAGAGCAGCTGGGCATCGGTCCACAAGACATCAGACTATAGTGGATGTGAAGGTCATTCTCCCCCCAACTGGACCTGCAGTGCCTGGCACTGCTCTTGAATTTAGCTCAGTGAGGAGCAAAGCGGCGTTCAGTTTATTTGGTAAATGCATCTCACTGTGCTCAAACTGAATGCATCAACACTGAGAGCTTTTGAAATGTCACTCTCCTGATCAGCAGTACAGAGCACTGACTTTGTACTCTAACACAGTGAAATCACTTTAAAACATAAAGGTTTATCCAGTCATCACTTATTGTACAGAAATTTTTGTTATTTGATACTTAAACTTACACATTTGTAAAATGTAGGCCTGTCTTAAAATTGAGTAATTTAATTTAACATTTCTGTCATGTACAGGAGAAAGATTTCTTAATTTATTTTTTTATTCTACCTCTTTTTGTGCCAGAAGTATGTCAAAATATTTGGCCCCATTCACCAACCATTCTGAGCAAGAAATTTCTTCTTAAAACCCACTTATGTAGCTTGCACTATGATTCTGACTTTCACCAGTGTTTTCTTATTTGGAAAAAAATTAGGATGAGGATGATGGATGAGGTGGGCAGCACGGTGGCGCAGTGGGTAGCGCTGTTGCCTCACAGCGAGGATGGCCTGGGTTCGATTCCCGGCTGGACGACCAGGGTCGTTTCTGCGTGGAGTTTGCATGTTCTCCCCATGTCTCCGTGGGTTTCCTCCAGGTATTCTGGTTTCCTTCCACAGTCCAAAGACATGCAGTCAGGCCAATTGGACATGCTGAATAGCCCCTAGGTGTGAATGTGTATGTCTGTCTGTCTGCCCTGCGATGGACTGGCGACCTGTCCAGGGTGTTTCCTGCCTTCCACCCAATGACAGCTGGGATAGGCTCCAGCACCCCACCACGACCCAGAAGCGTAAGCGGTTTAGATGATGTATGTATGAATGAGGTCACTTTTTTCTCAAAATATTGAGTTTTTATAAAAGTAATGTTTGTCTAAATAATCACTTAGTTTCTTGAGATTTTGAGATACAATCCTAAAATCAGTTTCAAGTAAGTAATTATTTTGGGATAATGCATCATTATTACAAGATACTACATCAATATCTTGAGAAAATAAATAATGATTTAGCCATAATAAATGATAATTATGAGATACTTAGTCATTATTTTGACATAATCAGATGCTTTTTTGAGAAAACAAGTAATTTTTTAGATACTAAGTCAAAAACCTACTGCTGACAGAAGAAAGAAAGGAGAAAAAACTGTAGGTGATTTTTTTCTCCTCTTCCTGGTAGGAATGGATTTCTGTGTCCTTGGATGTAATGTTAACCTATTAGTAATAGATAGTAATAGATCTATCTGTGTAATGCGTTAACCTTATTTACGTGCCACAGCCATGATGCTAAAGAAAGAGCAATAAAATCATACGTCAAAAGTGGATCCCCAACAAGAACTACTGAATTAAGCGCAAAAAAGTGTTTGCTCATAAATGTAAAGTTATTTTTTCCATCAGTTGTTCATCTGTCCTAAGCTTACTTGGCTGTAGAAGCTTGACTCAGATAGGTGAATACTTAGCCTGACAAACTCTGAGCCTTTCTGTTCTGTTGTAGCGGTGTCACTGATGGTGACTCTGCGCTGTCTCCGAGCTCCAGCACACTGCATTTTTACCACTGGGTGGTTTAAGTGGCAAACATGTAAATGCCTTGCTGCCTAAAGGAGTGTGTGGCTGGCTGCACACAATGTGGCTGCTGGTCTAGCCTCTCATTTTCTCTTCCCAGGCTGTGCGGTGTCTCCCCAGGGGGTCCGTCATTAATTTGCCTTTTTTATCTGCATAAATAGCAGAGCCAGATGAAGCGGAGCGTCACCTAATGAGTCAGCCAGAGGTGGGAGATGGGGGGCGGGAGGGTGAGCTACAGAGCAAAATTACACATTTTCAGGCTCTCCTGCTCTATAAAACAGAAACAAGGAGGGGGGAGGTAGGGATGGAAGACGTCAGGGTGGGGAGTAGAGAGTAGGACGTAACGTCGATTTGGAGAACAAGAAGATGGACAGAGTCATTTTAAGCTACGGGTACTGTAAGATTTGTGGAAATATAGTCTAACTGTCTCAAAGAGGAAATTTTGTTTGGTTTTTGTTCAAGTATGTTAAATCCATTCATCCATCCATCTCAGAAACTTAATATTTCATTGTGCAGCTGGAGAGTTTGATGACCTAATTCAGACTGCATATACAGTCGTGTGCAAAAGTTTGGGCCCCCCAGTTAAATTACCTATTGTGTTTCAAAGTGCAAGTAAGTAACACATCTTTTACAGAACACACTTCTGTACATGTTAATGCACAATTTATTTACTGAATTTAACATTATGGGGGAAAAAATAAATCATACAATGTCGCCTGTTCAAAAGTTATGGCATGTTTTATATTTTAGGGGTTTTTTTTCCAATAATTTCCAATAATTTGAAAATTACGCACTAAAATTTGCAGAAAAAGCTACTGATTTTTCAAAACTTATGCATAATTAAATAGCTAATATGTACACAAAGCCATTCAGAGTAGTTTGATGTGAAAGGCTCTGTTCTAGAGAAACATTCTTACTGAGGCAAAATTGTTCACAGCAGGGTTGATAGGAACCCAATGTCTAAAGGGTTTAATGCCCCCTCACTGAAGATTATTATATGAAATGGTTATGAATACACTGCCTGATGTCTGAGGCATTGTTTTACTTTAGTTCTGAGATTTTGGACTGGAAGGTATTTTTAAAAGCCATTTATAGTGGAGAGCTACATTCAGGGTGCTGTAAGGTAAAATAGTCCCCACGCTCCCAACAAAAATCTCATTTTAGCAGATTTACCTCTATTTTACCATTACATATAAAAACATGGGTAGGTTTACTGGTGGTTTTGGATTGTTAATTAAATAGTTATATTTGCATTGCAGACATCAGTAAACTTCTTGAATCAAGTGCTTCACATCAGATCACTCTGAATGACTTTGTTTACATCTCAATGTCTGAATAATACAGAAATTTAGAAAAATTGGTGGAATTAATCTTAAGTTTGTTTCCCATAGAGCACATGTGTCAAGCTCTAGTCCTGGCGGGCCAAAGCACTGCAGACTTTAGCACGCTACCTCATTAAACGCACCTGATTCAGCACATCAGCTAATTAGCAAGGCCTTCATGAACTGAATCCAGAGCGTTAGATGTGGGTAAATGATAATCTCTGCAGCACTCTGGCCTGGAAGTTCCCCAGTTTGACATGCCTGCCGTAAAGGATGTGTTATCTTTGTATCACATTGAATCAGCAAACTGTAATTTGACTGAAAGTGTTCAAACTTTTGCTAACGACTGTAAGTAAGTTTAAGAATTGGCTCTTACCTTGAAGTTTTTGATGGATTTTAGGACTCATGACAGATCACCAAGTTGAAGGCCAGAACAGGGCACAAGTACAGTTTGGTTCCATTAACAATATGATAAAACATTGACCCCCAGACTTTCATCACACCTATTCTCATCTAACAGCCCGGTACATTTCACAATAAATAAAAGATTTTTAAGACTATTTGTAAGACATCTCATCTCATGGCCAGTGGAATTGAATGGAGGCAGAGAAGATGCAGAACAACAGAGAATAGAGGATAAACGTATGAACAGATAAACAAACTGGTCTTATAATCAGTATGGATACCATCTGTCTGACGTTTGATTGACAGGGTAGCCTCCTCTTGGCGCTAAGCATGCAGGTGAAGGGAAAAACAGAAGGAGGAATATAAGTATCTGACAGGAGGTGCAAAATGTGGAGGTTTAGGTGGAGGTAGTGAAATATAAAGAAAGAAAAGGTAATGCATACAGACAGGAGAGCATGACTGTTCTGTTGAGCACTCCATCAGAGAGAAAGAAACAGAGAGGAAAGGAGAGAGACAGCAATGCATAAAGCATAGAGAACAAAAACGCAAACGTGACATAAACAGTGGAGCCGAGGGAGGTGTGAAACAGACGGAAAAAGCGGAAGCACGGGAAGAGTTGAGAGAATGAAGAGGTGAAAGAAGCAGAGACAGCAACTAAGGGTGGCCGTCGGGGGGTGGGGGGGCGAGCGAGAGCTAAATAGAGAGCGAGAGAGAAGGAAAGAGAGAGCAGTGAGTAGCCTGGCTTTCCTGTGTGTGAATAATTCATCTGTGCTGTGCCTGTGAGGCTGAGCCTCCGGGGGGCTCTTTCCCTCGCTCATCTCCCCTCACTCATATCACTCAAGCCTGAATAAAGACCCTGCATCTCCACCGCTAAATTCAATAACACTGCCTTTGATCCCGCACCAGCCACGGCACCGGAGCTGTCGGTTCCCATACATATTGCTCTTATTTGTCTTTTAGCTTCTCTGCAGCCTTCTAATGAAAGTTTAGAAGCCAGATTTGTAGCATTTATGTGTTTTAGACTGGCTGAAAAGGAAATAATAAGAATCTCATAAGAGAAACTCATTATACTTTAACTTTGGCGCATAACATTGACATAAACATGTCATATTGTCACAGTCCAAAGAAAAACAAATATCTCCAAAATGGTAACTTTACAGGAGGGGACAAAAATGTTCTTTACTTTTAATGGAAGTTAACATAAATAGATTTTATTCTAAGCAATTTTTCGCTTGTCCTGAGCAGTGGGCAGCCCTATCCGTAGCGCCCGGGGAGCAGTTGGGTGTTAGGTGCCTTGCTCAAGCGCACTTCATTCACGTACTGTCGGCTAAGGGGATCGAACCAGCGACCTTCCGGTCACAGGGCTGGTTCCTTAACCTCCCTGCCCCTCATGGGTTGTCATGGCAGGTTATGTCCAGTATCATAACAATGTCATGTTCCCAGAACTAGTCATAATGTTTGTTGTGATAATATTTGATATCATAATGGCTAAATAGAGTATATTTAGAAAAAATGTGCATGGGATATCAGCTGTCGTGACATCAAACCTTATTGCTTCTATCATTACTGTCATTACGATGACCGATAATGGTATCTGGCTCTGTTATTTTAATGAACACAGTTTGTCTTGACAACTCATGACAGCATTAGATATCTGCAAGTAACAAGGTGTTACAATATTTAGCTCTTTCTATTGGCCCATTCTTCATGAAATATTTGCACAGTATAAGGGCAGCTAGCGTTTTCAAATGGTACCAGAAACAAACACTTAACCCCTTAAAATTCCAGGCTTATGTACTAAGGCTTAGTAACTACAGGGACTCCCAGGTGAATGAGATATTCTTAAGAAGAGAACTTTCTTTTTGTTGCTTACTTTTAAAACCATTTGAAAGCTGCTCTTACATTGTGTGAATGTTTGAAAAACAACCTTTAAAGTTACATTAATAAAAGTTAACTTAAGAAGGTTTTTGCTTCTCCCATAAGGCTGTAAGGTCTTCTTATGATATGATAGTGAACAGCCCGTATTCTACTCATCCTCTCTTTTTGTAAAACAGTTCAATTTGTTTGATGATTCCAGAGAGAATGAGAGAGAGAGGCATGTAGGCTCTGGGGCTTTAGCTCAGATGAAGGCTCTCTGGTGGGTGAGGAGCCCTGAACCCCTGGGGTCAGTGTAGCAAAGCCTGGACACTGTTTGATTAGGAGAGCGGAAGCTCCGTGGGAGAAAGACAGTGAAGCAGCTCTATGCATCTCATCAAAGTGGCACAGAAGTGTTGGTTTAGGGTAAAAAAGATGAAAGAAAGAAAGAGAAAAGTGTAAAGTTAGAGAGGATTAAGACAATGCATAGAATGTAAGGAATAGATTCTCACCAAGAAACAGTGCGTGACCTTCATGGAGGTGTCCCTCTTCACTGTGTCTCAGACAGATGAAAGAGGATCTGATTAGCAGTGTGGACTTTATGGTTTAAATCTGTCTTGTGTTCATCTGAAAATCACAGACTCTGTGTGTGAGTGTTCGTCCTGTTACTGTGAGAGGTTTTCTCTGCTCTGCTTGAGGATGCTTGTCACGCTATGATGAAAAGGCAGCTCAGAGGAGATGGAGATGCGGTCTCTGGAAAGAGTGAAAGACAGAAGGATGGGCGGAGTGCTTAGAGCACTGATCCAGGAAGAGAACCCTCTCCACCCACCCCCTTCTCTCTCTTTCCCTCTCTCTCTTTCTCTCTCTCTCTGTCTCTGTCTCTCTCTCTCTCTGTTTCTTTCTCCTTTTCTTTCTTTGTCGTTTTATTTCTTTTTTCTTGTCTTTTTCTCTTACGCTCTTTTCCTAGCTCAACCTCTCTTTTTATTTCTGTTTCACTCTATTTCTCTCTCTGTCTTTCTCTGTGTATGTCTCCTACTCTTTCTCTCTTTATATGCATATCCTTGCCTTTATTCTTAATCTTTCTCTTTCACACTTCTCTTCTATTTTTCTTTCTCTGTTTCTTTCTGTCTCTCACTTTTTCTTTTTTCTTTATTTCTCTCCTTCTCTTTCTCTCTCTCTCTGTCTCCCTCTCTCTCTCTCTCTCTCTCTCTCTCTCTCTCTCTCTCTCTCTCTCTCCCTCTCTCTCTGTCTCTCAATTTAGTTTAGTTCAAGGTTGCTTCATTATTATGCCAATATTAGCACTTGTACTGCAAAGCTTTGGTAAAGAGTTTAAGAACAGCATAAATACTTATTTGTAATAATAATAATAATAAAAATAAAATGTACATGCTTGTGGTATGTGTCTCTGACGTGATGCGGTAACTCACTCTTGCTCTTCCCTTATACAGGTCTCTCTCTCTCTGTCTCTCTCTTTCAGTCTCTGTGGTTAAGGCAGCATGGGGAGAATAGAATAAGCCTGTATGTGCCTGTGCATGTAAAGACAGAATACAAATAGCTGTAAAACCATACATCACACCAATAAGGCATTAATGTGTCAGCTGATATGTCAAAATGATTGTAAAGAAACAAATGCGTTTGACAGAATGTCTAAATGCCTCTGATTCATCAGAAAGGCCAGAGAGGGCTGTTAATGAAAATTGATTGATGAGAGTGCTTAGTTGCAGTGGAGTTATAGTTTGCTTGGTTTAGATTAGGGCTGCACAATGTACTATACTGCATGTCAATCATTATTGCTGTCAGTATTGGCCTTTGCATGCTTTGATTATAATGTTGCTTTTTGTAGCAGTTCTATTCATCTAATGAGCTCATCCACAGAAATGTCCTTTGCGTGTGTGTGATGCTGACCAGTCTCTGGTCTTTCTAATAAGAACTTGTAAGATTACTGATAAATCACAGGCAGTAACACTCATCTGATGTGAAATATATATATATATATAACTTCACTGTGAGAAGACAACAGTATGGGTTTGAATGAATGTGTTACTGAGAAAAAGAAAATTGACCAAAAAGAAAAACATTTGAAAATCAAGCAGGGAAGCTGCTGGTGCTCTCAGGACAATGGACTGATCACCTTAGAGTCTAAACAACACTGAATGTGTTTGTTACTTGGATCGTGTGAAGCAGAAAATGCAATCAACTTCTAAGACTGAACTTTGGAGGTGTAGAGAAATATCCCCTGGCATAAAACTATATTCTGCAATTGTGCAAACAGTGGAAAAACTAGCCCACTGTAGGAGCAGTCTTTTCCTTTGTTGCACAACTGCACTAATTACTGTTGTTTATTGGGTGGCAAATGGTATTTTTTAGCCCAGTCCAAAGCCTGCATTCATCTGTGTTGTTCATTCATTTTACCTCTCTGGATTTCCACAGTGACCTTGCTTACTGTTTCACTCCAAGACATGTCTTTAAACACAGGCACAGATCACTGCACTAAGCCCCCTTGCAGGAACACCTGACCCTAGACTGCATTGTGTAAGACAGTCTTTTGTCTGAGAGTTAGAAAAAACCCCAAAGTTTTCTTTCGAGCAGATGCTTTAGCTTTTCTGTTGCAATGTTGATGTTGGTGGATGACTCCCTTGTTTGTTATTTGGTGTTTGTACTCTGGCCATTTCAGTTTCCTTGGCTCCAGTAATGGACTGGAGCAGATGAAGCCATCAAAATGCTGCTGCCACACTGGAAGGCCCCATGAAAATGCTAGCACCCCGGGGACAAGATGCTTCTGTAACTTAAACTTCCATAAACAAGCCCTCTGTAATTCAGCCATGCCTTCCTGACTGATGTGTTTCGAACATCAACAGCTGTCAGACGCCAGCCATTGTTACCCCACCCCCTTTGCTCAGACTCCTGGGGGGTGTGTAAATTAGCCACTTCACTGCTGCTGTGTCGGTGGTGGCCTTTGTATTTTTACTCTAAAAAAGTGCTGCATTATTTACCTACCCATGCCTTTCCTACAAGGCTGTTGTGTTTTATCAGAAGAGATGTACGATAACATATTAACATACAGCCTTTTTCATCGCAGCTCATGCCACCTCTTGTCACTCAGACATACAGTACTGTGCAAAAGTCAGAGACCTTCATTCCTTTCATTTCCTGTCAACACAGCCATTATTTTATATATTTACAAATTGCTATTTTTTAGCATCAGGAAAATATCTATTCACATATTTAACCTAATTTAACATATATTCAATGGAAATTTAACACAATCTTCAGCAACTAAATATCACATTTGAAAAATCTGATTTTTTTTTAGTGTTTCCACTCTGCCCTTTTCGCAGCTTTTGTTCTTTGTGAGAGACTTGCTTTTGGTTTTGCAAAAAAATCTGCAGGGATATTTTTCCACACCTCAAAAGTTCAGTCAAAGGAGTTGGTTGCATTTTCTGCTTTGCACAATCCAAGTAAACCCAAACAGATTCAGTGATATTGAGGTCTGGACTCTGGTCAGTCCACTGTTCAGAGAACACCAGCAGTTGTATTTTCCAGGTTTTCTTTTCTCAGTAACTTCTTAACAGCAACACATCCTTTCAGACTCATAGTGTTAAGTTGACTTCTCACAGTGGAAAGATGGACAGAAACACCTGTGGATTTTTCAGATCTGAAACAAGAGTGGAGCTTGATTTTCTCCTCTCTCTCACAGATGAAAGCTTTAAGGACTGTTTATTTGATGGGGACAGTGTTGGTGGTCTACCAGGTCTTGCACAGTTGCTAGGAGTCCCAATTTCTCTGTATCTTTTACTTATTAATTAATCAGTCCAAAACTCAGGTTTTCATTAACTTTCCTTTGACTTTCTTCTTCCTTATGCAAATGGATTATCTTGTATCTAATCACCTCAGAAATATCTTCAGAAAAAATAGTAACTTCTACTTAATGGCACTTGACTTTTCACAGTACTGTATGCACAATTACTTGCACAAATAATTAATGCACAATTAATGCTTTTGAAGCTGAGAGAGAAATATTTTATATTTTCTCATGTGGCCCTATTATTCAGTGTGAAAGGGTCGTGTGGTACATCATCGAGAGCAGATTT
Source organism: Colossoma macropomum (assembly GCF_904425465.1). NCBI lineage: Eukaryota > Metazoa > Chordata > Actinopteri > Characiformes > Serrasalmidae > Colossoma > Colossoma macropomum. The sequence continues at coordinate 19,197,452 of NW_023494798.1, forward strand.
AGTAGAAATAATAGTTTTACAATATTTGTTTATATACACATGTATAATTTACAGTCAGCGAGAGCACAGAGTTTCTACAATGTTTGCGGCAGCTCTTTAATGCTTGTTTCCTTGTGTTAAGTGAATTTAGGCAGTCTTATTAGAAGCCTGGCAAATGTTAGTGGTCCAGCATGAAGTTGCATTGACTGTAATAGCCATTTTCGCAATGCTCACCAGCAGCATGTTATTATCATTATGGCAAAGCCTACATAATTGCTTTCACTGCAGGGAGCCTTATGACCTGTCATTTGAATGTCCATTACTGCGCTATTCTTCGACACATCAAGCTAAATTGAATAAAAGGTGCTCAGAGTAGCAGTAAGTGCTAAATGCGGAGCCTGCGCTGGCTGTTTTAATGGCTCCATCACTGACACACAGAGGGGCCGTGAGAAGACCATAATGAGACTCAGATACATTGGTGGAGTCGGGCCTGGAGTTCACGGCCTAGCCAACCACACGACCATGAAGGAAACAGGCCGAGGGTGCATTCCTGAAAGATTCCGGTGGACGAGGGTGAAGATGGAGAGGAGCATGGGAATTGCATTGAGAGGAGATCCCCTCCACCCACTCCAAAGTTCAGCCGATTCACTGCAAACCTCTCTGAGCCTTCTCTAAACACTCAACTGAAATAAACCAGAGCAGGGCAAACCATTTAATACAGCAGGGCTTGAAATAATACAACATTTTAAAGAGGCAGAAAGCCTCTCCGGCTAAATTTGACTTATTGCTTCTGAGATTCCAGGAACTGTTTGTTGGAAGTGTTATTGCAAAAAATGTGTTAGATTTGTGTCCATCCCATGTGGCTTTGTTATTATTTGCTTTACCCTCCTGTGTTTCAGAAAGCCTAAGCTTTGCTTTGTTTTCTCATGCATGAGGGCGATCCCAGAGTCAGAGTCGTAAGCTGTGCAAATGAAAAGCGCCTTTTGCAATGCAACCACTTCCTGGCACTGTCTTTTTGCAGGTGTGTGAGCGTGTGCATAGGTGTGTGCAAATGGGATCAACTGTGCTCCCTCTCAGTGTGATTGAAATGGTAATTTCTTTTCTGAAAAGATGTTGTAGGTCTACTCCTTAATCCCTATCTGTCCAAGTTATCTACAGACTCAGAACTGTTAAAAGAATTGTTATGGTTGTGCTTTATTGATCTTCCCACATAATGTTTTGTAACCTGGGCTCTCTCAGTTCTTCTTTCTTCGTCACGCTCATATATATCTCAAAATCTTTAGGTCGCGGAAAATGTATTGCCATATTTCACAGCTTCTTTATTTACTCTTATATTAACTCCGTGTTTACCCTCTGTCTTCCTCTATGGCCCTTGCAGTGCACCTATAGCTGCATTTCACTTTGCATTTGCTGTGTTGTAGTGCAATATGGCAAAAATACAATATAGCAATACCTGACTTAGTTTTTCTAAGGTGTCATAAGTTGGTGCAGACAAAAATTTACAATATTTTTATTTGGTATTTCACATACTGCACTGCACTAAATTCAGCTATACAGCCTTATTATATTATTATGCTTTCTTTGTAATGAAACAGGCTGATGTTCAGTTAGGTTAAGTATCGGCTGTTTAGAAGGAGAATGAGCCTCACTGTTTTCCAAGCTAATTTTATCCACGATATGTTTAGAAAAGTATATGGTGATGTAATTTATCACGGTAACGATAAAATATCATCATATTGATCACTACTACACATTCCTAGTGCAGCTAGTATTGGGTCTTTTCAGCCATGCTCCTCATGCTTCCACAACTTAGGCTGCCTTCATGACAACTGGGAACTGTTTTGAGATTGGAAGGAATGGATGCACAGTCAGCTTGTTTTTGTTTATTAAACAAAAAAAAAATCCTCCAATATCCTTTAAACAGTACAAACAGCCAAGAAGAAAAGGAGACATGAACAGGTCAGCCAGCTTAAACACCTTATACCTTTCTATTATTTCTTGTTCTTTCTTCACACCATGAGCAGCACAAGGTTGAAATAACTTTTTTGAATTGCATCCAAAAGAAGTTGAAGTGATATCATGGATTTACAGCAGAGTCTTTGACTTTATGAGTAGGACATATGAGTTTTGGGACCTTTCAAGTATATTTTCCCTACTCAGAAGTCAGAAACTTCCCAGTTACAACTGAATGCATTACCACCCTCCTATCATTTTCCCATTACACCTTGGAAGAATGAGTTGGCACAAGCACCGTTCTGTCACTATTTCAGGCCAAGACAGTACATTGATTTTCCAGCCAGGTGATTTTAATTAGCTGTTTGTAAGTAATTGTCCTGTTGTTTTTGTCTTCTGTGGTTTGAGCTTTGGCCAGCACTGTATCAGTCATCCAGCTAGCTGTCAGTCTTTAGGCCAGGCCTGTCTCCAGTTGATAAGAGCACAGTCAATGCCTGTAACGCCCCTTGCAATTAACCTCTCTAATTAGCCATTTGGCTATGGAAACGATCAGACTTAGGAGAGTAAAGGGAGCCAGGGGCATACATGCTACAGTGTCTGACTTTTGTGTGATGAATGTGTTTATTGAGTCATACATCTGATTGTATTGTTCTGGAGTAAAAGAATATCTGTAGTGTAGGCAGAAAGAGTCCCTTTATTCAACTCAGTCTCACTGCGCTATAGTACTGTTTGTTCTTTCTCTGCTCTTACTGTTCGAGTCACTGAAAAGCATCCAGTTGTCTCGGAATGGTTTTGAATGCTTGGTCAGTTCTTTGGCCATGCAAAGTCACACAGAGATGTGATGTGGCCTGCTGCTTGTTTCACTGTCTCTACTCCAGTTTCTGGCTGCTCAAAGAGAGATAGAGAGCCTCGCTGCTTTCCATGCTGTTTCATGCTGTTAGAAGACAATGCACACTGACGCTAACTGCATTTGTGCATTAACAACACCCTTGAGGCATGTCTTGTTTGAACATGTATGCCTCCATCACTATCAATAACCATAAATAACAGTTTCTATGGAAACCCTACGGCATGGAGGCGATAAGGAAAGGGCCCTGCTAGCTGCCTGGCGCTTGCTGTATCTAATGCGCACTTCTCAATAGCACTTAGGGGCCCGTATTTAAAAGTGGGAATCCAGTATAAATAGCCAGTGTTGGTTGTGTGGGAATGCAATAGGAAATATAGGTTTTAAAGCAAAATACGCTATGGTCATCCACTGTGATCAGAAAACAGAAGCTGTGCACATGCATACACAGACATACAAACAAACAGTCACAGGCACTAGCCATAACAGACGGTTGTACCTCTAAAATGTAAAGAGTAATTGGTTGTTTGTCTGTTGTTCCCAGTGGGCCCTGATGTGAATGAATGGAGAGACGTAAATAAGAAAGGCAGGCAGACGTGAGGAGGCAGGCTGGTGATAAGGGCCTCCGCTCTAAGCCCGGCTTATGCCTCACACGCGGGCAAAATGAATCTCATTTGCTGAAAAGAGGCTGATATTAATACCAAGGGGCTCAGAAATATGCAAAGAAAATGAGCTATTTTTGCCGGGTGCTTCTTTGAACGTAGCAAGGCCCTTTTTTCCCTTAGCAATAAATTTGAATGCAATATTCAGGCACTATTTTTAGGTCGCAGCTTCTTTTGTTGAGGTTTCGGGCTGTACCGGTGAAGTCTTTTGTCTTGTGATTGCATGGTAGGGCTCTGGAAAGAGACCACACTGGAGAGTTTTAGTTTGTTTTTTACATATGTTTATTTTCACTTTATGAAATGGTATTACTGTATCATTTAGTGATTCTGCAAAGCACAGTTTGTAACTGTGGTGCAGATACCCAATAAGATTCTTATCAGGCACGGATTCTGATACATTTATTCATAAGTGGAGTTCTCTTTATATTCTAGATCTGGCTCCTACCCTGCATCTGTTTGCTAAAAGTAGGGAATGAGGGAAAGCCTCATGAGCCACAGCATTATGGAAATATGATCCCATCCCCTATTCTGATCACTGCTGGCCTGTAGAGTGCTAATAATCAACATGATGCTTTTAAAATTACAGTATATTTATATATTTGGCATGATGCTTTGAGTGTGTGTGTGTATGTATATATATATATATTATATATATATATATATATATATATATATATATATATATAGTATATTTATAAATAAGTGAGTCACAATTAAACTAACGTGCACAACCTTTCAAGCTCCAGTTTCCTGAGCGTGAGCGAGGCACTCTGGGCCTCTTGTGGCCCAGGGCTCAGTGATGGGTAGCCCTCCAGCCTCGCTGGGCCCTCCATTACCAGCTTAGTGCCGGTCCACAAATTTCTGTTATTCTTGTGTGGCTTCATGCTGGGCAGGGATGTAATTCCAAACAGGGCCCAGCACGTTTATTAGACCGGAAATATTCCCTCTATGCCCTGTGCTGTGGATGCAGCCAGATGTCATTCTGTCTGTTTTCTGTTTGGCTTTGTGTTCAGTCTGCCTAGACCTGAGCACAAGCTTAATGCCGCCAGGGGAACTTTGGAAAGGTTAATCAGACAGATCAGAGCACACAGGTGCACTGGAAAAAAACAGTGTAAACAACAGTTTTAAACAGGGTAAGATTCTTGAATATAGGCAATATATCTTATATTTCTAATTGTGTGACTGTTGCGAGACTATTCAGCCTGTTTCCAGATATTTTTACTTATTTCAAGTAATATTATCAAGTGATATCATCTTATATTACTTGATAAGATCAATCCATCCATCCATCCATCCATCATCTAAACCGCTTATCCTTCTGGGTCGTGGTGGGGTGCTGGAGCCTATCCCAGCTGTCATTGGGCAGAAGGCAGGATACACCCTGGACAGGTCGCCAGTGATAAGATCAATTTATAGTAAAAATACAAATGGGTTCAATAATCCTGTAACTTTCCAGCAACATTCATATACTGCTTTAGCAGTGTGAGAGCCTCAAATCATTGTTTAACAGTGTATGTATAGTACAAAAGTCAGAGACCATCCTTATTTATTTAATTTCCAGTAAAAATGTGTTTTAAGTAGAAGTTCATTCATTTTTCAGCATCAGGAAAAAGAAACATCAGAAAACATGTATTTAATAGAAAATTACACAGAAACCTCAACAAGTAAATATGGTTTCATTTTTTTTCAGAATTTAGTGTGTCTACAGCTTGCATTCATAGGATTGAGTTGTCTTCTCACAGTGGAAGGATGAACAGAAATACCTGTGGATTTTATCAGATCTCAAGCAAGAGTGGAGCTTTATTTTATCCTCTCTCTCAATGACGAACGCTTTAAATTCTGTTTATCTGATGCTGACAGTTTTGGTGGTCTTCTAGGTCTTGCATGGTTGTTAAGAGTCCCATCTATATCTTTGAAAATGTTTTGAACTGCAGTTTTGGAAATTTTTGTTTTTCCATTTATTTTCTTTAGACCATTTCTTGTGCAAGTCCCATCTCTTAAAAAAGTGAATACATTCCAAGGGACCTTTTGTGAAGGCAATGATTATATTTTTGTCACATTTGGCATTTCTTTAAGCCAAAAGTGACCTCAGTTTAAGTCCTGCGTATGAGGACAAATCCTGCTTTTCTTCTGCAAACATGTAGAAAGCTCAGTTCAAGCAGAGAGAGTCATACATGCCTCAGTTACCTAGACCATCCCCTCTCTCACACTTGTTTTATGAATACGGCCCTGAAACTGATTTCGAATGACAAGGGCGGGGATGATAGAACATGCTAAGTTATCAACAGAGTTCATGTTAGTTCTAGTCTCTCTCTCAGATTGCCCTCGAACGTACTATTACTCCACAGTGTTCCAGTGTGCTTTTCACTGAGTGTGTTATTGAAAAGCACATCTTACACACTGTGTGCTTCCATCCTCGCAGGCTCTGCACCGAGCCTTTCATTAAGGACATGTCGCTCTGTTCTAAAATCAGTGCGGCTGCCAACAAGAAGTGACAGCGCAGCCAGACGATGAGGGCGTGTGTGGAGGTTGTGTCTAGCATGGCAGCCTTGCTCACCCTGAGTGCTCCTTTGGCCCCTCTGCCTGCTGCCTTCAGTGAGCGATTTCAGCCTGGCTGGCCATTTATTATACCCTACATGCTCTGTCTACCAGACACTGATGGGAGGAGGGTGTGGGGAGAGGCTGGAGGGGTTCACAGTTAGTCCCTGACCCCCATATTCACAAAGCCGTACACTGATTGAGTACAGTCCTAAATGGAGTGCTACATCTCTGCAGTGCACACACAGGTTTGCAGGCCAATTGGGTGGTTTGAGCAAAAAATAACAGATATGAAAGGGTAGGTCCACTTATGCAAACTGGTTTGGTATTGGATTTTAAGGTCAGTTAGTTATGCAGTCATTGGATCATGTTTCAGCTTATGAAAAAATTGTTATGATTTGATGAACTGATGGAGTCTGTCTCTATGGGATATTTACATGAAATGACCTTTCTTTCTAGACGGACTTTGAATTGTGTTGCAGTATTGCCCCCTGCTGGACGTTTTTCTCACCACTACACTATATTTAACACAAAGGAATTCAGAATCCGACAGTACAACAGAAATACCAAATATAGCATAGACAAGACTTTAAAAATAAACAGAATGCTTGTACAGCAGGGCCTAAATAATATACTGGTTGACTGATAATATCGGCCATTTTTGACAACCATACATATCATAGATAAAAGATTTCACTCATGATCTCTCAATGAGTGCGTTTGCATGCGCTGAATAATCCCATAACTGCAGAAAATCAGATTTTGTTAGTAATCCGATCAACGCCTTTGCGTGCACTTAAATAATCAGATAATGGGAAAACTCCAGGTCTATATGAGTCAGTAATCTGATTTCTGCTTTGCAACTGGCCAACAAATTCATGGAAGAAGACGTGATGTAAACGTAATGTAAAACTCCGAGTCACTTTACATGAAAATATGAACATATATCATCTAGAAGATGAAGAATATTTAAATCCTTCATTTTGTCAAGCATGTAGTCAGTTTCAGCGTCACTCCAAAAGTGTTTTGCTGCCATCTCGTGGCAGCGTTGCTTGCTTATTTCCGGGACTTTGGTTTGTTTTCGCACATGCGCAGACTGAGAAATCTGAAAGAAATCCGAGTTTACAGAGTTTACATGCACCGAGAAATCTGATTACTGAGCTAAAATCCAGCTCTCTTTTTTGGATTTCTTAATCAGATTTCTAGACATTACTCTAATCTAAGACATTGGAGAAAGCTGTTTACATGACTATTTGAATAATCAGATAACTGCAGAAATACAATTATGATCAGATTATGTAAATGCAGTGATGTAAATGCACTCAATGACAGGTCCAAACCTTTGACAGTTCTACCAGTATCAGACTCAATATGAGATATTTCATAACAGCGGGTATGTACAGTGAATAGTATGCATAGTTGATTTGTAGATACGTGCATGTACATGTGAGTACCAGTTATAAACAAAATGTGAAAGTAATTGCCTGTGTTAGGTAGGATGTAGCAAGGGTTCTGACTTCCACCAATTTTTCAAAATTTCTGTATAATTAAATGGTTAAGATTGGGGGTGGGCGATAATGCAAAGCATTTCCTATCACAATACTTTAAGATGTTTCCACGCTACGCATTACGTATCACGATAAAGAGGTTTGACAGGTTGGAAATGGAAAAAAAACATAGTAGGACCAAATTTTATAAATACTGACTTTAAAACTATAAAATGACTTTTATTACATTTACCACTATTTTACTTTTATCAACATTACATCTATAAACTCGGAAGACATATAGGTTTGCTGGTTGTTTTGAATAGTAAAACTACTATCTTTGAACTATAGACATTGCAAACCCTGGTTTCTATCAACTGTAAAGTCATCAGAGTTGGAAAGTCCATCTCGCATCAAGCCACTCCGAATGACTTTGTTTACATCTCAATTATGGAGAAAAGTGTGTGGAATACTGCTTTCAGTGGATCATGGTCTCAGGAATTGTTTGCCATCAAAAAATGGTATCACTTGGTGTGTTTTGCTACAAAAAGTACTTTGTCCTTTTTAAATCCAAAGTTCAAGTTTCAAGTTTATTTGTCATTTGCACAACATGTCAGGACATTCATGCATTGAAATGCTTGTGGCGAGGCTCAGGTAATCACTCTACAGAAAGTAAACAAAGTAAAAATAAAAATACAAGAAAATACTGAAACTGAAATCTATTAAATGTACACAAAATATACACAAAATATAGAGACAGGAGGGACCTATGTAAGGAGAAAAAAAAAATCCTCTCTGCTATGTACAAATATATTTGTGATACATTTCTTCTTGCTGTTTCTTGTAGGGATCGGCAGATTACACTAATGTTCAGGAGCTGAAATATTTAGACATGGTGGTGTGCGAGGCCCTGAGACTGTACCCACCCGGATTCAGGTATGACTTCATCAACCACATGCTCAACTAATTTATGCAGCCACGTACTTGTTTTTTTCTCTGAAACTGCAAGTTATAATTCTACTGCAACGTATATCATTTATATGCCAAATCTAGTAACATTCACCCAGCAACCACACACAGCAACATTCGCTTTGAGTACAGCAGATTCCACTCTTCTGAAAAAGTCATTTGTATTTTCATGTTGCTCTTCTATTGTTTGGCAGATTTGCACGAGAAGTTGAACAGGACTGCGTGGTGAACGGACAGTTTCTGCCCAAAGGAGCTACTCTGGAGATCCCAGCAGGCTTCCTGCACTATGATCCACAGTATTGGCCTGAGCCAGAAAAATTCATCCCAGAAAGGTAAGAGCTCTTCCATTCAGTCATTTATTTATTTCTGAGCTCATCTGTGGCATGTGAGCAAACTGACTGCACACAGGCATCAAATATCCCATGTGATGTATTAACAGCTCTATAAAAAAAGCAAATAGACCTCTGAGGTTTGTCATCATTTTGTAGTCTCAGTCATGCCCATATTAGGAACTCTGGGTCCATGCTGATTTCTCTATGGAAAAAATGAAGTACAGTTTTTAGAGGCACTGCTGTTGCGCCCTGAGGCAAACAAAAATGTTCCAAACCCAAAATGTTTTGCCGTGGAGACATTTTCCTCTAAATGTCACCAGAACCTCTGAATTATGAAGTTGTTAAGCACCCAAAATATGACTGGTACTACATGCCAACCAACACTGCACTGAATTCACATTAAAAGACTGTCACCAAAAGACCTCACCGAAATACCCCAAACAAACCAGCAATCCTTATAAAGCATAATATGTACGTTGCTTTGCAGTGGTAGCCAACAGTGTTAGTAGCTGATTACAGTTTATTTATATTCATATATTATGTCATTTCAGTGTGCAGGAGCACTATTATTATTCTTATAGAAAACATTATTCATATTTCAACTGCAAGGATCCAGTGACATTCTGAAGAAAAATCTACATAGGACAAAACGTACCTGGTTTGGGACCGTCTTTAAGAATTCCATTAATTTCTCCCATAGAGAAATCAGCTTAATATGGGCATGATGTGAACTACAGCATGGTGCACGACTTCAGCGGTCTATGCAAAACACTAGATTAAAGCACCATCCATAATTTCAGTTTATGGATGGTATATTTTAAAGGTATTTTTAAGTCTGTCCTGTCTGTCTGACTTTCTAAGGACCTGAGTAAACAGAACTGTATCTGGCCACCTGTGCTCGAGCTGAGGTTCTGGCTGCAGGCTGATATCTTTCCTTTCCTCTGTCTCAGGTTCACCCCTGAAGCCAAGGCCAACCGTCACCCTTTTGTGTATCTGCCATTTGGAGCAGGGCCTCGCAGCTGTGTGGGCATGAGACTGGCCCAGCTGGAGATTAAAATGGCTCTGGTCAACATCTTCAAGACATTTAACGTGGTGGCCTGTGAAGACACTAAGGTATGCAAACTTTACACTCCTACAAAAGCTACAGGCTTAACAGTATTCAAAAATAGGTTTACCTAAGACGTTCTGCTAAACATAACCAACTAACTGTCAATCAGAATCAGATTTCTAAAGGTGGTTAAATCTTCACTAATGTGTCGCTTTCTTTTTGCCTTGCAGGTTCCTCTTGAATTAAAGTCCAGTACCACCCTGGGACCAAAGAATGGCATCTTTGTTAAAATTACCATGAGGGACAATCTGGATAATGTATCAGAGTAGACAGTGATTCATGTGAGCCTAGTTTAAAAGAAGCTCTACTTTGAATATCTCTGTAATACCTGATTATAATTAGGATAAAAACATTGTGATTTGTATTAATTGCTACATATCTGCATCAAAATGATAACACTGAAAAATATGTTTACCCTGCTATGTTACTGCAGGTCTGAGCAAGGAATATTTTCTATAGGAAGATCCCTCATAAATCCACATAAGAACCACCATCTGACCCCTTGGACTGGAAGTGCTTTTTGATTGCAGTGTAAATGATCAGAGATATCAGCAATATCCAATCAGTGCGGGCCTTTTTGAGAAAACCCATTTTTGAGAATGGATCCATCTGGGACCACTGAAGTAAAACTGTTAGAGTAGACCTTTATGTTTAAAATTAAAAATATGAAATATGTTACTAACCGTGTGTTCCAAGAAAAAGATTCCACCTTGTTACTCTTGGATTCTACCTTGTTAGGTGTTCTACCTCATTTCATCGCAGATCCATCTTTATGTGACTGCAAAAGTCTATGGACCCGTTTCAGTACTTTTTTTTTTTTACCATGGTCTTGCCCACTTCAACTTACGTTACACAAGTGGCCACTCACAGCAGAAGTGGAGGAGGAGACAGAAAGAATTGGATTATTCAGATGGAATGCACTTGCCCTCTGCAGCCTCAGTGAGCTAATCTGCTAGCCATGCAAGCTTTGCAGTGCAATGAGAAAATTTGTGAATAATTTTTTAATCTGGTTGTAAAGTTGGCAAAGCACCATGGTGTAATGGCTTTCTGTTTGTTCTTTTTAGCCATGTAGCACTTTTGCGTGCTAACTAGCAAGCTAGTAGAGTACAGTGATGAAGTTGTATCAGCACTCATTTATAAGGAATGGAGTGGTTTCCAACTTAAAGCTGCACTATGTAAGAGTGCAGCTTTAAGTTGGAAACCGCTCCAGACGTGTACAAAAGAAATAGACTAATTTTCATCCAGTGCTTTACCAATAAAAACATTACATATAAAAACTCATATAAAGACTCATTTTGGATATTAATTAAAATGGCTATATGTGCATAATAGACCCCTGATTTCTAGATCCTAAAGTAATCGAAGTTGGTAAGTTCTGCAGTGCACCATTTCTCATCACACAACTCTAAATAACTTTATTTACAGTTTTAATTATTTAATTATGCAGCATTTTTAAAAAGTTGTCTGAATTACTCTCTAAGTATTTTGAATCTATCTATGAAATGTCAATTGGTAGAATTCCCATTTCATAGATTAAATAGTGAATCCAAAGAATAATGGACTTAATACACATACACATTATGTCTGCAGTGGCTAGAGCTTTTTAGACTAGGGGAGAATTCTCATTACATCTGAAGCAGGTTGTATCCTCAGTGAAGTGATAGATTGTACAAATATTTCTACCACTAAAGATGCTCAGAGAGAATATTTGCACTGTAGAGTCTGTGAATGGTGCACAACGTTGAATTAAATATTTTTTACTTCAAAATACATTGTACTGTAATGATACTCTGCCTCCTATTGTTAATGTGAATAAACTGAGTACACTGTAGACAAAGCTGGGATGCATTTTCCCCAGTACTCAGGTACATCTACAGAAAATGTGATGGAGCTTGCATTGGTATGAAAACACATGCATATATTAAAGATGATCAACAGCCATATTATAGTAAGATTTTTTACCCGCAAGTGGTTAAAAACACAGCGCTATGTTAATTTGTCATTCAGCTGTTCATGTTGTTAATTAGTACCTTTTAAATTTTCTCTCCACCACTTCAGTAGAGAAATCCAAGGCCTCCACAGAGTCTCGTTTTATGTGCTTAGTATTTTGCTGATACATGCCCGCAGTTGAAACATTTGAGGACATGAACTTGAAATGAATGCATTTTGATTGAAGATATGTCAGCAGTTCACCTCTTCTAGGCCTTTCAAAATATCTTTCAAGTAGTGTTCATAACTCTCTGATCTGAGCTGCAGTCCACTTTTACTGTCATTGAGGTAAGCACTCTTCAGGGTTTCTGAGGTGACTGAAGCCCTATGCTTTGCATCCTCCTACACAACACATTTGAAATGTTAATTTGAGCAACAGTTGAAAAGATACTGGGTGTTTCAAAGAAGTTCACAGCAGGTGTCTGACTAGAGATTTCTGCCTGTTTCAGAATGCAGTTCTTAGTGACAGACTGTCCTATACTGACAGACAAGAAAATGTGGGATTTGTAAGTCTGCAGTTAAACACCTGTGTAGGAAATTGTGTGGGAAGCTGTGCTTCTAGACACCAGTGGACATACTGCTCACTACTGTACTAAGCTAAAAGAAACCATTTCTTTAAAAAGCAGTCAATCCAATGATCATATGCAACATGACAAATGGCCTTCCCACACATAATTGAGATACAGTTGACAGTCTGAGGTTGGATGGTCATTGAATTGGTCACTTATTGCAAGTTAGGTTTTTGTGCACCTGTGTTATCATTTGTCTTTAGAAATGCATCATGCCTCTTATGCATTTCTGAGTCTCCACTATAAAGTCTGCAATTTCTAAGGCAAGTCATGATATATGAGAAGGCATTCCTCTAAAAGAAAAATGAGTCCTTTCAATCAATCAAAATAAAGTGCTGCGGTAGACTGAGTAAAATAGCAAATCATTGCAATTGATGGACCAGTTTTTGGTGCTAAAACAACAGCCCTAGAACAGTGCCCACTAAAGTACTGCAATATGTATGTTTACCCTGTTTGTTGTTAATAAACCATGAGTTAGTCCTGGGGAAGTTGCGTAAGTGGGCACTATTGCACACAGGTTACAAATAGCTTCCATTGCCTCATATTAGGATTCATACGTCAGCATCCAGTCTCACAGAGCTTCATGTAGCCAGAATAGAATTTCTGGCATGCTCAGTTAGAGAAGAAGAGAGACAAGTTTCACACACAATACTGTGAACCAACCCCCCCCCAAAAAAAATGTAACTCCCAGCTAGGCCAATCATATCAGACCTCGTAAGTTGTAAGCCAATTATATCAGATCTCGAGGACGGTCTATGGCGCGACCCACTCTGCGTAGTAATGTCAGTTGGCACCTGCTTAAGTTGTGACAGGATTTTGGCTAAACGAGTACCAGAATAAACATTAGGCCTTATTCGAAATACATTACATACAGAGTGAAATAGTAAGTAGTTACAGGGTGAAGATAACCTACCTGCAATACTTGTAATTTGTGACAAATTATTGTCAGTGTAGCTGGCTGTTGAGTTTTTACCAGCTGCTTGCTAGACAGCATTAGCTAACTTTCAAGAGGACAGGCTACGTAACGCTGAGGTTAGCTTGCTGACGTTTCAGTTTAGCTTAATTTTACTCCAAGCGTGAATTTTAAGTACCTTCACAGAAAATGAGAGTGTAAATGAATGAAAGAGATACCAGTAATAAATAAGAAATACCATTATTGACACCTCTTCATATTCTTTGTGTCTGTATTTCTCTTCAGTATTTGAAACAATCACATTAGTAGTAACCATAAACTGTTGATTATAGTAGGTTAATATCAGCGAAAGGTCACATAGCATTGATCATAACACAACTTTATATCCCTCAATTCCTCAACCTGTAGATGGACATACAAAATTGTTTTAACAGCTGAAGGCCAGTGTGGTGAGAAGACTTTTGGCAGTTCAAAAGTGAGCTGATTAATCTCTTGTTAAGCTGTGAGTTCTTGTAAGTCTGAGTTTAACAGCAAACTTAACATGTTACTAAACAGACAGGGAGAGGGAGAAAAAGGAGCTGAACGAGACTGATAGGGCTGAAGGAGCAGGTCTAATCAGGTATTAATCTATAGACTGTGCATTTAAATAACATTTACAACCTGCAGCATATCTATAAACGCATTGCTTGACTTCAGTACCTTTGCTTGATGTTTTTGTTTTCTTGTTGTAAGTGGATGTATAGCATAGTAAAATATATTAGGTCAGTGCCTAATACAGTGAAGGGACAGATCTTCTGTGTGCCACTAGAGTCTTTTTTAATTTGTTTTTCATTTCTGTATTTGTTTTTATAAATGTTATGCTTATTGCTGCTGTATAAGTTCACAATGAACAGACATTCTGAGCTATTAAAAATAATTCTCCCAGGAGATCCATGCCCCCAGAGCAGTACTGGCAGATGTGCAGTTACTCTGTTGGGCAAATGATAGGGTCTAAATACACTGACTGAAAGGTGATACTTTGGCCTGTTTTGAAATTTTAGCTGGATAGCAACATTCTGGGATTTGATTCCCTGGAAGCTTTTTAAGTTCAGTTGTTTTTTCACTTGTTTTCTGTCATTGGATAATACTGTAGTATCTTGCTGATTACTGCCTGCTGGTGAGCTTGTCTCAATGATGGGTGAGGAGAAGCTGATGAATGAAGTGGAGAAATACCCAGAAATATATTTCACCAGTCACAGACTTTATTAAAGACAAACACAGAAAGAAAGGTTTCATTGAACTAAATACCACCAAATAACCACCAAAATGAGCAACAGAATGGTGGGCGTTCTCAATTTTATACAGTTTCATCCTATCAAGACACTCAGAGCTGAAACGAGCAGCGTTTATCTCTATGTAGGCCTTTTTTGTACCACAGTCAATCCTGAAAATAAAGAATATAATAATAAAGAATAGTTCTTCTTTAGTACAAAAGTATTTGCTTTTAGGTGTACTTAAGTATAAAAAGTACTGATACTTACTACAGTTATGTTATTACACTGTTACAGTTTTTATGCCTGCAGCCACACATCTCCTTAACAGAAATTGTGCATTAAAATAATAGCATAACTATATTAACTTTCACGTTTTACTTACGTTTTACAATCAAAAGCACAAATCTTTGTACTTAAGTAGAAATATAGAGGACTTCTGCTTTTACATTAAACAATTCTCTGTTAGCTTAGATACAGTTTTTATACTTTGTCCACCACTCCTGTATTGGTCTTTTGGCAAAACAGCTAGCCAGTAGTTTTTGATAATTTGTATAATTAACATCTAAACATTTTAAGCAACACAGTAGTGAAACATAAACTGAAGAAAGGCGTAACATTGTTCACTTGTTCTGACCCTCAGTCGTAATATTCCGTCTGTGAGCCTTGTGCTGGCATTTTGTTTTTTCCCTTTTGTGTGTCCCATTATGTGCAGGTCCGTGATTGGCCACACAGGGGCGCACTGGTTTATAAGAGGTCACCAAGCAACCATCTGAAGTGCGTTCAGGGCTCTCTCCCCTCTGAAATGACCTGGAAAAACACCTGTTCAGACCAACCTGGCACTCTTCACTCCACTCACCTACACTCTGCTTCGTTTCATCTCTATTGTTAAACTGGTGACTGCTTTATTAGACTTAGTGAACTTGAGGAAAGTAGGAGATGAGTTCCTTTTTGATAGGTTCCCTTTTCTCCTGTTTTAATGTAGGGAGTTATGGTACCCATCTGCATTTTTGTTTCTTTTTTGAACTTTATTTAGACTTGTAATCATTAGTTGTTTAATTTATTATTTTGGCGTCTGCTTGTCCTAAAGCCGTCATCCCAACTTGCAATTGAGCCTTGGAAGAAAATGAACCTGCAGTTTTCTGGTTTAATGGTGTCTGGTGTTTGGTCTGGCAGCAGGTCTGGGAAGAGAGCCTCTCTCAATCTCAGATGGTGGCTCAGCGACCTCTTATATGTATATCAGTGAGCCCCTGTTAGTCTAGGGGTATGATTCTTGTTTTGGGTGCAAGAGGTCCCTGGTTCAGATCCCAGATGAGTCCCCAATTCCATTTCGGCCTCACCCTATACCAGGTCGCAGCACACTGTAGAAAAAAACAAAACAACAGGTCAACTTAAAATTGTAAGGCAACAAAATGAACACCTTTTTGTGTTAACAAAACTTGAATGAATGAGTTCTTCAGTGCTCTGAAAGTTAACTCAAAAAGGCTTAATGTTTTACAGAACAAAGCAATGAAAGGCCACTGTTATGTCAAGCAATAAAAGTGATATATAGTACTGTTATGCGTAAGCTGCAACCAACCAGAAAAACTTGACTTATAACCTTGGTTCAAATTGCAATGACCCAAAAAATCATAAGGTATAAACATTCATAGAGCCCAGGTGGTGTGTAGTTAGGAATGGGGGTGATGAAGCTCTTCCTTCCTTTCAGTCAAAAAACATTTTACAAAAGTTTAATTTAAACTCAGGATATTTGGAGTTTGGTAGCTTTTTAAGCACAGGGATGAGACTTTAAAAAAAAACTTATCCTTACACTCTGAGGGTGCTGAGGTGGTGGGGTGCTTCACTGCATTCACTGCTCGAGGGTTGGCCAGCATTCCTTCCTCAGTGTTTTGTGAAACGGGGCAGAGGGCTGGGGGTCTGGGGACTGGCTGTCCAGAGGGGCTTGGGAAACCTCTCAGGGATGCTGGGTGGCTCTTGAATACTGGCTGACTAAATTCCAACAGGATGGCTGGTGCTTATTCTGCCTGCCTGGCTGATGAGGCTGCTGCTGTCTGGCTGGGGTCAGCTGACTTTTCCCCAGGAATCATTATTGCAGAATATTTCCACGGTCAATGAGTGGTCAACGCTGCATCACTCCTGCACCTTTCTTTTTACTTGTTTTCTTTTTTTCTTTTTTACGTGTTCTTGAGGCCCTCCTCCCATATCATTCTGCATTGCTTTTCTACATAGAAGACAACATCACAGGGGAAGATAAGCAATGTGCAGTGTACATAACTATTCAAAAGTTTATAATAATTATTATAATAAAAAACTAACTGTTATTCTTAGATGTATTGCCCAGTATTTCTAGTTTTTTGAGAACAAGTTTTCAATAATTATGTTATCTACCTCAATATTTGATCATTTTCAAAATCCAAAGTGCTCTGCATAATACCTTCTTCTTCTACATCTTATTGGTGTTGTACTATCTATCTTAATCATCAACAATGCTGAAAATAATCAAGCTGAGAGACACAGAAAAAGCCCAGTGAAGCCTGTTTATTCCTCCTGTCTGCTCTTATGCAGGTATGTCAAGTTATACTGTGGTCACATATGTATGAATTTACTGAAAATACTGTTCCTACTGTTATAGAAAGTGCTCTTTATTGAACACACCAGCAGAAAGGCCACCACCACTACCCACACACTTCACCCTAACAGTGACCCCTCACTGTCCTGTGTGCTCTTTATGCCAGCGCAGAAAACAAATGTTCCCTTATGCTAAGCTGATGTCTTCAATCATTATACAATTAAACAGGAAGGTAGACATTTGGGTCAGTTAGAGAATGACTGTGAGACAGAAAAACTTGGAGACCTACCATCTCATTTTCCCCAAATAGTACTATGAGCAAAGGGGAACATGCAGAAGATACGCTGGCTTGAACATTTAGTGAAACAAGGTTCTCCTGCTGAACATTCGGGTCAGAATTGATAAACACACAACTTAAAGAAAAGTACAAGACCCATGTAAGTCACTACAATTAAATCCCTGTCTGTACTGGATCTGTAGTGAATTGGTCTGGTTTGACCTTGTTTGTCAGTGACTGGCCAAAGAACGTTCAAATTTATTGGCTGTCAAAAACCAGCAGGTGGAGCTCTATACCTTATCATAGAACAGCACTTTTATAGCTGTGGGCTGGAGAGGGGGATCAGTCCCACAAAAGCAAAAGAGTGATTTTTGCTGTTTTATTGCATTTAATTGCGTTTTATTATAATTGATGTCCCTGATAAATCCAGCATACCTGGAAAGTGGCTTTCATCTGTTTTTGGATAATTTCTACACCTGTCCCAAACTCCTCAAGGACCTGTGTAGCCTGAATATCAGAGCATATGGCACATATAGAGACAATAGAAGGGAATGTCCCCCTACATAAACGCAAATGTACTGGAAAAAAAAGGATCCTAGAGGCTCCTTCAGGTGGATCCGTGGCGACCCACCAATTTTTGTGAAGTGGATGGACACGTGAGGTCGCTGTCTGGAAGCACTGTGCAAAGGAGAATCAAAGCTCAGGCAACTGGACCACCAAATCTATTACATGCCCAACTTCTGTCATGGAGTATAACAAGCATATGGGAAGTGTTGGTTTGAGTGACCAGCTAATTCAGTACTACTGTGTACACCACAAGAGCATGCAGTTACAGGACATTGCTCTTACGCTTCCTGGACATTGCAGCCACAAACAGCATCTTCCTTCACAGAGAGAAGCAGGAGGAACTGATGGCCCAGGGTCTTCCTGGAGGAGCTGACAGCCCAGTTGTTTGGAGTCACAGTTGCAGTCCCTCATGCCAAGACACTTACCCGTGGCGGTCTCTAACCGACCCGATACCCGCAGGAGGGCATCGTATGGATGCAAGACCTGTGTACACTGTATGCAGACAAGGCAGGTCCATCAGTCTACCCCCTGAAAGCATAAGGAGTGTGATGTAGCCCTCTGTTTCATTGCAAACAGGAACTGTTTTGAGGCATGGCATAACTAATGTGTGTTGTAAATTAAATGTTTCAGTTTCACTTTTGTCTTTATGGTCATACAACCATTTATACATTCTTGTGACATCACTGCAGCATACATATTCTGATTGCCCAGGCGAACCAAAAATAGGAAAAAAATGAATTAGACCCCTAAAGGGTAAAATCCAAGATGGGTAAAAAAAATATCACAGAACTGGCTAAAATTGCTGACAGATGAAAAGAGTTTTGCGAGGAGTTTTTGATGACCCCAAATCAAAATACACTGCAATACTTGAAAGAGACCTGTCGCCACTTTGTTCAGAAGTTGCAAAAGCCATCCATATGACATCTAACCACAAATCTACAGGAGCAGATGAGGAACTGATTAAATTGGTCAAAAGTGAAGCCAAATCTCTCAAATTCATTGTAAGAATTTGGAAGGCACATGATTGGCCAGAGGACTGGGTAAACAGGAAATTGCAATTCATTGCAGAGGAGGAACTCAAAATCAGATTGCAGATTTGCAGAAAGCTCAGAATCTCCATATGTTGATTTCAAAAAAGGTTTTGACTCAGTATCACTTGACAAAGCCTGGATAACTATGTTATAAATGGGTTTCCCACCTCATCTCATCAACCTTTTGGTAGGGTTGCACTAAAAGCAAAGAGCTAGAGTCAGAGTAGCAGATTAGTTCCACATCAAAAAAAGGTTTAGGCAGGGATGTCCCGTATTGCCTGGCCTGTTGTAGCAGAGATAGCTATGCATGAAGCACTGGGACGGCTAAAAAGGCAAATTCAGGATTAGTGGATGACTGATTTCAAGCCTGCGATATGCAGACATCATCCTACTCACAAGTTCTGAAGCTGAGCTTCAAGAGGTGGTTGATCACCTCACTGTAGCTGGACAAAATGTTTTTATCAACATAGACAAAATAAAAGTTATATCAGGGGCACACAACTCTAGTCCTAGAGGGCCGATGTTCATCACACTTCGATAGTGGCCCACACTCACTAAACCTGGTAATTAGCAGATAAATTGAATCAGGTGTGTTTGAGCAGGTAAATCACATGTCTTTGTGCACCCCTGCATTCTATGCTAAAATGTGTAATATCAAGATTAATTGAAGTCCTCTGGAAACAGGGGAAACTTTTCCATATGTTGACTCAACTCAGATTCAGATTTGGTGGAAAATGACAATCAACACAGAATGTGATAAGGACATGTGCAAAAGACCAGACAGAGTGAAAACTTTAACGATTATGAACTTAGTATGGCCTGTGGTCAGCTATGGATGTAAAAGCTGATGAATACAGGATAAATGCCTTTGAAATAAAGTGCTACAGACAATTCATGAGGATTCCATGGACAGCTTGTCGGGACCAAGGGCTGTCCCCTTCAACCCCTGGCCTCCAACATAATATTATGAATAAAAAAGAAATCTTTTAATACTGGCTAAACACTTACACTAATAACTGTTCTAAGTCTAAGTTCTCAAAAGATGTCAAAAAGGAAAGAGTCTTCAGTCGCTGAGTTTGTGGAAAGAGGAAAAAAGGCTTCTTCTTTATTCCAGCATCAGATGACACAGGGTCTCGAGAGACCCAACTGCACAAATACAATGTTCAGACAGTGCTTGTTATACACTTTGTCTGGGATGATATTATGTCACCTCACACTTTCTATCAATTTTTTTGTTCCATTTGGTCCCATTGGATACAAAACCCAGTCATTAATTATACATAATGTATCTCATGTATACAACACTTACGTATATGATGCAAGTTCACAAGTTTGCTCAGACACCTGCATGTGGGGTCAGAGAGTCCATTTGCTTTTGGAAAGCACCCAAACCTATGGCAGGCTATGGCCTAATGCATTTCCTATGTTACCTCTTAGTGAGAAATTAATATTCCCTTTTAGTCAGTGCTTAACTGATCTGACTCATCTGATTATTGATTGCATGTCTAATCTATTTACTTATTGATTAAGGGTGTATTTATCTTCCATCAAGCTAAAAAGACTAATGATTGCATTCTGCAAATACTGGGAGGGGACATTAACCTCCTAAAAACAACAAAAAACAGAAAATTATCTTATTTTGGTCACGTGATGAGATAGGATTTAATAGAAAAAACAGTATGAGGAACAAGAGTCAACCTGATCAAATGGACGGGTCTATGGAAGGGTCTAAATATGACAGAAGATGAAGAACAGGATGGAATAGATTGCGATTGCTCACAGTGCGGCCCACCCCCAGCTCACGGAAGGCTGAAGAGGAAGAGAAACTTAAGGAAACTCTCTTGACAACAGTAAAAAGTGTTTTAGTGGATATGGGGGTTTTAAGAGCATCGCTTGCATCTGCTGGTAGCCAGATTAGCAAACTAAAATTAAAAGAGTTTGCTTTACAGGAAAAGCAGCCAGAATTTGGTATGAATCTGAAGCCCAAGTGATTTAAGAAAAAGAATTACAACAGGAGTTTGAGCTTTAAAAGAAATTACATCTCTACTTTTGTCTTGTAGGTTGGAATTTGTTAAGTTTAATTATTTTACTTGCCTAATGCTGTTCTATCTTTCATTAACTGGGAGTTTTTGTGGTTTGTTTTGGTCCATTTTATTTTAATCTTAACACTGACTTGAACATTCTGGCTATGATGTTTTGGTCCGGGCTATCTGGGGTAATTTGAGGAAATTAGACTGATAATTTATTCTGGATGAATCGGCCAATCAAACCCCTCATACTTTTCCTAAGCAATAAAGAAAAGACAGAAAATACCGCACTACATTAATTGGTCTTTCAAATGGGAATGTTTTTAATTTTCACTTCAGCAAGACAAATCAAAACCTCTAAGAAAATTTTTATTTTTATTTTGTGCTGAACGTTTTGCTGATGCATGTCTCAGTGCATGAACTCAGAATGAATGCATTTTGACTGAAGATATGTCATTAGGTCATTAGATCCAGACCTTTCAAAATGCCTTCTAAATAAAGCTTATCCTCATGACTCTCTGCTCTGTGTTGCAGTTCACATTTGAGGTAAACACTCTCCAGGTTTCTGAGGTGACTGAAGCTCTGTACTTTTTAGCTCCTACATAACCTATTTGAAATTGTAATTTGCGCAGCAGTTTAAAAGGTACTTGTTGTTTTAGGGAAGTTTATAGCATGTCTCTGACTAGAGATTTCTGCCTACACCAGGAATTCATTTTTAGGGATTGATTGCTCTGTACTGAATATACAAAAGTATGTGGATATGAAGGCATTCACAGATGTGGTCAGTAAATACCTTTGTAGGATTTTTGAATGGAAGCTTGTATGTCTAAGTAGTAGTGGTCACACTGTTTACTTACTGCTGCACTGCTAATAGAAATTGGCATTTTGTCATGCAAGTCCATCACATTACAGGAAACCATCTCAATCTGTTCCCTATTGACTCATCACGTCCCTCTGAAGTCTGAAATATATTGTATAACTTACAAGGCAGGTTATGATGTATGAAAACACATATCTCCAAAGCCAAAATGAGTGACTTCAGTCAAACAAAATAGGAAATCAAATCACTGCCTCTGGTGGGCCAGTTTTTGGCACTGAAACAACAATACTTGAAAGAAAGCACCCACCAAAGTACTGCACTATGTATGTTTACCCTCTTTGTTGTTAATAAATCAGAGTCAGTCCAGGTGAAGTTGCATAAGTTCGCACTATTGCACACAGGTTACAAATAGTTTCTGTTATATTAGGATTTACATGATAGCATTCAGTCTAGCAGAGTTTCATGTAACTAGAGTGGAATTTCTGCCATGCTCAGTTAAGAGTACAAGAGAGACATGTTTCACATACAATACTGTTTAAAAACCTTTGGCACTGAGAAAATGATGTTTGAAGTTATTTATCTGGACAATAAGTATTTATTTGTCAGAACAATCACTAAGGCTGAACCTCAAATGTTTATCTGCTCCCTATATAATGCACTGCATATATCATTACACTATGGCTTCTACACCTAAATAGTGCACTAAATGTTGACTAGAGTCTTACACAGCTTATGGCTGAATATAAATGGCTTACAACTTGTCATATAAAGCACTACTTGAGTGTAGAAGCCATTATTTCATGGCAGTATATAAAGAGTAGGGAACCATTTGAGATTCAGACTAAAATTAGAATACATATAAATACTACTACTTGATATACATTTTGATAAATCCTGCATTAAATTAAATCAGATGTGTAGCTGATATATTTTAACAAGTTCATGTGATGACTGGAGTTCATTGAGAAGTCAGGAACCAAACTAGTTTTCTTCTGACTGTATTTTTCTAACCAACACACCTGTGACGTATTTTAAAAAGCATTAAGTTTTGTTACATTTTACTTTATTTTTGCATAACATTAACATAATTATGCACATGCATGAACATGCCATAGTAGAAGTCATATGCTGTTATAAGTTGTCATAACAGATTCTGTTCAGTAATATAACATAACAGTGTTACCATTAGCAGCAACTGTTATGACAGATGTCACTATATCATGATATCATTACAGCTTCTGTAATGCTAATGTTTACTAATGTACTCTCCTTTGTAGTCATGACATCACACATTGTGATGTCATGACAATGCAACATGACACTGTTACGTAGCTCGACAAAATCTGTCATGGCAAATCATGACAGCATATGACAGGGGTGTCCAAATGCGGCCTGGGGGCAGATTGTAATTGTCCGGTGGCTTCTGTTAAAGGCTTCTAAAGAGTGTGTTATAAGTGGCCTGCCAGCTAACCTGTTCCAGAAGCAGCCACAGTCACTGAGGTAGGGAGAGCAGCCCCTCTTCCTTTGATGATGCAACTGAAGACATGAAACATCCATCCAAGCAACCATTTGTGGAACAGTTTCAGTGAAGTTTTTCTCCTTTGAATTTCTCTCTAATATTAAGTCTAAAAGTCTACTCCTCACTGAACTACAGCAAGATTGATGATTCAAAGCACACTTACTGTATTGTCAGCTGTTTAAAACATTAATGCATAACAACCACATAAAGAAATACAGCATATCATTTTTTTTTTCCTTTATTTTCTTGGGAAGGGTGAGGGAGGCATGGGCTCACTATTGGGCCCAGAGCCTAAAATTTGGTATTACTATGTTTAAAGAACAATGTTTTATTTTAGCTCTTTATTTTTGTTCTTATGCAGGCTGTGACTAATACATTCATTTGTGAGCTGCTGTTTTTCCATGAACTTTCAGCTTCTGTCTCCTTTATCAGTTTCTGTACTGACTAGAACAGGGTTGTTTTAGGGAGGAGGCTTGTCTGATAAAGCTGCTGAATACAAAATAACACCTGCCTCCCGTTTTCCCAAATACAGAGCAGGACAGCTGTGTACCAATTCAGACGTTATGGCCCCATGCAGCAGTGTAGTAGCGGTGGGTGGCCGCCTAACTGCACCTTGGGAGTTATGGATAATAAAAGGGAATAATCAGTGCTTCTTTTTTTGTGCTCTTTTGTCCTTGCTTTCACACACACGCCCGTCCCATGACATCCCATTTTGTCTTTAAATGTTTTATCCTAGACCTTTTTAACTCCAACAGGACCTGCTGACAGAGCCAGGCTTCTGTTCTTCACTCCTACAACCGCCTAAAATCATTATGTTATGTTTCACCTCCCACTCCAACCACCCCCACCTGTCACCTTTTGAACACTCGGCTAGATCAGTGACTCTCACTAATACAGTGTTTTAGAAATACAGCACAGAACAAACAAATGAACACTGCCACCTTAATTCACTAATGCCTTAAATCCACTGCCACACTAAATGCTCTGCCACCTTACATTTGCTGATACAAGCTGATACCTGGAGGACTGGATTCCTGCACAGTTTGGTGATTTTCCTGCTCAAACACACCTGATTCAGCTCATCAGTTAATTGCCAGGTTTGTTGGAGTGTTAGGCCGGATAACAGCCCTGTTCTCTCATCTGGGTCTTGGTCTTGTTTCTTGAAAAAGGTGTTTTAACTATTGCAGGAGTTAAGCAGGATATCTTCTCCTGAAGTCTATTAAAGATCTTTTGCAGCCTCTGAAGTAAGAAATCCCCCTTTTTTAATTACTCTGTTCAACAAATGATGGAGCAAAATTCAATCTCAACACATTTACTGAATGGTTGTACTCCATAACACCCAAGGTGGAAGTTTAGAAATTGGGATAACTGCACTCCTGAGATTTATTGGATTCCTTGGAAACATCTGGAGTTATAGATTATAGTGATTTACTTATTTATTTATATTAAGTTATGCAGTTTTTTTTCAAGTCACAGCATGATTATTTGGAGGTTATGAAGAGATAATTTAAAAGGAAAACAAATGTTTCTAAAAAGATGACAATCAATGTAAGATTCTACCAGGGGCAAGATGTTCCATTAGAGGAGCAACAAAATTGACTGCTGTTAGTTTATTCCCCTATTTGTTTATGCCCCACCATCCTGTACCATGTTTTAGTATATACAGATATCTGTTGTAGAAAGAACAATAATCTGCAGTTAAATGTGTGCTCTTTAATTACAACCATGTTTATTCTCATTCTCATTTACTGGGAAATGGAGAGGTGTGTCTGACTCCACCCTCAGCACACATACCTTACCTTACCTCAACAGCTTGTGTGTCTTGTATGACAACAAGATGTACCTCATTATAAAATCAAGCATGAGCCACCAGTTAATCTGGTTTACAAACACACAACTCTTTGGGATGCTGTGCTACACTGACACAGCATATACTCAGAAATCTGTTTAAAGCTGCTGGCTGAAGGAGAATTCCACAGATTTTTTAAAATTTCTGCATAATTCTATTGTTAAAATGTAAAAAACAGCCATTCAGAGTGGTTTGATGTGAAATGCTTCATTCTAAAGAAACTTACAGAGCTAGAATTGTTCACAGCGGTGGTGATAGGAGCCAGACGTTTAATGTCTCTAAAAGATGTGGTATCGAAGGTCACTGGAATTCGGGTTTGGTTTTCAGCCTTGCCCTTTATGTGCAGAGATTTCTCCAGGTTTTCTGAATCTTTTAATAATGTTATGGATACTACATGGTGAAACCCCTAAATTCCTTGCAATCGTGCGTTAGAGAATGTTGTTCTTAAACTGCTAGACTTTTCACTTACGCGTTTTTCGTAGTGGCGACTGAGCCTTTCTTGAATGCTCCTTTTATAGCCAATCATGATAGCATCACCTGTCACCTATTCATCTGTTTACCTGTGGAAAGTTTCAAAACAGGTGTTTTTGATCATTCCACAAACTTCCCAGACTTAAATTGAACCTGTCCCAACTTTTTTGGAATGTATCAAATTTGGAATTAGCATATATTTACAAAAAACATTAAAGTTGCTAAGGTAAAATATTAAATTTCTCTTCTTATATGAGACAGCTTACAAATCACTGCTTTCTGTTTTTATCTGCATTTTACCTACTGTTCCAACTTTTTTGGAATTGGGTTTTTGGAAACATTTACTAGAATAACCTATAAATGAGGAAACCAAAAGTTGAACTACTTAAACTGATTAAGCCTGGGTTATGTTACTACAAGGAGAGAGACACTTTACAGTTTCTATAGCTGAAGTTTGGTCATTTATTGTGTTCAGAATTCATACAGTAGGAACGACAATTCATTTGAAATTACATGCATCAAAACTCTGAAAATCATGCAGAATAGCACACTATAGATCAAAGTAAAACCCAGATCTACTGAAGACCTCTTCATCTAGTTAAAGCTTGTATTAGGATTTAAAACCATACCAATGTAACAGTACGTGACCTCAGTGCAGCAGAAAATGTGCAGAAAAAGTGCAGTAATGCAAAGGACTTCAATTGTTTTGTTTTTGTTTTGTTTTGTTTTTGTTTTTGTTTGTTTTGTTTTGTTTTTTTGTTTGTTTTGTTTTGTTTTGTTTTTTGTTTGTTTTTATATGGGTTTCTAAAAGCAACACTATTAAAATGTAAAAGCGTTGACTTTTCTCATAAAACCCATTTTAATTGAGTGCAGGATGAGTCATACTCATGCCATCACTTCTCTCAATAGCAGATATGTGTGCACACTGCTGGATCCTAAGAGTACTCAATGATGTACTCAGGATAGATCTGATACTTCTCAAAGATGACAAAGATGGCAGGGTTGGCTTCATTGTCCACACAGCTATCATAAAAGCTTTGTTTTTCTTTCTTCTGTGGGGGTCGGAGGTAGCTGCTGTTCCCTTTGGTGAATTCTCCCACAAGCACGAGTGCAGCAAACATCATTTTAGAGCCGCCCTTGGACTTCGCATAACTGTCCGAATATTTGGCATCTCTCGCAAAGTAACTTCCTGTGTAGAAGAGCAAAAATTAGACATCTTATGGTGTCGTGGAGGAGACAGTGTAAAATGTTAGAGCTGAGTTTGCGGTTATGTTTGATTAACATTAAGTATTAATACAGCACCCTACCCTTCCCATAAAGAGTCCCATGGACACCACAGATCCTCCAGTCAAAGTTCTGGTCACAGATGGGCTCTATTAGAGACTGATCTGTGCCGTGGAACAGATAACGCTCATCCACATCTCTCCCTCCATTCCTCTCCTTCATCTGCTCTTTCTGCCTGAAAGGAGCAGAAAAGACATCATCATCAAACATGGAACAAGCTGCATAAAACGCAGTGGCACATTTACCATGACGTTTATCATGAAGAGCAAATAGCATAACAGAAACACATTTGTTAAGAGTAATGTGGCATCTTGAGATTCTGATTACATGTTCAAATTGAATTTATTGCAAGCAGTTGGACCTTTTAAACCTATTTTCAATTTACAGTGGATTTTACAAAGGAATTGAATTTTCAATTTACACATGTAATCAAATTTGGAATTTACAAAAATCAGTATAGTTGATAGGGTAAAATATTAAATCTCTTTTCTTATCTGAGTTTACAAATCACTGCTTTCTGTTTTTATCTGCAACTTTTTTGTAATTGGGTTTTTAGAAACATTCGCTAGAATGAAACTGAAAGTTCAGCTACTTAAACTGATCAAGCCTGGGTTATGTTACTATAAGGAGAGAGACACTTTACAGCTTTACAGCTGAAGTTTGGTCATTTATTGTGTTCAGAATTCACACAATAGTAATGGTAATTCATTTGAAATTATATGCATCAAAACTCTGAAAAGGAGCAACATTTGTGAAACACATTCTGATCACATGTTCGAACTGATTTAATTGCAAGCAGTTTAAGCTTTTAATCCTATTTTTCAATTTACAGTGGATTTTACAAAGGAATTCAATTTTCAATTTACACATGTAAACATGTACAAATGAACACAACATTTTACTAGAAAAAAAGTTCAGTTCTTACAAGTAAAAGCTATTTTTACTGGTCGATATTTAATTTTTACATGTGCAAATCAAATTCCTGATATCAAGAATTAAATATTTACTAGGTGAAATTTAATTTCACATATTTAAACTTTTGAAATCAAGAAAAATAGGAAATAAAAGCTAAAACAGCTATAGTAATCATAATTTCAGGTTCAAATGAATTTTTAATTGTAATAAACATACCAAATGTTAAGCTTTTATTTATATTAGTAAAAACTATTACTGAAACTATAATGAAATGGAAAAAGATGTCATTATTATTATCATTATTGTTGATGTTGTTGTTATGAAATTAAATCATACGTGCTAAATATACTTAACATAATATTAAGATGTTATTAAAAGCATCTTTACCATACAATTTAATATCATTTGTCAGCACTTTTTCCCTTAGAATTTACAGCTACTGAGCTATTTGCAGCTCCTACCAGAGCTTTACTTGGTGTGTATGACCTCATTTACATGTTGATTTTGATTGGCTCTTACTTAGAACATTGTGAAAAATACCACAGAGTTAAAATGACACGTGCACTAATCACTGCCATGGTGACTTCATGAATTGCTCTTATTTTCTGTGCTGTACATTTTGCAAGGGATAGCACTGTTACCAGTGTTATAAATCTGGCTCATTCTGTTTCTACAAAATGGTAACTTTATGGTAGAATAATATAGAAAGCATTTAGAAATGCACTTACCACTGAAAGACCCTCCACAGAGAGGGATTCTGCACCCTCCTGACACTGCGAATTGTGCTTGTAGGCATTGTCCGTTTAAACAGCAAACTTACTGTTTTGTAATCAGCTGCAGACCTTGACAGAGGAACAATCTGAAGGGATACTTAGTTAGTTCATTTGTACTGTCTAATGTTTTGTATTAACCTACTGAAAGTGCAGGATCCATCAACTCAAGAATAACTCAGCCTGTTTGCATTGTTTTGCATGTAATTACTGACTAAGCTTTAGGATGTAATAAGCCTCTGAATTTAAAAGGGTAATGATTTACACAAATGTTATCACTGGTTAAAGACAGTCTTTCGGCAAATTCAATGTTAATGCTAGCAACTGCAAAAATAAAACAACTTACACAATCACAATTATGTTAACTTAAGAGAAGTGTGTGCGTACCTTGTAGGTGAAGTCAGGCAGTGCTCCTTTATCCCAGTGCGCAGGGACTTCCAGAGAGGAGGAGCTGGAGCTTTCCTGAGTGTCACTAAAACAGTATTCATATATTCATGTAGATATTGTAACAAGATTTTACAATGTATCAAACCTTGTCAATAATAAAAACATAATAAAAGGAAAGATTACAGCTGTATAAACAGATGGTGGGTCCTGACCATTTAACAGGTTAGCCTTACTTAGTTCATCATCAACTTAGACATTATGCTATTATGCAAGTAGTAGAACTAATCTGATACAGCACGGGTGCACAACTCTGGTCCAGGAGATTTGTCCAGCACAGTTTGGCGATTTACCTACTCAAAACACCTGATTACACTTCTCTGTTAATTGCCAGGTTTAGCAGATGTGTTAATGTAGAGAAACCCCCAAACTTTCCTGGACACCAGCCCTCCAGGATTGGAGTTGTGCACTCCTGAGATACAGTACGCCTCTACAAGACGCTAAGACGCTACAGTACCTTTTCAGTTTGCCCTTGACGTCTTGAGCTGAAACAAACAGAGGCCTTCTTCGAATGTCTCTTTTTGTCTTGTACCTTATGTTTTGTTGATGCATATCTGGAAATTAAAAAGTTTATATTAATGAACTCTTAGAGAACACTCATTATTTAAGAAAGGAATGCCTTCACAGGTCTTGAGAAATAACTACCTTTCAGTCTGAGCAGATAGTCATGATTCGCCACGCTGAATGGAATTTCAGTTTCAACTTCAGCAAGATACCGATTCTCCAAGGTCTTTGAGGTGAGTGAGGACACATGCTTTGCGTCTTCCTGTATAAGAAAATATTTAAAACAATATTCATTATCTGATGTAACTTAAAGTATTAAATGCTACATGCATAACATATACATTCATGATTATATTTGATGAAACTTTACATATGTTATTAATTACCGTATCTTAAAAGCATAGTGTAGCAAAAAATCAAATTTACAAAATTTTTCAAGACATTTGGTGTCCAAACTTTGCTTCTTTAACTAGCGCTGGAGCGAAAAGGCTACATCCAGATCTTTATTAAGGTTGCATAGACCTGTTAACATAGTTTAGTGCACATGACTTATTGTAAATTGTAAAAATACTTATAAAACTTCACCATGTAGCTGAACAATGCTGGGGGGCAACACTTATTCTAGAGAACCTGTTTCAGACTGTAGTGTCCATAGGCCTGAAATATGACTCGCAGATTACGTTTACAATTCCGATTGTTTCTTTTTATAAACAACATGACATGCATGCCCTCAAATAGGGATCAGATTTGGGCAAAACATTGTCTAAAATGGCTGCCTACAGCATCCAGCTGCATAGTAAAGTTTAACTCATTTTTATAGTTCACATAAACTAGTTTACAGTTAAGCAGGAGGCAGTCTCAACTGGTTGAGAAAAGCTTTGTGAATGTACTTATGGAATTGATGTGGGTGGCAGTCAACATCTAGGGCTTCATAGCAGTGTTAGCCTTGTAGCTCCAGCACTAGAGAACCAAAATTTGGACAACAAATATGTCTTGGCTGATCAGCAACATCTGGGGTAAGTGGAAAAAAAAACTGTGTAAATTTGATTTTTCACCAAATCATTCCTTTAAATTGTATCTGTGTGTGTGTGCGAGTGTGTACAACCGCAAAACTGATACTACCAAAAGAATTAATGGTCAAGAATCATACTGACCCCATGTCCATATTCAGTCCATGTTCCTCGGTCATTCTTCCAGTACCAGAGCCACTCAGTGGTCAGGACGAAGTGAGGGGGTTTGGTAACAGAGGATGCTGTAGAAAGTCGACGAACTGGTGCCCCTCCACATGTCATTGTAAGGAAATTCACTGACAGAGACCCAGTGCTGTGGCCAGGAACAAAGTTAACTTTGTAAGGAATCTGTTTTATTAAGCTGAGACATGCTGAAGGAACCAGCTTATGTTAAAGTTGTTACATGTTTTGACATCTATAACAGACATTGTCAACTGAACAGAAATTAATTAAAAGAAGCCATCAGGCAGGCAAGGCACACTAAAAGTTAGTTTACAACAATAACATAGTTATAGGAAATACCTCATGTCATTAGCTGGGTTACAGTAGGCCCTCTCAATATGCTCTTCATTGGGCAGCTGCCTCCATGTCACTCCATCCTTGTCTAAAATCTCCCATTTATATGGCAGGTCATGGTGAACACGGACACATTTCTCTAATGGATAGATACATAATCAGGGAAAGATCACAGGCTCATTCTTGGATAAAACATCGCTGGTTTTCCTGGCTGGATTAATCAGAACCTGAACATTCTGTTTATGCAGTAAATGTTTGGACTGTGTTGAGTTTTGTTACCTTTGAAACTACATCCCTTGCGAACATAGAAGAGGCAGATTTCATTGCGGTCTGCTTCACTCACTGAGTTGCTGGAATGCTGCCTGATGCACTGCTTGGCTACTGGAGAAGAGAAGAGAAGAGAAGAGAAGAGAAGAGAAGAGAAAGAAAAGGAAAGGAGAAGAGAAGAAGGGAAAGTAAAGATTGAAAAAAGGAAGAAGGCAGAAAAGCAGGGAAGAGGGCAGAAAAGCAGGGAAGAAAAGAGGGAAAGATTAGAAGAGAAAAAGGGACATGTCAGAGAGGTGTAAAGAGGGGAAAAGTATAGAATAGTACAGAAGAGCAGAGAAGCATAGAGCAGAGAGAAAAAGAGTAGAAAAAGGAAGAAAAACACAGTTGAAAATCATTGTATTTTTCATTGACCTTGTACTCTGCACATCTTATCACAACGATCCACTCCTCTGGGAACAGCTTATGGTAAACTGAGCTAAATCATGGTCACATTGTGTGAATATAACAGACACAACTTAGTACAATAGTTGTATATTTGTTAACATTTAATTCAGGGGTGTCCAAGCTTATCCATACAGAGTCAATGTGGCCGCAGGTTTTCATTCCAATCAAGCAAGAGCACATATGATTTGTTCAGTTAGTCTCAGTCTTCAATCAGTTCTCCTGCTTGGTTGGGATGAAAACCTGCAGCCACACTGGCCCTTTGAGGATAACACTGGACACTGGAAAAACCCCTGATTTGTGCTGTTGTGGCTGACAGAGAAGCTGAGCAGTTGGCACAATAAAATGTATTATAACAGTAAACCAAATATAGTTACATAATATAATATAGTCAAAATTCAGCATACAACATAGAAAAGAATAAGCTACTGTTTTTTTCACCATATCTTTGTCATTCTGTTGTAAATATGGCAGCACGAACTTTCTGAAATGAAGGTCATCTTTCATACCTTTCTCTGCTCCTTTGGGGGCAGGTTTGTCATTCTGCCCAGTGAGTAAAATCTTGTTCTTGTATATTTTGTGAAGGTTGCGAATGTTTTCTGGGCTGAGTCCTCTGCCGTTCAGGATCTTCATGGCGGTCGCATCGAACGAATGAGCCCGTTTACAAGCAGCTCCAAATTTACAGTCGTCCTGCAGGAAGTGCTGGCAGAGGTGCAGGTTGGTGCAGGACGTCTGATATTTACAACTTCCATGTTGTCCGTTCCCTTTATTATAATGAGAGCACACCTAAAAACAACAATGATAAAGAATGTTGATACAGACACATATAAAGGGCTGCACATTTTAATATGCAGCAGGTCATTACTGTGTTGTTGAGTGTATCTGTGTAAATAATGACTCAACCTGGAGCTATACAAACAAATTAATCTCACCTCTGGAAGAAGTAAAGGGTCATTCTGCAGCAGAAGTTGAAACAGTTGTGCTTCTTCGAGGTAATAAAGATTATTTTTTTTCAGGACCAAAGAATTATGTGGCGATTTCAAGTCGTGGGAGTTTTTGCACTTAGACCTGGTATTGGCACAGTGGAGATTATATTTAGAATGGTAGCTGCCATTAGAGATAAAAGAAATGCATCTAAATGCACAAAATGACATGATTACACATTAATAAAAATGTAAAAACATTGTGCAGAAAAAAATTAATAGAAAATTAAATGTGATGTAAAATGTAATTACATATGTATGTATTTATTTACACAAATATTTATTTCAGGGGCGCTACCAGAAACATGAAGTTGGTCTCATTAGACATAAAGTCAGCTGTGATTTGTAAATTCACTATGACCTGTATTTGAATGAAAACAGTACAAAGACAAGATAATTCATATTTTAACAAATCAACAATTATTTTTTTCCAAAAAACGTTTGGACAGGGGGAATTTAAGAGTAGGAACATTGTGAAATGTTCAGAAAACATTATAAAAGAGATGATGTAATCATGAGTATAAAAAGAGCACCCATGAAAGGCCTAGTCCTTTTTGAGCAAAGATGGTCAAGACTCACCACAAAAAATGCATCAGCAAAGAGACCAACTGTTTAAGAACAACAAACAAGTTCTCAACGAACATTTTAGGTATTTCAACCTCCACAGTACATAATATTATCAAAAAATCTCTGTGCACCAAGGGCAAGACCAAAAACAGCATCTAAGTGGGTGTGACCTTTGATCCCACAGGTGGCACTGCATTAAAAACTGGCATGCTTCTGTGATGGATATCACCACATGGGCTCAGGAACACTTTGACAAACTGTTGTCAATTAACACTGTTAGTCGCTGCATCCACAAATGCAAATCAAGACTGTACTATGCACAACAGAAGTCATATGTCATATGTCAACAAATGTCTAAGTGGTGCTGATTTCTCTGGGCTCAAGCTCATCTTAAATGGACTGATGCACAGTGGAAATGTGTGCTCTAGTAAATCTTTTAGATTGTTTGTGGAAAAAATATTTGTCCTGTTTTCTGGGACAAAGAAGTAAAGAATCATGCATATTGTTACCAGTGTAAAGCTCACTAGCCAGTGTTTGTTATGGTGTATTATGGTGTGGGGGTGTATTAGGGTATTAGGATCCATTGCATGGGTAACTTGAACATTTGTGAAATCACCAACGCTGAAAGATATATATGGCTTGTGGAGCAACATATGCTGCCTTTTAGACACTGTCTTTTTCAGACATCCATGCCTATTTGAACTGACAATGTCAAGAAACATTCTGCATGTTCAACAGCATGGCTGCAAATTCAGAGAGTACAGGCACTGGATTGGCCTGCCCGACTCCTATTGAAAATGTGTGGAGCTTTATGAATTGCAAAATATGACAACAAAAGCCTCACAGGTGAATACTTGTACAACTGAATAATGGCGAGAAAAATCCAATTAGTCCAATCAAATTAGATTAATTAGTGCCTTCAGTCCCCAACTTATTATTATTATTAAAACTGTTTATTATTAGGCTACAGCATGCTCCTTTCCCAACTTTTTTGGAACATGTTGCAGGCATTATATCTGGAATAAGCATATTGTGGCGTTGGAGCATGACCATACATCTGGTTAAAAAGGTCAGTTTTTGTGACTGCTGTTGTTGTCACTGAGTGGTTTCATTTGTAGTTAATAGGTTAATTGTAACTGAGGAGGATGGGTTACAGTGTATTGGAAGTGTCCACCCTCCTCGGATGTCATGTCCTCCTGCATTACCCCCTCCTTGTGTTTCGTGTTGGGGTAGCACAGCACTGGGCATTTCTCTGTCTGTTCAAGTGCCTGTTCAAAATAAGGACTATTCACCTATATGCGTTATATGCATAGGTGTCGAAATGGGATGTGGTCGCTGAGCTGGAAGAAGTCGGGTGGCACATTAATGAACTCAAAGGCAGATGGCAAAGAGGCCATAGACCGGAGGAAGGACACTGCACCTGCCTCCCTGACACGTCTAGCCAGCCAAGAGTAAGCTGGCTGGCTGGAGAAGACAGATGCAAGTGGTTGCCCAGGCAAACTTCGCAGGTGAAGCCGTCAATACTGGTGGAGCCGAACATGCAGCTGCCACGCCAGTTGAAAGTGCATACAAGCTGGTGTTCAGCTGCCCGCCTGCGTGGGAGGACGGTGCACCCGGAGTAGAGTATGCTGAGGAGCTGCTGTGCCAAGGACAAAGCCTCAGGAGAGGCGTGAGAAGCAGCACTTATGCAGGCAGGGACTCTGTGGAACACTGGGAAGGGTGCCCCTTGGGGGGGGTGGGGTGGGGTGTTGTTGACACTACAATGTATCTCAATGTATTACAGAAAAACAAACTACAAGCTACAAACTACAAGCTGAAACACTAAATATTGTGTGCTGTTTAATCTAATACAGGTCAAACATAAATGTACTAATCACTGTTTTCTGTTTTTATTGGCACTTCACACACTGTCCCAACTTTTTTGGAATTGGATTTGTTTGTCAACAGCTGTGTTCAATTACTACGTATATGTTTTGCATTCCCAAAGTACATGAACACAGATACACATACATTGATCTTCTGGTATTAACGTGCCATTACTAATTCATTACTAATAATATTCAACTGTGCATGCAGGTTACATTTTAGATCACATAACTTTTAATGTGAATGTTAGTAACAGCAACGTTCATCATGTCTCGGTTTGCGATCACCGTTGCCTCAGAATTAAAGACAGGACAGCGCTCCGCACCATCTGTAGTATCTTTGTTGATAATTCAGTTGTGACAGCAGAAACTGAATTAAGTTGGAACGTTTTTTCGTCTTAGTTAAAACCAAACGCTAATCGCAGTGACTGCGCAGAATGACTCTCACAAACAACGCCAAGGCGGAAACTCGTAGCAGTCAGCTGATGGAAATCCAGCTGATGATGTGAAGCTCGATTCACTGGATCTGTACGTTTCATCTTTATTCTCCTTTCTTCCCAGTAAAACGAAACTATGCTTGGCGAGTGAGTCTGATTACGAGACTTTTATTTTTTAGTCAAGCTCGGAATGTGCAAAATACGAAAAACATAACAACATACCAGAAAGAGGGAGTCATCTAGTCTACCCAGGCGGTAGATGTAATATTTATGTAAGGAAGTTCAAAGATTGCTCTTACACTGTGGAATTTGATGCATTTTAAGATGTTAAAGATTGTTATTCAAATTTTATTTGAGTCGTTCAGCGCAGAGACAAACGTTGCTGACCTACAGCTGAACTTGTGAGTCGTTTGAAAACAACCGATTCAAAAGAACGATTCGTTTATCACTAAATTCAGGACAGCGGACTTTTTTTTACACAGACTAATTACAGGTGGCTGCTGTCAACATGTCATTACATGCACAGTTATGTCTAAAATGCCTTAGTATTATCTATCTATCTATCTATCTATCTATCTATCTATCTATCTACAATATTAGTCAAACCACATTTTTAGCAAAATAGTTTCCATTTTTAGTTTTATTTTAACTTGAGCAATCCTGCCATCATAGAAACAGAATGAACTGGAGCAGAAAGGACTGATTTCTTACCCGAACCTGCACTTGCCGCACACCAGGTATCTGCACAAGTGCAGCTGCTCGCAGCCCCCGCACTCGCCCTGTTTGGTGCAGACGCGCAGCTCTGTTTTGGCCAGCAGCAGCGCTCCTGACCCCGGACTCTGCTCTACCACCACGAAGCTGCTGCGGTCAGACAGCAGCCCTTTCAGCAGCGAGGCGTCTACAGTGTAGCTCTTCTTCAGCACAGTGTCCACCTGACCCAGGTCCAGACAGCCGAAGTTATCACACAAGAGCTTCATAATGTGGTTAGACACGGCCTTCGCCATTTTACATATCCGAGTTGTCGTGCTGCTGTCTGTGTTATCTTCTGTGATGAACTTCCTGACTCTCGCAGAGTTTATTCTCGATTTCGAGAAACTGAAAGTGTAAATGGCAGTTTACGCCGGACGCTTGGTGGCACTGTTTTTCATTATAAGCCCCACTTAAAGTGAACAATGCAGTGTTGCTGTAAACTAGTGGCAGTAGTTTCAATCCATTTCTTATAAAACACACTGCCGGGCAAAAGTTTGGAATCAGAGTTTTCAATAGTGTAATACCTGATATCTGACTGCAGATAAACATGCAAGGTGATTATATGCTAGCCCTGTGTAACATCACAGGTTTCAGAAATTTAGTACAATGCAAATGTAATAACAAATTAATTAATAAAAAGGAATACAGTCTTTGGTAGTTTAGAATGATGATTCTAAAAAACTGAGAAAGCTGTATAGTTTGAGAATGATGTCAGAAATTCTCAAATATCCAGAAATATACTCTGAATATCCAGAAAGTCTTTTATATCAAAAGTTCTTAAGAGAGATAGCACAACAGTGACATAAGTTATTTAGTATAATTTAATAAGTTCTTGTTGTGTTCAAAATAACTGAAATATTCAAATAAATCTATCTTTGGGTTTATAGTTTATAATCAATGTTTAAAAAAAGCTGTGGCATGATGCTTGAATTTTATGTTACATTTAGTGCATATAAACACATTGGTCCAGTCTCCTACCCAGTCCTATGGCAGTTCTGTCCCTGTCCAGTTTTCTGTTAACCATGTCCAGTCTCCTGTTTGTCCCAGTTTCTGTCACAGTGTCTCATCCTGTTCAGTTCCCTTTCCGTGTCCTGTGTCCATTCACCTGCACCTGCATCTCCTATCCTGTCCCATCTCCTATCTGCTTCCCTGTCTGGTCTCCAATCTTCTGTCTGTTTCCCTGTCCAGTTCAATAGCCCTGTTCCTGGCCTCTCCTGTAGGCTGGCTCCCTTGGTGAATTCTGTTTCATGCATCAGGAGCAGTGCGTTAGAAGAGGGGCCATCTGTAACATCTGCTTTTTTATCGTGCCCCTCACCTGAAAAAAATCCTGTAGTCCCACTCTGTAACTGTTCCCGGTGTTTCCTGCTTGTTTTCTCCAGATTACACACCTTATTTTTATCTTGCTCCTTGCATGACATTTGTGCCTTTGTAGCCCTGTTGCCCTGGTTATTGTTCTTAGTGTTTATTAGTGCTTTAAGTCTTTAGTCTGATTTTCCCTTTGTTATTTTTGTGGATTCCCTGCTTTCCCCATCATTAGTAAGCTTTCCATCCACTTATTTTAGAAAATTTTGAAATTGAACTAAAAAAGGGATTGAAAAGCCTAAAAAATGCCTAAATATCAAAAACAGTTTTCATGCTTAGATAGGAAGGAAACATTAAAACAGAAGATTAGTTTGGATATCTGTGTTCAGATAACTGTGCCCATTCCTGTTATTTTCATTGTCATAAGTTTATCTCCTTTTTTGGTTTGTGTATATGCGCTGAAACTATAAGTAAGCTTAAAGAATTTTGGAAAGTCAGGCACATATTTCAACACCCTTATTGTAAATGTGTTTACAAGCTACATTTGTGTCACAGTGAAATTAAGCTAAAAGAATCTTTCTTTCTCTGTTATTTTTTTGCATCACAGTGCTACTTTCCCTACAAGAGGCTCCAAAGTGTCCCTTCAATTTTGAGCATTTTTCAAAGCTGAATTATGAGAGGAGTTATCTGATACTACAGGGGGAGTTGTTACCTCTAAATGCACAGCTCAACTGGCTGACAGACATTTGTAATTTCTAATAGTTATAAGTAGTGCAGTCGAAATTGTACGCTTAAATATTAAACTGTTTAAGCCTGAGTAAGCCTTGGTCATGTTACTATAAAAGGATGGACACTTTACAGCTGTTTAGTGAGATTTATTGTGTTCAAAATATATATGGTGGGAAAAGTGATTGATTTATAAATGACATGCAAAATCACATAGAAACACACCCTCAAACCAAAATGCATAACTATTAAAGACAGTTCTTTACCTAGTTATAGTCAGTATTCTGATTTAAAATCATTATAGTGTAACAGTTACTGCCTTTAGCTTACATATTCCAGGAGAAAAAAAAACAACTTTTTTGTAACTCTCTACTAAATAAAATGTTGCATTTGTATGTAAATCAGTATTATAATTGAGGTTAAGATACATTGTTCTACTGTCCCTGTAACAGCACATAATGCACGCTGCTGGATCCTAAGAGTACTCAATGATGTACTCAGGATAGATCTGATACTTCTCAAAGATGACAAAGATGGTAGGGTTGGCTTCTTTGTCCACACAGCTATCATAAAAGCTTTGTTTGTCTTTCTTCTGTGGGGGTCGGAGGTAGCTGCTGTTCCCTTTGGTAAATTCTCCCACAAGCACGAGTGCAGCAAACATCATCTTAATGCCGTTCTTGGATTTTGCGTAAGTGTTAGAATATTTGGCATCTCTTGCAAAGTAACTTCCTGTGTAGAAGAGCAAAAACATTACAGTATTGTGGAGGAGACAGTGTAAAATGTTAGAGCTGAGTTTGCGGTTATATTTAATCAACATTAAGTATTAAAACAGCCCCCTACCTTTCCCATAAGATCTTCCATGAAGACCACAGATCCTCCAGTCAAAGTTCTCTTTAGAGATGGTTTCTATTAGAGACTGATCTGTGCCATGGAACAGATAACGCTCATCCACATCTCTCCTGCCACTCCCATCCCTCATCTGCTCCTTCTGCCTGGAAAAATAGGGAACATTGTCAACAAATGTACTTAAAAGCAGCAAACTAATACTTTGGGGCAGATGTACTAATGTTTGGTGCTTTAGCAAACCCTGTTTTGGCATTAAAAAATGACTGATGTGATTTACTAACAAGGGGCAACCGTTTTTTAGCATCTACAATAAGATGAAAGTGGTGGTCACTGCACTTTTGCACTTTTCCCTCTTTGCATATGCATTTATAGGAGTTTCGCCTCTTAAAGTGCAAAATACTAGGATGAGATTATTATTATGAAGCACTTATTTTGATTTTCATAAGGCTGGCCGTAAAAACTGACTGTGCACTGTTTGTAAAGTACAGTATGTGAAGTACAGAGGGACACATACACACACACACACATTTTCTAAGCCACTTATCCTTCTGGGTCGTGCTTCAAGCATATCCTTTAATACAAGCAAAATTATGTGCCAACGTAGAAAGACAAGAATGTGAAATTAGATGTACTGACTAGATTTAAGACGATTCCACCTGCCGTTTTTGCAGTGTAGACAACTGCGTCACTATTTTGAAATATGCATTCAGGGGGCCGCATACCTGTCTTCTGCCTAGAGCCCAAGAATCACTAAATATGCCCCTATATGTAGGTCAGAAAATAATGGCTTCTAAACCCAATTAGTGCACTTTATGCTGAATAAAAAGCCATTTACATTTAGCTAATAACTGCACAACGCCCTATCCAACATTAGGAGCAGTATTGGTGTCCTAACCTCTGCAGTGCACTATGTAGGGGGCAGGGAGCCATTTGAGATTCAGCCGTAGTATTTAAGGTTTTCTTAAAACATTGCGCACTACCTTCTGTACCCTCCACATAACAAAATACAAGGCGCGATAGCTACTTAGCCACATGACCACTGTGTAACATCATGTCTGGAGATGAGAGAATGGGTCTGACAGCCTGGGTTTGAGAGTGTGGTACTGTGGCTCTGCAGGTAGACCCTTCTTGTCGGGCAGCTTTCCTCCAGGACCAGGATGGGGAATCACTGGGCTAACCCACAGTGGCTCTGCATGTCCTAACAGGAGTATCCATCATTGCCTGTCCAGGTCCTGACAGCCTCCTGTCTTAATGCTCAGAGGTGGTGCTGTGCCCTGCCATTTCCTTTGAAATCACTTTCAAGAGCCCAAGATTTGAGAATCTGTTTATTCAGGAGCATCCTTATGGCTCGGAACAGATGTCAAAAGCCAGGATAAGGAGGAGAATGTCACTGAGGATTCTCATTCAAATGTTCATTTCCCCCTTAAACGATGTGGTTTAACTTAATCAGAAGTTCCAACTCTAACAGTCTTACTGACATTGCAAAAGCAACTGGACCTAACAAAGCCCTCCCACAGCAGATTTAAACTCATTTGTTGGTCAGTGTTAGTAGTTCATATCTTTAAATATCCAACTCAGTACAATAATGTTGCAACCGCAGCTCTCTTTTCATTCCTAGCCGTAACTGTGTCAAACCTGTACTTTGTGAGGTTCTTTATTCTTAATCTGTACGATCTGCC
Source organism: Colossoma macropomum (assembly GCF_904425465.1). Classification (NCBI taxonomy): domain Eukaryota; kingdom Metazoa; phylum Chordata; class Actinopteri; order Characiformes; family Serrasalmidae; genus Colossoma; species Colossoma macropomum. Next base: position 19,238,481 of record NW_023494798.1, read on the forward strand.
GCTCACTATCACCCACTTATTCACAATATTTGAAACTACATGTACAGATAAAAACATTAATATATTAAATATATATAAATATTAAAACAAGCCAACAATTTCCAGTCAGGTTAGCCAAGTTAACACTAGGCTTGCTAAGTTAGCTGACTATGCTAAAGTCAGACAGCCTATAACCTTTATTCTTCCAGGTGTGTGTTGTGTGTCTGTTGTTTTATAACTCAGTCTATATCACTGCCTGAGATATGAGGAAGGTCCTCAAGACAACTTATGAAGCACCTTACTTAGATAAGCTGCTAAATTAGCCACCTTCACCGATGCAAAGTGTCAGCAGTGTAAATTAGCGCCTCTTTTAGTAAATCTGGCTATTTTCTCTGTGAATTATGAAAATATTCCTGCAAGTTCTCTATTAAACATTTTCTCTATTAAACATCTTTTAAGTTGACATTAGCTGTCCTCCCCATCAGAGGGAGCAGAGAAAGGGTTTAGATATGCACTTACCACTGAAAGACCCTCCACAGAGAAGGATTCTGCACCCTCCTGATGTTGTGAATTGTGTTGCTGGGCATTGTCTGTTTAAACAGTGACTCTATTTTTTTGTAGTCATCTGCAGACTTTGACACTGGAACAATCTGAAGGGATACTTTCTGTTAAACTACCTTCACTGTTTAATACAGTATATTACAGTAATTTTTCGGTTAAAATTATCAATGACAATGGTGGGAGCAGTTTGGCAAAACATGTTTGTTTTACATGTTTGTATGAGTTTAAAATGTACCTTGTGGGAGAATTCAGGCAGGGCTTCTTTATTCCAGTGATCAGGGACTTCCACAGATGAAGAGCTGGAGCTGCCAGTGGTAAACACCAAGCATTCTTCATTATTAGCTTCATGATTATATATTTAATCACAGTAATCAAATTTTCAATAATTCAAACCTTCTTAAACTGTTTTCATTTTGTTGCTTTCCAAAGAAAAAAATGTATCTCCATTTTTGTCCATTTTTATTTTTCTACATAATTTGAAATTTGGCACATGTCTTTTACATTGTATGCTAATTTCATGACAAATAGGCCAATAGAAATGCTCCCAAATAACTTGGAATAAACTCTCTTTACATTAATTTACATTAAAAGTTACCATTTTGGAGATATATGTTTTTTTTTGGACAGCGACGATTTGTTTCAGCTTCTTACACTTTCTTTAACCTTACATCAATTCAGATATAATGCTATTCACAAAACTCTGAAAAGCACTACCTTTTCAATTTGCTCTTAACATCTTGATACGAAACATAAACGGGTCTCCTTCGAACCTCTCTCTGTGTGCTGTACCTTAAGCTGTGCTGATACATCTCTAAAAATGGAAAGGTTTACATAAATAAGCTCTCAGACACACTTTGTTGAAGTAAAACATGTCTTTAAAGGGCCTGAAAAAAGCATTGAGAAATTACCTTTCAGGTTGAGCACATAGTTATCATTTGCCACGCTGAATCGAATCTCAGTCTGAACTTTTTTAAGGTACATATCCTCCAAGTCTTTTGATGTAATTGAGGAAACATGCTTCGCATTGTCCTAAAATATTTCAAACATTTAATGACATAACCCTAATTCATAAGGTAACAATGAATACTAGTTATACTACCAATAGAAATGGAAATAATAAATCCTTACTGACCCCACGTCCAAATTCAGTCCACTTTTTTTGGTCATTCTTCCAATACCAGAGCCATTCAGTGGTCAGGATGAAGTAAGGAGGTTTGGTGACAGAGGATGCTGTAGAAAGTCGACGAACTGATGACCCTTCGCATTTCATTGTGATGAAGTTCACCGTCTGAGGCCCAGAGCTGTAATCATTTTACGTTTGTACAGTAAGCAGTTTAATCGGTTTGTTGCAACATAAGGAACAAAACCCACAAAACCAACAGCCCATACTAACAAAATGACAGCTTTATTGCCACCATACAGGCACGTAATAATGAATTGACTTTAACTAAACAAATAACATTGATATAGGAAATACCTCATGTCATTTGCTGGGTTACAGTAGGCCCTCTCAATATGCTCTTCATTGGGCAACTGTTTCCATGTTACTCCATTCCGGTCTAAAATCTCCCATTTATAAGGAAGATCATGATGAACACGGACACATTTCTCTAATGAAGAGATGAGGAGATGGTCATATAAAACATAAATGGTTTTCTGAATGTATTGTTATCTTAGGTCTGGACAGTGATGGTGTCACTGCAACTAGCGAAGCTATTAAGTTAACATTTACCAGTAGCATAGTGGTAGCATCAAATATTTTTCTAATCAAGTAGCCTTTGAGTAGTGAGGCTATTGAAACATTCATGTACCATCAACGAACACTAAAGAGAATTTCACTGATTTTTCAAAATTTCTGTATAATTCAATCACTGAGAAGTGAACAAAGTTGTTCAGAGTGGTTTGATGAAGGTTCATTGCAGACCAACTTATTAGCCCAGATTTCTTTACAGTATCAGTGATAGGAACCAGGGGTCATGATGTTGACGCAAATATTGTCATTTTATTTGCAATCTAAGACCATAAGTAAACCACATGTCTTCTGAGTTTTTATACGTTTTCTTTTGGTACCGTTTTGCTGTACACTGCCCTGCATGTACCACTCTGCCATTAATGTATTTAAAAATATATTTTAGGACAAAACTTTATCAAAACAGTATTTCAGGTGTCTGGTAATGTATTCGTAACCATTTTATATAATCACTATGCTTGCACTCACACTCATACCGTATCTGTGTTGGTGCCAATACCATACGCAGTATTGTGTCAGACATGTGGAAACTGGTACCTATGACTGATACCATAAAACACACGTGCATGTGCATCACAACTTAACAGTACGTTGGCTGTGTTGGTTGACGAGCAACAGTGAAAACGCTCATGGCAAAATGTGTAATGTCAGTATTTCGTGGAAAGGCAATAGTAGTGGGTGATATACTTTTTCCTAAGGTATTCATTTCACTGGTGTGCCACAAATAAACCAGCTAACACAAAACATACAAACAGTACAAAACACGTTAATGGGAGCCCTTTACCTCAATAGCTGAGTCAAGCTTCTTTCAGTAAGCACTCATCTCCTGTATAGTCAGTTACAGTGTGAGGTAATGTTGGTCCAGGTTGTTACTGAGGGAGCAAACATTAGAGAGGTACGCTGAAGGAACCACAAAGCTCTTGGGGTAATGAAAGCCTTTAGACTTGGTCTAGCCTTTAGCAGCACCCTAGCCGGGCTAGTGTGGCCACTAGCTGTGCTTGTGAAGCGCCTCCATCACTCAGCTGCATCACACAGCAGCATCAAATGCTTGGGACATCTGGTTCCTTTCACCACCACTGTGAACAATTCTAACTCTGTAAGTTTCTTTACAACAGAGCATTTCACATCAAACCACTCTGAATGAAATCTGAATCATTTATTTATCCAGAAATGTAGAAAAATCAGTCCCGTTTAGTTTCCCCACACTACTGATAAATATTAATTAGTTATATGTAGTAAGTAGTTCTGAAAGTACACTGAAATTGTAAAGTCTAGGATAATTTGTACCTGAAAACTCTGTGTAGCATTTTTGTTGTTGTTGTTTGTTATTTTGTTTGTTTTTCTTTTTTGGGGGTGTGGGGGGAGGTTTTAATGAATGTTTTATTTATATTTTTGAGTAATGTTACCTTTGAAACTACATCCCTGGAGAATATTGAACAGGCAGATTTCATGGCGGTTTGCTTCACTCACTGAGATGTTGGACTGCTGAGTGCTGCATTGTTTGCCTACTAGACATGAGAAGAAATAACACGTTTAGAATTTACTGGGTGAACACCCTGTGTTTTTTTTCCTCTGATCTTTGAGTCACCTACTCTGCACATCTATTGATAATGATCCAGTCCTCTGAGACTAGTTTACTGTAAATTAGCAGAGTGTTTTTTGGGGTGAATATTTACATTTGATGCCAGGGCTGTGACACTAAACATATACTCATCGTCAAAAAAATAGTTGCACCCAGAAGGAAGTGTTGGATTGCAATGTTATTTGGAAAGAAGATAAAACATGCCAGACATCTCGGTATGGAGTTGTAGAGGTTCCTGATGGTGTCCTGCGATAATCCATCCCATGCAGCTTGACTATTCTCACGCAGTTCCTGCAGATTTTTTGGGTAGGGTGGAGTGTTGATAACACGTCCAATAGCATCTCACACATTTTCAAATGGGGATAGGTCTGGCAATGCAACTGGCCATGGCATAGTATCTGTGTCTTCAAGGCAAGCTCTTCAGACGGCAGCAGTATGCGGACGACATTGTTCTGTTGGAATAACACACTGGAGTGTGCATTCAGAAAAGGTAGGGCCACTGGTTGGGCTGTCAAAGTGCCTGTAATGAAGACCAAAGGGGATCTGGCATCATATGAAATTGCACCCCACACCATGACACCAGGCCTTCTGGACATGTGACGACAGACAACAAACCGTTCATCTTGGTGCTGACCACGGTGCCTCCACACACAAATCCGTTGGTCGTGTCCACCAAGACAAAAGCGGGACTCATCACTGAAGATGACCCGCTGCCATTCTGAGTCACTGAGTCACATGACAGTGTGGCACGACACCATTGCAGTCTTTGTCGACAGTGACATGGTGTTAAGTCGTCATAACAGTCCGTGTGCATGTTGTCCTGTGTCGTGCTGCCATCTGCCAATGGTGCTGGCACTAACAGGATGACTCATGGAGGGTATCACTGCTCATTGAATGTCTGCAGTCGTAGCTGTTGGGTCACTCCGTGCATGACGGACAATCTGTTGGTTCTCCCTCTGTGTGGTTCATGTAGATCTCCCAGATCCTTCATGTCACTGGTGCGTGCCTTCTCCTATCCACTGCCGCCAACAGCATGCTATGGTATTATCCACACAACCAGTATGGCACAGTTAGACCATCCCGCTTCCCGGAGAACTACGATGTAACCCTCTCAAACTCTTCCAAATGTTTGAATTGCTTTCGAACTCTTCTCTGAGGCACACTTCGCTTGCAAAGGACGCTACCAACACAACAACATGAGTCAGAATGGAAAGCACGCGCAATGGGACCTTACATAGTCAGTCAGGTACAGCGATAAGGCCTGTCCTTGCATCACATGCATGGCCGAGCATGAAATTTGAATCATTCGCATGTCTCACAATGTCAAACATACCCACCAAGTTTCATTCCTGTCGGTAGATTCCTTCGGGGCAACTATTTTTTTTGATGATCAGTGTATGATCTCAGAAGCCGCTGTAAAAAAGAGGAAATATACACCAAGTGAAGACAAAGCCATCAGTCTTCTCTCCAGTTGGTCTAACCTGTGCTGGGAGCAGCTGTTTTTTCTCTAGGAGGCAGAACAGCTGGTTTTTCTTTGTAAGAAGAGATGAGTAACTTGTTCTTGTATATTTTGTTAAGGTTGCTGATGTTTTCTCGGCTGAATCCTCTGTCATTCAGGATTTTCATGGCGGCAGCATCAAATGAATGAGCCCGCTTGCAATCAGCTCCAAATTTACAGTCGTCCTGCAGAAAGTGCTGGCAGAGGTGCAGGTTGGTGCAGGACGTCTCGTACTTACAACTGCCATGTTCTCCATTGCCTTTATTATAATGAGGACAAATCTATAAAAAGCATATGATGACAAGAGATAGTGACACAGATTTCATAGCAGCCCATTACAGTGGTGCTGGGTGTGTCTATGTAAAGAAGACAAAATATAAGTAGCTCTGGAGAAAAAAAAACAAATATTAAAACTCACCCAGGAGCTATATAGACAAGTTAAACTCACATTTGGAAGAAGTAAAGGGTCATTCTGCAGCAGAAGTTGAAACAACTGTGCTTCTTGGAGTTCATGAAGATTCTTTTTTTTCAAGATCACAGAATTATGTGTTGATTTTAAGTCATGGGAGTTTGTGCACTTAGACCTGGGATCATATAGCAGAGATAATGCTTAGAATGTTCAAATAAAATAAAATGAAAACATAGCAGCAATTTTGCAAAAGCAGAACAAAATTATCCATATATGTATCAGTGTTGCACTGTCTAAAAGAAACACAGTAATGTTACTATTCAATGTTGCCAGTGTTAACCCTTTAAAATTACAGGCTCACTACATACAAAGGCTTATTATTCAGTAACTACAGGGACTTCAGTACAAACTGTTTGAGCTATTCATATGTTATAAAAGTGTGTATTTAAACTTTGGGCCTGCCAGGGGGTCCATGGTCATTTAAGGGGTTTAAGAAAAAGAGCATCAGGCTTGATTTTAAGTTTTAAGTGCAATCAATTTGTAAAAACCCTCTCTGTTTGAAAGCCCTCAGAATGACTAAACATGTACATTTTTTGTACATTGATTATAGCACTCTATGGTTAAAGTACTTTATATTCTTACAATAGTCTATGATTATAGTACCCTATGGTTACAATACTCTATATGGTTATAGTACTGTATGCGTACAGCTCTGTATGATTATAGTACTCTATGGATACAATACTCTATATGGTTACATTACTCTATATGGATCTATTACAGTGCGCTAAAGGGGTAGCTAATAGAAGAAAAGACTAATTTCTTGCTTGATTTCTTACCCGATTCCTTATGTTTACAGTACTCTATGGTTCAGCACTTTATGGTTATAGTAATCTATATGGTTATAGAACTCTATATGGCTCTACTGCTCTGTGCTAAAGTGATAATTAATAGTAGAAAGGGCTGATTTCTTACCCGAACCAGCACTTGCCACACACCATAAACCTGCACAGGTGCAGCTGCTCGCAGCCCCTGCACTTCTCCTGTGTGGTGCAGACACGCAGCTCTGTTTTGGCCAGCAGCAGCGCTTCTGACCCCGGACTCTGCTCCACCACCACAAAGCTGCTGTGGTCAGACAGCAGCCGATCCAGCTGCACTTCGTTCACAGTGAAGCTCTTCTTCAGGTCTCTCTTCACCTGCCCCAAGTCCAGACAGCCGAAGTTATCACACAGAAGTCTCATTATGTGGCATGATGTCGCCATGATACGCTAATATTCTGACCGAGTTGTACTGTTGTCTGTATCTCCTGTAATGAACTTCCTGACTCTTGCTCAATTTAAGGCGTTTACACACTTGGCTCGAATACTTCAGTCCACACCCAGGAAGGGCTGGTTTGGGTCTTCAAATGAAAGAAATTATTTTCTCTTTCATTTCCAACCTGGTAGACAATGCGTCCTCTTATGTTTAAAATTGAATGTTAAATTTAAGATGTTCCTTTAGTTCCAACCAGTGATAAAGCTGTTATTGTTGAGTGCATCCTTCTGTAAGAACACCTAAAAAATGAAAATCTTGTGACTTTCTGAGAATGTTTAGCTATATATCCTGTCATGAGACAGCATTGCAGTTAAATGGGATATTATTCTTTTGCTGAAGAAAAAAGGTGATTTCATTCTTTCATTCAGGTTTTTGAGCTTTCACACTTCACTAAATACCGAACTATAAGAGAAATGGCCTCGGGTCCGGAAAAAAACAGTTCTTGTGTGAATACACCCTTAATCTCATTTTCAAGAAACTGGAACTTTGAGTATTAATTTAATCCGGACGCATGGTGGCGCTTTTTGAGAATGAGCAGCACAATTTCAGTATTCTTTCTAGATCTTTCTGACAGAATTTACCTTGCACACTGGCTTAATTTGGTTATATGGTTACAGTACTCTATTGATTTGGCTGCTTCAGTCTTGCATTTGTAAATTTGCCCACTTCATCTATATTATAATTCCATTCTCCAGTGACACTCAGAGGCAGAAAACAGATTCCTGCTTTCAGTTTTGGTGTCTCCCTCATGCCATTTTAGGGAGTGGTTTCTTGTCACGTAAGTCGTAAGTCTGCACATATTAGAGATCTGGGCCTAGATTTCTGTAAAGCAGTATAATGACTAATAATAATTAGTCACTAATGTCTGCTGTAAAAAGGAAAAACTAAAGTTGACTTTAAAAGATATTTAGTCTTTTGTACATAAATGAAAAGACCTGGCAACATGATGAAGCAGTCCAATCATATTATTTTTATGTATTTAATCTATTTATATATTTACCTTCATGGTTATAGGCCTACTTTGGCTAGTTTGCGCAAACAGATTTGCACACATAGCTAGTGGGTAATATTTTTCTTTTTATGAAAAAAACTGTAAAACTCAAATGTAAAATTGGCATGATGTCGCCATGATACGCTAATATTCTGACAGAGTTGTACTGTTGTCTGTATCTCTTGTAATGAACTTCCTCACTCTTGCTCAATTTAAGGCGTTTACACACTTGGCTCGAATACTTCAGTCCACACCCAGGATGGGCTGGTTTGGGTCTTCAAACAAAAGAAATTATTTTCCCTTTCATTTCCAACCTGGTAAACAATGCGTCCTCTTATGTTTAAAATTGAATGTTAAATTTAGGATGTTCCTTTAGTTCCAACCAGTGATAAAGCTGTTATTGTTGAGTGCATCCTTCTGTAAGAACACCTAAAAAATGAAAATCTTGTGACTTTCTGAGAATGTTTAGCCATATATCCTGTCATGAGACAGCATTGCAGTTAAATGGGATATTATTCTTTTGCTGAAGAAAAAAGGTGATTTCATTCTTTCATTCAGTTTTTGAGCTTTCACACTTCACTAAATACCGAACTATAAGAGAAATGGCCTCGGGTCCGGAAAAAAATAGTTCTTCTGTGAATACACCCTTAATCTCATTTTCAAGAAACTGGAACTTTGAGTGTTAATTTAATCCGGACGCATGGTGGCGCTTTTTGAGAATGAGCAGCACAATTTCAGTATTCTTTCTAGATCTTTCTGACAGAATTTACCTTGCACACTGGCTTAATTTGGTTATATGGTTACAGTACTCTATTGATTTGGCTGCTTCAGTCTTGCATTTGTAAATTTGCCCAGTTCATCTATATTATAATTCCATTCTCCAGTGACACTCAGAGGCAGAAAACAGATTCCTGCTTTCAGTTTTGGTGTCTCCCTCATGCCATTTTAGGGAGTGGTTTCTTGTCACGTAAGTCGTAAGTCTGCACATATTAGAGAGCTGGGCCTAGATTTCTGTAAAGCAGTATAATGACTAATAATAATTAATCACTAATGTCTGCTGTAAAAAGGAAAAACTAAAGTTGACTTTAAAAGATATTTAGTCTTTTGTACATAAATGAAAAGACCTGGCAACATGATGAAGCAATCCAATCATATTATTTTTATGTATTTAATCTATTTATATATTTACCTTCATGGTTATAGGCCTACTTTGGCTAGTTTGCGCAAACAGATTTGCACACATAGCTAGTTGGTAATATTTTTCTTTTTATGAAAAAAACTGTAAAACTCAAATGTAAAATTGGCCTGTATCCAGAGAAGGGAAAATAAGTTGCTATTAATTGAAATGACTCATTTTTAAATGTACTTTGGTATTATTGTTGAAAGAATGTAAGTATCTGAAGTGTTAAATCACTCAAAGTTAATTGAGTCTAATCAAAGGGAATGAACTGTGTTTTTCAAAGTCAGTTTTTTCAATGAGACACATAACCAAAGGTATAAAGTCTGTTGTACCTAAAACAGGACATCTACCACATTACTGAACTATTTTGATTTACTGGAACTTTACTGATGATTTTATGTATTCAAATATGATCTTTGAGTTAAATTAATGTATTGAAATTTAGTTTAGTCTGTTTCCATTAGCAGCTGGAGAGACTGGCACAAGATTTTATTGGCTCCTGGCTCCATCTGTTTGCACACTGAGCGTGCGGAATCGTCTGGAAATACTTTCAATAATTCAGTTAAGTTCTGGAAAAGAATACTTTATTAAGTAATTATTTTCTTTTCAAATAATTTACAAATTATCAAATATGACTGTATTTTATAGTAGCACATAATTTGTCTTTATGCCTCTTTTGTTTATGTGTGGAGTTTCCCTAATCAGCTCTGCTAGTCCTCCCAAATAGGACCTGCCAGTAGTCAGGGCTGTGAGAACCCATCACTCACATGCATAGTCTACGCACTTATATGAATGGTTTATGTCACATACACTAGATATTCCAGGGATGGAAAATGCTTCAGTGATTGTACTTTGTTACTGTACCTAAATATTATTTTGGAAAGTCTGCACTGTATTCATGTTTTATTAAAATTGAATACTTTCCCTTATACTTAACATTATCAGGAGAAAAGTATGTTTTACTTCATTTAGACCTCCTTGATTTTCTTTTTTTTTCTTGCCAATCAGTCAAGCTAACAACAAGTCAACTAAAATTAAAACATACAATTCAATATAAATGTATAAATGTAAAATTAATCTGCAAAGATGAGTACCACCCATTAGCCACAACCACCTGCTAGACAAATAGTTTTAGTATGACTGATAGTGACTAGCTAAGTTAGTCATGCAGGGTTGGGCATGATCAGCTCACAGTCAGGAAAATACTTAAGCAGAATTGAAAGTAAGTGATGGATAGTATACAAAATCCATCTGTATCACAGGTGTTCAATTAGAGTTTAAATCAGGGTTGAGAGGGTTACTTTAAAATGTAATCTGTTACAGATTACTGATTACCTCTTAAAATGTAACTGTAACCTAATCCAAATGATTACTACATAAAAGTAATTTAATCTGATTACCTTCTATTACTTTTGGATTACTTGTATTTAATTAAAGATGTTTAGTTAAATAAAGAAAAGAGAAAAATAACTTCAATTAGACTTTTTAATAAGAATTTAACTTACCACATTAACACATAAGCCAAATACAAAAACTGCACTGTTTTATGAAACAGAATGATAGATTATAGGTGACTTTAATATTGTGCTGCACTATTGTGAGTCACTGATCTCCCTTTTAGCGAAACAGCCAAACCTAATACACGAAAATATTTAAAATATAAAAAACTAATTACAAATTTGTATAACAGTATAATATTTTGAGTTTGTGTTTAGATATTTATACTCAAACCTTGAAGTTCAGAAATCACGCTTTGCTCCCCAGGAAAAAACCCAGGAGTGACTTTTGTAAAAAAAAAATCAGTACTCTTGAGACTAAAAGCTCCGAGACTGAAACACAGAGGAACAGGTAATTGATGTAGGATAATCCAGTACATTGGATCAAATGCAAAATCGTTAAAAACTAGTGCTGTCCTGTTCAGGTTAAACGCCTGATTCAAATGCCTTCAAAAAAATGCTGCAGATCTTGAATCTGCCAATAAAAATAAAATACTTAATAAAAATTCTATATATGTACCAACTTTGATCTATATACTTTCAGTTACGAAACATTTTTTCATATAATCTTTTTCACACTTCACTCTTCCCACTATATATAAGGGATTCAAAGCTCTACCCAGCACTGGCCGGTTCTTCACTTAAATACAAGAATTTCCCCTTCCTTGTCTTTGTTAGGATTAGAGTTAATATGTTTCAGGTACGCAGCAAGGGAGCAGAAAGGCTTCTGGGCGTATTAGCATAGCTAATGATCACAGAGCGCATAGGATTTCCTAGACTTCAGGAAAGTGAGTACTGATTTTATATGGACTGGTTATATGCTGATTAACTGGAATGGTGCCACCTTTTGTCTGGACACACAATATCTTTTCAAGCCCTGGCTGTTCTGGAAACTGAATGGGCTGCACTGTTACATCTCATATTAAAAATGTTTGCATGATACTAAAATTGAGTGGTATATTAAATATCCAGCCAAGTTTGAATGAAAAACAATATGGAAATATGATAAAACAATGCTTAATAATCAGTTATCAAACCTATCAGAAAATTATCTCAGAGGGGAAAAATTTGGCAAAATATATTGGTCATTTATTGGACACTGGAACCTTATTAGTCTGGCATACAAATACTGTGTGTTCACAAAAGCAAGATTAACCTACTTAAAAACATATAAACAAAACACAGTTTTAGCTCCCTGGGGCTTTAACTTCACCTTTACTTGTGACATTTCATGCAAATATATTACAAATGATGAAAATGAATTTGATACATAGCATCAAAATGAAAGAGTTACTGAGGAAATCTGAATTTTCAGTGTTTAATCATTCACTTATGACAAAAAAAATTAAATATCTCCTTCATCAGTTACTTCATATTCATTCAGAAATTCATTGTTAATACAGATACATCCTGATATACAGGAAACCAGCAAATTATTCACATGTAGTTTACATAAGTAATCAGGTTCACACAGGCAATCTGACAGTTCAGTAACTGGTTACACAGTATACATATGCCACTTCATGCACTGATATGAGGAATCAGCATTTTTTGTGCTAAACAGCTGAAGATGATTTAAGGCACTTTTAAGGCTCTAATTATTGTTATATATTTTATATTCTTTAATGAAGTACAAAACATTGTATCTAGTTTATGTCAGTAAGCGTATACACTAAGCTCATGCATATCACTGCTGTAGTAACAAAACTTTGTATGTCTAAAACAGTAACTTTATAGGAGGAGGAAAAATGGTCTCAAAGGGCAACTTCACCAATTTTGAGAAGTTAAGAAGTAAACCAGGAAATTCCAAGTGTGCTCTATTCTAAAGAAAGTTATCAAGTCCAAACTGTTTCATAGCCCTTCCAGAGTGTAACGAATCAAAAGCTACCTCACGGAAAGTTATGACATAAAATGGTTACAAATACTGCCATTGTAGACATTGTGACCCCTGGTTCCTATCCAATCAGTACTGTGAATAAATCTAAAATTTTATTTATTTTAAATAAATAAAAAAGTTTATCTACAATGACTATTTCACATCAAACCACTCTGAATGACTTTGTTTACATCAACAATTTAATTATACAGAAATTTTGAAAAAAAATTCTCTTTAATGTACATTACTAGGCTGAGATTTTATTTCAGGACCCATTAGACCATTTATCCAAAAATGCTGATAAAATGTAAATGACAACAGGTGTTTAAGTGGTTTAAAAATGAAGAAAAACAATGGAGTTACAAAGTTTTGTTTCCTTAAAGAGGATTTATAAAATATCAATGTTTCCCATGATTTTTCACTTAGTAGTTTACCAACACCTGCTGTAATAGCACTATTATAAAACCTCGTAACCTCTGATGCTGCAGGCACTCAAGAAATCAAACATCTGGACTCCTCAGGGCCATACTCAATGATGAATTCAGGATAGATTTGGTACTTTTCAAAGATAACAAAAATGCTTGGACTACTTATATTGTCAACACAGCTGTCATAGAAGCCTTTGCCTGGCGTTTTAGCAGGTGGACGGACAAATTCACTCTGGCCACGGGTGTAGTGACCCACCAGAACTCGTGCCACAAACATCATCTTTTTGGAATTTTCCACAGACTTAGCATAATTATCAGAGTAGGAGGCATCTCTGGCAAAATAACTCCCTGAGTAAGAAACAAAAACATCTCATGTTGAAATAGATATAAACAGACAGCTGCCTTTAAGTGACCACTGCAAAATGGTCTAAATCCAATTAAAGTTACAATGAAATTAATGAAAACTCTCAATTTTGTGTCTTACACATACACTACATGGCCGAAAGTATGTGGACACTCCTAATTATTATGTTCAGGTGTTTCAGCTATACCCATTACAATCAGGTGTGTGAAATGGGTCATATTTGAAAACTCAGTGACTTTACACGTGGAACTGTTATAAAAAACCCCACTGTTGCCACAAGTCAGTTCCTGAAATTTATGCCCTGCTAGGTCTGTCGCGGTCAACTGGAAGTGCTATTATTGTGAAATGGAAACGTCTAGAAGCAACAACAGCTCAGCCATGAAGCGATAATGAAGCGACCATGCAGTGACCAGTGCTGAAACATGTTACAGGTAAAAATCACCTATCCTGACTCATTACAGTTCCAAACTGCCTCTAGAAGCAACAGCAGCACAATAAGTGTGCATCAGGAGCTTCCTGAAATGGGCTTCCATGGCTGAGCAGCTGCACACAAGCCTAAGATCACCATGTGCAATGCCAAGAATTTGGCCTAGGCCCTTTAGTTCCAGTGAAGGTTAATGTTAATGTCACAGCATACAAAGATATTTTAGAAAATTCTATGCCTCCAACTTTGTGCCAACAGTTTGGGGAAGACCCTTTCTTGTTCCAGCATGAGCGTACTCCTGTGCACAACACGAGTTCCATAAAGTCATGATTTTACAAGTGTGGCGTGGAGGAACTCTAGTGGCCTGCACAGAGCCCTGACCTCAACCACACTGAACACCTTTGGGGACGAACTGGATTGTTGATTGCAAGCCAGGTCTTCTAATCCAACATTAATGCCTGACCTCACCAATGTTCTTTTCACTGAATGGGCACAAATTTCCACAGACACACTCCATAATCGTGTGGAAAGCATTTACAAAAGAGTGAAGGCTGTTATAGCCACTAAGTGGGGGCAACTGCATATTAATGCCCATAGTTTTGAAATGGGCTGACCAACAAGCTCATAGAGGTGTGATGGTCAGGTGTTCACATATTTATGGCCATACAGTGTATACTACACACTGTGTATACTTCAATAATAAGTACATGTACAGAAAGTACAGACCACAAACCCATGTACATCTACAGTGCAATAAGCTTACATCATAAGGATAATATTACTAAGCATGGAATAGACAATCTTTGAATCTTCTACTCTCACCTTTGCCATACAATGTGCCATTAACTCCACACACCCTCCAGTCAAAGTTCTGCTCACAGATGGCCTCTATTACAGACTGATCTGTGCCGTGGAACAAGAGTTGCTCATCTGCGTCTCTCCCTCCATTCTTCTGCTTCATCTGCTCTTTCTGCCTAGTGTAAAGAACATTCAAAATATGAAGTTGGGTTAATACAGTAGTATGGAAGACAGCACCCACAACAGTATACATGCTGCATTTGACAGCATTTAAAACCCCATAAAGTTTTTCAGTGCAAAGATTAATGTGTAGTGTGAAATGGAAATATCTAGAAGCAACAACAGCTCAGCCATGAAGCGATAAAGAAGTGACCATGCAAACTCACAGAGCAGAGTGCTGAAACATGTTACATGCTGCATTTGATGGCATTTAAAAGCCCAGAAAGTTTTTCAGTGCAAAGATAAATGTGTATTGTGAAATGGAAACATCTAGATTAATGTGTAGTTTAATACAAAGTTCAGTCAAGTGTCTGCAGGTCTTGTTAAGAATGAAAATGGTATTGTGTTATTTACCTTAGTCTTTCCAAGTATGTTAAAAATACTAACCAAAACATACAAGAAATACTGTACATTCTACATGTGCTCTACATTCAGTTGACACAACTGCTAACAGTGCTCTATAATAATGATAACACACTGTAAGTGTTTCATAACGTCAATGACCTCACTTATTAAACATTGCATGATATGATTCATGACTGTGAACAAGCAGACCTTGACCTTACCACTGAAATACCTTCCACAGAGAGCTGTTCTGGTTCCTCTGAATGCTGATGACAGTGTGTTTGGGCATGGTCTGTTTAAACATCTTCTCTAACATGACAAATTCAGCATCAGCCCTAGACAAGGGAACCAACTGACAACCAAAGGTCAAATTATGTTTCGTCATACTATTACATATGCAATGTATGGATATTACCATAGCACAACAACGGACACACCCCTTACACAACAGGGAAAATAAAACTTCAAAATCCCTCAGTCAGTCAACAGTCTATTAAACAGAATAAATAGGCCAGTAATACACTCATAAAAATAAAGGTTCCTATTTGATTCTTTGGTTCTTCCATAATTATATAATGTCTACAATATATAGATGGTCTTTAAACTTAAGAATTCTACTGAATGGTTCTTGTGAACCAAAAGTGGTTCTTGTAGGACAATGCTTCAAAGAACTCTCTCTTTTATTTTTAAGAGAGTAGAAGCTGTTGGGCCATTTCTGCCTAGCTAAGGTCGGAGCTTTATACCACCACAATATCAGATCTATACATTTCTTGGACACTTGATCAGTGGATTGATCAGTGGATTTTTACTAAAATCTACAGACAGGTAGCTATGCTCACAATGTAGTCTAAGGCAGATTGATGTCAGTTCAGCTACACAATCTAATCTAACCAGTTTTTGTTGTTGCAGTGTTGTCTTGTATTTAAACATGTCCCCAGCAGTGCGCCATTCTCAAGCAATTATCCCTATGCTGAGAGTAATATGAACTACTCAAACCCGTTCTTTGTATACAAACGGTTCGATTGGATGAAAAGAAGCCATTTAAACTTCACAGGAAGTACAAACATATGAAAATGCATGGATTCCTGGACATTTTGCTTCCAGGAATGAAACTTTTTTTCCTGGACAAGCAACCAAAAACCTGGACAATCCAGGGAAATCCTGGACTGGTGGCAACCCTAGACTCATTAGAGATGTAACAACACAGTGTATTGCATTGCATCGAGTAGTATTTTTGTATCATGACTAGCACATTAGAGTAAAACTGGAAATGGATATTAGGAATGGCCTGCATAATTTGAATATTGGAGCATTTGTACATTTACTGAAATTTGGGAAGTGTCTCACTTCAACATCCACACAGTGTACAAGTAAGTCATGTACCTTGTAGGAGAAGTCAGGCAGGGCTCCTCTATCCCAGTGTGCAGGAACTACCACAGAGGAGGAGCTGGAGGTTTCGCTGATAGCAAAAAAAGACACAAAAGAAAGTGTTATGATTGTATTAGCCTCAATCTCCTGACATTATTGTCTTTATTTCACATATGAATCAGCATTATTCTTCTACAGAATCAAATAATATTGGTGGCATAAGAAGGCAGGACCTACCAATGCTGCATGAAGGATGACAACAAAAACTGCACCTGACCCAGCCGTTAGTATGAACTAATACTGAACATTTGTGAACATGCTACACCACAGTGATCTGTCAGTTCAGTTGAAAGTTTTAGTTTGATACCATTTCAGCTTGCTCTCAACCTCGAGAGTAGAGACGAATCGAGGCCTCCTCCGAATCTCTCTTTTGGTCTTGTAGAGAACATTTTGCTGGTACATATCTGTAGATAAAACACAGAATCACAAAATGGAAACAATATAGGCCATAATTTATTTAATACAATGCCAAAATACCAAAGCTGTACATCCTTTATGCAGAGTACCTTTTAAGTAGAGTATGTATGTATGGTTCTCAGAACTGACAGGAATTTCACAGTGAGGGTCAGCATGGTAAACATTCTCCAGCGTCTGAGAGGTGAGAGGGGTTGCATGCTTTGTATCCATCTACAAACAACATGATTATGTTCAGAAAAAGTAGAAAAGCATGTTAACAACTAGCCAACTCAGTACTAGCTGAGACGGAAACAAAAGCCACTGACCCCTTGCCCATATTCAGTCCATGCTCCTTGGTCATTCTTCCAATACCAGATCCACTCAGTGGTCAGAATGAAGTGAGGAGGCTTGGTAACAGAAGATGCTGTAGACAGACGGCGAACTGATGCTCCTCCACAGGTCATCGTGATGAAGTTCACTACCTGAGGCCCTGGACTGAGAGTTTTAATTCACCTTTTCATTTTACAGTCAGTTCAGCTTTCAATGAAATAAAGTTAATATTTAACTTCTTAAGGACCTGACTGTTTACCTGTCTTAAAATGTGTTAACAAATAATGACAGATTAATCAAAGTGCCTCCATATGAAAGAAAAATGGGTACCTCACATCATTGGCTGGATTACAGAAGGCCTTCTCAATTTCCTCTCCATTCTGCAAGTCTGTCCATGTCTTTCCATCCTTATCTAAAACCTGCCATTTATAAGGCAGATGGTAATGAATGCGAACACACTTATCTAAAAGGCAAAATTAAGTTAAAGAATCTTTCATATTTTCTGCCAAATTTTGCATTAAAATCTAAGCAAAGTTCTTTAGGGTGATTTGACATAAAATACACACCCATAATCGATGCCCAAATAGAGATACCTAATGTCTGAGACATTGTTTTACAACAATCCTGAGAAAAACATGTAGGTTCACTCAACATTTTAGATAATAAATAAAATTGCAATATTTGCCCTTTGATTCATATCACTACTACTGTAAAGAACTCCAAACCTGAGGTACATTCTCTACAATGAATCATTTTACATGAAAACATTCTTTATGTCTGCACAAAATGCAGAAATGTTGGAAAATTTCTGGACTTTCCCTTTAACACAATACGATATTTTTACTTGATCACCTGAACCAACAATAAGGGGCAATTCCACCAAATTTCCTGATTTTTTTTTTTTTTTCACAGCGGTGGTGATACGAACCAGGGGTCTTCACTACAGACATTTTATTTACCATCTTAAACCAGCAGCGAACCTACATGTGCCTTCTGAATTTTCATATATAATGTTGATAATGTTAAAATAGAGGTAGTGTGAAACCGAATGACTAAATCCATTCCAAATGTTCCTACAAGACCTGATGCCCTTATTAGATCACATGAGCCATGTTATAATCTACCTTTAAAGCTGCATCCTCTTCGGATGAAGAAAAGGCAGATCTCTTTGGAGTCAATTTCACTCACTGGCCTGCTGGAGGGCTGCTTTGAACTCTCACTTGCAGCTGGAGACACTAAAAAGGCAAGGAAATGTAATCATTACTAACAGAGATGACAAAGTGAGGAAATATGCACCAAGCTAAAGACCAAAGCCACCAGTCTTCCCTCCAGTTGGTCTAACCTGCACTGGGAGCAGCTGTTTTTTCTGTATCAGGCAGAACAGCTGGTTTTTCTTTGTATGAAGAAATCAGAAACTTGTTTTTGTAAATCTTGCAGAAATTGCTGATGTTTTCTGGGCTGAGTCCTCTGCCATTCAGGATTTTCACAGTGGTAGCATCAAATGAATGAGCCCGCTTGCAATCAGCTCCAAATTTACAGTCGTCCTGCAGGAAGTGCTGGCAGAGGTGCAGGTTGGTGCAGGACGTCTCGTACTTACAACTGCCATGTTCTCCGTTCCCTTTATTATAATGGGAGCACACCTAAAATCATAATAAACTCAAATCAGGATGGACATTTGATTCGTTGAGAAATACCCTACAGGGTCAAAAGTTTGTAGACAGCTGTTCAGTGTTTCTTCTGCAATCAAAGTTAATTATGGGACATTTGCCCTCAGTCTCTACTGTTGGTTAATGTAACACAGCACAACTAAAATAAAAGTTTAGGAATGTATGAAAAACACATTCTTAATTTCTGTGATGCGATGTACCCCAAAAATTAAAAAGAGAAGAGCACACATTGAATTTCAAAAGTCAAACAGATAATGCAATTTAATAAGAAAGATCATTTTTAGGATTACAGGAACATGAAAAAGGAAACATAATTAAAATATTGGATAAAAAGCCTAAAAAGAGAAAAATCAGTAGGCTAAAACTCCAAGAGTGTAGAGAGAGAGAGAGAGAGAGAGAGAGAGAGAGAGAGAGAGAGAGAGAGAAAACAGTTTTATGCAAATTATATGTAAATTAGACAGTCTACACATACAATTGCTGATTCATCACTAAAAATAAAAACTACTATAATGCAGACTTGTGTAGGCTTAGAAACAAAACTGAACACAGTGTCATTCGTGAGATTCAGTCAAAGATAGCGTCCCTCATGCGCATCTTCATGACATCCGCAAGAGTTGCTCTCAGTCAGTGAAAGACAGTGAAAATGGTTCTATATAGCACCCAAAAGGGTACTCCTACTGTTACAGTGTTAAGCTTGTGACAACAGAAGAACCCTTTTAGGTGCTATAACCATTTTCAAAAAGGCAGAACCACCTACAGCACATTCATGCATCCATCAATCTGAAGAACCCTGTCATGATGCAAAGAATCCTTAAAGCATGCAAAAAGGTTCTTTGAGTGTTCATGGTTCAATATAGAACCATTTTCCTAACAAAGGAATCCTTGAAGCACCATCTTTTTAAGGGTGGAGGACGGGTATAGTGCCAAACATTAACCTCACAGTGTGTAAGTTAAATCAGAAACAACTGCAACTGGTTAGCAAAGTAGCTAACAGGATGCTAAACATTTCAGTTCGTAGAAAACTGATAATGAATGATAAACTGCCTAAAGTGTCTTTCTAGACCAAAACCCTTATTGTTGGTAGGCTTTTTTATTCACACGTGTAAAAGACACACATTTAATACTTTTTCCAGGTTAAGAGATAACGCAGGCCTACGTGTACACGCATGCGCATTTTCAGTGCTTCCGAGAACGCGGCGTCTCCGAAGCTGCAGCACTACCTACTCAATCCCGGTGGGATGCTGTACAGGACGTTTAAAAAGCATATTTCCTTCCTTTCCAAAATAAGAACGTTTCTTTCTCTTGTATTTTGGCTGCTGAGTCACTTCTAACCAGATCTGCGTTAAGGGCACGTACACAGAGCTGTCCTGCGGTGAAGCGTAACGGATACCCGAACAGTGATTTCAGTATTGGGATAACCGAGTACACCCCTAATTAGCGGAGGCTACAGAGGCGTCCACAAACTTTTGGACACAGCTGACCGAGTCACCCACCTCGGGCAGTAAGTAAGGGTCATTCTGCAGCAACAGCTGAAAAAGTTCTGACTTCTCCAGGTGCTGCAGGCCTTCTTCACTCAGGATAACCGAGTTGTGAGGAGAATCTACGGCATGGGAGTTTTTGCATTTCGCCCTAAGAGAAAGGACATAAAACGTTTAAAGGTTTAGATTTTGATTGTCTGGCTGGCTAAACCAGATTTCTCCTGAGATACTCACCCAAATCTGCAGTTTCCACACACAAAATACCTGCAGAGGTGCAGATCCTGACAGTAACCACACTGACCAGGCAGAGTCCGGCAGACTCTTAAAGACGTCTTTGCTATGACCACACTGTCGGGACTCAGGAGAAAGTCTCCCTTCTTCTCTTTACCTTCCACAACGACGAACTTGTCGAAGTCTGTGAGCACTTTCAGCAGAACTTCATCCACAACGGTGAAACGCTGACGCAAAATCTGACCCAGACATTTAAAATCCAGACTGCCTCCATGCTGACAGAGGGTCCTGACAATGTACGCTGACAGCGCGTCCGACATGGTGGAGGCTGTAAACCTTTCAGTGGAGGACCACCAGCGTCACCTCACCAGCTTCCTCAACGCTGCATACTCCACAGAAACGAAACTGAGGGCCGAGCTTTTCCTCCCACTGAACGGTCCTCCCTGCACAACCATCTCATCTCGCTCCAGCTCCTCCCTGTCGTGTCTTCACTGGTCTACGTTCTTTTTTTTTTGCCGTGCAGGGTAGCTTGGAAGAAGAAGCCCCCCAGGATAAGTCACCCCTTCTCCTTGCTTTCTGTCCTTATCAAACAAGGAGGATAAGTTCGACATATTTTCTGAATAGTCATAGTTTAGTTCATTCTGGAATTCCTTGATAACCGCATTCCTGGGATTTATTCCCCCAGAAACTTTTTAGGGTCAGGTGATCAATTTTTTTGGTCTTGGTTTATAGAGATCTGTGCATTTAACCTAAATTGCACAAGAAAAGGTGTTAAAATATATGATTATAGAGGGCATCATTTAATACAAGTATTTTTCTGTTAATGTTGGTAGTTGTAATATTATTGGCAGGGCATTTTTCAAGTACACTCTTAAAAATGATGGTTCTTTAAGTGTTCTTTAGTAAAGAAAATGGTTATATATGGAACTGTGAACACTCAAAGAACCCTTTGCATCGTGAAGGGGTTAATCAGATTGGTGGAGAATGTGCTGTAGATGGTTCAGTTTTTGAAAAGGATTCTGCATAGCACAAAAAAGGGTTCTTCTGTGGTTACAAGCTTGACATTACAATAGAAAAACCCTTTTTGGTGCTGTATAGAACCCTTTTCATAAAAATTCTATATAAAACCATCTACAGCACATTCTCCATCAATGTGAAGAATTTCATGATGCATTGAACCCTTTAATTATGCAAAGTGTTCTTTGAGTGTTCATGGTTCTATATAGAACCACTTTTCTTCACTAAAGAACCCTTGAAGAGTCATCATTTTAAGTGTGTCGTTTCCCCACAAAACAGCAGGGGAAAAAGAAAACACCAAAAGTAGTTGGAAAATACTAAACCAATCATGTATTTCACTGCACTTACCATGTGAATGTGAAAATTTTGAGACATAATTCAAACTCAGATTCAGCTGCAGACCTGGGAAAACTTTTGTCTTAGCCTCTAAAATTGAGTTTGCCCTGTATCTTTCAAACTGACCTAAGATACTCATATCCAGTAGTAATTTATTCCTGTTGCACGTGTTGCAGATTGCAGTTCCACTGTCACATGATGTTAACATATAGCATCAATTGTATTATTTATATATAAAAACATAACATCTAAACCTGGTTAATTTAAGAAAAAGAAACATTTATTAATGTATTTAGCTACTAGAAACTAGCTAAAATTTCATACATCGAATTAAACTAGAGAAACTCCATTGTGTAATTTATGATTTATATAATAAATGCACATCTGTGCTAAGTATAATTAAAAATAATATCTTACTGTAAACATATGAGCAGAAATGTTTATAAATGTAAGTGTTTTATGCATAGTCATCCAGTGTCTCCTGCTTGGGAGAGCAGGAGGCAGAAATAAATAGTGATGACAGTGATCTCTTATTTCTGATTGGTGAAACTGGTCTGTTACAGTTTACAGTTTACTCCACGTTGCAATATCAAAGTATGATTCTGCTGTGATGAAAAACTAATAGCAAACCTTTCATGTGCGGTTGCATTTCATCACGGTCCAGTTCTGCCAATACTGACTTTGGAAACATGTTTGCAGTTCATCACTGCAGGAATAATCTCCAAAAGATAACTTTACAGGAGAATATAAAACATTATTAAACTGAAATGAAAATTAATGTAACAAGATTTTGCAAAAAAAAAAATAAAATAAATAAATAAATAAATAATGCCACAAGACAACAACAGACTGACCAAACTATGTTCTTTATTAGAAAGACACAATCCAGGGAGCAGCTCCCCTACAGAGCTCTACCACTTGTTAGGATGTTACATGCCAAATATACAGTCCTATACATAAAAGTGCAATGTCACAATGAATAAGCAGTATTTTTATTTGACCATTCTTACTGATGATTATAATGCATTCACTGTCTTTTCCTATGCACTGCACTGGGTCTGAAAAATGAACGCAACAGCACAGAGGACGTTGGTTTGAAGTTCCTCTAAAACAGCTTTTAAAGGCACTTTCACTTACTACAGATGTACATGGACACACTGACAGAACAGCAATCAAGTGAAGGTTCTGCTACTGTGCACAGTTGTGTAGGGATAAATCAGTTTTCAAGGTCCATAAGAAACCCTGAAACAAATCTAACACTAATCTAATAAAGCCTTTTCTGTCTGCAATGCACTGTACACCATCTTACAAAAAAGAACCTATATTAAAATGTTATTAGAATTCAACAGTTAGTCATTTAAAAGGCAAAATAATTGTCATTTATTATACAGTATGCAACAAAAGTATTACTTTTATTTCCCTTGAAGTCTAGCTTGCAACATTGGATCAATAACAGACATTTCTTATTTGAATATAAACTTAAACGTCTGTATGAGCACATGATGTATAGCTATCATTCAAATGCACACACATACGCCACTCAGACGATTGTTTAGCTCAGCCCATGCCAACAGTGTTTTTGGAATCACTGTGCTTTAAGAATTTGCCATTATTTTAAATAGCAGATTCTTACAATGTATGCAAAGACCATAAGCTTTATTCTTAGAAATGGTGAAAAAAGCTGTGCAAAGGAAACACATTTCCAAACACAAATGGCCACTCTGATTCATCTAACTACACATTTGGTTTTTGACAACTTTCTGATTTGCGTATATTCAGATTATATAATCAAAGGAACAGGACAAATGTCCAATATACCTCTTAGAATCTTTGATAAACTGTTTCCAATACACTTCATACATATGTTAATTTATAAAAGCTTCAAAGATAATAAGTTGCAAGTTGTTAACAAATTAGGCAGTTGGTCACATGAGCCAGATCAGATCCCAACACTGACACACAAGAAGCAGGAGGGTAACATGGAAATTTTACAGTAACAGTCGGTGAGTCCATGGCTATTGGCATCATTCCTTTGTTTGGTGAAACTACAGAAATATTGCCTTGAGTCTTTTTCTAAAGACTTAAAAAATTATTTGCATATCACAACAAAAAAGTATCATAATTCATGCTCTACAAGTAGGAGGTCTTAATTTTGAGAGTGAGTGAGTGAGAGTGAGAGAGTGAGTGAGAGAGAGAAGCATTTAGTCAATCTGAACAGTGAAGCTAGTGAAATTCTGTACCGTCTATGAGAAAGAGCACAGCTGTGTATTAAAGTTGCCAGAGTTGCTGCTAAACAGAACCGTTCATAATGCCTCTTATCAGCAGCTGTAGATATATTTGATTTTCACTGGAAAACTGTTCATGTGGAGAATGAAAAGCAAGAAGTTTTGAAAAAGCAAAGCATTTTAGCAGTTCTTTCTTATTCTATAATTCTATATTTGAGTCATTGCAATAGAAAAATTAGTTTACTAAACTCCTGTTTTATTAGGCAAATCAAGGTTATTTAACTCTCATGGATGATAACTGCACATATACATATCATGACTATGATTACTATCAAAAATATAATATTCAAAGTAAAGCCCTGCACACACTATTTCGCTTGGCCTAAAAAAAACCCAACTGCCTTTCAGAATGAGAAAATAGCAGCCTTTTTGAAACACTGTCAAAGACAGGGTTAGTTGTTCATGTGGCAGTGCTGCTTTGTTACCAGTAAACCACATTAATTGCTTATTAACTCATCAACTCCAGGCTCAGGTCCAATCCTTACATAGAAACTACATTTCCCACAATTCAAAGGCTGTAAACAGAGAAAACAACAGACCCTGCTTTGTTTTTGTATTATTCACATTTAGCAGTCCTCTAGTGGATATAAACTACCAACACTGAGTTATCCTAACCACACAGGAAGCCTTTGTGATTTGTTGCTTTCGTTGAGTCATAGTTTCTTTGTCTATTCATACTGAGAATTGCAGAAGAACCTAACATGTTCTATGTACATGCAAGACGTTTTCAGATGCATATCACATGGACTGCTTTCTACATACTGCACCTGATTTACATCAGAATTAGATCAAAGAATGCCTCTGTTTTTTACGTTGTAGACTAAACAGCAGGACAGTTCACATCTAGATGCTTAGAAAAAAATTACAACCTTTTAACCAGGTAAACGTGTATCTTGAATTAAGTTTAATGCTCAGTTTTTTCCATGCCCAGGCATGGCTGTCTATTTTACAGTTTTTTATTTACCTGTATATTTCTTATTAGCACATGAATAATAGCTTACACTACTACGTAAACGACCCTCTCCCTGCCCCCTTTAGAGCTGGATTCCAAAGCTCCACAGGAACAGAGGGGCTTGATTCTGGAGCTGCAGTTTGAATACTGAACCAGATTTTACAGCATTTAGTCCGGGCCTACTGTGGAATATGCAAGGGACGCTACATAGGGAACTATATAACCATACGTGAGAGCCAGAAGGATGTTCAGTGGTGTTTAAAATGAAGAAAAGTACCGCTCTCATGGCAGGCTGTTTGCTAGGTTTGCGAGTTTCCCTTTGTCGTCCTATTTTGGCTCACATGGTACAGGATTTGTCCAGCGGGTCATGGGGCGGGGGCGCCGGAGGCTGGGCCGGACCAGCCTTGGGCAACACAACCATAGGTTTGGGCCGGAGGGCAGGGGGCTTGAGCTGGACCCCCATGCGTGGGGTCGCGGCAGGCTTGAAGGTGCTCATGGTGTCGCTGGATGAGCTGGTGGAGCGGCGCATGGGCGGGTCAGCGGCGGCCGGCCGCAGCATCAGAGCGGGCAGCTGACTCAGAGACTCGCTGGAGCTGGCCGGCGTGGGAGCATTCTTCATCTGCTCCAGGGTGTCCAGCACCACGTCAGGAGCGTGCTTCGCTGAGCTCTGCCTCTCCAACTCCCGAAGTTCATTCAGAGCTGTGTTCATAGTCTCCTCTATATCCTAATGAGAGAGAAAGAGAAAAGGATTAGACCAGAATACCTTATCGTCCATTACATTACATTTGGAAATTAAACTGGAAATCTGTTTTTGACACTGGCATATAAAAAACACTGCAAACCGTAAACCAGGATCAAGTCCATTATATGTTAGTCTATTATTAAATTAAGTTTTAGTTGCAGCTAAGGCAGGGTGATAGGGCAAAGATGTAACATGATAAAGACATATGTATTGGTGGTGCACAGATGATGAATTTTAACTGCACTTCAGAGTAAGCGATCAGAGAGGCGTAACATGTATACCTGCAGTTGGAAATTGCATGTATTGCATAATGGTCTGAAATCATAGTAAAGACAGCATGACTAAATATAACCTTGGTTAACAAGCTTAGAAGACTTAACAGGCTAACAGTTTCCTCCACAAGTATTGGGAAATATATAGTTTTAAGTTGAAAACTGCAGCATACAAAGAGTATTAGTTGTTACACCTACAAGCTTAAATTACAAAAAAACTGTAATAAGTAATATTAAGCACAGTCTTACATCTCAACACGTCACAAGTTCACGTTTTACAGCAGAAACGCCAGCCCTGTTCTCCAGCAGAACCTGATAAATCCGTTCAGCGCGCAGCATGTATGTTCTATCAGGTGATACAACACTGCCGCCAACTTTTTCAGGCAGAATCTCAAACGGCTCACTTCTGACTACAAAGTGCAATATGTTTAACAAAGAGCCACTCTGGATTCAGCCATGTGTGCACAATTCCGTACTGGACATGAAGTGCAATATTTGGGTGTAAAAGCCAAAATTTCATAACTCACAATAATGCAGCTATATAGGGAGCAGGGAGCCATTTGAGATTCAGCCTTAGGATTTTCTGAGGTTGCCATCCTCACTTTACAAGATGAATCTGTATCATCATAAGATGTATGATCTTACAGACATTTAATATTGCCCATTAATGTACTGTTTTTGTTGCGATTTTTAGCACTTTACGTAACTGTTTTATATTAAAGAATGTTAAATATTGCACGTAAAAGAAACTTTTATCCATTACACAGCTTTGTTTTTCTGGTTTTGCCATAAAACAAAATTTCACGTAAAAACAATTTTTCAGTAAAGTTTAATTTTGTAGGTTACGTGTATTTTGTTGAGTTATTTTTACAAAATCAAAACAATCCATTACCTGGAATGCACAATAAAAAAACATGATTTATGAAAATTCATTAAAATGGAGATGTTTTTGCAAATGAACTCTATATATAAAAGAGGCTCAATGCTGCCTTTATTAATTGATGCACTGTAACAGGTTCTGAGTGAGTATGAGCACACATTCAGACCAGAATTCTGATCAGTAAGGACTTATTGTTTTGTAGGACTTATTGTATTGTTCTGAAACGCAAAGTACATTTTTATATATGCCTACTTCAAGTGGTAGTTTGTGACACAAAGTAAAAATTTAATTTTAGCTTTGCTATATGACATTCTTTACATATCACACAGCGTGTACTCACATAAATCGAAACACACCTTAGCTGAAATGATCTAAACAGACAAAAAAAAAAAAGGTTGACTGACGTCTGTCAGGAGTGAAAATTGCCCATTTCTCATTCTGCCCAATTCCCATTTTGCACCCCTAATAACTATCACAATATTTAGTTTTTCTGAGATTTGTAAACTTGGGATGAACAAAACGCATCAGAAAATGTGCCACATTAAAAAATGCCATGATAAACTATTTACGAAAGAACAATCAAACAATTGATAACTGGTAAATAAGATTAATTAAATAACACAATGACATATTGGGCTGTCATCAAACAAACTACTTGTTACTATGCAGTTATAAGAAACTGTTATATATGTTATTTACGGACACTCTATAATTGGTCTAAATCTGTTTGTATTCAGAAAAGTATATCATGCAAAACAAAATACAATATTCCTGGCAGCCAGCAGCCTACTACAAATCAGACTGCATTATAATGATTCCACATTATTCCCCAGATCACTGTAATATACAGGGATGTCAGAGAAGAATCTGAATTGCAAAGAGTTTCCAGCTGACACAAAGGTAGTGGATTCAGCCAGTGTCCTCTGCCTGAACCCTGCTATTGTCATTATTGTACTGCTGCTGCTGGAGCTCAGCATCATCAGCACCATCTCTCCTTCTCATTACTGGTATGTTAATGAGAACCCACCAGGAATCAGAGCTAATTATACAGCATTACTTGACATTCTCCAGACCCCATATTGCCTGTCAAACAGCATCAGCTCCACATAATAGGCCTTTGTAATCTGCATTTACAGCACATAGACAAGACAGTATGTAGTTTACTATCTGCACACAAACGGACGAACGGCAAGGCCAGTGCTTGACACAATATGATGTTTCAAGATTGACAATCATCCCAGCATGAACACACTGCCTACCAAGTTTGAGACACCTGGCCTTCTATTGAAATGTGAATTTTCTTGCTTTTACTTTTTATGCCTCTATTGATTAAGCCTGTAACAATCGTGAAATTGTTGCTGAAGATTAACTGCTATATAAAAACTGCAATTAAGAGTTTGTCTTTGCTGTTCATTGTGTGCAACAACAAAAGTACAAACGTCAAGTGATATTTAAAATCTCCCAACTGCGACAGACACAGCTTGAGCTCAAATAAACTTACTTACTGCTGCCCTTAAAGTATGTCACAGGAACAAGTCAAAAGATAGAACCTTTGCTGTTTTTGTAAGATCCACAAAACGTTTCAATAAATGTGTTTTATGTTTTTTATTTGCAGGATTTGTCTCAGTCAAGCTGATTGAAATGCAGCCAATTCACATTCGTTATAGCAAGTAAATAAGAATTGTGATCAACTCAAATAACTGCCATCAGAGTACGTAATAATTGTGACAGAGCTACTACTATCAATGAATACTTTAAGTATATTTTGCAACACTCAGCTTCATTATCAACAAAGTGTATTCTTTGGTATGAGCTATGATAAGTAGATTTGACAATTACCTTTTTTAATAATTAAAAGCATTCATGCAAAAGTCTTTGCACCAAAGCTGATATAACCTTATCAAACCTATAAAGCATCTTGCTACTAATACATCTGAAGATACTGGTGAGTAGTAGCCACACTCACAGTAGGAAAATGCATGAAAGTAAGGAACTGGCTTTCTGTGTTGTACTGTATCACTATATAAAAGGGGCTCAGTGCTGCCTTATTAACAAATTGCACTATGACAGTTTCTGAGTGACCATGTGCACACATTCAGAGCAGAATTCAGATCAACAAGGACTTTTAGTTTTTTCTTCTCCCATAAGAGTAACAATAAAATGCAACGTATAAAGTGCATTTCTTTATGTGCCTGCTCAAACTGGTAGGTTGTGACACAAAATAAAAATCTATGAATTTTTGGCTTTGTTATATGACATTCTTTGCACATTAGAAAAGCATTGTGACACTGCATCGTTTAGAGAGAAGAATAGATTAAATGACAGAAATAGCTGCTTTTTTAATTTAGTAGTACTGTCAGAAGTATTTACATGTGATCTTCTGTTGATGAATGTGTAGTCTTTAATATGTTAGGTTACTGCTGATTTAATATGTTAAGCTATTACTGAGTAGTAAACATGGTCATTTGTTAAAAACATTTGGAGGTTCCTGAGCTTCTCATAGGCAGTGTAATTCTTCCCTAGGCTTCATGTGACCATCTATGAGCATGCTCAGAATGTGACCTTTAGCTTAATGGATCTTGTGTACATATGTATAAAACTGCGCAAAAGTTTTAGGCACCTAAACAAATAGCTCAAAACATTTAACTTAGCAAAAGGTGAGTTTTTGCTTGTTTGAACACCAACTATTATTAAAATAAATACAAACATTAATACACTAAAAAGTAGCTTCCTGTTTTCAAAAATGTAGATCTTGTGAGCTAATTAGAAAAACAAAGTTTGATTCTCAACTTGTTGCCGGCCACCACATGGGTTGAATTTCAAATGGATGCCTAGTCTTCTCAATAAAGTGCACTACATAGTTAATGAAACTATGGCTACACCTAAATAGCGCACTAAATGTTAGGGAGTTGTGCAGCTTTGGATGGACATAAATGTATACATTCTTTCTAGCAGACTTATATATATGCACTATTTGGGACTAGAAAGCCATAGTTTAAGACTGAGTCATTTGCGGTTAGCCACGGATGTTTGCCCACTTCCATGAGTAGCACTCCTAAATCAACTTAATGAAGCACAAATTAGCCAAATTAGGTACTGGGTGACAACTACAAATAATAATAGGCTGCTTTAAAGAGAGTGTTAAACTATGGTTAAACTAACACATTCACAAACGTCAATTGTATTTGTTCTATCACAAGTGCTATGTCTGAGGAAATAAATGCTTCCAGCCCAGAGAAATAGCTTTCTCCAGTTTTCTCAGGTCCCTAAAGCTTTTGCACAGTACTGTGTATGTGAGAAGTATATGTTTGTGCGTCTGTACTGGAGCAGTGAATCATTAGTAACAGGAGGCAGTCACTGACTATGTTACAGGGCAGGGCCTGCAGAGCATGGTGTGAGTGGCGTCGTCGCTCGCCTCCCGCTGACCTGTGCGATGCTCTCAGGGTCCAGGCCCTTGCTGTGTGGCTCAGAGAAGCCCGTATACTGGCCCGAGGAGGTGGACCGGCGGATGGGGGGGCTCTCCATCTTCTTCAGGGACTCATGGCGGCTGATGTTGGTCAGGCTGCCATGGCCCATGCGCCTGCGTCTCTCAGGACTGTCCATGGGCATGGGGGCCCGACCCCGCAGCAGCTCCCGTGGACTGTAGTGGCCCAGCACAGGGGAACCTCGGTCCGGGTTACCGTGGCTACCGTGGCTACCGTGGCTGCTGTGGTTGCCATGGCTCCCGTGGCTCTGGGAGGGATGGATCATGCAGTGGGCGTCGCTGGGTCGCGCCGGGGGCCTGCGGGTCGGTGGATCACTCCTCTTCCTGTGACGGCTGAGGGGGAGAAGGGGGGGAAGGGAAGGATGTCATTATAGATATTCTGTCGACTCTGAATGTTTACTTGACACCACTTTTGTGTTCATAAGTAGAAGAGATATTATGATTTTTTTAAATGGAATTATTGATTTGAAAATACGTAATATTTTAAGTCACAAGTCTCAATACAGAATGTAAATCATATATAAATGCACTTCATTATGTAACTATGCAATTAATTTGCATACTTACATTTAAATAGTGTGGCAATAATTAGTTTTTGCAAGTGCATTACATTACAGTCACAGTCAATACAATGTGTTTACGTCATTAACAGAACAGTTTGGCTAATGCTGCATTCAAATGCTTCCTCTTGTGTTGCAAATGACAATGCAAAAATCAGTTTAACTACCAATCTGCGTCCTTGCAAAATTCCAAGCGGTTAATTATGTCAATTAGTGAGAGCTGCCTTACCATCATTACTGCATAATCTGACCCTCAATGCGTCTCTCTTTAATTCACAGATAATGAGAAGGTTCTGCCTTCGTAATCATTCTGACAGCCCATGACCGATAATAATCAGTTAAATTGGAGGCTTTTGGTTGTGGTGACAATGTTTATTTTCATAGTAAAACTGTTTAACAGGTTAATTTGCTATATTATTTGCTAGTGTAATTACAGGTTGATAAAGGGTCCATATCATGGAAAACAGAATTTTTCTAATTTCTTTTAAAATAAAAGATTTTAATTTGTAAACATGACTAAAGTTTCAAACTGTACCATTTAATCATCCTCCACGCAACTCATATGTTGAACCCATTTTTATTCCACTGTTTCCGTGATGTCATGAAAAACCAATGTGTTTACATATATCCACCTATTGAGCCTAGAGCAGTTTGGCCCAGCTCATTCACACTGAAGACCTAAGTAGTGTTCCAGCCTGGAATGCTTTTGGATGAGGCACAATGCAGGACAGACTCAAAGGCACAGTAACAAAAGCAGGCCATTTAATTCTAAGTGATAAAGAGAAGTTGGAAAATGATCATGTAAAAAATTAATTATGACTGCTTTTGTTACATGAAACCACAAAAATATAATAAGTAAACAATAGGGAAAAAGGTAAAATGCAAGAAAAATAGACCATTTAAGTACTACAACAGCAGTATAGGTGGACTCAAATAATATTGTGTCTACATCGTCATATTCTAGTGCAATGTAACAGCAGGAGCTCATAGGGAACGGTGCCTGAAGCTGGTTTCATACTGATCTGAAACAAGCTTTAATGTGTTCGCAATAACTACTTATAAAAAGAGTGGTGACAAAGAAGCTGGTTCTTAATCAATACTTGAGGTCACAAATGTGTAATGCAGTATTCTGACCAGCAGAGTGTGCTCTACACTGTGGCAAAACACTTCTGAAACACTTTGAGGCACTACTTTCAGAAAAGTAGTGCTCGAATTCAAATGTGAAAGCTGGACAAATAAGCACGGACTATGTGGCAAGTCATAAAAAGCATTTTTAGGGAAACAATGGATATTTGCTTGACCTCTAACAAACAGCTGCTACTTCACTAGTACAATCAAAGGGCCTTAAAGCAAGATGGATAATTAGTGAAGTTCACTTATACATTACTTATACATTTGACTTTTAACCCCAGAAAAGTGCTGAGGCATTCTGAGCTGTGACTGAAGTGATTTGCATTTGACTATACTAAATCTAACAGTGACTCTCTTCTCTACCGGCAACAGCTGTGACAGATTTAGGTGAGGATATTTGTCATCGGAAAACTACACTTTACGATTTGATTGCTTTAATTTCGTTCCGTGATTCATTCATTCAGACAGGAAACTCTCTTTCCCTGAAGGAAGTATGTGCTTAACTGTACTCATAGACGGAGGAGAAAGTCTAAATAAAGACAAATGCAATGAATGATTTAGAAGTGAGGAGAAATTGCTGCAAGTCACAGGAGGAGTGAGAGGAAGAGAGAGAGAGAGAGAGAGAGAGAGAGAGAGAGAGAGAAAGAGAGAGAAAGAGAGAGAAATCAAGACCATACATGCTTGGAGAGGGTTCTGTAAACCTAATAATTTAACAGAATAAACACTGATGACACAACGCAACCAGTGTAAATAACCTGCTGAATATGCACTTATGAACTGAACTGAATGCCTTTATATCCACATTCAAGCCTTACACAAAGAAGAATCAAGGGTAATCTGAAGTCAAGGGTATTAACAGAGAGTTTGTCCCCTTTGCTGCAGTAACATCCTCTACATTTCTGTGAAGGTGTTACACTAGATGGTGGAACATTGCTATGAGGATTTGATTGCATTCAGCCACAAGAGCATTGGTGAGGTCAGATACTGATGTTGAGGGGGCTGTATGCCCCCCTTGCTGATGCATGGCATTGGGCATGGTGATCTTAGGCTCACGTGTGGCTACTCAAGAGCATCCCATTCTATTCACAATGCTTGCCAATGGATACTGGCAGCATGTCTAACACTGACCTGCACTTTAGTATTTGTCTACATGGCTCCATTCTGCACTATATTGTTTGCACCATGCATGTTGCATCAGTGAGAACAATGAGAAGACTATATTATGCTGCTCTGGTACAATGAAGTTGATTTGAATAAGTATGAACAATGCATTACTGTAAGAATGGGTAATACTGTCTCACCTGCTGATGTAAGCGTCAGGTAGTCTATCCGTAGGAGAACCCAAATCTATGCTGGAGCACTTCTCTTCCCCTCCATGCCCGCTGCTGGCCTCACTGTCAGCCTTTTGACTCAGAGTGTCTGAAAAGGTGTCATCCCTGAGACAAGAAGTACAATCAAAACCCTGTTTAGGTCACTTCTGTTTCTCCTTCCAATGGGATGTGCTGCCTTGCTTTATG
The DNA here is from genome assembly GCF_904425465.1 of Colossoma macropomum. Lineage (NCBI taxonomy): Eukaryota > Metazoa > Chordata > Actinopteri > Characiformes > Serrasalmidae > Colossoma > Colossoma macropomum. Next base: position 19,272,401 of record NW_023494798.1, read on the forward strand.
GCACACAAGGTTAATGGACAAACCTTTGTAATATTACAATTACATCAAAAACATTATACCTCCAAAATACTGACTTCAAAATTGTTCTTAACTTGAATGGTTGTAGGTAATTCTTGGAGCATTTTGGACCACTGGTCTATTCATCATGAAATATTTAAAGAAAGTAAAGAGCAGTGGTTTTTGCTTTAAATGACATGGTATTTTAGAAAAATGGCAGTGCACAGTGATATGATTAGTTTGAGTACACTTTACTACATTTTAAATCTTAAAAATATGTTATTTTCTAAACTATAACAAATAAAATAAAACTGCATTAGATCTACAGTAGGCCACAATGATGCTACATTCTTTCAGGCACAATCGAACTGTGCACCTCAGGACGGCCCATCATTGGCCCGCAAGGACGTTTATACATTGATGATTGATATATTTATTATTTTTCTTTTAAGAATTGTTTTTTTTTCAAATACTTTTCATAACCAAACATTGTTATACCATAAATGTAACATAACACTGTAAAATCCATTTGAAAAACATCTATGACCCTTAATACCACACAGTCATCACTAAATTCAACACCAGTGTAACAATACACATGTAGGTACCAGTTATGAAGTAATTACAGATATGAAAACTTGTTACAATGCATAGTGGCACATGGACAAGAGAACATTTAGGGACCAATGGAGTGAATATTTTTTTTAGGTTATTTCAAGACAAAGCAGTCAGCTTCACGTTGAAGCCGTTGAAATATTTAAAGATCATCTGCTGTGTTATCAGTTGTGCGGTGCACTAAATAGGTAATGATATCATGTGAGATATATGTACAGTTGGTATCAGTGCACTCCTGGATCCGAGCTTATGGAGGATATCCTGCCTGTGTGGGAGCTATCCCACAGACTTCCTCTACCTCTAAATGTAGCTCATTACAGGACAGAGTGCTTGACTTCGTCTGTCTCCTGCCCAACCAGACGCTGGCCTGTAAATTCTCTCACCCTCACCTCCATTATCTAAGAACACATACATCAGCAGAGAGCCACGTCATGAATTATTGATACCCACACATAAAAATGATGGGCTGGTTTTCTCTGGATCTGGCGTCTCTTGGCCCTTTGCCTGGATCCATTAGATTTGCCCCCTCAGCGACAGATTTGATATGTTGATTATGCGGCTAAGGTTGCCTGGACAGCAGTTGTCACGGCCACAGGATTTGTTTAAGGAAGATTTCAGAGAGGTTGCACTGCAGTGATGTAATGAAAGAGCACCTCCCCATTGCTGCCAAGATGAGCAAAGCTAAGGAGGACGGCCAACGAGAGACAAAGCTGAGTAATTCCATGGAAGAGTGTAACTGATGGGCTAATATCATTCTCCTTGAACCTGGCAAGCTTTGAATCTGCCCAGGAGATGTGAATGACAGGCAGAGGACAGAGCCAAAAACATATTGGAAACATAGAGCCAAAAAGCAGAGCTTAAATCGGTCCTGAAATTTTGGGCTGAACCTGAATACAGTACATTCATTTTCTGTCCGAGTCTGACCCAAAACACAGCACTGCATTTTGAGTGCTGAGCCCCACAAAAGTCTGTCTGAACCCAACCCGAACCACATCGTCATGAGTTTAAAACTGACCAGAGTTTAACTAAATTGTGTCCTAAATTGACCCGAACTGGCTCATCACTGCCGAATGTATAGCATAAAATGTGACAGTATAGCTAGTAACTGTAGAAACAATAATAGCCGTCATTAGATATGACATATGACATACTTATCATTTAATACAAAAATATTTTTGGCTAGAAAAAAGCAAAGAAGCAAAGTATTTCTACTGAGTGATTTAAGGAAGATCTACCTAATCATTATATATTGTAATGACAGCTGTGACATCCCCAGATAATATTAATCAAGTACATAAAGAGGCAACTGGTGATGGACCAATATTGAGTTTTGCATACTGGTTTGATCTAATGAACAAGCTTGAAGTCTGCAAATTTTCACAACCCTTTGAGCACTGAGAAAAAGAATTTCACAAGCTAGAGGGCTTTAAATATGAAATTCTAGTGTCTGACTACACAAGTTAAGCCTGTGATGAGTGTGTTTCCTTACTAGTTTATGTGAGAGCTCTAAAAAAGCTGGCATAATGCAAAAAGCTCTAAAGGTTTTGGAATAATTGTCTAACTGTTGTTGAAAACCTGACACTGACGATACAACATAGTGATGCCCAACTCTGGTGTCCAGTCATATAAAACATCTATGTGTGAAGCAGGTGAGGGAAAGCACACCTTTCAGACTTGAGTTTAGGCACTTGTCCTCTAGGTAGAAGCAGTAATGAGCTTATTTGCTAGCACTGAAGGTGAAAGCACTTTATCTGTGTGACATCTGGACAGAGTGGTGTCTTCTGTAGATTATACTCACATGTCCTGCACTACGATGTACTGGTGAGGCACCAGGCCGTCGATGCCGTTGTGTCTGCCCTCCCACCAGTCTTCTGAGGCACGCTGGTACAGCAGCAGAGATGCCCCCTTCTTGAAGGACAACTCACGAGCCGAGCGGCCTACGTAATCGAACTTGGCAATAGCTTCAATGGGTTCACCCTCTGCACAAAAGACACCAAAGAGAGAGCTCAGTGATGATTCAGTCCCTTTTTGTGGATAGCCTGCTACAGATGATCTACAGAGGTTTAAATGATTAACCTTCTAAACCCTAAATGCCTCTACGTAGGCCCACACTTCAGTTCTTCATTCTTATAACCGCATAACTTGCATTAGTTTCATAGTAGTTAATCATTTATCGCAGTTCTTGAATATTACGTCTTATACTGTGTGGTTTCATTTGGCAAAAACAGTGGTAATTTATTTGCACATGACTTTTCTTTGATCTTTCTTTATATCTTAGAATTGAACAGGCTGTTTAAGACTGATTTATGTAAATGACCTCTGTTCTGATTGGCTGCCCTGTAGTGTGCTTTATTTAAAAAACAGTCCAGGCTGAAACATTCTTTATAACTTGAGCATGAATAGGCGGGGCTAAACTTTCAGAGGCTGAACAGGCGGATGTGTGTAAGTGCAGATGGTTTTCGTGATATCACAGAAACAATAAATTCCAGTCAGACTGTATTTTTACAGATTAAGTTTTATAAATGGGCCATATGGACTGGGGAGTAAATGGTACATTGTGAGGTGTTAGCACTGTTTACATACTACATTAAACTCTTATTTAAAAAAAAAAAGTGATAGACACATTTTATTATATGAAATTTGAAAACACATGTTTTTCCTTCTATTATAAAGTTACCATCTTGGTTTTCTTCTGACAAAAATGACTGGCAAGAATGAAAATATTCAAAACAAACTCCTGTGGGGGCACAGAGTTATGTTTTATGTGGAGGTTAAGATTAGAGTCAAAGCTACATTTAGGTATGGACAAAGTGAAGTTAACAGACAGTTAACAGTTAATTATGTTAAATCTAATTTAATGACAAGTATCTACAGGGACAATCCGAATAAAGCACTATTGTTAATTCACTAAAATGACAAAGAAACTACAGCATAAGAACCAATGCTCTAAAACATTTGCAACTTAGATTTACCACTTAGACTTTTGATCCTGGGCAGAATCAGTCGGTTTGCATGCACGAGTGCATCCACTGATTTCAGCGGTGGCAACAAACCACACATAATCCCTGAAGGGGCAACAAGCAGAGCCATCCAGGCACTGGAGAGGATATTTATAGAACCCACGTGGAATAAATCCATACAATTCACACCACTCCACACAGGAGCTGTGCTGGCTTGGTGTGGAATGTGGGCTGTGGATCATGTATTGTTAGTGATCAGTGTTTGAATAAAGGTGTCTGAATGCAGTGATTTTACTGAGTTCAATAACTGGCCCTAATTCCTGCCTTTGCTGCGATGACCCTCTTTATGTAAGGAAATTAGAGCTACTGAGGGCTTCGATGCATGTAAAGTAGCAGCAGTCCTGGCAGCACTGGCTGTTCCCATCCTGAGCTGTCACATTAGCATCGTGTCCTGGCTGTGATTGGGAGCCCTCCCGAGACCACACTCAAACCCAATACAGAACGTCTCCACTGAGGAAGGGTGGAATATCAAACCATTTGTTGCTCTGTACAACTCACCACGCTGTTACTTGTATGTCAAAATGTGGAGCATAAACTTACATCAAAGGAACAAAAATGTTCTTTGTTTTTTAAGAGCAAGCATGAAACAGTAAAACCAACAAAAAAGCAAGCAGAGTCTTAGGTTTATAGCAGTGAAGCATCACAGCCAATGAGGGCTGGGCAAGTGAAAAGCAGGGCTAAAAATAGCTGCTGCTCCTTTATCTCCCAAACCCCATTAAGTCAGACAGGGGGTCCCTGGGCACCGACTCCACTGCTGCTACCTACACACCACACTGCCTCACAACCAGATTCACACACCACTGCAGAAACAGATCACAAAAAAGAAGAGCTATGCAATACACAAGTGTCCCTGCATAGGATCACTGTCGTAAAACTTCATAACTACTTCATTATTGTTATTATTATTGGAAGTAGTCGTAGTCGTCATACTAGTAGAATATTTTTTTTGCATAATTTAATAAACACCTGTCTTTCCTTCTTTTATAAAGTTACTGTTTTCGTCTGACAGAAATGACTGGCAAGAAAAAAAAACACTCAAAACAAACTCATACGGGAGAACTTGAACATGCCTTAATATTACGTTCAATTGCATGTGCCTTTATTTTTTTTTTAACAAACCACACTTGCTACTGTAATGCCTGGCAAGTTTGAAAATAAGATCATATTCAAAACAAACTCACATAGGAGACCTTAGACATGCCTTCATATTATTTTCCAATACACACACTTTTACTTTACATCCAACAAGCAACACTTCTGCCTTGTGTTAGAAGAGCCATAGTAGAAAAAAATTATTATAAATGAGATAATGGTTTATTTTCAATATCTGTGACCCCAGAAATGTACTATTGTTTTAAGGGGAGCTCAAAGTCTCTTTCAGGACTGATGTGCGCATGGCTGTGGTAGCTTGTATGCAAATACATCCAGAATATGAGGTCATGCAGGAGTGATCTCGTGCTACAGAAATCACCTGCAGTTTCAGCCATTGTAGTCATTCTTTTGGGCAGTGGGATCAACAGTTCAGTTTCACAATACAGGTTCACACCACCGCTAGTTCACTGTATGTATGTGACTGGCTGCGTTTGATTGGTAAAACAGAGTCAAGTGAAATATGACTTCATTATGACTGACAGAGGTGTAGGTGTGAACACTCGACAACAAAGACACCAACCAGCATGAAGAATCTCTGACAGAACGAAGCGCATAAAAGATGCATTGAACTACATTAGAATGTAGACGAATGCAATGGAGTAAAAGCACATTTTTTCCTTACAAATACACTTGAGTAAAGTATACGCTATTAAAATGATTTGCATAAGTACCATATCTTTAAAAGGTTATGTAAATAAAAGTAAAGTGAATGTAGTGCCACCTCTGCAAGTGATAATAGTGCCGTTAAATGCAAGAAGATGAGAAAGAAAACTTCTCCACAAAACTATGTATAATCCACAAGAATAAATCTCTATTACTATTGTTCCCATTTGCAGTCAGGCTAGCGGTGTCCCATGGTGGACGGGGTGCTGGACTGGAGACCCCAAAGCCCACTGGGTTAATAAGGCCTTGATGAGAAAAAGCGGAAGGGTATCTCCTCTTTGGCTCTGTCACAGGACTGCACAGTCAATGAAACATGACAAGCAGGAATTTGCTCTCTCTCCATTAATAGGTCTTGTCAGAGGCCAGGCACTCTGTTAATAAAGGTAACAGAGGGGGGATCAATACAGTTGCATGTTCCTGTCTGTCTCTTCTCTCCGTATCTTTCGCTGGACCTCAGCCTGATGGACACGTTCATTCACAGAGTGTCCTCAGCTGACCTCTCCACACAGCAGAGTGCCGTCAGGGTGTTGGATGGAGCAGAGTACACACTGCCAGAGGCAGTCCTGCAGGTAGAGGCCTAACACACTGCTCAGCGTGAGCATACACATAGTGAGGCACAACCACTAACGCTAACCACACAGAACAAAGACATAATGCAGTGGAGCTGAAGCACAGAATGTTCCAGAAGACCTGCTGTGCGGTGCATGTAGTCCAGGGTTTCCAGTCTTTAATTTGTGCTTTTACTGACATGAAAAACAATTAGGACTGTTCTGCACTGATATATATATAACTAGAAGAAAGGGCTTTGGAAAGGGCTAAAAGAAACATACTGACATACATAAAAATAATACTTATTGCATTCATTTTATTTGTGTTTACTGATTCTCAGAATTACTTGCATTGAAAATTAGGATTTCTGACAGCAATTACATATAGTAGTTTAGTCACTTCATCCCACACTGAAAATATGAGAAGAAACCCAACCGTTAATTGAAGTAAATGTAGCCTATGAAAACAAAAACCTGTGCAGAGGATTTTCACTCACTTATCAGCATAAGACCCCATTTTTTCAAACTCACTGACATTTACTGTCACCCACCCATGCAGGATCATGAAGAGGACCACTATATTTTCAGTGCATAGTTCACTGGCTATTTTTAAGTGTTTTTACCAAGAAATATTTTACATTTTTTTTAACAGCAGACTAGTAGATCTGTAAAGTCATATTTTAATGAACATTTTTATGACCCTTTTTACAGATTCATGAATAAGATGAAACTTGCTCATAAGACTGCAGATATTTATCTTTGGGCCAGATGAGATCAAGGCAAAACATAAGAAGATAGGACACCAAGCATGCAAGCAACTGATTATCTTAACCATAACATAACTTGGCTACTTTATTCACGGATTATATTTATAGCAGGAGATTAACAATCTAATTCCTATAGAATAATTTTAATAGAAATAAAAGATCGGAATAAAGTATTCAGAGCTAAAAAGCCCATGACACGGTGCTATCTACCAACAAGACATAATTAGTCGTCCCTGTCCCACCGCACTCACCACTGGCTTCTGACTACCACACACAGCCATATGGGCTTCCTGGTGACCTAGAGGAGAGCTAATGACTCGTGTTATGTAGTCCAACTAAAGACAAACGGCGCTGACTTTTTTCCCAGCTGACATGCACATAGAGCTTTAAACAGGCCATGCACTGTGTGCAGTTACTGTGAATCAATGTCAAAGACTACTGAACTCTGACCCAGGGGCATATTATCAGCAAACAGAGCATGGATGTATTGACAATAGTGGAAAAAACAGGTGGGTAAAGTTGAGTATTGGGTCTGTACACTGGCAGCTGTATTGTATTGCTCACGCTGGTAATAAGTGGTAAACACGTTCTTTTTTTTAACTTTTACACAATACACTTACTACACTAAAATATAAATATACTTGTATATTATCTTTTACAGTAAGTGTGTCAAGTTCCACTTTGCACATCTGCACCTGTTTCATCTGTAATATAACTCATATTCTACCAATAGTGTAAAAACCCTATATACGTAGTTTTCATGGTGTGAACATATATATTGTATAAATATATTTACTCTGTGGCTGTGTCTTTGCATATTTTGTGTCAGTTGTTTACTGTTTGTATTCTGTATTGTCCAATTATGAATGCACCAATTCAACCACGACAAAGACTTGTACATGCAAGGGTACCTGGCCAATGAAGTGATTTTGAAAAACCACTAATCTCTACACTGTCTAAGTCATGAGCTGAGACTCTGTAACACATTTCCTAGAGATACCAAGTTCTGGGACATTTTCTCTTCTGATGCTGATTCTAACACCTGAATTTGGGATATCGGCTGATGTCAAATACCAATCTGATTTTTCGATCTTCATTGAAGAGTTCATTACAAAATATGATACACCTATTTGAAGAAATAAAAGTAATTAAGGATTTATAAAATGAGGCACACTGGACAAGTATTTTATATTCAATCATGTTTTTCTAATTTATTTTAGGGCTTTGAAGTATAACTGATCATTGTACACATCTTAACTATCAGATCATTATATCAAAATCAACCAAATATCTGAGTTTTTTCCCTACGTTAAATTGATATAAATGTAGGAGTCTGGCATAGTTACTTGCTGATGAAGCTGGTGTAAAGCACAAGAAAAATGCTCTGCTAGACAGGGCTTTTATTGTGACATGCTATCATGCTTTGTTACAGGTGGCTTTTATTTTACACACACGGCACTTAACATTTCCAGCGAAACATGTCCTTAAACAAACAAGCCTACATGTAACGTGACCTTTCACAATTATTAGCTGTATGTAGAGCAGTCAGTTCTAATAACAAAACCACCAAGTGAGAATTTGATGTGCATCATGTTTTGGAGTGAGACTTCAATTTTGAGCAACTTCATCTAAGAATCAGTATCAGCAGTGGATCAGTCATGCCTGGTCGGTACCTGGTCCTTTTAAATACTGATACTGATTCAGTGTGTGGGATAGGTGCCTCATTAATATGCTATTTTCCTCTGTTTGTTATATAACATGTGAAGCTCTGTAAAATGTGCTTTAAAATAAAACCAACTTATTTAAAACAAAAATGTACAGGTTGGTCCTCCTGTTTCGCATGTAGACATACAACATTCATTTTTGTCTTTCCCCTACATGTGCCCATTCTCCTCACTCTCACCTTCACACTCAGATGCTGAGATTTTTTTTTTTCCTTTCTCAAGTGTGTTTTGCTCTCTAATAGCCCTCTTTGTACATTCCACTTCACCCATATGAGCAAATGGCTCTGACTGCACTGCAGGGGTTCGCATCTCTTAAAATGGACTGCAGTCCTGTTCAAACAGCAAAATACACAGAGAATGACTAGCACACAGTTACTCAACTTGTCTCAGACATACTGAGCAAAGCACATACAGACTAACTAGCTCTCTCAGGACCAAGACAAATGCATGGAGGCAGAGAAGCTCACACACTTTCAGGATCTGAGGTGCTGGTCTACCGCCAATCATAACTGCTTGACAGGGTAAAGTTTCCAGAATGACTACGACCATGGAGTGAAAAACTCAGACACTCTCTCAAGGCGGATGATTAGCGGCCAGTAATTCGACCCGAGCGTCTTATTATGAAAGGCAGGCATAATTGAGAGAGAACCTAAGGGAGTTCTGTGTTGAGGCAAAGCAGTCATGGGTTCAACCAGCAATGAGTACCCCTTTGAGTGTGTGCTGGCAGAACCCGCCCCCAAAACACCCCACTAGGACAGAAATATTTGGAGTAAAACGATGGCAGCTGAGATTTCAGACTTGTGGAGCTTAGTGATGAATGGGGACCTGTAAATGATAGCCTACATCTGTGGTGGCTGATGGAAAATCTGGCATACATGCAGCTAATCAGGTATATGTGTGGGTTCTGATGGCTAGATGAATAAATATATTTGATTCATGAGGTCTGAATGGATGAATAACTGCATATGATTCATGGAGTCTGAATGGGTAGCAAGAAGAACAGGCCAAACTAATCTTCTGCATGTAGAAATGCTGAATATGGAGCTGATGATGACCGATGGTTGTAAATGACAGGCTTGTACGGTGTGCCATCAGAACAAATCAGGGGCAAATAAGCTTTGGGTTCTGTTTCAGCTGCTATGGAAATGAGATCTGTCTTTTTGACAGTGTTTGGAGAAGCACTAATTAGGCAGATGATTAGGGCGGAGCTTTGGGAATGGACACTGGTGCCTTGCATGGATGACGTTTAGCACAGCATATGTGAACTCTCCACAATTTCCACATAATGTAGCCTACAGTTTTATGCAAAAGTTTGAACACCCTCAGTCAATTTACATGTCTTAGATAACACATCCTTTACAGGGAACAAACTTAAATACAACATTTTTATGCACATTTTAGTGCACAATGTTAACATATTGGAAAAAAATATAAAAATAAAGAATATGCCATAACTTTTGCACAAGCCGCATTTTATCTTTTAATTGTTCCCAATATGTTAAATTCAGCAAATGTACAGTAACTGTGTATTAAAATGTGCAGAGGTGTGTTCTCTGTAGAGTATGTGTTATCCTGCTTTGACTTAGAAAATGAACAAAACATGTATTTTGACCAGGGGTGCCCAAACTTTTGCACTTTACAAATTTTTAAATATGTTTTTGAAACCTTAATGTGGCTTTTAATTTCAGGTTTTTAGGTCTCTCATTCAAAGAGACAGAAGCCTTGTCCTGTTTGACTGGAAATAATTTTCCAGGAACACTGCTAAGACGTCCGCTGAGTGGACGAGACTTTCCAATAAGGACTCTGAATTAGCACAGGCTGTCAATCAAGAGGTGGTCATGAATATGCAATAGGTTGAGGGTCACACCCACAAAGTGCAATGGAAAGAGTTGACAAAGAAAATGCAAAGTATAAAAGACTCGTTTTAATGTCCTTCCTGGGAAAATGAAAGGTAACTGAAATGTATGAAACAGTTTGGTGAATTCTTTGACAGAAAAAGAAAAGCTACTGTGCTGGGTCTGAATGTCACAATAACAGATGTTAGGAATGTTCTTCTTCTGTAACGTTACCATTTTAGAGATACATGGTTTTCTTATAACAGTGAAAATTTGCTGAAATGGTTAACTGTCCAGGCTTCCTTTTGGAAAGCTCTGTCATGCATTAGTGCGGCAGTCTGGAAAATTCAGTCACCCTCTTGAACTCATTATAAAATCATGATTTAAACAATCTAACCATGATCATATATGATCTGTCTGAGAAGCCTTAAAGAAAAACAGTGCAGAAGATGACTTCCTTCTGTTCACATAAATGAGAATATGAGCAGTTCAGCTGTTGAGTAAAGGACAAGAAACATGACTGTTTCCAGTAGGATTATGTGTAGCTTACTGCTCTGACTGATTTTTCCTCTCTGTTCCTTTGATGAGCTACACTGAGGACAGATCCAGATGTTCACCATGACTGGAACCCTCAGCTTGTTTTACACATTCAGTATATCTCCAGAAAATACTGTTTGCATGCAGCACCTTGCCTGGCACACTGGTTTGTTTTTGCGTTTGATGAAACTTTTAGCCCAAGTTCTTTTGTAGGTTTCGTAGACTTGAAGGCCTCACACAAAGTTAGAGCTGTGTAAAGAAAGGTTGTGGGGAGATTCAATTAAATGAGGCAATATCAAACTAATTCCTTGATGAAGACTGACACGGACTGCAAATAAAGATGTCCCAATATGATCTCAAAGATCAGGATCAGAACCAATCCATTCATATTTTAACAGACTGAATCAATATTAACACACTATAAAAGCGTTTGTTCAAAAATGTAGGATAAAAAAAAACAAACATATCTGCGCACACTACACGCATACTAAAAATGTGACTGTAGGATTTTAAAGTATCTGGTGTATCTTACCTACATTGATTTGTTTACTTCAAACTGAAGAGGACATGTGCTAAAATGTTTTGTACCTATTTTCCCCCCTGTGGTCCACTTATGACATTTGTCTGATTATATGCACTAAAAACAGTCACAGTTCTTTACATGACCATTTCCCATCTCTCTTTATCCCTTAGAATTGAACAGGCTGTTTTTGATAGTATGACTAACACTTGTAACTGACCAGTCCAGGCTGAAATACTCCTCATAACTTCAGCGTGTTATATGTTAACATGCTCGATACTGGTATTATATATCAAAAACAATCAATTTGAAAGATCTCTTTTTTGCGGCTGAATTTCTATATATGCTCCGTACGGCTTAGGGAACCAATGGTATGTTTTGGAAACACAATACTTACATAAGACAGTAAACTCTTAAAATAAAGGGAAATGTTGCTTTTACATGATAAGGACCCTTAAACTGTATTGTGTAGTGCTGCCATACTATCTACAAAGACATAAATATCAGATTAGACTATTAAATGATTCTGATGCAGACGGGGCATGTTTGGGACATTCCTAATGGCAACACAATAGAGTCTGCTCAAGTAGAAAAAAAGATTACTGGCACAAATTTTGAGCTTTAGTAAGGACACAGCAGGCCAGAGCAAGTTTCCCTGTTTCTCGAGACCCGTGTTTCTCTCCTCCCAGAGGATTAGAATATGAAAGGAGGACCAAAGCTGGCCCAAGTTTCCTGCCCCTACTGCCAGGTCATTTCATTACGAGCCCTGAAAAGCAGAATTAGCTACAGAGGACAGTACATTTAACCTTCAATACTCAAAGTATCCAGACTCAACCAAGAGTTCAAAATCAAAATAGTACTGGCCTCTACTTTTGCTGATGCTTAAATTCAATATATTGTTGTCAATTCCCAGCACAGGAGGCAGGCATTAGCATAAACCCAGATATGTAGGTCGGCTCAATTACACCCGTGAGCGTTCACACTTTAACACAGAGTTCCAGAGGAGAGCTGAAGTTACTCAGGTGGTTTCCAGTCCATGATCACAGCAGCATGCTCTCAGAATCTTAATAAAGTACAACAGCTCAAAGGAGCTTTTCAGAGATTTTTGGGCCCAAGTTGAACGTGAACATGAATAATAGTGAAGCTCTCTTGCTGACTGGAGTAGAAACATGCTGGATTATAGTGAGGGGAGGAGGAAATTCTACTTCAGACTTGACATAGACTTGATCCAGTCAACACAAATGTTGAGAAATGTGAGGGGTTTATGATACTGGACAACCACATTAGTGCAGCATGCTGCCTGAACTCCCAATCAAGCAACAGAAGCTGTGGTAAACTATAAAGACTACTTTCATCAAATAGACTTCTATAGACTTCTCTTTCTAATTCATATTCTTTGCAATAGTTTACCGTTTATATCAAGTGCTTGTCATAGCAATTGTTGTGGTTTTATTTAACAAGAACTTACAGTGTAGACATACTGTACTTACTTGTTTATCGTAATTTCTTGTCGTGTCTTGAGAAAAGGGTTACCACTTTCATTTATGAGGCCTCTTATTATTATAATTAGGATTGTCATGACCATGAACATTCAGTTGACAATTAACTGAAATATAAATAAGTGCAACGAACAAATGATTTGTCTTTTCATTGTCCTTAACTATTAAAGCGCAAGCCTAAAGCCAAGACAAGCTGATTAGCCATCTTGCTCCCTAGCTGTTCTTAAGGGGTAGGCAATATTTACCGCTATTGTGATAAATTATGTCACATTACATCACAATACGCTTTTCCTAGCATATCACGGATATTGACAGTACTTCAAGAACTGTATAACTCATTATAAGGCAAGCATAATTAGTCCTGTTTAATTGGAACACTGCAGTATGTGAAACACTGAATAACAATCACTGTACTCATAGTTTTTGATAGTAATCGTAAATGTGGTCACAAGGGCTTTTTGGTTGGTTCTAACTTGTCAAACCTCAGACAAACTAAATATTGCGATACATATGTGCATTGTAAAAATGTCATGATGTATCATAATGTTATATTTTTGCCATATCGCCCACGCTTAGCTCCCAACTAAAGACAGAAATAGCTGGAGATCAAACAAACATTTCTCACTGCTGTCCTCTAAAAGTGTAACACCAGTCACAAGTTATTGTTTCGCAAGACCCATAATGAGTCTACGTAAATGTATTCTGCTTTCTTATATGACTTGACTCTACAGGTTTATAGGTTTTAATATAAACTTGTAGAGTACTAGAATCATATTGGGCTCACTGTAAACATCTATCAAGCAAAATGTCTTTAATATTACTGAAAACCATGATTCCAACCTTCTGAATGTTAATGCAGGTGATTAGAAATTCAAAAGACACTTACCATCCTCACTGGTGTGGGTCTCTGCTCCCCCGTCCTGGTCCACCTCTTCCAGCACTCCATGCTCACTGTAGGGACTCTCACTGTGGAGAAGACAGTAGCATAGGGGTAAGACTCATTGTACAAAATAAATAAATAAATTAATTAATTAAATAAAACAAATCCCACATGACGGCAAAAATATCACCTAAATCACAAACACAAGTCACCTTGTGAAACCAGCTCAACAGTTGCTAAAACTATTCAAACAGACCAAGATTACAGTAAAGACACTTGAGATTGAGGGAAGAATAAAAGGTCACCAACTGATCATTCGTCTAGTATTTTATCTGGTATATGTTTTCCACTCAGTAAAGATACAGTTGTCGGAGTGTCCGTGCTGCTTAAAGCAGGCTGTCATTTGTATTCTGGAGGGTGATTGGGATGCCGTCAGAGACACAGTGTGGGCACAAACACTGGCACTAATGCCCCTCACATCCAAACAGATTACCACTGACACACGCATACAACACTTCCAACTAAACACTACCAGCCACACAGCATCTCATCACAGAAAAGATCACAACTCTGAACCAAGACTCTGCATGTCCACACACGTGACAGAAAGAGAGAGAGTGTTTTTTTATTGTGAATTGCAATTCTTTGGAGAGAGAGGGATAGAGAGGGGGACAGAGAGGGGACAGAGAGGGCGATAGAGAGGGCGATAGAGAGTGACAGAGAGGAGGGGGAAGAAAAGACAGAGAGAGAAAGAGAAATGGAAAGCTAAAGGAAAAAGAAAAGAAAGAAAGAAAGAAAGAAAAAGAAAAAGAAAGAGAAAAAAAGAAAGAAATAACGAAAAAAGAAAGAGAAAAAAAGGAAAACGTAATGAACAGAGGAATAGGGAGAGAGAAAGGGATAAGCGAGGGAGGGAGGGAGGGAAAGAGAGAGAGAGAGAGAATGAAAGAGAAATAGGAAAGGCAGAGAGAGTGTGAGAGTGAGTTAGTGTATGGAGGAGCAGGTGATTTGCTACAGCTGGAAGCTACAGCTAGATGAGGTGGAGTGTTTTCTTTAAGATGACAAAATGATACACTTCTCTCATCTCTCACACACACACACACACACACACACACACACACACACACACACACACACACACACACACACACACACACACACAGCTGTATAAGTTGGCAGAAGATCTTCATTCTTCTCCTCTGCTCCTCCTTAAGAAGCACACAGAGGAATTACCTTCCCTTTGTTGGCGAGCTTTCCTCACTTTAATGACTGTAATCTTCATGATCATCTGGGTCTGTCTCACCTAGTTCAGCAAGACATTTAACCATTCACAACAAGAGAGTCCTGTCCTGTCAAGAACTCTTACTACAGACACCTCATCATTTCATCTAATTACCCACACACTGACTCCAGAGCCAGCACAGACCCTGCTGGGCCTCTAGCCCTCAAACATATACACACCTGGCCTTCAAAATGTAGCCCTAATGAAGGCCTCTGGCTTAGGACCTCAGAAACCAGGAAATATGTTCAACATCTGTTGAACGTCTAAAAGCTGGACTTAGGATTACAATTCATGCACATTCAAGCTATAATTACTGTATAACACATAGATGGCTGTCAAAAAGCAACCTAAAGATGAACCCAGGCTGGCCTCTTTCATATGTACTATGAAATAATATAATCGAATAATCATTTTTTTCCACCATAACTCTGTTACCGGATTAAAGGACACTGTTGGCTTTTTCTGTGTTAAATCTTACTCTGTGTTGAGCTGCTAGTGAGCCATGAGGGGTGAAAGGAGAGGAGTGAGAACCGCCTGCCATAAAAACAATTTCTACACTTACACAATTTGCAATCACACTTCTCCACAAAGACGGCAGTGTCGAGATAAGACAGACAGAAAAACTGCAACAGCTTTTAAATCACAATAAGAGCACTTTTATAACTGTTGACTCACCTGCACACCTATACTGGAAAAAATATGCTATAACAGGAAAATTCTGGAGTTTCTTCTTTAAAATATTTAAAGCCATACAACAAAATTATCAAGGTACTGGGCTCACAGTCAGATCCTTTAGCTTTCCAAGCCCAGAACACATTTTCAGTCAGACCTAAGAAAGTAATGACCCAAGCCCCACCTCCTGGCAACTCTGTGCTCTAATCTCCTCTCACTTGTCCAGACAGAGCAGTGCCAACATCACCAAGTACCCACCCAGGACGAGTCTCATCTCTTAATACATTTCTCTCACCAGTAGTCTCCTCCTGCCATGCATTTCTCATACACGGGACCATCCAGCTCCTTGGCATCAGGGAAGATGGTCTCGTGGTGGATGATGATGGTCTTGATGACCTCGTTGACATGAGCCTGGCACGACACCTGGTCCTGGATGTCTGGGGTGGGCATGAGGGTGGGGCCAAAACAGATGGCCAAGTTGTAGGGGTCCATCATGTTCTCGTCGCTGTACTGGGACAGGCTGCAGGCACACAGCAAGAAGCACAATGATGCACACATACTAAAGCCACAGAGAGAGAGTCCTGCATGAGTCATCAGATCACAGGCATATGTGCATAGCTGCTATGAAAGAATAATACTAATCAACAAGAATAAATGGTTTTCCTTCGTTTATACACACAGTAATGAAATGCAGTGTGAGTGCGTGTTGCACTAGAGTGCTGGTACACAAGGAGACGCCATCACTGTGTTTCATGCACAATTACAGTTTTCATGATTAATTATAGCAACCATGAGCTTTGGTGTGAAAGATGACAGTGTCTCTTTTAAAACTTGATGTGCCTTGTTGGTGCTTTTTTTGGGGGACAGCTTTGTCGCCCAACTCTGGCACAAATGGAAACTCTCCCAGATATTCTGCATATAACTCTAATAAACACATACAAACAATTTAAAAAATGATATTTGACATTCATTTGTGACAATATATCAAGTTTTCAAAACTGCTCATCATCCCAATGTTGTAAAAATGAACAAAAACAGAGACATTTAGGCATCAAGGGGGCTGCCTCTACTGTTTTTAGTGTACTTTTGTCCATTTTTATACAACCCCATTTCCAAAAAAGTTGGGACACTGTGTAGAATGTAAATAAAAATAGGCAATGATGTGCAAATCATGTAAACCATATTTTTAAAGGAAAATCCTACAAAGACAACATCAAATGTTGAAACTGAAAAATTGTATTGTTTATATATATAATTGCTTCTTTGCATTTTAGAGTTTTAACATGCATTTGTGGATACAGCGACAAACTGTGTTCACAGACTGAGCCCATGCAGTGATTTCCACTACAGAATCATGTCTGTTTTTAATGCAGTGTTGTCTGAGGACCCAAAGATCACAGCCAGCAAATACTGTTTTTTGGCCTTGTCCCTTGCCTACAGAGTTTTCTCCAGGTTCTCTGAATCTTTTAATAATATTATTTATAAACAAAAGTTCTTTGCTATTTTACATTGAGAAATGTTATTCTTGATTTTTGATTGTGCAGTCTTTTACAGAGTGGTGAACTCCTCCCCATCTTTACTTCTGAAAGACTCAGCCTCTCTTTTTTATACCCAATCATGTTAATGACCTGTTGCCAATTAACCACCAGGTGTTTTTTTTAGCATTACACATCTTTACCCAACTTTTTTGGAGCGTGTTGTTGGCATCAAATTCAAAATGGGCATATATTTTTCAAAAAACAATACAATTTCTCAGTTTCAACATTTGTTGTCTTTGTACTGTTTTCAATAAAATATAGGGTTTAAATTATTTGCACATCATTGCATTTTGTTTTTATTTACATTTTACAGCATCCCAACTTTTTTGGAAATGGGATTAGATAAATAGTGTCATACAGAGTCAGAAACCACAAATGCAAGTCTATCTGAGATTACTTAACATTTCTAAGTAGTCTGAGGCAATCGTGAGATGATTAAGTATGCAGTTTAAACAATGCTGATTGGGGATTCTAATAAGCTTCTAGTCTTAGCTACAGTTTACTCATAGATCCAGTGTAAAACTAAAGAAGCAAACTTCAGATACTAAATACATCTTGGCTGATCAACTATACTTGGGTAAATTTGATTTTTCACCAAAGTAATTCTTTATTGACCAAGTATGATAATAAAAGCAGCACGTTTTTTCTTTCGCTCCTGTTGTGTTGCATTAAGTCTGGCCAAGTCATGCTTTCAAAAACAGCCCTTTTCATCTGGCCATCTTAAAATTCATAAAAACTAAAGTGTTAGAGGTGGTCTCCCCTGGCTGAGCCACATCAAAGACACTGGCTCACTAAACATATCAATTTGTTTGTGTGAATAACTGATTTAACTGTACTCATATGGAACAGACACATGTGGCTCAGTGAAAGCTGGTTATGACTGCAGAAACCTGGCAAATTACATCAGTATTTCACAGTGAGCGCCTCTCTTCCTTGCTCATCAGCCGGACTGACTGAGGATAAACAGAGACGCTGTGGGTGCATGAACAGAACAGTTAGATACAGGGCTTCCAGGGCTTGTTTTCTCTCCACCTCAGTGAACCATTAATGTGAGCAGCACAGCTGGAGCCTCTGATGCTGCTGGATGTCATTGTTTCATACCCTGTAGTTTACATTTGGGTGTTGCTATGAGTGTCTTTGTGATCCAGGTCAGTGAGTGGAAATATCTCTGATCCTAATGATCATTCTGAAAAAACTATACATTTTTATGTAGCACTTTCTGCGGTAGTTTCTGTACAGTGCAATGCAGATGTCATTTCATATGTTATGTACGAATGTTTATACAACAAGCTGCCAGTGTATCAGGTACTTTAGGTGCACTTTGTAAGTATACGATTACTGATTTCTTGCTTCCTAGCTATTGGAAACTCCCAACAGATGAGAAACACCGCTAGATTTTAAATAAACACTGCTCACCAGTGCTGACCTCTAGGAGTGGTACAAATAAATAAATAAATAAAATAATAAAATTTGTACACAGTTCATGAAATTACACAAAGCCTACAACAACAAACACACATACCTCCACCCATGCAGGCCCACAGCACAACACTGCTTGCAGAATTATCAGGCATACTGAACAACCCACAAAGCTACAAACTATCACCTCTTGGCAACAAGAAGTTTCATTGCCAGAGGCACAAATGAGTGACAGATGAGTGAATGATGAGGTGACTAACACAAATTGCACATGGAAAAGGTGAGCTATAGTCTCTAACTGTAAACCTACAAAGTGAAATGAAAAGGTAGGTGCATCTAAAACAGTGGCCAGTAAGGGCACCGGGGCGATTTTAGGTGCAAACAGGACGCATCCTGCCTCCATGTTATGCATGAAACTGGTGTGCAAGCCTAAACTTGCAGTTTATGTGGCATGTACATGGAAAAACACAAGACGCATTTCTCTCTCTTATGCATTTACATTTGAGAGAGGAACACGCAAAAAACATTGCCTAAAAAATAGGTGGAGAAATTAGACTTGCAGCTGATTCTGCTCAAATTTACTGAAGTTTGGGCAGCTAGCAGTGGCCAGTTTTGCTTGGAATTAAAACTAGCATAAATTAGCTGTACTGTCTCAAAGGTGTGTTATTGGAAGACTTCTTTTAACAGTGGAAGCAGAGGCCAAGAACACACGCTTAAAAACATTTGCCACTATCCCAGCTCTCAGGGCCAGATTTATGTATCTGAGAAGGCACTGTGCAAACTGTGCCTTAATGCGATTGCATTATACTCTCATGTCATGTCAATCCATATCACTCCATGTCAATTCCAAAATGTCATTTTTGAACTGAAACAGAATTATACATTTGTAGAATATTTTGGGGGGAAAAGCTCCATTTATTAACACGGCTCTCTTCCTCACTGAACTTGCTCTTTCACTTTAGTAATAAGCTTGTTGACAGCTCCACTTTTTCACTGTGCCTTTTAAACTCTGCACCTCACAAGCATGCAGAATTGGTAGGTGGCCCTATACGCAGGTTGTGTCATTAGCTACAGGCTTAATAAATCAAATATTAAATGTCAGAGGCATTATGAGTGTGTGCTGTGGGTGGATCAAGTCACGTTTTGCGCTGTGGCTGCACATGTAAATATATGTGGCCCAGAGCATTAAAAACCCCAGCAATGCTGCTGTTGTGTAGCTAATAAACTGGTAACTCTGTGTATGTGTCCTGTATGGAGTGAGGTAATGTATGTATGTTCAGACTTACTGGTTGAGGAATGCAAAGAGGTAGCGCATGACGATGAGAACAGATCTGGGAACTGTCAGGAGGATCTTACGAATGTACAGCGCTCTCTCATACAGGTTATCTATTCCTGAGAGAGAGAGAGAGAGAGAGAGAGAGAGAGAGAGAGAGAGAGAGAAGGAGAGAGAGAAGTGCAGTGAGAACAGGTCATGCACAACACAATCTATGCAAACTCTTTGAGCTGAAGAGTTGAGAAAAAGAACAAGCCTAAAATCCCAGTTAAGAAGTCAAGTTTGAGCCTTTAGAGAAGTTGGAACCTGCGATCAACCCTGACTCATAAGCGTGAGCTTTGGGTTTTAGTTCCACACAGCGTGGCGTGACACTTAAAAGCAGAGCCTGTGGCAGCTCTTTACATTTTTAATCTGGAGGCCTCGTGTGGAGGTGTTACATGAGTCATCAGCTTTGATATGTCAGCGCATACCTACCTTATACACTAATGATGCTAATAATAACACAGTAACTTATGCAAGGAACCTACAGGTATGACACAGAAAAAAAAATGAATAATGACAATGGATGTCAGGTAAAGATGTAACAATATAAATGTATTCTGATGTATTGCAGTGCATCAAACTGTATCACAACATATAGTGTGCATCAAACTGTATCACCATATATTGTAGTGTCCCATTGTATCATGACTACTTGTGGCTAGTATGTTACTTTGGAACTAACATTTTAAGCTTGTAGCTCGTATTACATCGGAACATTTTAAAGCACATCTTTCATTTGAAACACTGAACTTTTACGGTGTTGAAATAGAAACTGAAAATACAAACATTTAAGCTAAAGTTTTGGAGATGTGGAGACCTCTCTGCTGGAAATGTGTAACTGCACAGAACATGTGGAAGAACAACATTGTGATTCAGACCTCTTCCCTGAGTGTATGAATCTAATGACTGAAGCACTAAAAGAGTATTTTATTTAACTCAAAACCTGGTAAACGATATGTCCTTCAAGGATGCAAGTGAATTATCTGCTATTGTCCTCACATCTTCATCACTACGACCTTCCTTTTGATGTGACTGCTCTGACTTTTTAATAATTCAAGCTTTACAGAAGCACACACACACTATTTTTGGCATGTTTTTTTCCCCGTAATGATACTTTATTCAATTTAGAGACTCAGTCCATTCCTGGGCGTATTTTGCTTTACTATATTTAAGCTCACAGTAAATCCATTTCTGACTGTAGTATGTGTTGCATGTCTAAGGAATCTGCAGAATCTAAACTAGACGTAGGTATCATTTACACAACAATGGGATGCAGAATAACCAAAAAAAACAACAAAAAAAACAAACAAAAAAAACATTATTTCAAATTATTTTAAAATATGAACAGAGTGACACAAAACATAAGTGCAAATAGGTCTTATGAAATTCTGAAAAGAAAAAACATGCATGCTTTTTCCAGGTAACAATGTAAATATATTGACATGGTCTTCACAGGTGCTTTTTATATAGACCTATAGGGGGAACTAGAAGCTCTGTTCTTCCCTCTGCAGTCTGTTTGCAGGATATTCTGCAAGATTAGGCATTTAGAAAAAAAGGTTATAACACTTTGTTTTTCTCATTGGCAACCAGAACTAAAGCGATGAAATGATGCAGTGAAATGCTAGATTTCTGCAAGTAAATGCTGAACAAATCAAAACCCAGTGAAAATGTATATAATTTAAACGAGCCTAGGAGGCCTAGTTTTGCTTGGACCACTGAAAGTTAGCCACAAGTTGAAGAGAAATCACTCAGCACTCGTCTTTTCCGCTGAAGTATCAAGAATCTACTACATTTTACCCAATCTCTCTCTCGACAAACAATCGACTTTTGGCAATCATTTTAATAAAACTTGCACAGCGGGCTTGCCGGCACCCCACAAGAATTCTAATGGTTGATAATAACATAAGGGATGCAAAAAAAAAATCTTTTCAGGTTTTAAGTAGTGCAGGAAAATCTGGATGAATCAACTTTCATTTTCATTTTTACTGTGAGACACAATACACTGCTTGTGAGTCAGATAAGAGTTTTGGTTAGTTACACTACAGTCCAGTTCTTTAAGGAAAAAAAAAGATCTATTTCTTGTTATTGTTCTACTCAATGTTACTCACACACTATTCACTACTGTCACTGAAATCTGTCAAGAACTCTGATTACAGAAGTCAGCTAGCTATTTAAGCATTTAAGCACTGCCTTCTCAATAGAAAAGAAAGCAATGATACTGTCTGTGAAAAGTGAGGTAAAAGGACAGAGTCACACTCTGAGTCTGCCCCGTCATGGTGACATTCACAGATGATTATTCAGTCTCGTCCTTGTGCTAAAATGTGTCAGCCATGGCACTTAGCCACGCTGCTGCATATCTAATACCACTTCTCCATCTGAATGTGCCCCACTCACTGATGGCCACCACTCTGGCTATAAATAACGTGTCTGCTTGTTCATAATCAGCCACAGATTTGTGACTGGGATTTATGCCACAGTAATCACAAACTGGACAGGGCGCAGCAGACTAAAGCAGTATTTAAATGCCTTACCATAGTATTCAGCTTGTGTTTATTGTGTTGTAAATCCACACTTTATTTGCAATTCCAGTATTTGAATTCTAATCAATGTGGTCTAAATGTCTGAGTTTCACTGTGATACTGAGTGAAACAGAATCAGAGCGGTATTGGTTATCACACTTGTGGAATACTATTCTTACACTTGGCTGACACCCCCCAGTTCAGCAAGGCTGTACTCTCCCTACTTCAGACACTCTCCAACAAACACCATAACAAACACGTTTGACTCCTAGAGACAAAGCTGAGTCTTTTCTGGCAAAAATGGTTTCTTTTTTGGCACAGTATGAATACAATTGATCAGTCCAGTTGTAGAAGTTGTTACAAGATTAGCAAAGTTTTACAGAACACTGTCAAAAATCACATTCAACCTGCTGAGAAATGGTCAGGTGAATTTTGTCAAAACACATACATTTAAAGTGTTTTAATCATTTCAAATGATAATTATTGTGTATGGGGGTGAAAGGTCACAATGTTAGAATAGATTGAGTATCCTTTTTTATGCTGTTGCTTTTTTATGCTTTTTTTTGCTGTTGTTGCTGTCTGCCTAGTTTCTAAGTCTATACTGACTATACTGCAGTGGTCCCCCAGCTCTGCCACCCCAACATTATGCATATTATTGTGCTTTCCCTCATCAAGTCCATCTTATTCAGTTCACTGACCAATCAGCAAGCTGCTCCTATGCTGGTTCAGATCTGTTAAGAGTAAGAAAAACACAAAAATGTGTGGAGAGCTGCTGCTATAGTGCCTGTCCTAAGTGAATAATTTACATATTTTGACAAATATATTCAGATAATTCCTATCTACCTCAAAAAAAAGGAACAATGAATTCAGCTCATTGATGCTGCATGTCAGCCCAATATTAC
Organism: Colossoma macropomum; assembly: GCF_904425465.1. Taxonomy (NCBI): domain Eukaryota; kingdom Metazoa; phylum Chordata; class Actinopteri; order Characiformes; family Serrasalmidae; genus Colossoma; species Colossoma macropomum. The sequence continues at coordinate 19,295,802 of NW_023494798.1, forward strand.
TGCTTAATATTCCAGACTGAAATGCAGTCATTCATGCCTTCATGCAGAGTACAGACATGTTTTCCTCTGAACACAGGATGTTTGTACAGACGCAGTATAACAGTCAGTCTTATTATCTCATGATTCTGCCAATCAGCACTACACAAATGCTCTTTTTGAGGAAGGTGATTAATAAATTAAGCCATTCACTGGTATTAATTCTAATTCGACCACCGGCTCCCAAACCTCCTCTATGGCTTTAATAAAGCTGATTAATACAGCAGGCAATGAGGCGAGGCCGGGAGCTTAATGAACTTCATTTCTTAAGACAGCTCAGAGTTGAACTCTGGCAACCACAATATGTACAAATCTATGAAAGAGATTAACTTCTTTATTTAAAAGGTCCATATCTATCATTTTTCTTGCTTTTCATCCACTTATGTTTGAGTGGTTTCATGGAACAAAAACAGTCATAATTCATTCTTGCATGACCATTTTCTAACATTGTTTGATCTCTTAGGATTAAACAGGGTGTTTTTGGTGCTGTGTCTTTAAGACTGATTTATGTGAATGACCTCTGTTCTGATTGGCTGCTCTGTATTGTGGCTCATTCAAAAAAAGCAGTCTGGGATAAAACATGTCTAAATGGGTGGGGCTAGACTGCCATGTACTGAATAAATATATTTGAAAATGCGCTGATTTTCGTGACCTCACTAAACAATGAATTCAGAACAGGCTGTTTTGGGGCTTAAATTCCATATATAGACAGTATGGACTGAGATGTGACAAGTATGTTTTATCTGAAATAATTTCTTTTAAAAATGCAGGGAGAAGTCCGTGATATGGGCCCTTTAACACATGCTTCCAAAGTTTATTTCTTCATTTGTCATCTCTGCCCATTGCAGTGGCTTTGTGGTGTCAAGCTGCCAGATTAAAAGCAGCTAGAGGTGCAGCTTTCTGATCCAATCCTATTTGATGGCCCTGAAAAAACATTTAGCAATTACCAGACACAAAAACCCAAGCGCTGCTAAACTTCCATCCCAGCGCACCCGCACACAAACAGACTGATGGGATCTGTACTCATCCATATCTGCCCTAGCAGATCCTTTCATCCGCTGATAGCAGCTTAAAATAGCCATGTCATTGTAAAAAAACAAGCTCCTCTCTGTGCCGACTGACGCTTGAGCTTTTGGGAATTCGCCATGCCACGTTATTTTGTCTTACACAAGTACCTAACTGGCCTTCCAAAGCTGCTCCCCAGCCAGCCAGGAGAAACTATATAAAGATGCTGCACATGCCTGGCATTACTCAGATTTCAGGGACAGACAAGATATACTACAGAGGTTTATCTCTGCCACAGGACTGAGACAACTCTGACTACATATATTTAGAGTGGAGAGAGCAGGGCTTTTAAATGAAAGAGATATAAGCTTCATGTGCATGCATTCATGCAAGAAGTTTTAGAGAATCAGAGACATAGTTCTCTAAAATATACAGAAAATATGTTTGTTCACTTTAAACTAGGTTTTTATTATTCAGTTATTAATTGTAATACATTTTAATCAGTTACTACTACAAATGTGTGAAATGTTAATAACAATATAGAAAGAAAACATCTGTCATACTGTAACTGTAAAAATTAAATATTTTATGGTTTTATTACAAGTAATTCTGAACTTTTTTTCATAACATTTTCACACAATGTTAAGGGCTGCTGACTTTTTCCGTTACAAATTTGTGACAAGAGAGAAAAGATGTAGTTCTGAGTGGAGTTAAAAACTGAAAGACTGAGTGAACATTATCTTTAATGCCAATTAATTTGGTCTAAAATGGTCATACATCTCAACAATCCACTGAAGAGAATGAAGATGAGTGTGTGTGAGGGAGGAGTGTGTGGTATGCAGCGGACTGGGTTCAGGCACACACTCTGAGAGCAGTGTGAAGAGCGGGCAGGAGAGCGGAATGTAAACAGCAGGGAATCCCGATCAGTCACACTGACTGACCAGCTGACACACCCGGTCTTTGTTACAGAACACGTGCTGTGCCTGTAACACTCACACACAGATTTGTTTTTATATAATGTCACAATGTGTGGTCATGTATATGCCCATATGTATTATATACAGTACTGTACAAAAGGTTTAGGCACCTGAGAAACATTTTAACATTTATTTGTTCAGAAAAGCTCTAGTATAACAATGACACTGTTAAATTTAACATGTTATTATCATGCCAGTGCTATAAATGATTAAAGCATTTTTTAGTATGACCCTTCAAACCATCCACAGCCCCAGCCTGAAGCACAGCTGCTTACACACAAACATATATACATCTATCTATCTATCTATCTATATATATCTATATCTATCTATCTATATCTATCTATCTATATCTATCTATCTATCTCTCTCTCTCTCTCTCTATATATATATATATATATATATATATATAAATCTTGGTAATAAGTGCTTGTACTAGTAAGAACTGTATTTGTCCAAGTATACATCTGAAGTTTCTCCAAAGTGATAGAAAGTTTTTTTGGACTATTTCTATTGGCCCATTCATCATAAAAAATGAAAATTTAAAGTTTATTTACATCTAAGAATGTAAGGCAACCGTACTTTACATTGTGTCAACATTTTATGCCAAACAGATTAATATGAATAAAAAAGTTTCAAAATGCTTGGAATAAACTCTCATTACATGTACATACATTAAATTTTGGAATATTTTTCCTTCCATAATAAGAATTTTGAGCCCAACTTTAAACCTTACTTCAACTATAACCTCAGTAACTGAAAAGAAATCAGAAAATTGGTTTTAAACAAATGAAACATGTAGCTTTTGTTTAAAATCACTTTATGAAGTCAGGATAACTCACTGAAGATTATCTCTGTTTTTCTCTGGTTTGGTTTTTTCAGAATCAGAACATTTTGTCTTGAAAATGTACAAAAATACATGCACGCAGTTCCTCATGCAAACATTTCTCCCTCTCACGCACATACACATTCGCCTCTCTCCCTCTTGTCCAGTAAAGTCCAATTCCGCCACAACACAGTTTCCATTACACTAAGTAATGGCCAAATCAATAAGTACACAGTAAAGCCTCTCTGATCACGCTGATGTATAGCAATTACTATGTCCTTTTAAACACGCAACTCAACAATGTACTATTCACTCCAGCACAAAGCTGAGCTGACGCTGGGATGTGTCATGGCATGGCTTGACACACTGCTGTATAGAGCAGTTTGTGTGAAGCAGCCAGTGTTAAAGGAAAGCTTCAGAACTTACACTGAAGAAAACCACTGTTACTGCTCTAGTGAAGAGCTAATGACGGCCTGCTCTTTATCTACTGTGAGCCTTCAGTGTGAGAACACAAGCACAGCACAAAGAATGTTGACCTCCAGAGGGAATGAATGAAAGTCTTTAGTAATGATGACTATGTTAGCACATACACATACCATAAACGAAGCAGACTGGATAAATAAGGACCACAAAAATCATCCTAAAAATTTAAAATCATTATTTTCAAATGAAGGTCAACACACTGCCACTGATGATTGACGCTGACGTACGTTGTACTATGTTGTGTGTTGTGTCTGGTGTGTGGTGGTAATTTTACGAGGGGGCAATATGGCAAAAAGTTTACGTTACTTAAAGACATTTTAATGATATGAAATGTATCAAATATTTCATTCTTTTGAGATTGCAAACAGCAAAAACAAAAAAAGGCTATGAAAAGCTGAGTACAAGGATAAACTGTTTAAGAAAATAAACAGTTGGCAAAAAATGATATCAGCACATTATAAATTTGTAAATTAAGTAAATGCGGTTATTATATACTGGCTGTTTATTGGCTCCTTATATGTGGTTTAAATATTTTCATATGATATATACAGCTATTCATTGTTCTAAAAGAACAATGTATTTTGATATAATTTATCATACTGTTATATTGCCCATCCCTACTTAATTCACAAACACACATACAGTTCTGCAGCCATGTCTATAGGTGAAAGGTTGGTCTACAGGTCAAAGGCATTTACTTACTGACACAAGAGATGAGCTCATTAAATCTCTCCTTTGGAAAGAGGGGATTCTCCAGACCCCGGAAGTACAGCTTGAGAACCCCCGCCACTGAGTTAATGTCATGGTTATTCTCGTCATCTGTCAGAGGGTCGTTACCTGGGAGACACAACATGGTTTAGTATAATATACTCAGCACTCACTGTTTATATTTAATCTAAGCAGATGTGCTGTACTGCCTAACCACAGGAGGTGCTTCCATCAACAAGTGCATAATGCTAAGGCTTAATGCAATTTCCTATCTGTCTTAAGTAATAAATGACAATATGGAAACAATGCACTGGCATCATATCAAACCTTGTATCTCCAATTTTTTTCTTTCTTTTTTTTACATTAAAAAAAAAAAAACACCACCTTTTATTGTGCCAATGTTTCATGACAAATGGATCAATATGAAAAGAAATGGTCCAACAGTGCTCAGAGTAAAATCCTGTTACACTGACTTGTATCACAGTTTAGAGCAATTTTCCCTTCTGCTGAAAAGTTACCAAATTGGACACACAAGGCTTTGTTACAAGGGCAGCAGTATTTATACATGCATAAATCTGTCACATTAAAGCACAAAATAATCACAGTGATGGCAGAGAAAGCAGGAAATATTACTGTAGGCTGAGCAGTTATTGTAAGCTTCACTCATAGTATGCACTCTGCGTGTGAGTCAAGGCTGATAAGAGCCAGTACACTTATATAACACAATCATTACTATGTTAGAAAATGTTAGCGCTCTGAGAGCTGTGAGCTCGACACCGTGACAACACTTTACCACTCACCTCTCTCGAACGAGTTCTTAATATCATTGACTTCAACTTGAGAGCCTGACACGCGGAATATGCCTTGATGCTGAAGGCCTGTGGGGAGAGGGGGAGAGAGGGGGAGAGAGGGGGAGAGAGAGAGAGAGAGAGAGAGAGAGAGAGAGAGAGAGAGAGAGAGAGAGAGAGAGAGAGAGGGAGGGAGGGAGGGAGGGATGGAAGAAAAGTGAAAACTCAATGCCACACGCAGTCTAGTCCAGATGTCCATTCAGACTGGCTGAAAAGACGAGCCAGCTCAGAGGCAGAAGCGTGAAATGCAAACTGAAAAGGCCAGTCATCTGCTTTAGAAAAGCTCCCTTTCTCTAATCAAAGATAATTAATGAGGGAGAGAGAGGCTGCAATCAACTTCAACAAAAGTGTCCTAGAGCCTGGATTAGCTTTTAATAAGAAGCATAGTCAAGGGTCGGCACAGATTAATTAGAAACATCATCTCCTCCGTCTCTGCTGTACGACGGCCACACACAGAGATATAACTTATTATAGCACCGTCCTCAACAGACAAGACTGATGTGTTCATCTTATTTAAAGATGGTACGATATCACTTTTTTTTCTGGTCCCGATATTGAAACGTTGAGTAACGGCTAAGGGCCCCAAATTCTTGTATTATATTTTCCCCCTTGGTGTCCACTTAAAACATTTGTGTCCTTTAATATACCAAATATGATCATTATTTTTATAAATTACATTAATTACATTTTATTAAATTCCAACTTCTCTTTTTCCTTTAGAATTAAACGGTGCCTACTGTGCTTTTAAACCTGATATGTAAATGACCTCTATTCTGATTGGCTGTCATTCAAAAAGCACTCAGAGCTGAAACACTTAACAACTTTAGTATGAATGGGCGTGGCAAAACTGCTGTAGGTTGAGTAGGTGTAAATGTGCAAATGGGTTTGTTCTTGTGACACACAGAAATAATGAATTCAAAACGGACGGTTTTTGCATCTCAGTTACCATATATGAACCATATGAACTGGAAAGTAATGATACATTTTGAAACTTTAATAATGTTTTCATATTTCAACTCTTCATTTCAAAAAAGCAAGAGAAATTCAGTTTCCACGATATGGTCCCAACTTACGTTAAATGTTAAGAAATTTTTTTCCTCCTGCTGTAGTTTTTGTCTGGACATGCATAGCCATCTAAATGTTATACTCTAAAAACTGTAAAGACTTTAATTCAGGTAAACTCTTTCACATATGAAAAAAATACCAGAACTATCACTAACACTGCAAAAAAAGTGTCCAAAGGCAATGGGCCTCATTCACCAACATCTTCCTGAGTTTTTTCTTAAATTTGTTCTTGAGAAAGCTCCTAAGAAAAAGTCTACGTCAGATTCATGATGTGTTCTTAAACTGCAGAACATTTCTTCTTAAGAATGGTTGGTAAATGAGGCCCAGTGTTAGATTATTTTATGCAAAGGAACTGTAATCACAGAGCAATGCTTACGTAGCTATTTGTTGCACTTACGTTAACGATACATGCAACTACTGTTATCATGTGATCTACTTCGTTTTATGTGATGTAGAAGCGATTTTGTAACATTTCAAGCTAGATTTGTTATAGAATTGGTTTAGATTTGTTCTATTTAGCTATGATATCCAATCCAACATTTTCTACTGATATGGCCTCATACTCCTGTTGTACGACGTCTTTCTCCGGACTCACTCTACCGTGGTACTGATACTGATAGGGATAGAGACAGATAGCATTACTGGACTGGTTCTGACTTGGCCTGGGATGCCACAAATTCAGCCATGGTGTGCAAAAAGAGAGACACACCCAAACAGTAATGTGCAGACAATGGTTGGCCCTGTGCCTAGAACCAGGCTGGAGAGAGCAGTTCAGGCCAGGGAAAGGACAGGTGGCAGTTAGCTTAAGACTTTTAAGAAAAGAGAGGCCGGAACAGAAGCTCTGCAGTAAACTTCCCCTCAGTGCTATTCTGGTGCTGTAATGAAAACAGTCTGCAGTTCACTCCATGTAATTATGTGCATTGTAAGTATGTGAAAATGGCAAAATAAGAATATAACTGGAATATAGCTTACCATAAAGATTGATGAATCGAATGCAGCTCTCTACCACTCGTGGGATTGCCTGTCCAGAGTCCTTTAAAAGCAAGGCACAGTGGTGAAATGTCTGCATGCATATTTTTTAACATAAAACAAGCCAAGAGTTTGCATTCCTCTTAAATGTGAATTCCACTCGTTTTTCAAATTTTCTGTATAATGAATTTGTTAAGTTTTCAATAGTCATTCAGAGTGGTCTGAGTTCTTATCAAGCCAGAACGGTTCACAATGGTGGTGATGAAATGCTCCTTCACAGAAAGTTATTACATAAAATGGTTATGAATGCACTGCCTGCTGTGTGAGACATTTTTACAACAGATTTGACAAAAGATTTTGGCTTAAAAGATATTTTTAAAGCACATCCATGACAGAGAGCCACATTTAGGACGCTACAAGGCAAAATAGTCCCAAAAGAAACACATTTTTTCAGATTTAACTTTATTTTACTAATATTACACATAAAACTTGTGTAGGTATACATGTAGGTTCACTTGTTTTAGAGAATAAAAATGGCTAATTTTGTGTTGCAGCAAGTTTCTCTACAATTAATCATTTCACATCGAACAAGACTGAATGACTGTTGACATCTTAATGCTTGAATCATGCAGAAATTTTAAAAAGTTTGTGGAACCTTTTTCCTTAGAAGTCACAGTTATAAATGTGATAAAGTACAACCCCATTTTCAAAATATGGGATGCTGTGCAAATGGTAAAATAAAAATGGAATACAATAACATGTAAATCATGTAAATCTTACTTAATTATTTAATTACTACTTAATTGAAAATAGTACACTGAAACTGAGAAATTTTATTGTTTTTTGAAAAATATATGCTCATTTGGAATTTGGTGCCAGCAACATGTTCCAAAAAAGCTTTTGTAACACGTGCAGAATGTGGTTTGGCATTATCTTGCTGAAATAAACAAGGCCTTCGCTGAAGAAGACATCATCTGGACGGCAGCACATCTTGCTCCAAAACCTGTATATATCATTCAGCATTAAAGGTGCCTTCACAGATGTGCAAGTCACCCATGCCATGTGCACTTATGTACTCCCATACAGTCACTTTGACCAGCGAGCTTGGGCCCAGAGAAGGTGGCGGTGTTTCTGGATCCTGTTTATATATGGTTTCTTCTTTGCATGGCAGACATTCAACTTGCATTTGTGGATGCAGTGAAGAACTGTGTTCACAGATAATGGTTTTCAGAAGTGTTCCTCAGTCCATGCAGTGGTTTCCACTACAGAACCGTGTCTGTTTTTAATGCACAGCTGCCTGAAGGCCTGAAGATCACCGCCAGCCAATATTGGTTTTTGGCCTTGTCCCTTGTATCCAGAGATTTCTCCAGATCCTCTGAAACTCTGAATGATATTATGTACTGTAGATGATGAAATCCCCAAGTTATTTGCTATTTTACATCATTATTCTTGAATTGTTGCACTATTTGCCCGCTCAGTCTTTCACAGAGTAGTGAATCCCTCCCCATCTTTACTTCTGAAAGACTCAGCCTCTCTGGGATGCTCCTTTTATACCCAATCATGTTACTGACCTGTTGCTAATTAATCACCAGGTGTTTAGCATTGCACAACTTTTCAGTTTTTTGTTTTGTCCCTGTCCCAACTTTTTGAAACATGTTGCTGGCATCAAATTCAAAATGGGCATATATTTTTTAAAAACAATAACATTTCTCAGTTTCAACATTCAACATGTTGTCTTTATACTATTTTCAATTAAATATAGAGTTTAAATGATTTGCATATCATTGCATTCTGTTTTTATTTCCATTTTGCAAAGTGCCCCAACTTTTTTTTTGCAATGGGGTTGTAGGTTGTAATATACTAATTGTTAATTTAATAATTAATCAAACTATTTAATTACATAATCCTTTAATTTAGCAAATGACAGTAATAATAACACCAGACTTCTAAGGGTTAAATGATTATGCATGCTGTATGTTTTGACTGTTAGTCGTTGACAGAAGACTCCATGAAGCTGAAGGATTACAGACCCAGGGAGGGTAATATTATTCAGCTCAGAATAAAGTTCTGACTCTAATGTGTCTGGGAACATAATGAATGGACATATCTAATTCTACGCCTCATTGTGCATGGTAATAGCTTGGGCTAAACAAATCAACAGAACACAAAAAGCTACGCTAACAAGTCTTGAGGATGTCAGTGTGCACAGAAAAGAAGACTATGTATTCTTCACCAGTCAGCAGAGCACTACTGCCTGCTGGAAAGCACCCTGCTAGCTGTGGGAATCCTGTGATCAGATTGCCTTTTGGCTGGAGCCAGGGCTGTTTGTTCTGGGTTTGGCTGGATTCTCTCTTACATGCTTTTAATAATGCTATGATCTGCTTTTAACCCAGGGAGTGTGTACGGCCTGCACGCTGCAGCAGTGCCAGGGACAGGCCTGTGTGCACCGAATTTACCAGCTACTCTCCGACAGATCCAGCCAGAGAATTATTCTGACCTGAATCTGTCAAAATATCAAGAGGTCTGCTAGTGCTTTATAATTACTATCTATATGCTAAATTTAGTCTGATTTATACAACACCTGAACTAGATCAAACCCACTCTCTTTTAATATGATGCTGACAGGGACCCAGTTAAGGGTGCTTATATAACTAAAACAAAAAGAAACAGCATGAATAAACATACACCTGATCAAATTACAAGTAACATCCATCCCATGCAAACTGGGGAAATATAAAGAATAGCATACACCTTGGGCTACTTTCTGCTAATGCTTATATTAAAGTTATTTAAATGTGGGTAAAACTGATACCTGGGCCTGTAAAGCCTATGAGACTCTTCTGTCATGATTAACACAAATACACCTACATACACATGCTGGACACATTAGAGGGCAGGGCAAGGCAGGAGGATGTTGGTTTAGACAGAGAGGCGACATGAGCCAAACAGAGCACTACAATCAGAGTCTCTACCTGATGCCGGGTGTGAGAGTTCCGCCGTCCACGGCTATGAGCAAAGAAGAGAGCAAGAAAAGAAAGAGAGAAAGAAAGGAGCAAAATCCCAGTTATTTGGTCCCAGCACTACAAGCCACCAACAGCAAAGCTATTATCAGTCTGCCAAAGGCACTAGCAGAGTCAAATTCACAAAGGGAGAACTCAGGGGCACTGCTGTTTTCTCTGTTTTCACCATGCACACAATATCAAATCTCTCACACACACATACACCACGGTAGGGCCAAACGTATAGGCTGGTTGGCTTATAGTATCAGCTGATACTAAAGTCCTGTGGGTTTGTCAGTCATTGGCAACATCTGGTACGTTGGTATTTGCTTCTCTATTTAGTATTCAATGTTTTGTTTCTTTTGAGCCACAAAAAAGTAGCCTAAAATAAATTTAATCAGCAAAGGTCTTTAGTTGCAATAATTTTTGTCAGTATATGGCAAATGATAAATGCACTGTAGTTGGTTTAGCTAAACATATCATAAATTCATGCCAGACATAAATGCCAGGCACTGCAGCTCCACTGAAGCTAAAAGAGCAGAGACGCCTCAGAAACAAATCACATTTGTGGGAGCACTTTAAAGAGCCAAATCCTACATTTTTGTACTTTGTACTTTATTATTCATTTTAACATGCCCACTTCCAACCACTCTTTATTTCTTTGCATTAAACAGGCTGTTTTTGTTACTATGCCTTTAAGACTGACACAAGATAAAAGACCTCAGCTCTGATTGGCTGTCCTGTATCCGGCAGGAATAAGATTCTCCTCTAATACTGCTGGTGTGAACTGAAATACTGTTAAAACAGAAGCATTAAAAATGCTTCAAATACTGTTTTAAAGGTGATTTTAAGAATCAGTATTCCAGTACTCATATCAACAAGTATTTGAAGCCTGTATAATAATGTTTGGATCAGCCCCAGTTATAATAATAAGAATCATTCTGTGAAGAGGAATTATGAATAAAAATTAATGAAGTGAAACCAATAATTTTGCTAGTAAATCTGGAAAGCTCTGCCCCATGATGCAATATCAACATTGTTAAAGACGTATTAAAATCATTGTGCGTTTCTGATGCTTATTTGAAATGACAAATTTTTCAACTGACAACTAACAGTCATATTTGACATCTCACAGTAATTAGTTGTTATATTTGTCAGTGGCGGCCTGTTTAACTATTGTCCGTTTATTATTATTATTATCAACATTTTCCATTATATTAAACTATATTACATTACACCGTATTGGAGTTTTCAGACTGAAATATAAGTACTGGACAAAAATATATATATATTCTTATCAGTCTGGCCCTACACCAATCACCACTCACACACAGCCCTGTGTTTCTCCTGTTTGAGGACTCTGTGTGCACTGAGACTGAATGGACAGACCATAATGATCGCCGGAAAAGTTGAGGCTAAAGCAAGTTATTGGGATCATTATGACACAGACGGCACTGGGCACATGTACCGCTTTAACTGCTGCACTTTAGTACCTTAATAAAATCCTCCAAATTGCCATTAAATAGCTTAACGTTAAAAACTGAGCGAGGTCTGGGCCTCCGGGTGCCATAGGGTTTAGGAGGAAGATTTGGAGGCCTATGACATGGAGAGAAGTTCACACATACACACTGAAAACACAGCAACATATACTTTGCCCTTAACATTAAAAAAAAACAGACAAAGACATATGATGATTCACAATATGAAATGTTGGCACTTCCGACATTTTAAAACTCTGTCACTGATGAATCGGTTTAAGTTCATAGTTAACACTGTGAAACCTGCCAAAGAAAAACATTTAGCCCTTATTTTTCATGAACATGACACTAAAGTTCTGAATAACGCATGGGCTTGCCCTTTAAGGCTGCTCAGTGCAAGAGGACTCCTGCAGGGCTGGACACATCCCAGCTTAGTGAACTGAACACACCGATCTCCTGTCCATACACCTCACTTCCACAGCACATCAAAGGCCATGGAAATACCAGGCCTGCTGGGACCAGCAAGACGCATGGTGTGGAAGAGAAGCCCCAGGGCACGAGTGCTTGAGAAAGGTGGCTGTGCTGCACTGACACGAGGCCCTCGGTTTAGTAAGCATTCAAATAATGATACAAGAAATGGTGGCTTATGGACACCAATTAGCACTGTGCATAAATGCATGCCTAAAACATACATCAAGGTATTATTTATTCTCAATAGACTTCACTATGTGGTTTCTGATGATGCACTGTTATTGCTGAAACATACTGTTAGTAATAAACATTAAAAACAGTCTGTACGAATCTAGGTTTCACCATGGCTGCTACTACTGATTGTAGCTACGCAAAAAGCTTGGACGGTAATGTAAATTAGACAAATGATCAGAATTATTTGCAGAATTATTACAATTAACATCATCATGATCCAAAATTCAGTTCATATGCCACATTTGAGCATTAGAGTCTAACTCTATAGCTTGCATTTTCCCTGATAGTGATTACTATATAATTGTTTTAGTTTCTAATATTATTTAATAATTTATGATAATTAATGTCATGCAACACTGTTAATATCCAGTGGTTCTCTGCGTTTATCTTGTTAGAAACCAAAATACTGCCAAACTGGTGCATTCATCCTTTTTATAATCTTCCAAGTGGTGTTCAAAATACAGCCATATGCAAAAGTCTGAATACCCCTATTCAAAATAGTTGTATGCAAAAGTATGAACACCCCTAGTCAAATCACCTAAACTTATGTGAAAATAAGTTAACACTTACACAACACAGAGAACACACATAATACTACACACGATTTTCACCAAATTTTAGAGCACAGTTTCTATTTATTCCCCAACTTTAAAACATTGGAAAAGAAATAAAACACAAATAATAAAAAATGTGCCATAACTTTGCACAGGCCACATTTCATGTTTTTTCACATTATTCTGAAATATGCAGAAGTGTGTTCTTAGAAAATCAACAAAATATGTCATTTGATTAGGGACGGCCAAACTTTTGCATATGACGTATGTATATGTGCAGTTAATAAGCTGGTGGTGTTAAAAAGGACAATAATTATTACATTAAATTACCGCAACATTCTATAATATCAATTATTGGCCCAAGGCTACTATGGTTCGAGACAACTGCGTGATTATTTAGGCATTCAGGTTGCACAATGCTAATTGCACCCTTCACTTAGCTACAATACCTTCGCAGCTCCATTGCAAAACTAAAGAAGCACATTTCAGACACCAAACTTGACATGGCCGATCGACTACATAAGGGATATCTATTTAATTTTTGCCCAACGATCACTTTATTGCAACTAAGAACATGCTACTAATCAAGAATCACAAAATGCCTCAAATCCAAGTTAATTTGGTTGGCTGTCCATACTTACCTTGCTAACATGCAGTTAGTATTTCCTTACAGACTGATTAGATATGACTGATTGCTTTCTCTGTTTATTGTGATACTGAGACAGGCTAGAGTTGTCAGAATTTCCTATACACTCAGATAAAGTAACAGAAGGACAACACAAGTATTCATCAAAGGAGAAAGTATTTCTCTAGCATGAATAACATTCAGTCAGCGCCTTCAGAGCCACATCACTGTCACCTTCAGTGTCTAAAACAACGCAGCCAAACTCTCGATCGCAGCGGGAGAGCGAGCGTTTTCATCTGCTTACAAAGTATGTCCTGAAGGCTTTCGCTATTTCTGAGTGAAGTCGAGTCTAAAGAGCTCTGGTGGTGCAGTGCAATACAGGACTGAGGGACGGAACCCCAGGGACCAGAGTATTGCTCCTGCCCACTGCACTGGGCTGGAGACGATTTTTTCTTGTTTTTAACCATGGGTGTCCAAATACATCTGCTGAACTTACTAAACTTAGGGTCAACTTTTTAAAAGTTTAAAGTGTATCAAAGCAAAGCTGCAAATAATGATTTTTTTCTCCCTTAAAAGGTTTCCATGATTGCATTGTACATTCTAATATTGAAACAACACTACATGCATCAATAAAAGTCATAGAGCATTTTATAAGGAGAAAGGATGTGAAAGTCAATAACAGTAATGGAAGACTAAAAAAACAAAACGGCTCTTTCAAAAGCCTGCACTTTACTGAAACAACCTTACATGCTCGCTGACCTTCAATCCGTTCTTAGAAAAAAAATGCCTTTAAAATGGTGAATAAGGGAGAGAATGAGTTTACCTTGTGGTCATGTACTCTGCTCGGTGACCTAGACAGAGACAAGTGAGAGAGAGTGACAAAGACAAGTGAGAGAGAGAGAGAGAGAGAGAGAGAGAGAGAGAGAAAGAAAGAGAGTGAGTGGTGTGCTAGAATGCCTCGGCCGAATGCACACTCGGCAAAGCATATGCGGTCAGCCATCTGGCTCAAATCTGGGCACACGCATGCATTCACACCTTACTGAGTTTGAAGTTGAAGTTTATTTTAAACTTTCAACTTCCTCAAACTACCATCTTTCAGCCCTTTCTGAAGCCTTTTAACCATCAGGTCTTAAGCGGCTTTCTCCTGACATGCCTGACGTGACTCAGGCAGTGAGCTGCAGGGTCGGCTCTGTGGAGATTCCATACCCCTGAGCCTGACTGACGGTTGCGGAGGCAGACAGGCCGGGGCTGGACAGCAGGAACTGAACATGCCTACTCCACTGACAGCCCACCCATGCAGCTCCCACCAGTGCAGGCCTGGACAGCAGCGGCTGGGTGTTTACACTAAATCTGTGATGCGCTCCAGGGCAGCCTGGCCTGCAGCACAGCTCTGGACCTGCCAGGAGAGTGTAGAGAACAGTGTGGTGGAACGCTGGAGGCTTATTATCTAACAAGAGGAGTGTTCAAGAGGGGTAACAACATTTTTTCTTTTAAAAAACTGATCAAAATGTAGCATTGTTGACATTTTATTTTGCTCTCTGTTCTCAGTTATCTTAACTCTTAAGCTAAAAATGGGACAATACTGTGCAATGCGTAAAAATGCATAACATTTTCGTTGCAGAAGAAGTAGTAAGGTTGCTTTTAGTGTTTAAATTCCAAAACTTTGGAATTCCCTCCCACAAGCCATACACCAAGCATAGGGGCAGGCAATATGGAAAAAATGGTACAACACATTAGTTAAAGACATTTTTGCAATATACAATATGTACCACTACATTTTTGACACACAAAATATGCTAGTGGTATTGCATCTAAAAACTACTATGAAAAACTATGAATACAATGATTATTATTCAACATTTCACATACTTTGCTGCACTAAATCCAGTTATAGATGTTTGATGCAGTTTGTAAGTGCACTTACATTACTGACAATATCCATGATATGCTCATAAAAGCATATTGTGTATCATGACAACAAAAATAATTACGATAACGAAAAAATATCATCATATTGTCCACCCCTAGTCAAGTATTCTCAGTTAGTAATTCAAAAAGTATCTTAAAGTATACACTTCTAGTTTAGAGATTTCAAAATTTTATGAAAGCATTACCACCTGACAGTGTTTCATACATCATATTATTTATTATATATATTTATTTACTTATTCATTTATTGTTTTGCTAAAGTTGACCAAGCTTTACTATTACTGTTATCAGAATTCTTATTAATCATTATAATTTTAGCACTTCTGTTATTAGTTTTCTTTTTTTGGTTAATGTGTTCTTTCTTTGCAAAGCATTTATTGTATGAATCAAGCTAGTATTAGTTGTCACTATTGATTACTCATATAATCAATATATCAACATGTAATATACACATTATTTTGAAAATTAATTGAGAATTGTTTGAGATCACACAAAGAATATATAAAAATGGGTTTAACTTTCAACACTTCCAGAACACTTTTTCGATCTGAAAACACTTTATATATGAAGAAAACACTGTGTTAAAAAAAAGCATAAAAAATGCTTCTATATATTAGACAAACTGCAGGTATCAGCAAGTATAATTTAATGCATTTTGAAACATCCAAAATGCCATTTTGAGAAGTCTGTAATGCTGCTTTGATTCAGTTATTTAATGAACGTGTCATACCATTACAGATTAGTGTTTATTGCAGCAGTACCCTGAGCACTATCACAATAATACAAATTTTTGCTAGTTAGACTTTTCTGAATAATGCTTTATATTGACCTGCAGATACCCTGTTTATCACCCAAACTGCTATTTAATTTCTAAGCTGACTCAATGAAAATCGAGTAATCATCGTAATCATTTATTGTAATGTAATAATAATCGAGTAATCATCTTTTTTTAATTTATTACAAAATCTTTTTTATTCATTACAAAATGAAGCTATGTGATGAAGCATGTGTAAAATCCATCATCTGGATTTTGTGTGATGGTTACCTTCTCCCAGTGCCCTCTTCAGCAGGTCATGCTTGGCCTGAAGTTTGGCAATGAGGTTGCTGCCCTCCAGAAACTCACGAAATTTCTGGAAAACACAAAAGGAAGCCCAGCATGAGACCAATGGAATAAAAACTCTGGCTAGAGACATTAGCCTGCAAGGCTGCAAAGTGATAAACAAAGCACATTCAAGAAATCTCTCAATTTGCTCTGAAGTCCACTGAGCATGGTCTTCTAAGCGACACTGGGAAATGACTTGGCACTACATTCTTTGGTCGACTGCCCTATAATGCTAATAAAGCAGGATCTGATCTCACTAACTGGACTGAGAACAGCACTGGATGAATTCCACCTCACCATAAAGTAGAATTGCTCGGTCTCCTGCTGGTTGGCACGTCTCTTGGCGATGCTGGGTTTGCTAAGGTATGTCTCGGACACGGTGGACTTGACCGACTCTGTGGAACGGCTGTGATGGAAACACTCAGAGACGTCATAGTCCTCAATAGTCACCATGTCCTGGATGGTGGTCAGAGTGGCCTCAGAGGTCTTCTTAATCTACAAACAATCAAAGCCGAGGCTGAGTAACACAACAGAAAAAGAATACCTGGTGGACAAACAATAAAAAGTACTTGTTCAGATGTTTCTACTAAGCACCAAGTTCAAGTGTAGTTCAAAAGAAAATAAGAGTAAAAAGAAACATCCAGATGCAGTCAGGAGTGTGGTGTCAAAACCACTGTGTCGTGACACAAGAGGTGAGCCAACAGAAAAAACACAGCCCTAAGCAGCTCACACAATATGCAAGAATATTCAGAGCCCCCTCTCTGCTCTCCGACTGTCCCTACCTGCCATGTTCACTGTGACAAATGCATCAGACCTTGAACACAACACCAGACCAAAGCAATCAATCTGCAGCACTTGGAGAGCACGGGAAGCCTGGGAGGGATGTTATTCATTCAGGCTTTTAGAATTCATTTTCCATAGCCACTTCTCTGCCGGCCACACAGCATTTCCATAAGCTTATAAATGTCAAGGACTGTTTCTGAGCATCCCATCAGACTGAGTTTTAGAGAACAGCGCTGGTATGAGTCCTCTGAGGCTCGCTGTATTCTCTCTAATAGTTATTAGACATGCAATAGGTTTGGGTTTAAAATTCTTACCATATATAGAGAACAAAGCTTAACTAATCTTACAGTATAGCAACCACGAGATGACAAAGCTGATTATGGAAAAAGGTTAATGCACTGTTTACTTAGAGAAAATGAATGTTCAATAATGTTCACACGTGATGTTTAGACAAAAACATATACATGGTCATCCAGACAGACTGCAGTAAAGTATAAGAAGCTCTATGATTGCAATATGGCTTCTTTTTTGCAGTGGGTAGTATTGCCAAAAATTTGTCACAGTAAAAATTTTAATTTCTGCCTGTTTTGGTATATATGAAGGTATAGTGTGTTTATATACACAGATAAACCTATGAAGCAGATAAGTATGCCATGGCTTCTCTGGGCTTAGCAAAAACAGTGCTGTTTCATACTCGAATTTCTCAAGTCAATTCTCTTATATGTGCATGCTCATGCTTACATCTATGACCGTCACACACTGCTGGGTCTTACAGTCAGGGATCCCAAGTGGCACAACTGTCTGATCCCTAGATGCCACAGCCCAATGACACTGGAGTAGCTTGGTAGCATTGTGTGATAGTGGGAGACCTAGTTAGTGGACGGAATTAGCCATGACCAAAACTGAATAGAGAAAATTGTGTGTAAAATGATGGCTTGCTGAAATACCCCTAACTCAGCCATTTAGCTAAATTGAATAACGTTTGTGTGTTCTGTGGTGTACCAGTATGAAGATTATGACAAAACAAATACCTTGAGAACAATTTCTACTAATACACCTGGTATATCTCCCACTACGACTTTTATTGTTTTGTACCCCATAAAAGAAAAAACTGCTTGCTGCACAGATGTCACTTTAAATGATGGAGGGCAAAATCTTGACTTTCCAAAGTTTTTCACCCGCAAAAGTAACTACATGCAGCATATCGACATTGTTGGAACAAAATGGAAACTCTACTGTACTTGGAAAAACATTCTTAACTTTTCATGTTATTATTTTAAGTCATTTTGGGGCATTTCTGTTGGTCCATTCATCAGTGATTTTCATGTAATTTCTGGCATTTTGGCAGAAACTCTCATCTAGAGTGATTTAAAATTTGATAATTTTACAGAGGTGGGCGAAGGTTGTGTTAGGAGTCTTGCCCATGGACTCTTACTGTTATAGCATAGGGTGCTCGCCCGAACGGAGGATTAAACTCCAGTCAAAATATGACAATATGCAAAGACAGTGTGACATAACAGATAGATTAATAGATCCACTGATAAAACAATAGTTGACAGGTTAACCCGTTAGAGAATTTATTGTTAGTTGCAGTTAGTTGATAGATAAACAGATGAGATGGAAAGAGAAAAGAGACAGAAAAAAAGTCGAGGTTTTGGCCTTCTGGACCAGCTCAATGCAGAAAGGCAGGAGAGCAAATCTCTCTTTCTCTCTCTCATACATACACAAGTAGTGTTAAGAGGCTATCGAGCTCAAGCTCAAATAAAATCCATGCAAGCCTTTCTGCCTCAGTGAAAGATTAATAAAACCACCGAGCTCTATGACCATCAGCAGCATGAGGTTTTTATGGGCAGTGTGAGGCCTCGGCAGTGTTCCAGCACACACAGTGAGCTCATACCCCCCCATTAACCCTGAGGGTCATGCTGAGCCGCGCCCTAAAGCCTTCTCCTCCAATATGAATCAATGGAGGATGACCTCAAAGCTAATGGAGACCAGTAGCCTAGCCCTATCTCAAACACCATGGATCACGGCTGTCTCGTAACTGGTCTATTTCAACCTGGATGACTCATTTGCCTTTGTTCCAGCCTGAACACACTGAAAGCCAATCGTATGTCTCAGACTCCTCTGCCTTTCAGCTCTCAGTGACTGTTTCAGTAATGATTTCCTCCATAGAGCTGCCACACCTGTTTGTGTACGCAATGTAAATGGATGTGGTTTGGAGGGCAAGCTTCAAACTGTCCATAACCAAGGGCAAACCCCAGCAAGCCAGAACAGGCCGAAAAACACCAGAAAAGAGGAAATCAATCTGTTTCACATATATCAAGCGTGTCAAATGAAAGAGCTTCGCAAAGCCACTTTAAAAAGAGATTTTTAAACTCAATCAATCACATCCTGTGCAACTGAACTCTCTGAGGATTGTGGTGCCTCCAGCAGTGCCTCTCATGCAAGACCATTAGAGAAGAGAAAATAAAAGGCATTTAAGCTGATGAAGAGCATGAAGAAGTCCTGGCATGTTTTTAAGACAGTGTGAAAACAGTCCCTCAAAGCACAATAATGAGAGCTGTAAATAATCTGTCATTAAGGCTAAATACTGTTGAAGGAAGTTTTGTCTTTGTACATGTTTCACACAGTTACGCGCACACATACACTTGCATTCAAAATTTTGGAATCACTTACAATAATCAAAAATGTTATTTTATGCAATAACATATACAAAGATACTACGAGCTAGACACCATAATGTATTCTAAAATGTTTAATTTAATATTACATTTTTTGCAAAAATCAAGCAGTGATAAATAATAACTTCTCATTTTATTTTTCACGAGTGCCTGAATGTGAGTGTGTTGCGTTTAAGGATGTGATGAAGACGGCAGATGTAACAGAAACAAGGCTAGCTATGCTGGTAGACGTTGGCCACGTGCAGAAATAACGAGAATATATACATACAGACACATCACCCACTTAGGAGAACATTCCATGTGTAGAAGAAAATGAGTCTTTAGCAGCATACAGTGACACTGGTTAGCTTATTAGCTTAATTCTAAAAGGCAGCTTCAGTTACCAAACACAAAAAACTACTGATGTCCCTCGGCTCTTTCTGAAATAACAAAATGTGTTTTTAAGTGTAGCTACATTTTTGTAAAACAATTTGCTAAAAGTACAAAAGCATCAGATCAAAAGTACTGAGTAACGTACAAAACTGCAGTGGAACTCCTTAGAACATCCAGCATCTATCAGCACAGAAAATGAAGTTGATATGGCTCTATTTTTCTTATGTTTTCTTAAATACAATGCTAAAGCTCCAAAGTCAGAAATGTGACCAAACACAAAACAGTACAGATGTAGTCAACAAAACAGAATGAAATTAAACATAAAATGAATTTGTAACTATATATGAAAGGGTACAAAGTAGATTCCTTTATTCACTAGTGTACTTGAGTGGAAGTCAAAGTATTACACCTTTATTCATTCATGCAATTTTCATGATGCTAATTGGTGGTTATATGCTCCAGTGCAAAACTAAAGAAGCAAACTTCAGAAATCAAACATGACTTGGCTGATCAGCTGCTTTAGGGTTAAAGGAAAACTTTCATGCACGTAAATTTTTAACTGAACAATTCCTGACTATTACGGACATTCTAAACTGCTGTTTTTTCTTCCTGCGAGTTATGATCACACTCCCAACTGTCTGCACTGCAGAGACCTTACACAAATGAGACGAACTCTCCCTACTTAAAAACCATTAGATTTAATGTATAATTCATTACAATATCAGCTCTGCTGACACAGAGATTGCACTATTTACACCAGGGCTTTTAAAAAGTTCATTCGATGTGAGAAACGAAGCCCACAGAATAACCAGATGAGCAGAGAGCGTTGTTATGATGAGCACTGGTGCTAACGTGTGTTAATGTGTCTAGCGGTCCGTTTAACAGCAGAGGGCTAACTGTTAGACGAGCTATCAGCAATCAGTGATTTCACACGGCAGTAGGCTCAGGGCATACATCTCCTCAGCTTTGATGTGCCTCCCTGAGGTTTATCTCCAGCAAAACAAACAGATACTTCCCACAGAGAGTGGTGGATTGGACTGCTGTGGTTTTACTGTGAAATGCTGAGAGAATATCTATTAGAAAAATGGAGGGAGGGTGGGAAAAAGAAATAGAAAGACAGAAAGAGAAAGAGACAGAAAGAGAGAGCAAGTGATTTAAAGTGTGCATCACTCTCACTGATCTCTAATCTCTCTAGCAAACACTATGTACTTCATTAAATTATTAGCTCTGCGGGGAAAAAAAAAACCAAACGGAACGAGAGAGGAATACAGAACATGTATGAATGAGTGAGATAAAAAGTCCACTGAGGGACGAGAGCAATGTCTTCCTTGCTTTCTACTGAAGGTGTACATGAGCATGTCTCTGGGTGAGTGGTATATGGAGACTGTCAGTAAAGCTAATAAAGTATTCATCAGCTGCTCTCTCTTTTTGTGCACTGTAATGCGGTGCAGGCTCCAGGAAACAGCTGCACCAACTCAGTGCAAAAGCTAAAGAAAAAAAAAAAAGTCTCAGCTAGAGAAGACCTTGCTTTGCATCCGGGATATAGTGTGCTAATCTCCTGACCACTGCAGTTGTTTTTGACCAGCGGTCACACTCCCATGATGCCCTCAGCAATTTCAGCACTACAGGAAATGCCCTGGCCTCATATCTCATCCTCATGTGCTTCTGCAGAACCAGTCTCTAAAGGACCATGGCCCACTGTGGTGCTTCTCAATCGGCTTTTCTTCCTGGACGTGGCTCCGGTCACTGCGCGAGCACTGACAGCAGCTCAGGCCATCAATCCCCATAGCACACACAGTTCAAAAGCCCATCCTGGACAAGACTGCCAAGAACCTAGTGTCCCACATCTCTCAAAAACAAGCTGGACAGTAAGGGTGGGGAATATTACGATATGCTATCATTAATGTGATAAATTACATCACAAAGCACTTTCCTGAGTCACGGGCATTGTCAGAACCTAAACAACAACCAGCATATATTAACTGAACAATATCTAGCAGCTGATTAGATGTCAGCCCATTATGCCATTATTTTATTAAATTATTTTCATCAATTGTTTAATTTTTCCTGCTGTTCCTCTTGTACATAAATGGATTAAGGCTGTCAAATGATTAACATAATTAATCATGATTTACCGCATTATGTAGACAATTGTGATGAATCACATTTGTCTTACTTGCTCAAATTTAATCATAAAGAAAGACTTTTCCCATTTAAAAAGCTGTTAATTTTGCCAAAATAAGTTAAATCAGGATGGATTTACTACTTTAATATCATCACATGAACTGAACATAAATATAGTGAGTGCAATTTCTAGTTTTCATCACTGATGTAGAGTGAGAGCAACAGTCGCATCTTCCAACTCCTCCATGACGGTAACTCTGATTGCTGTGTTATGTATTGCTGATTCATCACCATGTCTTGCTTACTTAAGACTCAGCATACTTCAGTGATAAACAAATTCACCATGTCAGTAGCTGGAAATAACATCTTAGTAGTAGCTATATTTGATCAAGGGGGCTACAGTTGCAAGCAGCTGGGCTTCAGTGTGATGGTTCAAAAGGTCAAACTATGAAGACACATTAATAGCAGTGGCAATCATTTGTTGTGTTAATGCACTCACTTTGACACCACTAAAATCAATACTTTTTTTTTTGTAAATGTTGAGTAAAAACAAATAATTGTGAAACTCTAAATACTGCAATACCCATCATTTATCATGACGTTTTATTTTTCTCTTATCGCCCACTCTTACTGGACAGGCTCCGCTGCAAGCACACTATAAGGCCCTCGGCAGCACACTCAGCAATGCCTGGCAGGAATCATGCAGCCTCATCCATGTTTACGTGGCAACATACCATAAAAATACATGCAAGGAAGATGATGTAAAGATCTCCCTTGGTTTGCAAACGGAACAATGCAGAGATAACGATCTAGTTTTCCTGCCAACTAAAGCTTTCCATGTCAGTCTATCTTGGTTCTTCTTTATACTCTCAGTTGCCCACCACACTGCATGCAAGGCCTTCTCTATGCAGGCAGAGAAAAAGAAAAGCGAGGGAATGTGGAGCAGGAGAATGAAGGAATGGAGATGAGAGTAGAAAGAGGGCAGATGATCGCCTGTGATTACAACACAAGAAGAGAGCTGCTGTCTCTTTTTCTGACCACCACCTTTTCAATTCAGCAGGCGTCCAGACATCTGTAGTCTGAAGGCCATTTCAGACGAAACAGCCTTGGGATGAGCTTCAGACGATAGCTCGGGAGAAAAAAAAGGAGCAGACAGAGTTTGGAAATAAAGAGGGGGTGATTGAGAGGAGCCTGCTTGTGCGTCACTAGGGTTATCCAGAGGACAGCAGAAACGCTGCAGTGAGGACACAGCTATCCTCCACCAGTCCCTCCAAAGCCTCTTCTACAATTAGCTCTTGGCAGTTCAATTAGGCACACAAATCTACTGTAATGCCGTCTCATTATGATGCAACAGAAAGAGATGTGATGTGTCTTCAAGGACTTGGCTTTGATTTCTCAACAAGAGCTTCACAATGTAATCACACATAGTAACGAGTCTGATGCAGAAAAGGTGTTGCTACATATTACCGAGGTTTAGGCATTTAAATGGGCATTAAGGCCTAAAATTAACATTAAATATATTACTTGTAATGTTATGTAATATTCTGCAGCGTAGCATTTCTCAGCCGCATCAGTTTGACAGAATTCAGGTTTTTGCCTTTTGTGTTTTCATTCATCAATCTTCTTTCACTACAAAAACCAGCATGCATTAGGCAAATATCACACATCCACTGGCAGTACCCTCTACTGTGATTAAGAAATTCACCATGATGTACCATTCATGAAGGCTTATAAATACAAATGCGACATTCGGCTTTCTAGCAGTAACTTTAGCTATCTGGCTTAGTAATTTTGTATTGACCAGTGAAAAAGAATTAATCCAAAACACTACGCCATCATACATCAGTGCTTGTAGTTTTTCAAAAGTTCTCCCACCTTCAAGATACATCATCAGAAGGGGGTTTCCTGGTCTTTAAACCGAAAAGTCTCTAGAGACTACTGTGACACCACTGTAAGAAGTGAGCAAGCATGTTTAGAGCAAGCAGTAGATGTGGTTAAATTTTTAATTTTAGCCAGAGAACACCTTTAACTATTTTAATATTCAAATATCTACATTCTTAAAGGAGAATTTCACCCATTTATTGAAATTCTGGTTTCATGAAAGGGTTTGTTGAAGAGAAACTTATTCACGGAATTCTTCACAGTGGTGGTGATAGGAACCAGTAATCACAATGTCTATACTGCAGATATAGTCATTTTATTCAATCTAAAAAAACGGTGTAGCTGTTTTTATATGCAGTCTTGAGAATGTTACAATAGAGGTAAATCTGAAAAAAAAAAAAACATACTTTTGGTATTATTTTGCCTCACAACACCCTGCATGTATCTCTCAGTCATGTATCTCAGTATCTGTAAACATTTAATGCAATAACTTTCTGCAAAGGAGCTTTAAGAGGCATTAAACACTTCAGACGTCTGGTTCCTATCACCACCATTGTGAAAAATTCTGACTAACTTTCTCTAGAATGGGGCAATTCACATTAAACCTCTCTGAATGACTTTGTTGATATCTTACCAAATTAATTATATGAAACTTTTAAAAAAACAGTGGAATTCCCCTTCAAACACAATGTATTTGAATATCCCAACAAGAAAATGTTGCATATTATGAACAAAACAAACAGATGCAAGCTTGCATGCAGCTAGCTTCTAGCTCAAAAAGTAAATGGTACCTGATCATTCAGATGACTTAGTCATTTATCTTTATATTTTGGGTTTATGAGAATCAACACACCATCACATCTTTCCAAGGTACAAAATTTGTTATCTGTCTATTTCAAAGATTTCTATATATACACCTCTGTGTAGACGTCACAATTGTGTTTAACATGAGATACAGTATCAACTGCTTGTATCCTGAAAATCTTTGTAGTTCTGCTCAAAAACCTTTATTTATTTATTTTTTTTTCCATTCCAGACAAGACATGCCTTATTTCAATTCAAATCATCCAAACCAGGACTGCAGTTGAGAACTACTGATTTAGAGTTGAGGTAAGACAGGAACACAGGCTTGCTCACCTCCTCGTTCTCGATCTTCAGCGTGGCCAGGCGGGACTGTAGCTGCTGGAACCTGAGCACCAGCTCAGCCTGGACGGGGGGCTGTGCAGTGATTTGACACACCTGAAGGAACAGAGCAACATGTCAGGGGCCTGTCCCTTTGTTCCCTGAAATCTCCAACCTCCACAGCTGCAGACAACCCATAATTCTCCCTAAATCACAACCAAAATTCTTTGCAATTTTCCCCCCAGGGAAAGGACAAGATACCCCTGGAACAATCATCGTGGTTAGCTATTAGGATGCCAAACACGTTTCAATCCCATCTGCTTTTACCGACCGGGACTCCAGCCCAACAAAGCAATTGGTTGTAAACTTTGCAAAGACATGATATCAGTGACAAAATGGCCAATTAGGGAGCAAAATTCAATAAAGTAGTAATAAAAAAAAAACACCTTCAGGGTGAGAACGCTCCACACTGTCTGTGTAAATGTTGCTCTGGTGGCTGAGACATATTAAAACTGGGAAATGAAACCACTCTAACCACATCTAATCCAAATCTTCATTAGCATGCTTTTTTCAGTCCACTACTAAGCTATTATAACCTAAATCAGAGGTTTAGATAAATCACAACACTGAGGTTAATGTGAAAGTCAGCATGAACCAGAGTGAATTTTCCTTCTGCACTTTGATGGGTATCCGAGTTAAACGTGGTTTCTGATCTAGTTGAGCATTTCACTTGATGATAGGTGGAGTGGTCGTAAGGGGAAGTGAAATATGTTAGTGGTTAATACTATTTTTCCATCACCCACTGGTGCATGGTGATGGAATCAAAAATCACTAAATGTCTTTGAGGTGAGTCACTACACTCAATACACAAAAATACAAGAAAACAATAAGTGTCTTTTAAATGGTATCATGCTTAATACGAGCAGGGACGTATATAATACAAGGACTAACAAATAAAGGTAAAAACGATTTAAGGAACAGTTTAAGAAGGCTTTCAAACTGAGAGGAAAGTGACAAAGACAGAAGGAGACAGAGAGAGAGAGCAAGGGACAGATAGAGACAAAAAAGAAAATAAAAAGGAAAAAGAAAGAAAGGGGAAAGAGAAAAAAGGAAAAAAAATACATTAATAAAGAAAGACAGACAGAAAAGGGGAAAGAGAGAGATATGGGAGATACAGAGAGAGAGAGAGAGAGAGAGAGAGTGTGAGCGAGAGAGGGAGAGAGAGAAAAAGAAGGAGAGAGAGAGAATGAGAAAGAAAGAAAATGTGAACCTAACCTCGTCTCCCATGTGAGGCTGAAACTCAAATTTGACTGGAGGACAGAAAGCAGTCGGATACATCTCCATGAAGCGCTGACGGTCACTGCGGGGGTCTAGACTGTCCACAGCGTTCTCGATGATGTCCAGGCCTTCATGACGAGATGTCTCAAGATTATACTCGGCCGAAAGGTAGGTTCGTAAAGCCCGGTTCAGAGAGGCATGATAGCCCAGATCACAACACTGCTCAAAACAAACACAGAGAGGAGAGAGGAGTGTTATAGACTATTTAAACGCACTAAAACACACAGCATGTATTCAAACAGCCTTACATTTAACACACACTCATCATTGGGTTATTTCTGCAACACTTCTTATTTATTAGTTAGCGTTTAGAGCACAAACAAGCCCCATGATACAGTTACCAGTTTGTACTTTTACTTGTTGTCACTATCAGGCATAGTAAGTGTAATTTAGTCAAAACAGCTACTGTTATTAACAGTAAATGAAAATGAACATCCATCATCATACAAATTACATCATGCTAATCAATGGTGACTGGTTACCAGTCACTAGTCAAGTTATTGGTTTAATAACACCATCCACAGCCCAGTTATGTCCTTTAAGTTCAGCTAAGGACAGTATTTGGAAATGGCTAATGTAAGACATGCTTAATGCCTTAGATATGCAGTATGGCATGCTCTCTATCAGTCTCTGTGGCCCTGGCAGGTCCCTGACTCTGACCAGCATCAGATGACCTAATACACAGTAACTGCTTTCTGTGTTGTACATCTGTATTTGGCCTTGAATGCTGATTATGCTACATGTACTGGCTGTCAGCAGTGAGCAAAACATTACAGGCTTGGTATACAATTTTCATGT
Source organism: Colossoma macropomum (assembly GCF_904425465.1). Taxonomy (NCBI): domain Eukaryota; kingdom Metazoa; phylum Chordata; class Actinopteri; order Characiformes; family Serrasalmidae; genus Colossoma; species Colossoma macropomum. Next base: position 19,323,210 of record NW_023494798.1, read on the forward strand.
TTTGCCTCTGATTCAGATTCAGTGGGGTCATGGAGAAGCCAAATGAGACACAGTGATCTGGAAGAATGAAATGGGGGAAAAAAGAGACATTCACTAGAATCAAACAGGGTGACAAATTCATGCCACACCCTAATATAACTACCATCACCGTATGACAAGAGCTTACGAAACAAGTTTTTACATTGCACAAGGCACCTCAATTAGCTTTATTTCTCAGTTTATATAAAAAATATTTATTTTCTGTCTCCATATTTGAGTTTAGTTGTAATTTATAATTTATTGTATTAGTACTGCTGTGTCTCAACAGAAGAGTAACAGTGGATGATCAGAAAATCGGAATCTCAGTTAGGAAAAAACCCATGAAAAAAAAAATGGCTATGATCCATATGTATTTCACAGCAGTTATTGATTTCAAGGGCAAGGCCTATGATGTTTAAAATGCCAAAGTGTAAAGTTATTGCTATCAACCACAACAAGGTGTTAATTATCAGTTATTTTTATTGTCGTTGAAATTCCATATCAGTGCACTCCTATAATACAACAGCAACTCCATAACAATGCAGCTATATTCTCAGATAACACAGAGAAATTGTGGATCCTGACATGGGACTTGTCATTGCACTGTGACTAAGAGTCCTGGCTCCCGCTGTGCTCCGCCTGCAGACTGTTTCACTGATTACACTCTCAAAGAGAGACACAGGCCTGCAGAGTGTAAGTGTCTGTGAGAATGGGATCAGTCTGCTGATGTGCTTTAGGAGTGCATGCTGACACTGGAACAGTCAGATGAGTCGCGCAGATTCTTCCCCTCAGGGCTGATGGCTGAATTTAATCCGCTCTCACTACTTTAAGCATGTCCATCTCGTTCTCTCTCCATCTTGGACGAAACAGCCCAGTCAGAGATTGGTACTGGCTACCCAGGTAGAGGCAGGGAGAAGAGGGCTCAATCTGAGCTCATAGCATGATGCTGAGGCAAGGTCACACTGCCCATCTCCATCAGAGAGGCAGGCTGAATGCAGAACACAGGAATGCCATTCAAAAGTTCTGTTTACTCAGGCCCCTGCAGGGATGCTTTAGTTTTGCAGGTGAAAAATACACTGACAGCCTGGAGACACCTTGTCTTCTGTTTGGAATGCTTTATTTTTGCTGTTATTTTTCAATGAAATAAGAAAAAATGCCTGCAAATATGAATGCTCAGTTTCAAATGGCACATTTAAGGTCCTGTAGTCCTCATTTGCTCATGTTGACAAGGCTGTTCTCATTTTAGAGTTTAAAAGGGGCACTCACGTGCGCACTCTTAGAGTGGCCTTTGGTGAGAATAACAATCAGGTGGACTCAAGAGTGGCCTCTTACACAATTCCTTGAGATGTAGAAGAGGACCAATCAGAGTGGACAGGTATCTTTACAACTTTGACCAACACGGCAGAGAAGAAACTATTGAAGTGTGAGTTAGAATACACTTGTTTATTAGGTTAACTTGTAAATGAATAGTGCACCATTTTGGACATAAAACTGTCATTTTTACCTATTTATACCCATTTAATTTGGGTATATTTCACTTCAAGTACTTGAATGATCATGACAAGAGATTAAAGTATAACGAAGCACCAAAATGAAAATCATTGGCCAAAACCAATAGTGAAATTCAGGACACACTGGAACAAAAAGTGAAATGAACATTGTGACACTTCACTGTAGGCCTATTTAATTCTTATCTTTATCCTTTTGTGGGGGAGGGACTCAAAGTGCACTTTGACCATTTTTGGCTGGAAATTTTCACCAGCCAAAATTTCAGTGCATCCCTGATAAAATGTGTGGAGCTTGGCTTTGCTCTCAAGACAAGGCTTTTGTCAATTGTTTCATCAGTTATGTAGTTTTTTGCAAAGAATAATACTAAGATCAGATTTAATTAATATTTGAAGTTACAGCAAACCAACAAAGAAAACACCTTACTTATTTTAAAAATGGTCCCCAAACTTTTGACAAGTGGTGTAATATTTCCAAAGGCTTGGACTTTGATTGGGCTGCAGTACTGGGAATGTATATGGCTTTTGCTGGGCGAGTACGGTGCATTATGCTGGATCTTACGTGACCTAAAAGATGTGCTAAAGTAAATCATGAAAAATGGGTTTCAAGGGCAGACACGTTTCTCCTTTACTCAAACTAAAAAAAATCATGCACACACAAAAAGGAGCAAGCATACTTTGAAAAACAAGACAGGTACCTTTTAAATTAAATATGTATGAATAGTGAAAGTTGGCACTGAAAAAGTAACTGCAGGCCTGCCAAAATGTGCTTGGTGAGACAGAAAAACAGGCCCTGATCTCATACAACAGAGAAGAACAATGACTGAAATAAATAAGGAGGTGAGTGTCCACCCACCTGACCACAGCACCACTATTTCCCTTCTCTCCTTCCTGGAGTGCTGTCTGATCCCAAAACTGAACTCTCCTGCTCTTTTCCTCATTTAACACAGATGCTGTTAAACTCATCATTCCCTCTAGACAGAGATATTAAAATCTCTTTAAAAGGCTTGAGGGAATGCTCCTCAATAATGGTGCTCTAATGTTTTTGAAAGAGAGTCTTAAACAAAATGCAATTTAGTGCAATGTGTTTGCGAAGACTTCTCTCAGTCTGTCTGAAGGCGTCTGCGTTTGAAGTCTTAAGAGCTTAAATTTGAGCAGAATCTGACAGACGTGTCTGCTCTTGAGCATATACGTTTCTTGAGATCAAAGTGGAAGCAAAAGCAGAAGCAGAAGTGTAGATTTAATCCAACAGACTGCAAATGAGGCAACTGTGATGTTTCTGTCCTTCCCAAAAGACATGAAGTCTTAGGCTCCATTTTTAACTGTTCTACTTGTCACACAATGTGTCTTCAACTAAAAATGACACAGTGGTTGCATTTCTCCAGTACTTACATCTATTAAGTCAGCCAAGTCATGAATATAATACTTGAAGACAGAGGAGTTGGTGGCTTCCAGTGTCAGCAGGTACTCATTGCGGGCTTTGATCGACTTCAGCTTGTTCTCAGAGTACTTGGCCTGCCTCTGACAGGAGAGAAAAAACAGACAGAACATAAGAAATGAGAAGATTACAATGAGAAAAATAATTCTTTACTGAAAGCTGTGTGCTTTCATGTCTGTGCAAACTTTGTGGTTTATAAGATCCATCGCCAGATGACTGGCAAATGCTCATGTCCAAAAATAGACAACAAAGAAATGCGAGACCATCCAAGACCCAAAAAAACATCAAAGAAACTATAACAAGCCAAGAGACAAAAAAAAAAGTCTAATGAGACAAAAGTGCAGAGATTAAAAAGCAAACAAACAAATCAGCCCAGATAGTATTGTACTGCACACTCTCTAACTCTGCAAAAAGCATGTTAGTCATGCAACTGGACTGGCTGACCAACAGACAGTGACTCATCCCGACATCCATATTTTAACCTCTCCACAGTCCTGCATTCCAGGAAGCGTCAAAGGAGGGGAAAAAAAAAACGCTTCTTCCCACAGCTATAAAACCATTTGTCACAGGCTTTAAGGGAAAACAGGCCAGCTGAGAGCATAAAGCATGACCTCCTCACCGAAACGACACTTTTAGATGACCGTTTCCATCTAAAACATGTTTAGCGCATAAAATGCTGGCCTGACATTTTGGAATGGCCCGACACGCCAGGAAAGCGGCATTCATGTGAGTCAGCCATTGTGTTTATCTGAGGGGGGAGATAACATGAGTGAGATGATTAAGCCTAAAATGAATAAGCCTAACCGATTTCTAAGGAATAAAAGAATCTACTCCATTCGCAGAGATATTTTTAAAGGAGTTGTTCAGTGAAACTTTCTCCTTACCCCAAATCCCCAAATGTAGTCGATCTTTTTTAGTTTCACACTTGAGCCACAAGGCTAATGTAGCTAATGAGTAAAGGGAGCTTATACCACACCAATAAGCAATGCATATGGCTGTTGTTGGATCAAAACCTTGCATCTCCAAAATGGTAACTTTACAGGAGAAGGAAAAAACATACTTTACTTTTAAGGCAAGTCAATGGACCAAGAATGTTTTCCAAGTAATTTGGGGCCTTTTGGTCCATTTATCATGAAATTTACACAATGTACACAATGTAAAGATCAACAGGCATTTTCAAATTATGTAAAATGAAAAATGGAGATGCAAGGTTTTGTTCTGACAGCAGTGATATGTAAACTGATCACACACTTAATTAGTAATTTTAAAACTTGCTTATGTGGTCTTTGACACCATATGACACTGCTTTTGTCCATTTCAATGAATAACAGCACGTCATACTGTTCAGAGAACACACAAGCCAATTCCAAAAATGAACTGGCTGATCATTTGGAGTAAAGGGGAAAAATTGTCATATGAAATATTGCAGATTTTTTGGATTCTCTACATGAAAAATGTTAATACGTTCTCTACAAGGAACAAACTTAAGACATTTTTATGTAAATTTTAGTGCATACTTTCTATTGTGTTTAAAATATTGGAAGAAAAACTGTGCCTTAACTTTCACACAGGCCACATTTTATGTTTTCCCCAATATGTTAAATTCAGCAAATAAACACTAATTGTGCATTAAAATGTGCAGAACTGTGTTCTCTGTAGAGAAAGTGTACTTATTTTTACTTAGAAATTCTAAAATAATAACACATTTTCACTTATAATTCAATTTTTTGACAAACACTTCCTTGAAGTCTTACAGGAGTTGGGCAAGCCTTGAGGGGACAACTCTAGACACATTATGTTCAGTACCTTCTCCTTCATCTTCTCAATCTTCTTGACAGAGCTACGTCTCTGGTGCTTGTCCTCCATCCGCATACTGAAGACCGGATCTCCAGAGCGGCCGATCTGCCTCTCCTCCTGCTTCTCAAACTCCTTCAGCTTACTTTCTGCACTGATGCTCTCTGTGTGGTACATGTGGTAGGTTTTCATCACCTGTGGGGCCCAGAGGTCAAAGAACAAAGTTCAGGTTCAGTCATCTGTGCGTCAGAGTTGCACCACCTGACAGATGTGCACAGCTTTCATCCACCCACTCAACACTGATCAGTTAACTTCTCATAGTGTTGCTCTTCTTCCCCTTGAATAGGTACATATGTTCACATGTGTATGATGGCATATGACAGCCTGCACGCTTGAAAACTCCATACAGATTGCAAACCCACACATTTCTCTGACCTTCAGGTGCCATCTCTGCTGTTTAGGTTAGAGGGGGTAGACTTCCCATGCATGGAATTACTTTAAAGTGTAGAGTTACTGTAAGCACACACAGACTGATATTCTCATCTCTTGCTCCAGTTATATGCGAAACCCTATATCTGTAATGGGCCACCGAGGAGCTCTTTATTTACCCTCAGTCAACACATCATCATCTGGACCGAGAGCAGAGAGGAACTAACACGTCACCAATAAGGTGTGGACTGACACGCTGATCAATTACAGTGTCTTTAGGATGTCTGTGTTGCAAAAAGAGTAGGTAAAATAGTAAATAAATGATATTGAAAGTACTGAAAAAGCTATACTTACATACACAAAAATTTAGCTCAAAGTGCTTCACAGAAAACAATCAGTAAAACAACTTTAACAAAACAATGTAAACAATCCAAAATATCTGCTGAATAAAAGTAAAAAAGAGCAAAAGCAAAAATCAAGAAAACATTAAAAGAGGAAAAAGGAAAAAACAGGTAAAATAATCAAACAGAATAAATCAAATATGTATTGTAGAGAACAAAATTCAGAGACCTACATTCATTTACTTAATTTCCTGTCAAAATTACCATTGAGTTATTTATTTAAAATAAATAAATAAATAACACAGTTTTTTTTCAGCATTCAGTGTGTCCACGCTTTGCCTTTACTACCCGCTTCTTTTCTTTTTGTTCTCAGTTTTTTTAAGGAATCTAAGGCGATTTTTTTTCTATACGTCCAAAGTTCAGTCTTAGAAGTTGGTTGCATGTTCTGCTTCTTAAGATTTAAGTAAATGAAACAATACATTCAGTGATGCTGAGGTGCGGCCAGTCTATTGTTCTGACAACAATCGGACTGCTTTTTCTTTCTTTATTTTTTTCAGTAACAGCTTCTTGACAGCAACACATCCTTTCAGACCCAGAGTGTTAAGTTGTCTTTTCACAGTGGAAAACATCTTATGGACTTTTTCAGAGCTGAAGCAAGAATGGAGCTTTACTGTCTCCTCTCTCTCAAAGATGAAAGTTTTAAATACTGTTTATCTAATGTTGACAGACACTACACACCACCCCAAACACCTTTAATTGGACAGAGATCCTAAGCTGTGGCTAACAGTGGCTTATTCTTACAAGGAAACCCGCCATGGAACCATGAGTATGCAGAGCATATTGTTAGAAGTCGTTTCCCATTGCGTGAGTCATTGTTATTGTTAGTGGGCTATTAGTAACGCTAGGATGACTTCAATAACATGCATTAGGATATGACTCACAAGACACAAAGCAGGTACCACTGAAGTTAATTATGCCTTTTTACCCTAATTTAAATGGAATGGGGGGAAAAATGAGCAATCTGCCACACTGTATGTGAAATAAAGAGAATATCCACATTTTAGTGAAACTAAGAAGGGTACAACAAATATAACAGGATAAATGTAGATGAAGGATAAAGAGTCAAGTATTTTAGTTTTCGCTTAGCTGCTTCATTAAGCATAGCATAGGCACTGTTGGTCAGGCATGTGCTGAAGGTCCACCTGACCCCTGAGCACAATGCTCCATTCACAAGCATAGCCCTCTCTCAGGTCAGTCCAAGCCATTACCACTGTACCGTGTCACTATACTCATAATGCATGGTACAGTAAAGCCTCAACTGGATTCAAAAGACAGCCTGTCCATTAGACGGCCACCAAAACAAACACAGTCGGTAGAAATATGGAGCAGGAGCAGGGTTTCTCTGGGCCATCCTGGCTCCTTCTCTTGTCCAGCACTGTATAATTAGAAACGTGGTTAAGATGGCTGACCAAACTGTGGGCCTCGATCTCCTCTTACTGGGCTGGAACTGTGTTTATATTCCTCCTTTTAGAATGAGCCATTTTAGCAACATGCAAAACCTGTTATTTTACTAGCTGTGGTCTTGATTGAATGGGGTTTCTGGTGCAACGGCCGTGGGGGAGTGATTCCTCTTAAAAAGGCTAAACCAGGTCAAAGAGAAGATGACACATTGCTCAACAGGCTTTAACTGTGTCACGATATATGCTGTCTTTCTGAAAACTACAGTATAGTGTATGCAAATGCAAGCAAAGCACTCACAGCAGACGCTATGTTGTAATGGATCAGAGTTGTCCAGTGGCAGTATAGTAATTGCAATTCAGCTGCAGTGTGAGTGGAAAAGCCCAGTGGGAGGGAGGCTGGAGACCTTGAGAGTAGAGGGAAGGGAGCTCATATACCAGGGGCAAGACATCTCATGGGAGAACGTGTAGCCAGCCACTCAAGGACTGATTAACAATATCAAATGCTCCGAGTCCACAGGAAGCACTTTATCTGCCCTGCTCATCAGCTGTGTCATTTCCTGTTGAGTATGTGCCTGTGATTCACAGCTGCTCTTTCCTGCCTAGTAGTCATCTCTGAGCTGGCCATGGAGTTTTACTGAAAATATGTGGTGTAAACTGTGACTGCAGGTAAATGACTCTTACTTTCAAACCTCATAACTGTAAATCAGAAACAAATGGTGTATAAACGTACAGTAGAGACAGAACCTAAAGAAGGCTAGCCAGATAGCTCTGTAAAATGGAATGGAATGAGAGAAAAGGCTGACCTCGCTTTAGCACACACTTATTCTTTCATTTACTGTGTTTTACATGTAATTTAGCCTACAACATATGCATGTAAAAGCAGGTAGTTAATAATTACAAATAATAAATGACTATAGCTAATTTTTGCTAGTTAACTTACCTTACCATTGAATAGCCTACTTCATAATGCCATGACTTACGCACACATTCACCCACGTTTCTTTAGCCAAATTGGCCTATCACAGGAAGTTATATTAATTATTAAATGGAGACTCATCAGACTCTTAAAACTGATTGCTAATGAACCTGATGGCAGATTTTCACTGTGAAGTGTAACAATTCACACAGGCTATGTATGACAACTTTTTGTTTGGGTGACTGCTTTACAAATAATAGCTGATGGTCTCACTCTCCATACCTGGGGTGGCCAGAAGCGCAGCCATACTTCCCGCTAGGTTGGTACTCACCACCTCTGGCCACCCCTTGGCTATGCCTCTACCCCCAACTGACGACAGACACAGTTCAAACTCAAATAAACAAACATTACTCACTGCTGCCCTCTAAAGGTGTCAACGCCCCAGTCAGAAGTTAGAAGTTTCTCATTTTTGTGAGACCCATCATGTGTAAAAGTAAATGTGTTTCCTCTTTTTTTGTTTACATGTATTTGCCTCAACGCAACACATAAAATGCTCCAAATTCACAACTGCAATGTAAACAGCTAGCAACTGTGGATCAGCTGTGAATCACCCTGTGATCAGCTCAAATAATTGCAAACATTAGATTAAGTAATAATAGTGACAGGCCTAGTTTTTGGCCCGATACCAGCAAAAATGCTGGATTGGATACAGGAGGAAAAAAAACAAACAAATCTGTTGTGTTTCCATAAGAAATCTAGCCTGAAATATCACAATATTACATCAAGATCAACATAGCTGAGACCACCAGTGGCCACATGTAGTGTAATGTTAACATAAGAATATTACACCAGGTTTACAGTTCCTTTAGTTTTAAATAGTCTAATTTTGTATGTTTGCACTGTAAAAAACTTTTTCTTAATTGAATTTTAAGTTTAACACTTTAAGGCCAGTGGCTATTCAGTCTGTCTAACAAACTACCATTTTGAATGAGAAAAGACAAGAATATAAATGAGACATATCAGTCACACTTTATCGTCATGCTGATAAAAACAAAATGAGCTCAGTGATCCAAACTGTGCCAAGTAAATTTGCATGTTCACATGGAAAAAAATCAGTGTTTCCAACAATAAAGAAAGTCTTGTGTATATTTTCATATAGTGATACATAAGAGCTCATGGAAAGCTCTGTTTTACATGCTGAAACTGATCAAATATTTTTTTTATTGCCAAAAGAGACAACTCATCTAGGGGCAGATTTAAACGAATGAGCTTCCTTTTCTTGGGCTCAGTAACAGGTCTGTTGGGATTTTGTGGTTAAATGAGTAAAAGAAGCATGTTTGAGCAGTGTGAGCAAGTTAAAAGGTCATCTTAAGTCAAGTGCATCAATTACAATATACAATAGCAGCTCAAAATCAGCTGATACTCAAGGTTTTATTATCTGTCTGAGGACCGCAACAAGAAATCAAGAAAACTGCAATTTTTTTTTATCTTTTTGAAAGCACTGGACTTGGTGCTCTTTTGCTGTGTTGAGCTTCAGGACTGTGCATGTCTCAAAGCAAGCATATTTTACTGTGGTCAGTAATATCAGGTTTGCTAAAGTCATTACAAACCAGACAGAAACAAATAAATTTAGCTTTGCTTTATTATTACGCATTATGATAATTAACGAGTTCAAAACATTACAAATATTTTGTTTGCATACAAACGCAAATGCCTGTCTGCTTTTATACGAGTGTCTCAGACAGCGCAGGACAGCACAGCACAGCACAGCACACATTAGCATGTTAGCAGAGCTGCACGGATGCAAGAGAGGCGTGAATCTTCAGAGCACTAACAGCATGCCTGATGGCCACAATTAAAGCAGGGGAATTGACTATTGATCACTGGTTTAAGCACTGTGCTCCAGCAAGGTCAGAGCATGCAGGCCAGGAGTGCCTGCAGTGGTCGGGTACCTTCATGGTGGGGAGCAGAGTGCAGTTATTCATGTGTGGTGGTGCTCATAGCTGCTGTAGCTTGAGGCTAGAGCTGGCTGGGAGATATGATCACGGATGCCTTAGAACACACCAGGTGTATGGAGAGAGGCTGCTGAGGCTACTATGTTGAAGCAAACATTCAGCACATTCATCACAGCTACGCTGTGCAGAAAGGAGCACGGTGTAGAAACATCATCTGTTGGCTTCTATGCATTCTTTGCAAGTTGCTTGATGCAAATACATTGCCCATTTGGGGCCACCCTTGCCTTCTGTGAATTGTTCAATGTTTGATTTACACTCTTACTTCTTAATTGTGCAAGAAAAAACACCAGCAGGGGTGTTAGCACAAAACAACTATTTACAAATTAATCAGGTATCTTCTGCAACACTCAGCTTCACGTTCATCAAACCACCTTATAGAAAAATATATAAAGAGCCGATTTTGCCTAAATAATGATTTGACAGTTTTCTTTTCTTCTGGCCCAGAAATGTTTTAAATACCTGAAAGATTTAAGTACTGATGAGACATCAGAACAAGACACCACAATTAAATGCATAGGCTATGGTATTATTCCCAAGGTAGCATTTCTGCCAGTTGCTCCTTCAGTTTTGGAGATTTTGGAAGGACAAAAGGCCTAATTCCATTATATTTAATGTGATATTTAAGGTGATATTTATTTGTAATATTTAATTTATTCAGAAAGTCTTTAGAAAAGCTAGATCTCCAAAGTTTGGATGGGCAGTGTACAATAAAAAGTGGAACAGGGCAGACGCTAATCTGAAGTTAGGCCTGCGAAGAGCCCTCATTTACTGTTAAAAAATACACCAAAACATTGTTCATTTATTTATTTATGTCATAGCAAGGGACTTGTATTCCCAAATTTATTGTATCTAATAGATGAGACTGTTCTAGAAATGTGGCTGCTGGGCTGCACTTGTTGAACTTTCTTGGTGGGAGGTGGGGGGTGGAATGTACGGTTGCAGCAGCAGATGTCATGCCTACACAAAAGCTGTCTATGGTAAAGTATACACATTGTCGTAAAATAACATCAGTTTTCAGACGTCAGTCAAAGCAGCTTCAGGTCTTCGAAAAACATGGTCATGTTTCAGCTCTCATACATTTGGACATCAGGCAAAACAGCCACGGACACAAAGGCATCAGGCTAAGTGAACCGATTCAAAACAGCCTCATATGGTAGTTTATATAGTTTATGTGATATTTTGCAATACCATTCTCTCCTACTAGATTAACACGTACTATCTTGTGGCCAAATTATTTTGTTATTTTGTTTGGCAAAGGTTAAGCTCACACTATCTCAAACACTATCTCAAACACCATCACCGTGTTTGCTTCTGCATCCGCTTCAGTGTTAGGAACAGCTTTGAAAAAAATGCTTTGTGGAAATGAATTAAAAGGTAACCTAAATACTGTCACAGGCCTATTAGAAATGTTTCTAAGGTTTTAACTGTTGTGAAATACTGCCTTTGTCCATCTAACCTTTATTTTGCTTTGCATTGTTTCATTTAAAGCATCTATTTGAGTTAAACCTGTTAAATTGCTCGTTACACATGAACTAGTTTTTGTAGGTTAAACTGATGAACCATTTTGTGTTGTGTGTACATATTGTTAGCAAAAAAAATGCACAGCATGGGTGGATGTGACAGGCAGGTATTTATCAAAAGAGAGCTGGAAACTATTGCAGTACTCACCGTATAGAGCTCGTTGAGGACCTTCATCAGATCCTCTTGCAGCTGAAAGGCTATTTCTTTACTCTAGAGTGGAAGAAAAGGAGAGAGAAAAAACAAAAAGCATCCATTATCAGCCAGCTTCACAGTAACTGACAGAAGGTTTGACAGAACTGCCTCATCCTTGTCGAATCAAACAGAACAAAGCTCTCAACATGGTGTGTTTGTGTATGTTCTGAGTTCTGTTTTAGGTGCTTAATGAGACAAACACTGGCCTGCCTGACACAATCAGACACTCCTCTTAGCACAACACCAACACCAACCACAATCACACTGAATACATCCAGCAGAGCTGATGAATGTGTAGTCTCATGTCTACGTACATTATAACAATAACAAATAATGCAATGCTTTGGTGTTCTCGCTCTTAAGCTTCACAAGAGCACCAACTTTGCTAGTAGATGATGGATTTTTGTGCTCAAGGCACTGTTACAAATTAAAATATGCATGGTAATACAGTGAAGTATATTTTGACAGAAATAAAGCTTTACAGATCAAAAGAAAATATCTACCACAGCTAACAGCAGGCCTTCAATACAAACTGAAAACTGTGCAAAGTTAGCAGATATGCCAAGATTCTGCTTTCAAACGCTCTGCAGCAGGAAGATCAAAACGACGTCTAACAGTTAGGATGATAACCTGAAATGTATACTCTAATTTTAAATAAAATATGTGAAGATTCTGTTGAAAGTGCAGATTCTAAACTTTAAACCAATATAACATTTGAAATTGTAAGTAGTAGAGAGTTTTATTAGGAATTATGATTTTTAATATGCTTTATTGTGTGGATGGTCATGTGTTGTGAGATGCAAAAAAGCCTGTAAACAAAAGCATTTTTGACTTCCTTTAGATATTTTGGAAGTGTACATTCAAACCCTCTCAATACAGAATGCAAATCAAATGTAATTCACTACGTAACAAACACAACAGTAATGTCTCTAAGTTCCAAGGCTTAAAAATAGAGTTCTTTATGAAATTCCAGGCAAGCAATCTCAGACTAACACAGGTTTTGGAGATGTGTTCCTCCGTACAGCAGCTAATGAGGATAAGCAGCACCGTAGTCAGGTCTTCCCGTCTTACAGGCTACTCTAGTCTCTCACTAACCCAATCATACCTCTACTAATCTGATTCTGAAGGCCTTTCCCAGCATTCAGTCAGTAAAGGAGTCAGCAAGCCAATTCCTCCTCTACAGCTATGGATATCTCTAAGCCTGACAATACTGAAGCCTGACAAAGGTAATGATTCATTGAACACAGTACTGAACATCAGAAACAGTGTATTTCATTCTTATATATAGATGTGAGTTTTTTGCCACACTTATGTTTGCAAATGAAAAAAAGTGGGTGCGATTTTTAATGCAATGACACTTTAACTCCAATGTGAAAGACGTCATAAAAATACTGTTTGTTTAAAAATATGCACAGACATAACAAAAATGGTTCCAATTTCCATCCCTATTAAACACAGATGTACCAAAAGGCTTTATTCTGTTTCAGGCATCTAAATTAAACCCTGTAATTTAAAGCTGTTGTTTCAGAACATAAGCATAATGAGGGGCACCATGTGTCAAACAGAGGTCAAGAACGACTCTAATCCAACTAAACACCCCCAACATACTCAGATTTTCAGGTACTGTAAAGTGCTAGCAGGTGTGTGTGTGTGAAGCCTCTGACAGATCCAAACAATCAGCCGTGCTAAACCCCAACACTTCCTCTCAGTGACAGCATGGGCACCGTCCAGGCATGTGGCCGCAAACAGGTGCAGGGAGATTAATCACAGGTCCGTGCCAACCGCCACTTTGTAATCAGCCTTTCCCTCGGGCTGACCTCAGATCAGACCTCCCACCTGCCCATCTCTGCTTCTCACACTCCTGTCTGCAGCCAGTAACACACACTGACTTCCAGAGCCACACGTATGGAGGGCTAAAGTGGCTAAGCCTATTTAAGGACTAGTCACACATTCTGGCCGTGGAGCAGGAGTTGGGGGAAGGACAGGAATGGACACTGAACTTTAGGACCTGCAGGTGACTGTGTTCCTGTTGTTTACTGCTGTGAACCTGACTAGGTGAAGCATGAATACACCATGTATCACACTTGAATAATGTGTTACCAATTAGGTAATAGGCCAGTACTTACAAAGTGGACTCATTCTGTATTTTAACTTCTATTAATGGAACAGTTCTACAAAAAAAACCTAATTCGTCTATAAAGTCACCTACAGAGTGTTATTTATAAAAATGGACTGAACTATGTACAAAATTCACATTGCTACTACTGTTTTTAGCTATGTGTTTTGTATTTTTGTTCATTTTAATAGACAACAGCATGTCACACCGGGTCAGAAACCACTTTGGGATCACTTGACAACTTAACATGGTTTGAGGCAAGTGTGTGATGACTTATTTTCCTGTGTAGCAGCATTTACCAAGCAGCTTAACTAGCAACTTGCTTTGCAACGTTATGAAATCTATGTAAATATAAGCTTGCTATGTTAAAAGCATCCACATGGGAGAAGTGACAAAACATCCACATCGGAGAAAAAGTCTGTCATACGAACCTTCAGTTGCCTCAATTGCCACAAGACAATATTTCTACCTTTTAGGATTATTCAGCTTGTAAAAGTGGACAGCACTTTATTCAGAATGAATTCCTATATGATTAACAACTCTAATTAAGGCCAAAATAGATTGTTGTTGTTTTGTTTAGTTCCGCAGTGCAAACACTGTGTACGTCACATAGTACGTCACTGTGTAGCAGTCACATCAGTCATGTCACGCAGAAGTAGTCAGTGTGGAATGAAAAGATGGCTCGTGGGATGGAGCGGTATTGGAGCAGTTTTGTTGTCTGCTTCATGCTCTGGGCAAATTCACGCTGCTCCGCTCCAACTCCGAACCACTCAGATATTCTTATTCAAATGTTCATTCGACAAATAATCAGTTTTCAAATGTTGAGAGTCCTAGCACAAATTGTGTAAGAAAAAAGTGCATATTTCACTTTATGATGAATTGCTGCTTTAATATCACTGTAACCAAGGAGCAACGGAACCCTTCTTTCCAACTGAAGGTTGGAATACGATACAGCAGTGGCAGAACGCTAACAGGAGCAGGCCAGTCACAAATCAGTACAGGTGAAATATACTGCCATACAGAAGCCCACAGATGCTTCATGACAGTGGGTTATAAATTGCGAAACCACATTCCCAATGAGCCGTTAGAACAAAGGACACTTAAGTGCTTCCTGGATATTACTGTGCCTGGTGTTATTTTACAGTCAGACTACAGCAAGAAGACATGGAAGAACCTCATGGCCCACAGCGCCTTGCATGTTTGCTTATAATGTTCATGTTACTGATTACCATGCATGTCTTAGCATGCAAGTTTATACGTTTAAAAACCAATGCAATTATAAACTTTTTTTCCCCTCAAATGAGGTTACTTGAGGCTACTACAAGCGATTTCAGGTGTTTTAAATTTTTTTTCTTTGGTAACTCAGCCTTCCCTCCTCAGCCTCCAAGCTCAGGTCCTTTCACTGAGCTTCCAGGACTGGGAAAAATCCACCTTCAGTTCCCACCGCACCGCTGCTTCCATAAATAACCCACCAGTGTGGAAAAAGCCAGCCGAATAAATAATGAAAACAAAATGCATGTAATAAAACCTGCCCAACCATGAAAGAATTCCACACTGGAAATGAATATTTGCAGGGGTCTTGCATTCCTTTGATGCAAAGCCCTATTTTAGATTACATTAAGGAATACTACATTTTAGAATTTACCTTCTGTAGAAAATAATGGTAAATTGAAATGGTGGTTAATATTGCTGCTTCAAGAGAAGCTACTGGCCAAAACAAACTTGTTTTTCTTTTTCACAGGACAATTAAAGCACACATTTAAAGTAAACCCTTTTTTAACCAGTTTTAGAGACGACTCACTACGAAACAAGCCACAAAACATTGTACTTGGAAACAGGATCTCAAAAGTCACGTTAAGAGCAGTTGTCCAGCTCTCTCTGCTCTCGCAGACGAGGAAAGACTAACAGTGTGTGTCAGAGAGGCAGCTGTGTGTGTGTGTGTTTGTGACAGCGGAGACTATGAGGAGGTGACAGCAGGGGTCTGTGTGTCCAACTCATTACTGAAACTATGTTGTGATCAAAGGCAGTGGAGAGAGCTGATTACAGACCACAGCACTTTTAACCCTGCTCTCAATAACTATCCCCCAACGATCAACACCCTAGACCCCTTAGAAGTACAAGTGCACTGTCACAACAGAGGGGGACGCGGTGTGAGAGAGAGAGAGACAGAGAGAGAGAGAGAGAGACAGAGAGAGAGAGAGAGAGAGAGAGAGAGAGAGAGAGACGAGAGAGAGAGAGAGAGACAGAAAGAAAGACAGAACGAAAGACAGAACGAAAGAAAGACAGAATCAAAGAAAGAAAGGGAGGGAGGGAGGGAGGGAGGAGGGAGGGAGGGAGGGAGGGAGGGGGCAAGACAAGGAGACAGAATGAGGAAGCAACAGAGACAAAAAAATAGGGAAAAGGGGAAGAAAGAGGAAGAGGGAGAAAAAGCAGAATAGAGAGAGATTATGAAACAGATTAATTGATACTGGGTCCATCTAGTCTAAAACAAGCAGTGCAGTAAGATCATTTCAGTGGGCACAAACACTTAAAGTCAGTACAAATGCCTACCCATAATTTGACAAGAACAGAAATATTTGATGAATTAATAACAGGAACCTTGTAATCATATAATAATCTGATAATAGTTGAATAAATAATAGGAATCTTAAAATCTTCTAAAGCCAGAAGAAAGAGTGAAAAAAAAGGAAAGACATTGAGTGACAGAAAGACAAAGGCTATGAATTCAGAGATTCATGTTTAGAGACTAAAAGGTGGCTCTGCTTTACAGTCAACAAACAGTTTCTCCTGCTGTAGGTCAGAGTTATGACTCATGAGCTTCTCATCTGTAATGTCCAAATATTAGGCTACAGTATCAGCCACTTACAGCACTGAAAACAGCTGTGCAACTCACTCAGCACATCTGCTCTTTTGTCATAGCCCTTCAACGTCCCACACAGTAATAAGCACCTTCCCCTCATGTCACAGTGCTACAGTAAGAGGAGTCAGAGCAGTTCTCACATCAGGACTACAGACAGCTGAGTATATTTAAATATATGAAATGTCAAAACACAAAGCAGCTCACTTAATATAAAACAGTAACATCTAGGAAAATATTTCAAACTAAAAGATGACAAACTTTACACTGTAATGCTCTGTAACTCTGAATTATTGCTCCACAGGTCAACTGGTCGCCTCAGGGATCCCCAGACAGTCCAAATTTTTGCTCTATCCCTACATATTGTGAGTTGGATTGGAGCAAAAATATGGACTGTCTGGTCCCTAAGTAACAAGTAATAATAATTTCTTTTAGTAATAAATTACTAAAGAAACCAAACCATCACATGCTGATCACTTCTTATGCTAGCTCTATGTGCTACTGAATCCTTGTTTGAAAGAAGCAGAAATTGTCATTATTCTTTCACTTTTTCCATCCCAAAAAAGAGAATTTCTCTTTCCCATCTCAGGGCCTCATGGCCAAACGTGCCTGAGAAACCCCTCAGCTCCCCTCACTTGAAACTAGCCATCTCCCTCCAACATTTCAGGGCTTGTAATTTAGTGCTGCGGTCAGCTCGTGTGACTCCAGCGTACGGGAGCACATGAGCTGTCTGGGAGTTGTCCCTGGTCTGTGGTCTGGGCTGAAAAAAGAGCCACGCTGCCTTGGCCAGAGGGCCTCAGACATCAAATGGGCAGGAGGGGAGCATGATTAGAGCTTCTCTTTGGGAGCTTTTCCACAAGAACCACGATAAGCCGCAATAGGCCATATGGCCGGACCCACCTCGCGAATCTGACGAAGATGTGCTGGCACAGAAACTGCTCGCGCCACAAAAAACAGGCACCAGATCCAGTTTTAGGCAGGACTAACTGCAGAGAGGTCAGCTGTGTCCCGTGAGTGGGTGGTATTTTACGGTACTGGCCTCTGAGTGTACCAGCAGAGAGCAGATGTCTCGTATTTGAGGGATACAGTGGGAATTACTTCTAAAGAACACAAACAAAAGAAAGGAGGAACCGCAGATAGGCCAAATGGCAAAGGAAGTCTATCATAAGGAGAATAGACAAGCTTCAAGATGTTTGCTTCTAGTGTTCTTATAGATAAAAGAAACTTGACTTCCATCTCAAAGTTAATGTAACATAAATAGATAGTTTCTCTTTTTTCTGCTTCATGAATATAGATAACAGTATGTCTTACAATAACAAAATCCACATAAAGTCTATTTGAGATTACCTAACAACTCAACATGGTTGAGGTAAGCATGTGATGACACTTGAATGCAGTTTGTGAAATTTGTTTGCGAACTATTCCTTTAAATAAGCTATTATGTGTTCGGTTCATTACTCTCTGTTGTGGCAGCTTGAAAGAGTCAGAGAAACAGGAAACGGGGGCAGCAGCTCTAACCTTCTTGAGCAGTCGTGTAGAGTCCTCGCTGATCTGCATGAAGCGCATGATGACGTTATTCAGGTAGATGTCACTCAGAGTGGCATGATCTTTACTCTCCCGCCGTACCTGATTCAGCAACAAATACCAACAGTTCACTGGAGACAGGAGGTTCTGGTCTTTCCTAGAGAGAGAGAGACAGAGAGAGAGAGAGAGAGAGAGAGAGAGAGAGAGAAACAAAATGAGTTAGACTGTGCTGAAGCAGAATGAAATGCTGTGGTGTTTGTCTGCCTCGCTGCTGTAGGCTGACAGGTCCATCTGTGCAGAAGATCAAGGCTTGAAGAAGCTCTTCACCCATCAGCCATCAGCTAGTTCTAACTGAGCTCTTTTTAGTGTTGAGACTGAGTGAGCTCTCTGTAACATAGGTACAGTAAACTACTGGGCAGAAAAATACTTTAAGTTAGCCAGTCCTGAAAAGCTGGTTGCCAGAGCATAAACAAAGTAAAACAAATCGAGACAAAAAAGTAAGAAACATTAAAGAAATGATCAGAGCCAGAATCTAAATATCAGTGGCGCCCTCGATTACAGGTCACAAACAAAGTTTTTGTGTCTTTTGAAACTCAAGACAGTCTGTTGTGCCAAAGGGATATTTTCACTGCAGGCATGAGGAGCAGAAAGTGAAAAAGAGAACTGAGAAAGACAAATGCTTACACCATGTTTGAGCCTTTAAACAGGCACACAGTGAAATACAAAAATTATTTGGTGGTTCATTTCTACTACTTGGATCCTGTTCAATGACATTTTGATTTTCTTTCTGATTTCACCACATAGGCCTTAAATGATGACCTGCCAGCCAGTTTCGTTGCCCGTTTAAAGGAATGTTTTGGTGAAAAATTAAACGTACTCAGTTTTACACTTACCCCAGATATAGTTGATCAACAAGGATATGTGTAGTGCTTCTTTTGTTAAGTCATGAGGCAACATTGCTAATGTTGCTAATAAACACTAGAAGCCTATAGTCGCCCAAATCTTTTCCGTAATACATCCCCAAAACCTCTCTCAACTTGCATAAACCACATTCAGGTCTTCACAAACTTGTCAGTGTGGTTTAGGACAAAGTATGACTTACTGTAAACTGTCAAAATGAATACAATTTCACTGTGTAGCCAAACACTGCAGGCAGACACGTTAGACAAGAAGTGTTGTGCTAAATTTCGAATCCCACGCAAAATACAGTTCTCCTTCATGGTCATGCGCATCATGAGGGCATAAGGACTCTAAATTACCTTCACATTTTCTGCTGTTTCTTTTTTTTTAACATTTATCTAAGATTAACATGTACACTGTTGAGTTTTGTTCCTATTTATAGGTTACAGTAAGTCATACTGTGCCCCAAACCACATCAACAAGTCTTGTAGCTCCAATGTGAAATTAAATAAGCAAAATTTGGACAACAAATGTGTCTTGGCTGATTGACTACATTTGGGATAAGTGGAAAACAGTTAAGATTTGTTTTTTGCTGAATTTTTCCTTTAAGCGCTTGTGGGTTTAAGGTGCAATCAAATAATTAAAAACACCTATTACTAGAAAAAGAAAAAGACAGACAACAAATGACAATTTGAGAAGACAACATAACAAACAACATACAAGCCAATACAATCTAAAGAATGTTTTTGCACAAAAGGGTGTGCAAAATCAAGATTTGCCCTCGAGGCCTATGACAAATCCTTCTGTATGAAATAAAGATGCTACTCAATACAATGACTGAATTCATTTCAAAATACAACCTGTCTCATAGGCTGTGTCAAAACATAACGATGCAGCCTGCTGAAAGCAATGACATGAAATAACTAACAGGACAGAACTCAGCTCAAAATTACAGCATGAGTTGAGCTGCACATTGAAAGCTTTCAAGGCCACTCCTGTTTAGAAAACGATTCCCAGTATAGCAGTTCTCTGTTAACTGCTCTGCATCTGTGTGTCGCTTCCTCAGGATAATCTAAACCAGTCCTCACATTGCAGGGCTATAGTGGCTATAGTATGTGGAGGAAACAGTCTGTGCCTGGAGAGGCAGGAACCATACGGAGGTTCTTCTCTGTGTGTCTCCCTTTAAACAACAGGCAGCACACGTCAACACAACAGGTGAGCACCCGTCACCCCACATCCCATCCCTGAACCACACAACACGGACATCCGCATGCCCTGCAGACAGTGAGAGAGGGACCAGAGCCTGCATCCTGAACAGCTGAGCTGAAACCTTTAAACAAACCTGTGAACAAAAAATAAACCTCTAAGATGGAATGACTAAATACACTGACTGTCAAAAAGCAATGCTTACACGTGCCGTTCTGTGATGATCACAGAGATAAACAGAAAAAGAGCACAACTATGATTACTCAATTAAATTTGAAAAAAATCATGAATCAGATGTATCAGTGATAATTAGCTGGCAGACTGCCTGATAATGTATAATTTGCATACTCCTTCTGGTCTGTGATACAGTAACATGTAATTTAAAGCCTGCAGTAAAACGACCTGTTGGACTCAACCATTTAAATGCACTTTTATTTCCAGGCTTCCTGATTTAATTATTCCTAATAAAATATGGTAATTTCTTTAAAAGCTATGCATGGATTATTGTTTGGCCCCAGATTACTTGATCAGTGGTTAAAAGGCCGTTACAAAAAAATAATTTTATATATATATATATATACATATATATGTATGTATATATATATATGTATGTATATATATATATATGTATGTATATATATATATATATATATATATATATATATATATATATATATATATATATATATATATATATATATATATACACACACCAAAACAAAAACAGAACACTTTTCTGGTACTTGTTACATCACGGGAAGAAAATACTATAAATTCTGTGAAATTGCAAATTTACAGTTTAAAAGAAGTACAATATATGGTGAGTTTACTCAAACTGGTGGGTATGTATGTATTATATTACACTTAGCTACATATTACCGTGAGCATGTTGCTAAGGACACGCTGTTAAGCATGTGACTGAGAAAGCTAAATACTCTAGCTTATGTTAGCTAGATCCACTCCAGAAACTGTGAAAATATATTTCTCTAATCAAATTCTCTGAGAAACACTGACACATCATTCACTGAGTAGAAAAGACCACCTGTTCTGTGGTAAGGAGTCTCCTGCAGCATCCAGTACTGCACCGGTTAGCTCTGCAGCTTATAAGCTCATCTGAAGAGGCACTCACTCATTCAACACACAACCTACGTTTTAAAATATATTTCTCTTCATGTTGCAAATTGTGTGTGCAACACCAGTGCTGACACCTAAAAATCAGCCAAAACATCAGCCAAAATCATTGTTGATTTGCATTGTTTTTCATTCCCATATTTAATCCATTACCCTTTCCTTTACCCTTAAGGATACCTCAATGTCAAAATTAGTCAGAATACACATCCCTCGTCAAAATGATCAGTAGATTACTAATACGATTTAGAGTGACAGCCCTACAAAAAAATGAATGTAACATATAAAACAGTCAACATACAACAGCAAATTTTCCTCCATGCAAAGATGTCCATACCATTTTTAAAACTTTTCATAAAGTGCTTCCTCACTTTATGAACAGGATGGCTTGTTGCATTGTCGTGTTAGAGTATCCAGTCATTTTTCTGTTTTACCTCCTTTCTATTAACAGAAGGACAGAAGCCTTCAAACACATCAAAAACAGTTGCTAAACATCAGTTTGTGACATTTGTGCATTTGAGCAATTAGTTTCAACTGCCAGTGTATAGGAGGCTCCAGAGATGAGATACATTCCTCAGAGTAAACGGCAGGACTAAAAAGCCAGGATTGGAGGATCAGTCATGCCAGACTGGATCAAATGGATAATCTAATTGAGCTAAAAGCTCAGCGAGGCTTGCAATATGAACACTGCATGGCAGGAGGATTTGAGATTGCAGAGGGAGTTATGGCAGCCTGCGCGTGCCCCATCACACTGCAGCTACCATAAATCCTTCTGTGAGACTGCGTCCGTCTCCTGAGCACGCAGGCTGTTTTCCTTCATTCATGCAGAGTAATGTATGGAATGCATGAAACGGAGCTGTGCGGTGCTGTTGGGTGGGCCAAAGTGAGCACATGACTGAGATGAAATCCTGCCAAACATGTGCTTTATATATACCATGTGGTTAAAGATGTAGGGGCACACGAGTCAAACAAAGGGAAACTGCTGCTGGCCCACAACTGGTTCTTAGAGGATCATAATTCTTTAGCAAGCACTGCAAGAAAACCAGGAGGTTGAACATTATCGTTGTACTGAAAAGAAAGTTCTTGGCTGAAACAGAAACCAGGACACCTTGGGCCAAAAACCAAAAACTGAAAATAAAATTGAGAATAAATAATAACACTTTACTTAAAATAAACTGTATTTAGGCCTCAATATGTGTCACAAAATCAAATGTCCTTGACAATAGAGAGCAGCTGGTCATTCAAGGCAACAAAGTCCATTATTTTTGGCTCTGCAGTTTGTGAAAAAACTGTGACTACATTTGGTGAAGGCGAGCTAGCCGGGACCGTCCTTTCGGCTGTATTCTGCAAATCAAGGATATCTTTATTACCCCTTAGGGGCAATTTCCTGTACAGTCAGCAGTGTCCACCCAAAAATATCAGACAAACAATAAGAAATAAAATAAACAGTAAGTCCAACCTAAAAATCCCACTGGATTAAACCGAAGAGTCATGGATGGTAACTACAGCATAAAAATTACAGAGTTATTTAAAAGGCCAACAGCTGCCACAACAAATGCGTTTTTAAGTCTGTTTATCAAATTGTTTGCAATCTGTATCTACAGCCAGACAGAAGCAACTTAATCTCCTCAAAAAGTGGGTGGCTAGGATCAGCAAAATGGACTTGGCCTTTTTAAAAGTCCTGACCTTATTCAGAAAAGTTAAATCACTCAATGTCATACCTGCAATTTTGATACACACTTTAACAATACCATGCAATCGGTTTCTATTTTTAAGATTAACTGACCCGTACACGCTGACCAAGGAGAATGAGGACAGATTTAATGAAACAAGAATAAAACATTTTCATAAAGGAACTTAAATTTTTGAAGATTATGATAACAACACACACGTTGATGGACTTTTCTACACAGCGCATCCACCTGAAGCTCAAAGGATAAATGGGATATTGTGTTTTCAAAGCAGTACCAAAACTGTAAGAAGTTCTTGGATGTTGTAACCCTCTTAATACTTGATATGAACAGGGATTATAAATCTCTTGTCTAATGTACCTCTGGAAACTGGGAAACTGGGAAACAGTTAAGCACTTCCGACATTTTTACTGCTGATCTGCTACAGCTCAAACCGTTTGAACACATCTGTGCTATCCAGCACAGGAAAGCAAAGGAAACAAACCATGGTTTTAATTTCATTTCATTAGCAAAGAAAAATGTTGTGAAATGTTCATAACATTAATTATAGGCTGATTTAATCTTTGTTCTTTTTTTTTGGTCAAAATATTCAGCCTTTTTCTGGACAAAGATTAAGAGTATGATTTTTTTACTAAAATTGTTCAGTGGCAATAATTTTGGCTCATTCCGTAACAGAAACAGCAGTGAAGCACACTGTACAAATAGTCTCCTTATCCAACATGCCAAGGGGCTAAATCTGCAACTGTGGTGGGACCAGAGAGAAAGGCAGCCCTAAAAGTTACAGTAGCAGAGTATTTCAATGGGGCAGTATCAGCTATATAAAGCCTGATCTGATTCCGGTTCTTTCTTAAGGCTTGTGCCATGGGCATTTATGCCACCGTCATAAAGGTGATGTAAACGAATATTTTAAAGAAACTGGAAGCCCAGCACCTCCTAGCTATATTGGATTGGTTTAATTAATTTGAATGTACTTAAAATGTATGGCTGCTTTATCTTCAACAATGGAAATACCAGAAATGGACTCAATACCGTCTGATATTTAATGTATATTTGCTAATATGTTGCTATTAGTGTTATTCAAGTCACTAAACAGACTGGAATTTAACTCCAAAACTGTCAAGAGCAGGGTCAGAGAGTACCTGCCAACCAAAACAATCAATGGAATGACAGGGAAAGCATCAGCCACGAAGGTGGCTCATTAGGAATGCGTAGCTTTAACCGGCACAGACAAGGGGAGGTTGTTTGCCCCTCGCGCTGTGACTTTAGCAGCAGCTACACTCTCTAACAAGGCTACCTGCTGCCCCAACCACTCTGCCTTACCCCTGCCTGCCTGACCGCACAGACCCTCAGTGACCCTCTAGAGCCTCATACCACACACAATCACAGGAAGCATGACACACTAACCCCTTTCACACAGACAGCCTAGCCCTGCACGCCTACAGAGCATTCACATGGCAAACCTGGAAACGAGGGCAGTGAGTCAATACTCCGTAAACTTCGACCTGACAATTTCACAGGTTATGGCTTTCAGGACCTCCACGTGTGTGTGAATTTGACCACATCAGTGCATAAGCTAGTTGGATGCAAACATGAAAGCTGCCAAATGCTCCTGTGAGTAAAAAAAAATTAATAAATAAAAAAAAAGACAACACAGAACCACTGTAAGTCCAGAAAAAAAAAGTTTAATGCTACAGAGCTAAATGCTACAGAGCAGTAATTCTCAATCCTGGTCCTGGAGAACCATTGGCCATTTTTAGTTTCTCTTGCTACCAACAAACCTGATGCAACTAATGAACTAATTAACAAGCCCTCCCTGAGGTGAACTGGATGTGTTAGAGCAAGAAAACGCAACAGTGCGCAGAGTGGTACTCTGGGTCTAGGAACGTGAACCACTGCTATATAGTAGTCTATAGTGCATACTACGTCGTTTCTCATGGGACAGTTTCTGCTGTAGCACCATTTTGCCCTTAAACATTGTAGTTTGTGGTTGGTACACTTGCATGTCAGTCAAACAGCCCCCACCTGTCAAAATAGGCAGATCTTGATCACACTGAGTGATGAAACTAACACGATGAAATAAGACTAACACATTACTGACCTCACTGAGCAGCAGTTAGAACAGAGCTGGAACTAAGCTCTGCAAGAATAGATCTCCACAAACAAAGCTGCATGCCTGACTGAAAAAAGTGAATTTGGAGAGACTGAACAACTAATTGTCCAGCTGCCCCACATTAACAAACAAGCATGATCACCATTATTACAGAAAATAAATTTCCCATCGTTCTGAAAAGTGTAGATGAAGTTTAGTACCAGTGGAACAGATAGGATCTTTCATTATCTAGCCTATTCTGTTGCTTCCGAGCTTTAAAAACGCCATTGCTGCCTCCTGCCTGAACAAAGACAGTCATGACTCAGCAGGAAAATAACGAGGCCACATTTGATATCAGTGAATTACTTTCAGTCTTTACCTAAAAAAAGGGAAAACCATTTGACTATCAATTTGGATGACAGGATGAAGCTTCCAGAGCCAGTGAACACTCTAATGACGGCCAATTGGTCTTAAGAGGCCCTGGGCAGATTGCTTAGTTGGGGATTTAGCAACCTGCAGCAAGGTCATGGAATGGCAGCTTATTCAAGAGCAGTGATGCAGATAAACTGACTTTTTTGGCCCGTCAAATGCTTATACGGTATCACAGAATGGCATATATCCAAGATGCAGCAAACGGTATTTGAGCTGTACAAAAGCCGTAGGCCCAATGCAAAAACCCTAAAGCAGGACGGATCACACAAAGCCCCAGTGCATGTTGTACTACAAGCAAACAAAATCTGGTATCTTTGAGAAGGCTCTAGGAGTGGGAGGAAGACTTTGGACATAAATCAGATCACTGCTGTCTGTATCCCAGCATACCTCCCTGAACAAACAGAGCCTGATGTGTTAGTTCAGCAAATAGAGCTACTGAGGCTCTCACGCAGACCAGGCCACCATGATTCCAGTGACAACGTTCTAAATAAGAAGATTCACCATTAAGGACAAAAGCCCAGCTAATGTAATGCCTCTTTTCTAATTGTCTATGTGCATGTTTGTGTGTGTATGCCCAGTATATCTAACGAGCACTTCATAAACACAAGGTGTGTACTCACATGAGACAAAGTCTTCTACTCCCAAGATAAAACATTGGTGGGGTGCTAGGCAACTGCATTTGAATTCTCTCACTAATGTCTCAAACTGATTTCCCCACATCTATTCTTGCAGTTCTTTAAGCCTGGGTATATATGAATAAACCAGCAGGATTTAAAGGAAGGGTTTGTCAAACAATATCAGCCAGGACATATTTGGGGTTCAAACCTTGTGTCTTTAGTTTTAAAAAGGAGCTACAAGACCAACATCACCAACAGACACTAGAAATCAATAGTCACCCAGATATTTACCATAAATACATCCCCAAAACTTCTCTCAACCCACTCAACCAGATCCAGGTCTTCATTAAGGTCACACAAACTTGTTGATGTGGTTCAGGACACATTATGACTCACTGTTAACTATAAAAATAATTGTAACTTCAGTGCACAGCTGAATGCTGCGGGCAGCTATTTCAGACAGGTGTCATTCTGGATATCGCCTCGACAGAATTAGACTCTTCTTTGCATGCAGGATATCATGCAGGCATATAAACGCTAGATTGCATTAGAGACTACTGTTGTTTCTAATTTAACTTTGAGCTCAAAAATTAACTGCTATTTACATACATTACATAAATTGTGAAAATAACCTGTAGTGTCCAGCTACACAGTGAAGTTTTGTTCATTTGTATACCTCACATTAAGTCATATTGTCTCCTAAACCACACTGACAAGTCGTGTGCAAACTTAATAAAGACCAGAATGCGGTTTAAACTGGTTGAGAGAAGTTTTGACTTGTATTCACATAAAAAATTGGGAAGTGAAATTTTTTTTTGCCAAACCACTGCATTAAATGACAACATCCTTGCAATGTATATTTTACAGGTTTCCCTTGCCCCAAATATAGGCAACCAACCAAGATGTTTGATGTCAGAAGTTCGCTTCTTTATTTTTACATTGGAGCCATGATGCTAATGTAGTAGCAACGTGGACGCTTACACCCTACAATCAGCACTGAGGAAACTGTATGCATAAACCACACACCTGCCTCAAATCATGTCCGAACATCAGGTCTATCTTAAAAAAAACAGACAGAAAAGAAAAAATCCAGACTTTTCAGACAAGTTTATGATACTTTAGGCATGATGCTAACTGGTGGGTATAAGGTTTTTGTTAGTCTTTCTTAGCTACATTAGCTTTGCAGCTCCAGTGGACAATGAAGTTTGGTGCAAAGTAAAGCCTCGTAGTTCATCAATAATGTTTGGGGTAAATCTGAACTGTTGATTCATGTTGTTCCCATTGCTTTAACATCAAGTCTGTATCTTGAACATGCTCTATAAGCACGTCCCCCAGTGCAGTGACCTGGACATGTCTCCTCACAGGGTTGTAGCCTATGAGCTCTGTCCTCCACTGGGACAGAAGTACTTTGTACACAACAGCTCCAGCCTTGCTATTTTCACTTTCATAAAATCTTGTGTTTTGAAAGAAAGAAGCTCTCCAGAATTAGCAGAGTAGTCTGTTGTAACATCGTCACCGTGAAAGCTTTAAAAAGTTTCTTTGCCTCGGCGCTTTCTGCTCTCCGGCGCAGAAATACCAGCTAATTACAGTCCAATCTGTACGCTCATTTTAATGCTAATTCGCCCTCTCACCCACAGCAGTGCTAAGATGGTTTTAGCTCTCACAGTCTGACTTACAGCAGCACCTTCCAGACTGCTTAATCTCCAAAAGTCTTTCAAGAGAAAGCAGTGAAACTGGCAATCTACAGTGCTAGGTGTCTCACACAGCTGCATAGTTTATAGTACCTCTGAAAAGTTTGTCACATTAGTACGATTGGTAGTTTAGGTTACATACAACAGTAGCTAATACAAAATAGATTTAAACATAATAAACTAGATACCAAAGGTAATTTAGAGGTTTTATTCCTTATTAAAAGTTTTTTTAACAACAATATGTTCAATTAAAACAATAAAACTAGAAGAAAACAGTAATTAAACTGTAATAAACTATGATTTACTACATCATCAGTCTGCAGCATTCACTAGTTCTCACTAGTTTCTGAAACTGGAGTTCAATAACATTAAAAGACCAAGAATGCTGAGAACCATGCAAGACCACCAAAACTGTTACCGTCATAACTGTCAAAAGATAAACAGTGCTTAATGATTTTATCGTTGAGAGAGAAGAGAAAAATCAAGCTCCACTCTTGCTTCAGGTATTAAGCAATATACAGGTGTTTCTGTCCTTTTACTGAGAAAAGGAAATAGACAACAAAGAAGAAAATCTGCAAATCAATCAAAGAAGCTGCTGGTGTTCTCAGAACAAGGAACTGTCCGTCCTCAGCATCACTGAATATGTCTAGGATGACTTGGAATGTGAGAAGCAGAAAGAGTAACCAACTTTTAAGACAGAACTATGGAGGTGTGGAAAAATATTCCTACAAGCAAGTTGCCCAAAAAAGAATGAAAACTGTAATAAAGGGAAATAAATAGCGAAAAATCTATATTTAAGTAGATTTAAATATATTTTAATTATATATTTAATATTATTTAATTTTCTGTTAAATTTGTTTCCTCCTTTTTTGAATGCTGAAAAATGAATAACGTTTATTCAATGACCGTTTTGGAAATTAATTAAATCAAAGGATGGTATTTGCCTTTTACACAACATTGTATTTGAAACCTGTTGCACAGTACCACCACCACACTAGTATCACTTATATCTGCAATAAAATTAATTTTATATTCCTGAAAATGTCAATTCCAAACTTTTGAACAGTGATTTCAAAAGTTCCTCAGACCACAGGTAGCATCCGACATCCTATTTTTCTCCAGATCTCACAACTACACTGGCGTACGATGTCAGCGTTTACACTGGCCGTGCTCTGACAGACCGGTATATCATGCAATGCAACTGCACAGGACCATGGCCAAGCCTCTCTGCTGCTCCAGTTCAACTCGCAGCTGCTGGACTCATCTGGGTCGGCAGCCAGCCGCCTGCTCTATTTACAGAAGCGCAGGGCAAACACTCAACAGATTTTTTTCCCCTCTCCCACCAGTTCAAACGTTATGCAAATGTAAGCCTGCTTTTCTCCATGATGGCGGACTCTAGTGGGGTAATGAGACCACAGGCTTACTTTAAATGCATGTCAACATTCCAGCGGGTCCACCATCCGAGCTGGAGCCCACCGCAGCACCACCCGGGAATATGATCACGGGAGAATCGAACTGGTGAACCCCAGGATAGTCTGGCTGTCCATAGTAAGTAATAACTTATCACAGTTATAAGGGAACTGCTTATTGTACTCTAACATAAAATTATGTAATATTTCCAAAATGGTGAGTGTACAGAAGAAGAACGAAAAGGTTCTACACGTTAATGTGTGTTGACTTCTGAAATTTTATTCAAAGTAATTTTGGACTACTAATATTGACCAATTCATTATGAAATGTTCACAAAATGAGAAGAGCACCTAGCACTGAATAAATAAACAAAATGGACTTGATCTAACTTGACAAATTTGATGTGACAGCATTGAAATACAGCCTATTAAAGTAAGTTTTACATTAACTTACAGTCAAATAAACCACAGCATCTTACTGAAAAAGCAACATTTAGCCTGATCATTTACTGATTCCAACAGTCTAACGTTGAAAGGAAACTGGACTGAGATGAAGCAGAATTGACCACAATCCTGTCCTAAAATGTTGACCACAGTCTCCAAAACACAGTATTGAATATACTGCAATCAATGGGGCAGCCATACCATCTGTGCTGCCCTCAAGTGAGTAAAAGCCACATAAATCAGTGGCCTAATATGGAGACAATACCATCACTGTCTTTAAAATTGTCTTCACTAGAAACTTACAGGTCCCAAGACTGACATTTTTGAGGATAAAGGCTATGGAAGGGAGAGGGAAATCTTAAAAAGTCAATAAGGGAAAAATCATTCTGCCTTTCTCTTCTGTGAAAAGAAACTACAAAAACACAAAGGCCTGTTAAAGAAGGCTGAGGAAAGGCTAAAATATGGATATGGATTCATAGCGTGAGGCCAAACAGTCACGCCTGTCCTCACAGAATATTGCATTTCAATTCCCCAACATTTATTTATTCATAAAGGAATAAATACATTTTTCAAAACGGAGTGAAAACCACTTTTCAAAATCCATTTCAGTCAGCTCAGGCAAGGAAATGAACAGTGTGGCATCAGAGCGCAATTTCAGGAGGTGTCATTTAGTAAACATGTAATAGGTGACAAGCAGAACTATATCACGCTGTCCCTCATCAGGCTTCAAAAGAATATGCCTAAGCTGAGGTGAAGGCTGACAGTAAGTCTGTTATTTGCATTTGAATAAAGTTCTTATCCACACGTGGAAGCCAATATCGCTATTGATTCAAAAAGTGCGAAAACCGTTAATTACACAACACTGTAGGGAAAGACCGACAATCTGCACAGACAATTATCTACGGCAGGGGTCATCATATCACATCTGGTCACGGGGTACTGAAGACCAACACTGTTTAGTCAGTTCTATAATCAAATGCATCTTATTCAACAAATATAATTACCAGATATAGAAGGTGCACTGAAGCGGTGACACCAATCTACAGCATCTCATATACACAAATACACCACTTACTTATACTGTTGGTGGTCTTTGGTGCTCCTGGTCTTGGCCATGAAGCGCTCCGCAAGCTTCTCCAAGTTGCGGGAATATTCCATTTCAATCTCTGACTTCTTGCGGAAGAAGTCCTGAAGGTCCTGCAGGAGCTGGACCCTCATCTCTGTCTGCTGCTCCAGACATTTCTGCTGCTCCACCAGCTGAGCTCGAATCTCTGCACAAACACAATCAAACCAAGTCGGTTAAAACATGAAAACATCATCAAAACATCAACAAATGTTACCCTGTGCTACAGATATAACAATCTGATATAGCAACTACTCTCTCAATTCTACAGCTCAGAGCTACAGACTAAATGCAAATGCTCTGCACAGCCCTAGCAGGCTCTACAGGTGGAGCATGTACCCCTGTAGTAGCTGCCTTCCCCTTCAGTACTTCATTATGTACTGTAACCAGAACGATGAATGTTTCCCGATACTAATCAGTCTCACAAGGTGCCCAGAGCAGCAGCCCTGACCGACTCTTGTCTGTGTGCATTTCTCCAGAGTAACATGGCGACTGCAATGCAACAAGACACAACCACACTTAACGAGAGCTTTTTTTAACCAAACTCCATCCCGCTCTCTCATGTGACAGCTCACCTGTCATAAACGGAGCTCATTAAGGTTGCAGCTCTCAGAGGCCTCAGTGCTCTATAGTGATCTCCACATACTAAAAGCACTTCCTCTCACAGTTCCCCTAAAGGGCTGCCATGTTTCATGCATTTCTCATAATGTGGGACATCTGGCCTTGACATTTCCACTCTAGGAGGAAACAGATTAATGAGATGATCCTAAAGCACACAAGATCCGAGTAAGGGGAAGAAGAAAATGACTTAGTTCCAATAGTAGGAGTTTTAAAAAAGCTAATTTCTGTGGTCTAACATGAATGCTTAATTTAGTAGCATCGACAATTGTAAAAATTTAATTTCCATGAGCTTTTAAATATCTGACACTGGTGCACTTTTTTTCAGTATTAACTACGCCCACCCTTTGCCTTTATTACAGCTTCCATTCTTATTTGTTTGTCAAAGAAATCTACAGGGATTTTCCCACATCTCCAAAGATCAGGCTTAGAAGTTACATTTTCTGCTTCTCATGATCCAAGATACCCTAATTACAAATTTAGACACATGGTTCCATAGAACATTGTTTCACATCTCAGATTTCCAGTTTTGTTGTAGTAGAAATCTTAATTTTTATCTATTTCCTTTTCTCAGTAACTTCTTTGCAGCTATACATCCTTTCAGATCCATAGTTCTCACAGTGGAAGGATGGACAGAAACACCTGATTTTTTTACAGAACAGAAGCAAGAGTGGAGCTTGATTTTCTCCTCTCTCTCAAAGATGAAAGCTTTAAGGACTGTTTATCTTATGGTGACAGTGTTGGTGGTCTACTAGGTCTTGCACGATTGTTAGCATGGCTGGAATGAGTCTCATTTTCTCTAAATCTATTCATTTTTTCACTCTACTTCAGGAAATTTTTGTTTTTTTCCCTTTTTTATGCACATAAGAAAACATTTTTCAAGGCAGCTACAGTGCGTTTGCACTGTTGCTTGTATGAATGTTACTGTCTCTTTGAAGGGTAACAATGTCAGGAACACCTTAGGGAACAGCTTTTATTGGGAGGACATAGCTATAAATATTGGCCTTAAGACTGGAGAGATGAAAGTGGTAAAGTGACAGCAGGTACATAAGAGAATACGCATGTTAAGTACTGACAGATATTATAAATAATGTTAGGGGCTTTTTGAGTGTTTTACTGTTAAACCCGTTTTTTGACAATGAAACAAGAATGACTCGTAATTAAGGGCCATTTTGACTGGAAACTGAAGGAACAAAAGGTTGGAGGGGGGGCTGGGGACACATGTTCACCATAGACCATTTAAAAATTACAGAATAGCAGCAATATTTGCTTCCATAAGGTAAGGTCCCCATACCAAGCGATTTAATGGCAAAAAAATCTCTTCTGTGAAATACAGGCATGGCCCAGAGGAAGCATCCAAAAGCGAGCTTATTTCGCATGCTTTGGATAATGAACAATTACATTCCATGCTTTAATAACCTCAGTGTTACGCCAGCAATAGTCTCACTGAGAGGCACAATTCAAAACTGATTTATGTAACTCAGCAGAAAAATAAAGATAAAATTATGAGGGAAAAATGCACACTGTGTCTGTGCTCAAAAAAGGCAGAACAACAAACACGTTCTCCAATCTGGCTCGCGCTTTAAAACCAACCCTACAGTCTGCAACCTGCTGAGAATGGCACCGAACAAATGCTCAAGAAAGTTAGCGTGAGAAATAAAGGCAGCCGTAGCGGCATAAGTACAAAGAACTGGAATTTGAAAGAGAGGGTAAAAACAGTGGATATAAGGTTCAATGGCTACTCAAATTACCACATGCTCGAGATACAAGGTAGTGTTAGCCCTTTGATCAAAAGACCGTCCAGATATCTTTTCTAGTCATTTTGTTTTAAATCAAACCGCAGCACTAAAGGGCTCAATTGTAATAAGAGATGGCTGACAGTTTAAGGGAAATTCTACTAAATGTATGCGTAATTTAATTATTAAGACATTATCAAAGTAATTCAGAGCAGTTTGATGGGAAATGTGCCATTCTACAGTAATTTACTACGTCAGAATCTGTCAGCATCTGTTCACAATGGTGGTGATAGGAACCAGATGTTTACCAATGATTTGATGCCTCTAAAAGCTCCCTCGCAGAATGTCATCACATGAAATGGACACAAATACATTACCTGATGCCCGAGACACTGTTTTACAATAGTTTTGAGTTAAAGTTTTGGCCTAAAACAATTTTCGGGAAGGCTCATTTTAAACTTTAAAGTCTACTAACAAAAAAGGGAAAACAGGTAGGCCTACACTATTGCATAAGCAAGCTAAGCATGACAAACTGTATTGTCAAAACAGGCTTTGTATCACCACTTCAAAGTGCTGGTGTAAGGTTTGCTCTCTGTCCCTCTTCCTTCATCACCTCTTGGTATCAAGTGACCCTCTTGCGATTACAAAGAAAATTCCTTGACCTGTGAGGTCATCTGTATGGTAAACATCTGTGCACAGCCATAGTGCTCTAGGGTGTGTGTGTGTGTGTGTGTGTGTGTGTGTGTGTGTGTGTGTGTGTGTGTGTGTGTGTGATCAAAGCCCCCTGTGATCCACTTCAAACAGAGACACAGATGAGAACACCTGTGCTCCAGTCTAATCCTACACAAACAAGACCTGTAAGAAGAGTCAACCGCAGTGCAGCAGCGCAGGCTAATCAGCCGCTCTGCCTCAGTCTCCAGAGTTAGCAATCAGAACTCCACTGATGGGCTTTATGCAAGATAATGGCTTATAAGAGCCTGAAGGGGGGGTGGGGGTGGGGGGGTGCAGCAGGGCAAGCGAATCAGTTGTACGATTTCAAAGAAAAGGCTCTAAATGAAGGAGTGGATTTATGAGAACCATCCACTAAAGCGGTCCAGTTCAGCTACACCTATACTACATGATTTTTCAGTATGATTTTAACCCTGATTTGCTCCATCCGACATATTTTCACACTCCAAGGAGATTTTACAGAACGGGAGCTCAATCGGAAGCTGAGCATCTGTTAGTGAGAGGGTAACTCTTTATTCTCTGATCAGGCTCTGGAGTGATCGGAGGCCTTTAATAGGCGTTTTTTATGACTAAAAAGTTCATGAGTCCTGTAGTGTGAGATGGTCAGCAAAGTGATTGAAGATTGATTCAGCAGCGAATGAGAAAGCTAGAAGAGAGCCAAAAAAAGGAGAAGAGGCATGCATGCACGCGGCGTGTGCAGCGGACCACAGAGATAGAGGAGCTACTTGTTGAAAACAGGCAAAGAGCTGTAAGTTTGTAGAACAATATTTCTCCAACTCTCACTGTGACATACATGTTTCTTGAGTTTTAAGTACTTTTTCATAGCCAAAACTCATTATGTCTGCACTGTTTTTAAAGAAAACACATGTAAATAATATATAATGTACACTTTGTCAACACTGCTGTTGTTAATCAGATAGAATGTAAATTCATAAAGACAAATGATCACCTTTATTCACACCTGCATTTAATGGCCGCTACTGTTAATATTATTGTAGAACTGAAGTACAGTAAAAGGCAGTATTTAAATGACTAATTTTAGAGATGATCAACCACCATTAAAAAAACATATACTGATACATATACTTAGGGGTGCGAGAAAAAAAATCGATTCTTAGATGCATCGCGATGCGGATGTGAACGATTCTGAATCGATTCACAAATGTCAAAAATCGATTTTCTAAATATTTAATTTATAACAATGTTGACGGAACGCAAAAGGCGGAACTTGGAAGTGGGTAAGTGCAGCGCCCGGACAGTCTGTGACGGCACACAACAAAAACACAACTGGATAAGTGAGAAATCCGACCGGCTCCCTCTGCATTAAAAGCCAGGTTAGGTCAGGAGTCACAACACAAATGATAACATTTTGTCCTTTCAACAAAAATCAAACCACCTTGGGAGCCGCAACATTTAATGTCCAGTATGTGTTAATGTCCTAGTATAGGCTAAAAAATATAAATGAGAGCGCAGATTTACTCTGCTCTGCTTTAAGCTTCGCCTACAGCCGCTTTCCTCCCATCTCCACCAGAAAACTTTTCCTCAAAACTAGAGCAGTTTCTTGTAAAATGTCTCTCAACATTCAGCTGTCTTACGAGGCTGAAGTCGCTTCTCATTCTCCAGCTTCTTGTTCCACCTTAAATTTTTCCGTTCCACCTTATATTCTGACTGAGGCGCCGAATGTAAAAGAGGCACCATTTAAGGTGTAACGAGAAAATTCGGGAGAGAAGTGACTTCATCTTCGCAACTTTTTAGTGTTTGACAGTCTCTCGTTGCAGATTTAACTTGCCAGGAAACCAACTGCGCTGCTTATAAATGCGAATAACGCATCGTTGCTAGGTGACCTGCAGTCTGCACAGCAATTCTCAGTCATTGCGAAACAGGGCTTTCGCGCTATGCTGCACACGTCACGTCTCTAAGATATTTTACTGACACAGCGATCCCACCCCCACTCGCTACAACGAGACCAAAACCAAAGTTAGAAAGTCACTAAAAACGGGTAGGACGGCTGTAACGCGCTGTGTGGTCATCCACTGCCACTGGATCTTATTTCACTGTAACTGCGCATTTTATCGCAGATGAGTGGCAGCAGCGTCTCGTGCTCCAAAGGCAGTGAATGAGAGCCTTCTAGTTCACTTGCCACATCACTTCCATTTGACTTATTAATAAAAGATATAAAGTAAATATAAGTAAATTCATTATGAATCATTACAAATATTCTGCTTTAAAACTACCAAGTCCTCACACAGTGAGAAAATAGAAATCCTGTATAGAAAAAAAATATGCATCGAGATGCATCGATAATCGTTTTATAATCCCATCGCAGCCCTCTGAATCGTAATCCAATCGAATCGTGAGGGGCCTAGAGATTCACACCCCTACTGTTACTTATTGGGTTTTGTCTTGCACTCCTTCTGCTGGACATTTAACTGTAGCGTGTGATACGTGATAGCGTGTGTCTTTTTGCCCGTCTAGTGTACACCCTCACTAATAAAAGACAAGAAATCCGGTAAAAGACTGACATTAAGTG
This sequence comes from Colossoma macropomum, assembly GCF_904425465.1. NCBI lineage: Eukaryota > Metazoa > Chordata > Actinopteri > Characiformes > Serrasalmidae > Colossoma > Colossoma macropomum. The sequence goes on from NW_023494798.1 coordinate 19,359,679, forward strand.
TTACGCTTATCCTTTTTTGAAATCTGTTAAGGTTTTAGAAGTGGTGTAGTGTACGCCCAGCTTTAGCAGACACTCGGTTAGCATCTGACACTAAACCAAAAGACCTTTTGTTCTGCTGAATGCAGGCAATCATAGTCCTTTGAAGACTGTGCTAAACAAAGGGGATCGTGCTACTACCCCTTTCGTTCTGGGATACGGGGCCAGAGTGGCCACTCGCCTCTTCCTCACATGGCGCATATTAAAAAAGTGCCTTGTCAGGAAAGCAAAGCTGTACTTCCTTTATGCTTGTGCTAAAAACACAGGAATACTGAGGCTAGTAAGAATGAAGAAGTGGTGTCTGGAGAATGTATCCTACATCACTAAGCTACTATTTTTTGCAAGGATTCAGGTCTACAGTGCAGCTCCCAGTGAAGTTCTCATTTCCAGCTGGCTCATTAAGTTCTGCTGTTTGGAACCAGAAGCACCTTTGCACATGCTCTAGATGGCTCATCTACGTCAGTGCCAACAGTTATACAGGCCATACTGTACCAGAATCCCTCCTGATAAAGAGGCTCATCAGCTGCACCTGAAATAGCAGCAGTTGTCAGTAGATCACAGTTAATGTAGAGGGCCAGCAGTGTCCAGCACTGCACTTCCATCTGCATAACAACAGTTTGTGAGAATACAGCCCATGCTTTCTCACTTACTCACACACAACAGCCTATTAAGAAAATCAGAGTCATAGAAAACCAGAGCTGAGGATAACGATGCTAACAAACACTAGAAGTCAATAGTCACCAGCATGGTAAAAAAAAAAGCTAGTAGATGGCCAGCAACGATCGTCAGGTAGCAAAACTGGCATGAGCAAACATTAGCAAGTCTGCTAAGATTACCTAATAAATATGATACTGGTTCTAAGCCATGCACTTAGGTCATGCTGATGTCATGGCATGTAGACTTAAAACCTTTCGGGAGATAAACACCTTTTCATTACATTTCACACATTTCGCTAATGCTCTTTTTCAGAGCAATTGACAGTTTAATAATAGAGGTAGGTAAATGTAGCGTAATGAAGGGTCGTCCCTGAGCACTCATTGTTATAGTGTGGTGTGCTTGTCTGCGTAGGGAATCAAACCCCAACCTGTGGGTAATATTGCTTTGTGGAGGGCAGCAATATTACTTACTACACAAGCGGTGCTCAATTCTGGTTTGGGAGATCTGCCATTCTGCAGAGTGTAGCTCCAACTCTAATCTAACACACCTGTTTCAGGTAATGAAGACCCTCAAGGGCATCTGAATATTAAAGCTAGGTGTGCTGGATCTGAACGGGTGGAAGATCTCCAGGACCAGGACTGAGCACTCCTACACTACACTAAACTGTCAGAGCAGCCAGTCTAAAGATGTCAGGGTAGGAAAGTACATTATTACTCGTCAAAACTACGAAAACACATGAAAAGCAATATAAAGTATTAGCTTCATTGGTTTTTCTCTTTAAACTAAGGTATAGATTCGGTAAACTCATCAGCTGTAATAATAATAATGATAATAATACTAACATGATTTTAGTAGCTGAGAAAACAGATAAGCAGACCATGCTCTGGGAATATTGCCTTCCCAGTAAGTTTAGCACAGCTGTAGAGATGTGACTGGCCCGGCTGGGTGCCAGGACGCCGTAGCACAGATGCATGCAGGCCAAACGCCCACGCACCCACTGATCTTTCCCAGCTCCCCTCAGCTGGGCTGATCGCCGGCCCTTCATCACCTCCACGCAGCTCTGACAGCACGAGCAGCAGTTTAGGCTGCGTTGTGCTTCTCATGGGTCGCCTCATTACAGCTTTCTCTCTGCATGCAACATGGGGCTTAGAGCACAGCCCTGGTTTAGCCGCACCTCCACTGGGAGTCAGGGAGAAGTGCGCTGCACTCCTGTTGTTTAGGGTTCTTTTACTCAGAGCTTATTTCCTGCAGCTGGAGGTGGGGGGCATCAATGTCTGACTAAGGCTAGAAACAGTAATACAGCATCATCATTGAATCATTAGGGTGTTGAGTGGTTTCCCATCATGACTTTGGCTTGTAAGATCATGCTCATTCAGTCATTGTGATACTTGAAACTATGGATTCCTAACTGGCTGCAAGGGAGTCAGCGATAGCCCTCACATTACACATTGGAAACAAAGGGTATGAGCAGATATGGGAACTATGCCAATGCCAATATTCGATATCCAATATTTTTCATGTACATACCTGCTGATGCCAAACCATAAAGGCTCATAAAACATCAAAATTGCAACTACATGTACTTGGAGTAGCGCTGCAGAGAAATGCGACTTATTTGCAGAGGGTTACAAACAGAACAAAATAAAGAAAATGGCACTTCAGCTTAGTAGCCTTGTCTCACCTACACATTCTGCTCTTCTAGAATACAATAAAAATATTGTTTTGAAATATTGGTCAAATATAATTAGTGGTCCAATTCCGATTTTTATTTTTTTAAAATACTTTCTGAGGTGGATTAGATTCTGACATCACTGTGCACAAAATGACAGCTTCCATTTGAAACAGACTATTTTAAGCCTCTCTTATTCTTTTAAAACATATTATTAGGCCAAATACAATTATAGACCAGCCCAGCTACAAATGAGTGGGTAGGTGGGACCTTTCGGTCATAAACCAATTTGAGAGAACAGAAGACAGTCAAAAAGTAAGAAGTGTTTCTAGTTTCTAAATTTGGTGACATACTGTCTGAGAGCAGTTTCCCACTAATGACCGAGTTTCATGACCATCATAAGCATTTTCTAAATCAAAAAGAGGAACGTCACGGCCCTTTCTGTATTTTCCCTCAGATGGAAACAGTTATCACATGCTGGTATTACAGACAGTGCCACATAACAGTGCCAAACCACAGTCCTCCCCTAAAGATCTAGCGATACACTGCAGAAGCCGCAATTATACTCTTCAACACTTATTCTTCGGCTGAACTATGAATAATAGGCAACACAATAGTGTGACACGCTCTAAAAATACCAAATCTACAGTCTGTTTCTTGGTATCTTTCATATTCTGTAGACAAAAATAACTCTGCGGTTTTCTTTTTATAAACACAGACTTCCTTTCTGAACAAAGTGGGTCCAATAAAATGTTTGTTTGTTTGAGCGCTGGCCTACTTCAGACACATCAGGAGGGCAGTGACTCGAGAGCTGTATATGGCTATTAGCTCATTACCACTTCCTGAGACGTCTGTAGGAACACAAGCTTGCACGAACACACACACACAGACACAGAGGAAGACCGGATTCACAGTGCTTTTTTTGTCTCTGTAGGTACAAACTAGACCTATGGGCCACTGAACTCTAGAACAGTTTCCCCTTGTTTAGGCATTTTTGTAACCCTCAGACATCTAGGGTTGCCACCTTTTCAACAAGCCAAAACCAGACCGCCCTCTGGCCCAAGACACATATTTGAAGTCAAAATTCCATCAGAGTCCCTAATGTTTCTTCCAGCTGTATTTTGCATTTGACTTTCCTGCAGTCAGCAGTGGTTTGTTCTTCCAAATAAGTGTGTACAAGTTAACCTGAGATTAGTAGCTGACATGGTGCTTAACTCCGTGATACACTAACGTTAGTTTAGCAGCCGGGATGCAGTGTTCTTCTGCTGTGTGTTTCTTTTGAAAGAACTTTAACAGACATTAACTAGTTGGTTAAGAATACCAGCTCCATTAATGTGAATCTAAAGTTTGCTGGGCTCTCACAAAAGAAACACTGTCATATTTAACAGTGAAGGAGAAATTGCACATTGTTAATTTTGCATATTTTGAACCATTCATATCTGGTAATGCACACCTTGAATTCATCATTTTGAAGGAATTCTTCTTGGAAAGGGCATTAGCACTTTAAGCTTTCTTCTCTGGCCAGTTTTGCACTTCCTCGTTTTAGACAGACATTGAGACTCCAGGTAGCTATCTTTATGATTGGTCACTGCATTCACAAAATGTCAATTATGCTAAATGTCACAAACTGATTTTACTGCTTGTTTTTTCCCCACTTAATTTGAGAGAACACTGCAAAAAATGGACAAATGACAGTCAAAACTTGAACACAGTCTGAAAACCAGACTGTCCAGGTGAAAAGCAGACGGGTGGCAACTAGACAAGCATCGTCAAACAGTCTGAAAACGCTCACAATGAAAAACAGTACTGCAATTAAACTCTACTGATTTTTGTCACCATTAGGTTTTCCAAGCTCCACAGGCATACTTGCCAACTGTCAAGTGGTTATCATAAAAACTAGGCCGACAGCAGCAGTCCAGGCAGATGTGTGGAGCATCAATCACTGCATATAATTACAGTGGCCCATAAGGGTCATCAGTCAAATCCAAGCCAAATAAAGGAGGAGAGCTACAGAGGCACGAGACGTGGGAGAAGTAAGCAGACTGCAAAAGAGAAGGTGTTTATTCAGCTGCTGTGTGATATCCACAGGGTCTGTTTGTGCTGGAGAGGGCTAATCCTTCAACTCCTCAGCCAAGGGAAAGGTGAAGGCGGGAGCATGAAGCAAGGCGGCATAACAGGGTGCAGGGTAAAATTACAGTCAGCCCAACATATGGTATACAGTAGCTTTCCTTATCTGCTCCCATCAACTGCAACTGAGTTTAAATGGGCTCTTTCAGTCTGACAGAGGTCCAAGATTTTTAAAAGTAAGCCATTTTATATGTTTTGGACTGGACTGGACAGGTTTGGATTGGATTCATTCTTTTTTTTTTCCCTCCGATATCTGATCCAGCATTTTTTTCTGACATTAGCACGATACCAATACCTGGAATCAGATCAGTGTCATTTCTAAGTGTAACAATACACACATTTTCACATTCAATATGATTTTCAATTGGGGGTTAAAATTTGATTCGATTTTTAAATATTTTGTGTGTTAAACATGTCTTGGTTTTGAGTTCGAATTATATGCTGCACTGACTGGTTTGGCAAAAAAAAAGTTTTAAATAAAAGGTTTGATTAAAAAGCCAGCCCACTAACAAAATTAGTCCCAATCCCTTTATCAGAGAGAAAAAAACACAGTCATTTGACCGAACCCGACAAGAACCGTTTAATAGATTGAAAACACTTACAATTAAAAGTTGCTCAAAGTTGCATAAGCCCCTCCCCGTACTCGCCCACCTTACTCCAATGTACCCAGATACCTAGTTTTGATTATTCACAGTGGTTTCCACAAAAGACAGAAAATGAAACCCAGGGGCATGTTGAGAATACAGTTTTACATATCAGTAGTTTTCACTTTTTCAATACTGTAGTGAAATCATCGCACCTTTATTACATAATTGGAATATGTAAAAAGCTCTGCGGTGATGTGTAGCCTACTAGCACTGGCAATCTAAAAGTCTGTAACTCAATACATGAGCATGCACACATACAAAAAAGAAAAAAAAAACACCATGGAAACTTCCTTTTGTATGATGTTTGCTCAAAATGGACACTATATGATCTTTCGAGTGGCGTAATTCGTTTACTTTCTTTGTCAGTGAGATAAGCGGGATTAGGAGGCTGGCTATCGGATTTCATTCTCTGGAAAACTGCTTGCTGGCCACACCGAGGACAGAACCTGTTAAGACAAGTTCTGTGCTGATGTTATGAGCTAAATTACACTGTGGTGAAAAACTGACAGTCCTCCTGTAATTAGCTGGGGTTTTCCCCTCAGCATTTAAAAAGCCTGCATGCAATATAAACAAATCCAGAAGTTTACTTCCATTCTTAAAACCACGCAACCAACCATAACCCAGAGATCAAAAGGATGCTCTGAGCAGGACAGGAAAAAAGCAGCTCTTAAACAGAGCACTTCAGTGGTCATTAGGAAATTGCTCAAGCAGCTCCAAAAGCCACACAGCGCACATCGTTTGAAGTAAGGAATAGTTTAAAAAAACCTTGCTGTTCAGTGCCGGAGGGACCCTGGAGAGGCCTACAGGCCCGAGGGACCACACACAGGACACATATTCACCTATTCACACACAGACACCTGCCTAGCTCCATTATACTACACTCTCTCACATCATCTACTAAATTTACACCTGCACAGTTCTGAAAATCTTCACCTGCACAGCACCATCACACCTCACTCACTGTCTCTCACATACAACAACAGGTAACCCATTACACACATCCCTGAATGATGTTAAGCTTCAGTTCTCCAAACATCTGGTCCTTCTCTTTTAAGAGTGATGAAAGGATAGTTTAATTCTGATAGGCCATCATCTCATAAAGGGTCAAAACAAGTTTAATCACATCAAATTACTCAAATTATTTCACTTGATTTTATTTCAACTCAAGGTCTGGCTTCAAAAAGCTTCATTTTTACAAGTGAGAAATCAACTCATTCATCAAATGTACCCATTTCAGTCAACACTTTACAAAATTTGCACCAAACCTCACATTTTTGTAGATGTATTATATGTTAAAATTCTGCAGATACCTGTTTGTTCTGAAATCAAGGGCATTAAAAGAAATGTTTGAGGAAAAATCTAATTTACACTAAGTCACCAGGTTGGAATTTGGCATAACACTAGCTGTCTGCTGCATTTAATTATAGTTTTGTTGATTTTTTTTTATAGTTCACAGTCACATTGTGCCTGAAAGCACTGACAAGTCTGCACGACCTTCATGTAGACCTGGATGCAGTTTAAGCAAGCTGACAGGTTTGGGGAACTATTTTAAGTACAGTTTTGTTCATTTTTATAGCTCTCATACTGTGTTTAAGCGAGTTGAGAGAAGTTATGGGCATTTACTTCTGAAAAAACGACTTTGGTGACTATTGATTTCTGTTGTTTGTTATCAATAGCCTTGTAGCTCCATTGCTAAAGCAGCTAAATTTGGACACCAAACACATCTTTGCCACCAAACATGACTATATCTAGAATAAGCAGAAAATTGGGTAATTTGTTTTCCAGAGAAACATTGCTTTAATAGGGAGTTTGTTCCCCTTGTTTCTTGCAGTAACAGCTTTTACTCTTTTGGGAAGGTTCTATATTTTGGTACACTGCTGTGAAGACTTAACTGCATACAGCAACAAGAGCATTACTGAGGTCAGTTACTGATGTTGACTGATTAGTACTGGATCACAAACGACACTCCAACTCAACTCAAAAGTATTCATTTGTGCTCCATCACTCTAGAGAACACAGTTCCACTACTTCACAGCCCAAGGCTTTATACCCTACTTGGTATTGGGCATGGTGAGCTTTGGCTCATGTACAGCTGCTCCAGAGCATCCTGTTCTTTCTTAAGTTTTCTAGTGAGACTATACAAGCTGCTTAAACTTAAATTAATATCAGTGCATCGTTGACTACAAGTGCACTCAAGCCTGTGTGTATGAAACTGGAAATATCTGAATTCACCTTTTCAATACTGTATGAGTCCAAACCCTGAGCAAACCTGAAAAGACTGAAGATGTGGAGCTAGTTAGGTCTCCTGACAGGTCACAGGGGGCTCTCCACTTTTCTCTCTCCTCTGTTGCTCAGTGGACAGATTCAGAGAGATCAGCAGTCTCTGCTCCCCGTCCTCCTGCCCCACTGACTAGGCAGTGAAGGACAAGCCCAGAGAGACTCAAGAGTGGTCCACCTGCCTTGACCTGAGAGCCCCAACACAATTACACTTCAGTAGGGCAAGAAGACATAGAGCTGACGGGGAAAGGTGTCATATTGTTTGTGCTAGACTCAGTAGGACTTTATACAATCAAATTTTGGACAGCATAAAAATGAACTAACAAATGTAAGTGCATTTAAATGTTAGCTTTGTGCAAACCCTTAGCTATTACGAAATGGACAATATTAGGGATTAAATTCAGGCTTCAAAATGGCTGCTACTGTGGTTTTCACCTATTCTAGTTATAGATAACAGTACACATTACAGTGACAGAAACCACATAAGCAAGTGATTGCGTAACCGCTTGATGTGGTTTGAAGCAACTGCATGATTATTTGCATTACAGTTTGCACTATGCTAATAGGTGGCTATAGGTTTCCATTACTTGTTAGCCACATTAGCCTCAGAGCTTTTGCACAAAACGAAAGAAGCAAACATCCGACAGCAAACATGTCCTGGCAGACTATATTTGTACTAAGGAGAAAATTACACTAACTGAATGAATGATTCCAAAAATTAATTTTGTAAGACCTATCGCTTTAAGGGTCTAATGACTGTCCTAAGAATTACAGGCAACTTACACCATTCATTGCTCAAAGGAACGTTATGTACCTACTCTTTAACCCAGCAGATGACCATCCATTGTGCTGACTGTGTTTAAATACTATTGAGATTCTTCCTGACCCCTACTGTCCTCTCCTTCAGAACCTCTGGTCCTTAGCGACCCCTCAGTGAGGTGTTATGTAATATTAGGCCAACAGTCAGTCTAATCAGATCACGCCCGGTAGGGTTCTTTAATGCTAGGAAGCAGGACGTGTTCACTACAGTGACTTAATGGTCCATATTCTCTTATTAAACACTCCATCTGGATGAACCACTGCAATAATTTGTCTCTCAGTGATGTGTCCAGGAGCTGGCCTTTTTAAATTGATAACCGACAGCAGAATGAAAATGACAGCGCTCTCTGAAATGTCTACCATTATGTAACCTAAAAGCAGTAGTCTAAATTCTTTATTTTGATGTCAGTTTCTTTTATGCATGCTTTACTTCATGCTGTATTTAGCCTAATGACAACTGATGTTATAAAACCTTTAAAAAAATGTGACTTGACAAAACTTAAATAATACCAAACACCCCAGCAGAGTACCAAGACAAAGTCTGAGCAAAAAATAGCATGAGAGCTAGAGACGGCTATCTACAGCTATTTACCCAAAAATATGCACAGCAGGACGGCATGTGGGCCAGAAAGACAACCTCAAACCACACAGTGCAGTACATCATTACAGACTTCAAGGAGAAACAACAGTGCATGAATACCATCAGGCCACATGAGAGCCATTAGTCAGTCCAACAGGACATTTACCATAGGCCTAGTCTACCCAAAAGCAGCCCATTTCCCTCCTCTGTCTCCCTCCCCATCTCTACATTCTTCACCCCTTCTCACTCCCTGCACACAAAAACACTCAGTGTCTCTTTGAACAGGATAAGTCAAAAGCAGGAGAGCAACCCTAGGACAGCGTTTGTATTCAAGACCCATACTGCAGCGCAAGAGTATCTGTCATGCTATGTTAGCCTGGGGGAGAGGGATTCAAAGTAATAACAGGGACATTATGAGAGGTAAAAAGAGAGAAGCTACAGAATTCCTGTCCTACAGGGCAAGAGATGTGGGAAAGGAGCCTCTCTCTGTGGTGAGACTGAAAAGGGCAGAGGCTGGTGAGCAGGTAGGAGCAAACTCACCACGGATTGCCGAAGGCATGGAGGGAACCACATGATTTTGCAGGAGATCTTATTGAATTGTTCTGAATTGTTTGAAGGTTCTTTGAAAGTTCAGGTTTCTCACAGTTTCCACCTTACCCCAAATGTAGCTGGTCAGCCAAGACAAGTTTGTTATCTGAAGTTTGCTTCTTTAGTTTGGCACTGAAGCTACAAAGCTAAAGTAATGGAAGCTTTTACTTCACCTATTAACATTAATGCAAACTGAAAGACGAAATCACCGCACACTTACGCCAAACTGGGTCACATTTCTGACTCTGTATGACATACTGTTATCTATAAAAATGAATCCAAATACAGGCAAAATTCAGGCTTTTAAGCTGTGCAGCATATTTTCGCCAGTATTTATTGATAACAGTATGTCCCATTGTATCAGAAGCCATATAAACAAGTGTTTTCCCACTTACCCTAAAGGTAATCATTAAGTCAAAACATGTTTGATGTCAAAGTTTGGCTTCTTTTTATTTTAGTGCTCGAAGCCATGAGACTAGCATCGCCAAAACATTAGAAGTCAATAGGCACCCAAATCTTTCCTGTAAATACATAGCAAAACGTCTCTCAAGAAGCCCAAATCGCATCCAGCTCTCTGTTAAGGCTGAACCATTTGTCTTGTTAATACAAATGTAGTTAAATGTAATTATAAAACTTAACAAAACTTCACAGTGTAGCTAAATACTGTGGGCGTCAATATTCCACAAATGGAGTGCTGTGTCAACATCAACTCATGCCGGTGTGCATGCATGACACACAGGCATATGGACACAACAGATTACATGCACAATTTTTGTTTCTACTTATAAATATATTTTCAGTACAAAAATTCAACATTAACAGTTGTTTACATTAAAAATTAACACTAAACATTCTGTAATCATATCATCCTGTAGCACAATCCGTAGCATCCATATGTCTGCAAGTCTGATTTTGGCACAATCGCCTGTTGTGTAAAATGCAGCCTGCTGTATTCAGCTACACAGTGAAGTTTTGTTCATTTGTGTAAACTTGATTTGGAAAACTCCTTTAAGGCAAGTGATAAATGACTTAGAAGTACAGCTGCGTAATTCTAACCTGGCAGCTACAAGCTTACATTAATGGTTAGTTACATTAAGGCTTGTAGCTCCAGCATCAAACTGAAGAACAAACTGAGGAAGCAAAGTTCAGACACCAAACGTGTCTTTACTGACCGACTACATTTTGGGAACTTGATTTTTTTGCAATTCTTGTCAGTTGCTCTTCCCCCATGATCGACAGCTGCTGACATACTGGAGCAGACAGTACACAACTTTACATCATGCCTGTGCATGTTTTTTCTTTTGTTACTTAAACACAAGGAAGCATTCTTCCCGTTCAAAACCACAAAAAACAAAGATTAAGAAAAAAAAACACACATACGTAGCGTGAAAAAGCGTCGTCTTTGTGCAGCGATTTGCAGTGGAAGTTTGTGAGAGGCTGAGCTTGCGGGACAGGGCTTTTACTGAGGTCAGGCTGATGTGAATGAAACTTCTTATCTCAAAGGAGCAGCTGGGAGACGAGCCACAGGCAGTTCACAGATGTCCTTGCACAAAATGCACACGCCACGATATGCAGACCTATCTCTCTCTTTCTTTAAGAAATAGCCTAAAGAACAAACACTCACCAACCTTATACTCTATCAGCACGTTTGAAAAAGTTTTTTTTCCCTCCTATTAAATGAGATTAACATGCATGTGTTTGTTTGGGTTTTAGAAACAGTGGATAAGTTTTAAAATGCTTTCAAATAGCTGGCCATTTAACATCCCCTAGACAATACAGGACTGTTTACATTATCTGTCCTGAGGTGATCTTCCAAGAAGCCACAGATTTCAATGGTCTATATTCAAACAACGTGAAAAAGCAAAGAACTCTTTAGCTAATTCAAGGTGTTCTACAGACACTTTTCAGTGTAATAATGTCTGTGTCCATCAGCATATTTGTCACATTGCCTAACAAACAGCACCTTAATCTCAGCACTGACTGAGAATGAGTCATCTTATTTAATATCCACAGAACTACAACATACTCATTAGCCTATATTTGGCCAGTGTGATGACTCACGATTGGGGAATTCATGCATTGACAGACATATATAATAAAGGTTTGAGATAGCAGTGGTGCCATGGTCCCTTTGTGGCAGTATAATCAGAGTGAGTAACCCAGGTGCATTACATCCTCAGGCGCATGCTAATATTTACAGTCCCTTCAGCCGAGACAAAGAGCAGTCTATCCATCTGCGAACATGAGAACCTCGATCTGATCGAGAAAACAGAACATATCTGATGAGCTAGAGAAGGACAGGCCAGCAAATTTCCCACAAAAGAATGGGGTTTTCTGAGAGCCTATGGACAAGCTGTGGGCAATTTGGTAATATGTCATAGCAATTTTGATAAATTATGCCAACATATGCTTTTGTGAGTATATTATACTTCAAGAACAGCACGTATCACATCAAAATATGAACAAAAAACAGATTTAGACCAATTCCAGTGAGCCTGCAAAGAATGAGCATACAGTAAATGGACCGTAACAAGCAGCAATGTGGTGCTAACTTTGCGCTAGTGCATATTGTCCCTTCCAACTTGTTCACAAACCTATGACTGTCTCAGTTATTATATGATTGCCTCATTGCAATTATATGAGTTGGTTGCAATTATTTAAGCTGACTGCAGTTTTTTTTCCCCAAACGTTTCGTCAGTTAGGCTGAGGCAAATTCATGTTGATAAGAGAAAGCAGAAAGTGCATTTATTGAGGCATGTTATGGATGTTACGAAAACAAAAGAAGTTCTAATGTCTAACTGGTGCACAACCCAAGAGAAGTGAGTAATGTTTGTTTATTTGAGCTTGAGCTGTTAATGTCACCAGTTGGGAGTTATTAAGTATCACCAGCTAGGAAGCAAGATCACTAATCAGCCGACTTGGCCACCTTAGGCTTGTACTTTAATCGTTGAATACAATAAACAAAAAAGACATAGACATTGCTATGGCAAGTCTTCATTAACTAAAAATTTCAGAATCATGACAGGCCTCCCCAAAACTCCAAAAAACTAAATATTGTGGTACATATCATGATTATTTATTTTTTCCATATTGCCCAGACTTTTCATGGACAGTTTGCTTGCTATCCAGTCAATTTTAAATAAGCTCACTGTCGCAAAGCATTCTCTGGACTATTAAGATTCATCTCTCTCAGCAAACCACAGGACATGCTCTCCCCACAGTGGTATAAAGTTCACAGTTGGAATCTGAGACCATGAACTGAGGCACAGTGAGCATGATAAAGGCAGGCTCCTGCAGGCCAGTCAACTCCAGTCCTGTAGAGCCATTGCCCTGCACAATTTCAAGTATTGCCTGCCTTAACACACCTGATCCAACTCGTTAGCTAATTATCAAGCCTTTTTATGTGCTGAATCAGGTGTGAGTCAGGGAAAAGTAGTAGAGAACTACGCAGGACACTGGGTTCCAGGACTAGAGCTGAGACCCCCCTGCTTTAGGCCATTAAAGGGTTAAGGCAGGCCCATCCTCCACCCAATACTCCCACCAGTCCGGCTCCAGAAATCTGCAGAGGCCACAGCCAGGCTGGATTCCCAGGTAATTACAGTGGAAAGCAATATGGAGGAAGTGACAGAAAACCCACATCCTCTTATCTTGAGAAACTGTCGCTTCAGGGCATATTCACAGCATCTCTGCTGTCTTCCGCCCTCTTTCCCATGGACTTGTAGACCCTTGGAAGGACTTGGAAGCCCCACTTTCAATAGAAAGTTTACACTCTAAAACCTGACACCAGATTACGCAAATGTTTTCTGGATAGTGACTGCCTTAACTTGTAAGCTAGTCTCCAATTACTGCATTTATTATCACTACACTTTATACAACAAAACAAGTGAGGGCAATTTAAACAAGACAAGGCAGGGTAAATTATTTTCGTGGTTTAGTTTTGCACTGAGACACCAGTACATTCAATGCCTTAAACCAAAACCTCATACATACTTATTAGTTCAAAGAAGCATAGTAGTTCTTAAAAATAAGGCGTAAGATTTTGTTTGATTTTTGAAAAGTATAAAGTTTGTTTAGATAGTTTTGCAATAGAGCTATGAGGCTGTTATAATATGCCTATGTCACCCAAACAGATTTTCCGTAACTTGTTAGCTACATTAGCCTTGCAGCTCCAGTGCAAAACTTAAGAAGCAACCATCAGACACCAATCTTGTCTTGGCCAATAGACTACATTTGGGGAAAGAGGACAATTGCATAAATGTGATTTTTTTGGTTTTAATAAAAACCCTAAGCCTTGGAATAAAACTGTGTGGGTAAGGTTTGTGATACAGCAGGACATCGTAACAGACGCTACATTTGTGCTACAGTCATGTTTCACAATGCCATCTGTGTCTCAATATAGCAGCTTATTACTTTATCTAATTCAAACTGCACCGAATACACTGGAACACTAAGCCATTGTTACTGCTGAGTTTCTTTTTTATTGCTCTAGCAAACCCATAGCAGAACATCTGACACCTGTTTTGGAGATGAGCAGCAGAGGCAAGGTAGAGTGTATGTGGAAGAAGCCTCCTCTTTGAAGCTAACAGGGCTTTCATATATACACATGAAGCACGTGTTAAAGCCCTAGGAAATCTTAATCAGTTTTTATTTATTTATTTATTTATTTATTTATTTATTTTTTAAGTAGGTTAATCTTGCTCTGGTGGGCACAAAATATGCATCTACCAAATATATCCTGTGAATAACTTTCCAATGCCCACTAAATGGCTGATGTATTTTGCCAACATTCTCCTCCTGGATAGAAACTGGGCAGCTGGGCGGTCCTAACCTCACTTCTCCCACTCACACCACTGAGTTTAGGTCTGCTTCACTGGCTGGGAGTGTTGGACTGACAGCTGTCAATCAGGTACACTCATCACAATGTTACAGCCACACCCAGACAGTTCTAATATGGGTCTGATAAGCGCCATGTTTTATTATATTTCTATTTTTTTCTTGCAAACTTTACTCAAAGTTTATTATAACTCTCAATTTTAATATCATACAAACATTTTTTTTTTATTTTACACTATGTTCCCTGGGAAGAAGTGTAATTGTGTGATCAAGTTAATTTTTCATGTTTAGTTAATTTATTTCAGAAAAATCTATGTATGACTGAGTGCTTTATTCTTTATACTGGGCAAATTTCAACAAATTCGCATATATTTCCATAATATGTACAAGGATATTGTTAATAGCTCCATAAAGCAACAATAAATACTGTTTACACAAGTCAATAAGGAAGTCCAAATAGATTTGCTTTTGATTATCAGGGCTTGAGGAAAGCTATAGGAAATTGACTGCTCTGCAATCAGAGGGACATGTGTGACTATCCAGACGGACGAGCTCCTGCTGGTTTTACTGGTCAATAAAATGGCAAAGATGAAACACCACAGTTCATGTATTTTATTATCTTTTACTAACACTATATTTCAATAAAACAAGCCAAACTAATATTTCAGTTTACAAAAAACTTTTTTAAGGCCCAAAAATTTAGTGATTAAACCCTGCTGTGATTAACTTGGATGCTTGACGCTCCTCTGGAACAAGCCAGCTCTGCCACACACTGCATGATATCAACAATCAGATCTGTAGAACGGCGTCTTTTCCTCTGAAAGTAGATCATTTAATACATAATACAGAATGTTCCAAAAAATGAAACATAAAACATGAAAATCAAACCTTACCAAGCAAACGTTAGTCTGTCAGACACCTCTCACCCAAGCCAGGCAGGACGTCCGGCCTATTTTATGGAAGGATCTATCCATCAACAGGGCTACCATCTCTCTCTCCCTCTCTCACTGCCAATGTGCCAAACCTCTGCTTTGTGGTCACACATGTGCCAGTGTGCCAGCTGACCATTCATCACCAGACTGACACATCATTAAACACAACAAATTAGCCGAGCCCCAGGAGAGACGGCGCTTCCTTAACGTATACTGATGAAAGAAGTATGATGTATGAGTTCGCAAGCAAAGTCTCTGTATTAAAAGAGCACAAAATTGCATACGCGAAGCAAAAACACAGACACAAAGAAAGCATTAAGCATAAGGGTTCTATAAGTGGCTTCAAGCAAAACACTATCTTCATCCTCTGCTATTGTGATGGCAAAACAAACCAATTCCATCTGGACCTAGATAGGTGTGGGTCCGCTGAGACTGCAGGCTCGGCGCCTTCTGGGATTCCTCTTTAACTGCTACGGGCACTACACCTGCAACTTATAATCCTTAGGCATTGAAAGGCTTTCATTTAAACGAGATAACTCACATAGCAGTAATTCAGTTTACATATCTGGTTATACCATTAAGAGTGTTTCTCATAAAGATAATATAAAACAAGTCGCATTCACAAAACACAAAGCATCTTTTTTTTTAGCTCAGCCTCTTTGGAGGAGCTTGAGTTGCACAAGTTGTAGTGCTGCTCTATTCCCTCTCACTAAAGAGCCTCTCCTCCAGCTAAAAAGGAGCAGCGCTGCAACAGGGTTATGAATAAGAGCAGAGCACTTCAGCGCAAAACTCGGTGTCAAACCCAGTCTATTTTCAGAGCTCGCTGCTCTAGCGTCCTTGAGTAACTGTTCAGAGCGGGTGCTAGTGTTGCCGTCATCCTCTCTCCTCAAAGCCATTACGAAAATGAGCCAGGCCTTCAGGGAGCTGCTGTGGAAAGTAGCTGCGCTCCTTTTCAGTCTAACCTGAAAAACAGAGACCTACATAAAAGCAGGGAGGATGCGGCAGGTACAAGCTGTATCATCTCACTTCTGTTTCTCATGCTGGGGCCTCAGCGCTCAGTGTAGTTTTACAGTGAAATCAGCAGAAAAGGAGCCGAGAGAACATGATTAGGAAAGGTGTATGGTAACTTCATGACCCTCTGGAACTGCATATTCACTCATGCACGGGTAGAAAAACCAAAAGAGAGAAAGGCATTTGTGGCACTTGTTGGATAAGTACCAAACCTGATGTAAGAAGTGATGAATAATGCATGCGAATGACCACAGGACATCCACAGCCACAGCTGTCCATGCCCAAGGCAACACCCGTGGGTAGGAGGCAAACATCGAGGCCAGAGTACAGGACAATGAGCCAAACTGAAATAAGGACAACTGCTCTAAATGGTACTTGGTAGCCAGAGGGCCTGTCTATTAAAGAATTACATAGGTTCCATTCCAGCCTTTATGAGCTGTACAGTGGGGGCTGGAAAACAAAGCAAACTCCAAATGGAACTGAATGGAATGGACTGATGTCTGAATAGACTGTCCAACTCAAGTGTCACGAAACATTTGAGTGACTCAGAACTGCTGTCTGTCCAGCTATATTGTGGTCCACAGAAAACAGAGAACTAGTTGTTGGAAAGGGTTTAAGGAACATGGAAAACAGAAAGGTGATAATGTACAACTAAGCGCATCACATTCCACGTGGCCACTGAAGTTAAAAGATCAAAGATGCCTATAAGACAATCGTCAAATGCTCAGTGCAAAATTTACAATGAGGTTTGTAAATCAGGGAGGCATAACAAGTATGACGAAACATCTCAAAACACTGTCGCTGTCCAAACAAAAACATTATAACAAAATAGTAACTTTACAGGAAAAGGCAAAAGTGTTCTTAACTTTCAGTATAGTTTTTTTAAAGAGGTTATACTCCAAGTGATTTGGGAGCATTTCTATTGGTCCAATAATTGTGAAATGATGATGTAAAACTCAACAAAAATGAAAATATGCAGGCATAGTGATCATTATGTGAGTACTGCTTGGTAGGCTACACAGTAAACACCATGGCTGATTTTGGTTAATTTTCTGTTCTAGTCCTGGAGATCTTCATGTAGCTCTGACTAATCTAACACACCTGATCCAGGTAAAGAAGGCCTTTAAGTGCATCTAAGTATTAAAGCCAGGGCTCTGTACAGGCCAGAAACCCTCAAAGTTACTGTTTTTTCCAACTGATCCTCCTCCTCTCCTCTGTGACTTGAAAACCATTTTCGTGACGCCATCTTACCAGCTGTCTGAAAACCGAAGAGACAAGAGAAGCCACTTAAAATAGCCGACGAAGCGGTTTCCAGTGGAGGATACACAAGTATATGCTACCCAGGAAGACTTTTACAGATTTTAGAGAGACATCACTACAGACACGCCCAGAGAGGACAGACAAACATGGAGCAATCCAGCTAACCTTCAAATTCTGTATTTTATTTGCATTTTTATATTCATTGTATTGCGTACTTTGTACTTGGTGTAAAATAAAATAAAAACGATTCAGAGCAGAAAAACACATAAATGTGAACTGGCCAGCACTGTGTAGCTGTATCAGGGGTGTGCTTTCAAGCAAATGTTGTGATAGGCTCAGCTCATCAGTGGTCAACATCAGCTTTAATGATGTTGAGTCAGCTGTCCCATTTCTCCAGTTTCTGCTCATTCTCTCCATTCCTCCTGATCCTTTCCTCTCCTTGATTCCTTCACGTTCTTCCAGGGTAGAAGAGGAGCAGCAGAAAGGAAGGGGAGGACAGGAGCAGTAGCAAAAGTTTCTGGACACAGCCTAGGTTTCTTCAATCTAAATTCTCCAGGGTGGTAGATCTCCAGCACAAGGACTGGGCACCCCTGCCTTATTGAGTTCAAGAGGATGTGTCGCACATGTTTGCAGCTGAAACCAAACCACAGCTCCAGTTTTGCCCTGTGGGGAGGGCGAGTATGGCTCTGCCAAAGACTTCTGCTCTACCCCTAGACCAAAGAGAGGATTTATTGTGCGAGTTAGACTGGACCCATGGCAAATACTTCTCCAAGCGTAGGGGCAAAGGCAGCCTCTGAGGTTTGCTCAATCTGAACTTTCCAGAATGGTAAATCTCCAACAGCCTATAAATGCTGTCCAGGTCAGCCCTCTATTAGCATTTTCAAAATGAGGAAAAAAATTTGTTGGTCATCCAAAAAGCATTTCAGAATATGACAAATCCAAAAAGCTCAAGAGAAGAGCAGACACTGCAGATATCATAGAACAATTAAATAGAATTCAAGTTTCTGGATCCATTGGAGGGATGGCTCTGAGCACAGAGGACAAGAACTGTAAAGACATATCTCTAATAGAAAACGTCTATGAATGATATATGACCACCACCATATGCCAAAAGGACTGTTTAAAGATTCTTCCAGAGCAAGAACAGCCTGTCCTATAACTAAGTCAGAAGAAGATTATGTCTCAATTAAAAAGCAAGAAGAAAATATGAATTGGGGCTCTGAATGAAACCCCACATACTGGAAGGACGCTGGGGATAAAAGCATGGGGCACTGAATGGATCTGCAAAAGGGCTTTTACATGGGAGTGCCCCACACATTTGCAGCTGAAATCAAACCCCATCTCCAGTTTTGCCCTGTGGGGAGGGCGTAGTACGGCTCTGCCAAAGACTGCAGCTCTACCCGTAGACCACAAAGGGAGGATTTAGTGTGAGACAGGCAGGACCCATGGCAAATACTTCTTCAAGTCTGGGGGCAAAGACAGCCTCTGAAAATGCTGGGGACATACTGCTATGTACAGAGGGGTGACACTGCATTGTATGGCTTACATAAATAAAGGCCAGGGCCACGCCTCTGCCTCTAGTGATAATCAATCAGGCCTAAAACAGACAAAGAGGGGGAAGGCCTTTCACCTGCCATTTCATCGACTATTGCATTCTAAAGGATCAGCTCCCCCATCCACTCAGTGCATTGGCCCCAGACGTCTTTTAAAGACAG
Organism: Colossoma macropomum; assembly: GCF_904425465.1. Taxonomy (NCBI): domain Eukaryota; kingdom Metazoa; phylum Chordata; class Actinopteri; order Characiformes; family Serrasalmidae; genus Colossoma; species Colossoma macropomum. The sequence continues at coordinate 19,378,830 of NW_023494798.1, forward strand.
CCTTGCTGAAAAGATGGCCTTTGGCTATTGATTATGCTGGACCTAAGCCCCCAGCCCCCTTTAAGGTTCAAAAGGTCAAGGCACGAGAAAAAGTGGGGGAGGTCAGAGGTGACCAGGCTGTAGATTAATCTCCTTTCTATCATGCAAGCTGGGTTTGAAGTGAAATCTTGGTCTGGAGTAGTCAGTCCAAAACATTTTAAGCTGATTCTAAAAGTGAGTGTGTTTTAATTAGTTGGGTTGAGGCAAATACATGTAAATAAACAAAATAAATAAATAAAATAAAAAGCCAACATAGGTGTATACTTTATAATAGCTGCATATAAAAAAACACTAACTGTAAATCGCAATTATTTATGTGGCAAGTATTCCTCAGCTAAAATATTATGATTGTGACAGGCCTAATCTCTTCCTTTGGTTGTCCTAATCCACAAAAAAATAATTTTTCTGAAGTGAAGCAAAATGAAATATGGTGGAAATCTGCTGCTGGTCAGATGCCTAATGGGTAAAGACAACTATGATTCTGATATCAATTACACTCAACCGCTGAAAACAAAAGATCTTATACTTCACTGTACCCCCGGTCTTTGACATGGGAGAAGAAACAAAGAGGCAAAAGTGTTACTATTTCAATGTCTAGACGAGGTTTTAATCTTCCCTTGGCAAGGACAGTCTAACTCTTCCATCTGAAACCAAAGCGAAATCATGAAATGAGCACAAATTGCTTGAGCGTTCAAAGTGTTCATGGCTTGTCTCTTTGTTGACTTGATGAAATACGACCACCTTTTTGATAAAGGCAGTCAAGTTAGCACAATAAAAGCTGCTAGGTCGTTGTACCTGCCAAAAATTGGATTGTTTGAAATGGCATTCATTTACGTCTGAGGCGTAGCTGGAGGCAGAGTAGGCAGAATGCCAAGACCAGGACTGAAGGAACAGCAGAGGTAGCGGACACTGGCTGACTGCACCCAGACGACTACACTAAGGGATACAGACTTGCACTGACAACGAGACCAGTACAAATACCCTAGCATGCGAAGCAACCATACTACACTAATGTAGTCTATCTAACCATTTTGTGGAGGCAAACCCAGCACAACAGTATGGTCAGGGCCTGTGGGGGGATGGACAGTGCAGGTGTTGTGCTGAGCCATGTCTGGTTGCTTTGAACAACAGATTAGAAACAAGCAGGGGTAATCAGCATGGTTGCCTAGGAAACATACACAACCATCAGCACCTGCTTATTGTGAATACAGCTGAGAGAGAAAGAGAGAAAGAGAAAGAGAGAGAGAGAGAGAGAGAGAGAGAGAGAGAGAGAGAGAGAGAGAGAGAGAGAGAGAGAGAGAGATGCCCATCATGATTACCTAATGAAGAACACACACTGGCTTATCTTGACTCTTCAATGTTCATCATTATAGTGTTGATTGGACAGAATAAATTAGGCAATCAAAGCTGATCAGACCTGATAGCTTATTTATATCAAACAGTCATCTTCCAAATGCCACCTGGATGCAGTACGAGTGACTAAATCAGTTTGAGTTTTGGATCGCCTATGAGGCTGAGGCCTCATGATGGTCTGAGAATGCTTAATTGCTTATTTGAAGTCAGGATTTGATCTGTTCTTGATAAGATTCTTCATATAACAAATGCACACACCGACTGATGAGGAGAGCTGTGAACTAACATAACGGAGCAAAGAGAGTAACAGACAATTGATTTGAACTGACTTAAAAACAACTGCAGCTCTTGCCAACCACATCACAGTGAGTCTGTGAGAAATCACATTCATTAAAGAGTACAGTGTGAGCAGGAGGATTAATCTGAGATATTCCTTATGACTGATGTGCCCAGAAAGTCTGAGGCATTCATTTAGACTGACAAATGTGCAAGTGCTTCTGTCAGGCGGAGTTATCTCGAACCGCATTCCATGGACGGAGTGTTAATTCATGCATTTTGTCATGGTAGTACATCACAATATGAAGCAATTAGCAATTAAGCAATTCAAAAATGCTAATTATTCTGCGCAATGCTGTGACTGTGATTATTAAATGCCATTAACTGTGATTAGCGCATTTTAAGAAACAGGCACAATGCACTCTGCCAAAAGCGCTTACGGTGCATGAGTGATGGCTTGCAATTTCTCTGGTTATTCAGCAAGAAAGCCTGAGATTGTGCTGATTGGGTGAGCACTGATTAGTACATTTATGAAGCAAGCCTAGTAGTAAATGAACTATTCATAGAGGTCAAGTTCATGATATCTGCCAACGTACTCATGAGGCCATCCAATATAAAATGAATTGCTCTAGCAGAGATAAAATTAATATAGATATGACATTCTGACCACAATAAGCAACTTGTATAGCCTGTTAAGACTGCTGCAAAATGTTCAAAAGACTTAGCGAGGCAATGTTCTTTTAAAGATTACAAAGACTGAGTACTTTTAACACAGACTGCCAGACAGCCTACCTGAACGGAAGAGAAACAGCTTGCGGACAGATTGCTGTGGTCAGTCAGGCTTTAAAAATGGAAATAGGAAGCCAATTGTTTAAGCAAATGGAGGAAATGGGGAGGGTCTAGCCTTCCAGGATGTTTACAGTCACCTTTTCAAAGAGGCACTCCACTACTTAACACATAAACAACTTAACCTCAGAACATGAGTTGGAAATGGAAGCTGAAACACTGAGTGGAGACCCTCTGTGCCTCCAGGAAAAATGTTCCAGCTCCAGATCCTGCAATTGGCTCTATCTGCTGTCCCTCTCAGCAAGAATATTACAACAGCAAGAGGAATCACCAGTCACAGGAGCCAGAGAAAAACCCAAGCAGCTCTGCTCACAATGTGAAACACATTTCTGTTCCTCACTGTAGAATTCAATCCAGCAGATCTCCAAGACTTCGAAACTGCTGTACCTCTACAAAGTACAATAAGTCCAAGAAAAATGCACAAACCTATTTAAGGCTTCAAAATTAATATATGACAATGCTGATTAGATTAAATAAATAAATATATTTATATTTGTAAAAATAAATACTCTACAATGCTCTATAATGTTCAGAGACAGAACTTCAGAAGACGGTGCCACTTATTAGGGGCAAAGTGAGAGGAAGCCACAGAAGACACAATAGTTTGATTAGCCAATTAACCAAATAACAGTCAATAGTATCAATTATAAGACAACTCATAGCAATGGGTGTGAGATCATGTGTAGCCATCAAGAAACTGTCACTGACAAAAGTAAATAGACAAAAAAGGAGACAATTCGCACTAAAACACTGAAAATGGACCTCTGAGATGTGGAGTGAGGTTTTATGGTCTGAATTTGTAACTGGCCTACTGAACTTTAGAGATGTTGAAAAAATATCCCTGCAGATTTCTTTGAACAACTCAACGCAAGTCCCCTGAAGAGAATGTAATAAAAGAAAAATGTCAACCATTTTGACTGGGTCTCTACCTTTTGGCCTTTTTTACTATTTTTAATGTATTAAGAGCAATATTAAAGTATTAGGTACAAGATATGCATACTGTACTTAACACCTTCACTAAACCCAAAAAATTCTGTATTCAGTTCAAGTCCCCACAAAGACAAAGTCAGGTTTTGCTAAATGTCAGTATCCTGCAACAATGCTACCTGAATAAAACCTAGACTGCCTGGTGGGGTTATAGTGGAACCAGAGTCTGGCGTATGTGGGGGAAGCAGCTTTAATAGGCCGGAGTTAAAAGCCCAGCATGTGTGGAGAATCCAGGCAGAAGCACAGCTTAGTCTATCAAACACTAGAGAGAGAGAGAGAGCGGCCACAGATGGTCCCGTCAATAACCCCCACGCCCTCCACCATGCCACCAAGAGGGAACAAACACCCCGAGAGCACTTGAATGCAGCAGGAAGGCTGAGGGGTTGGCCGCAGCAGATGGTAGGTGTGTGTGTCAGTAAAGAGTTACAATCTGAAGTACCTACAACAGGAAGTGTAGAAATTATGAAGCTGGTTTAACAGAGAGGTCACAGGGCTCTTTGGAGCTGCTAGTGAAAGAACGATGAGGACTGTTGTCAAGAAGTGATGTCAGTCTAACTGCTTCTAATTGAGTTACTGAGAGATTACTGAGAGAGTACTTAGAGCTCAGTATGAAGCTATGACTTCAATGTTTGGCTTTAATTACACCCTTTTTTGTCCAATAAGTAATTTCAGTGCTTTTTCCATTTAACATGTTAGCAACAGACACACTACAGTGCTCTGACATCAGCAAAAGATGACAAACTGTTGACATGGATGAATCATTTGTAGTTCAAAAAAATCCCACAGACAAGGCTTCAATACAACTAAAAATTACCCAAAGTCCTAGTCAGAAACAAAAAAAAGATTACAGCAACTAAAACTACTCATTTAAGAATGTATTGCTCAGAAAAGCTAAATGGGCATTTTAGCCTGAAAGTAGCATTTAATATGTTATTCTGTAGTGCAGTACTTTATCCCTCACCTTTATTAGTTTGACAGAATTGTGTTTTCGTTAATCAGTCTTCTCTTACTACAATACCCACACACAACCATTAGAAAACCTATCCACAGTGATAAAGAAGTCTTGACTGCTAGCATATTCAGCTTCCTAGTCACATTAGTTTTCTGGCATCCTTTAGCACTATCCAGTTAGCAGAACAAAAGTGCTTATAGTTTTCTAAAAGTTCCTCCAACCTTCAAAATACATCATCATAAGGGTTTTTATTTCATCTTTAAATCAGAAGATCTCACCCTAGACACTATTACACCACTGAAGAAGGTGCGAAGCATGTTTACAACAGACATAGCAATGGTTACACTTTTCATTTTGGCCAGAATGTCCCTTTAGTAATGCAACTTTTCCAAACAATACCTAGCTATCTTCCAATACTATTTTTGGGCCTGCAAAAAACTCTCACTGCTGAAGCTTTAGGATACTTATGTTCCCTGCACAAAACACTAGCTCCAAGCATTATACTAAACTGACTCAGTCTGTAGGGAGATGCCTGTATTTCATGCTCTGCAGAGCTGCCATAAAGGCTATGAGTAATCAATGTGTCCAAAACTGCAGCAGACTCTCCTCTGTAACCCAGAGCAACATCTCAGCACACGCTGCTATGAAGTGTTTATGGGGACGTGATGTAGTGGCACCTAACTTTAAGTTCCTAACATGCCATTATAATGATCCAAACACTACTGTTTCAGCTCCAACCACAGTGTGGAGTGATGAGGCAACCCAACTGACATTACATCAGAACCAAAAAATCGGCAATGACTAACACATACAGAGAGTCTAACGTTATCTGTTACACTACACTAAGCCATTTTTAGACAACGCGCTCGCAATGCTGTTGTAATTCAGACAGGTCTGTGTCAGAATGATAAACTGCAGGTGGAGCTGGTGACATCCCTTAAAAGCTCAGTTAAACAAAGCCCTGGCGAGCACTACAGTGACGTTTTGAAAACATGAGGTCATCCTGAAGTTAAAGCTCGGGGGTCTCTAGTGCTGGTAGTTAAAGGGGCCATGTCCTACATATTTCTTGTATTTAAATTTATATTTTTTTGCCCCCTGAGGTCCACTTATGATATTTATGGATCAACAAACATTTATATATATATATATATATATATATATATATATATATAATATATATATATATATATATTATATATATATATATATACACACACATTGTAGAGAAACTAACAGACTAACGAAGTTCTTTACAGTGTTGGTGACAGGAACCAGGGGTCGCCATGTTCACAAATGTAGCCATTTTATTTACTATCCAAAACCACTGGTGAACCTACACATCTTCTGAGTTTTTATATGTAATGTTAATGAAGGTAAAATAGTGATAAATCTAAAAATAAAATTTTTTTTTTACTAAACTGAAACCTCCTTTCAGTAGTGTTCAGAGTCACTTATTGGAAAGCAGCGCATATCAAAGTTCAGAAGGGCAGGTTTTATGATGGCTGGGGACAGCTCCCCTGTCAGCAGCCAGAAGGGCCATGACCCACAGTCACAAATGGAATGCCATCCAAGTGACATCAAACTAACAGCCTGGCCAAAAGAAAACAACGGTGCAGCACTCTGCTCAGCTGGCCCGAGCACCACATGACATGTTTACTTTTCTTCTGCACCTGCTGCAGGGGAAAGCGACCAAGCTAAACAAAAAGAGACAACTTCCTGGCTAATGATCTAAGAATCAGTGTAGTTTTTAGTGTGAAATAAATAACCCTTAGCGCAACCTTTCCTATGAGGAAAAGATATAATCATGTGAAGTCTGGAGTTAGCATTGTTTGGGAAATAGAGTATAGCGAGGCTTGATAAAGTCCGGCCTCTCCATTCAGCAGAGTTGCAGTACAGTGTCATTCTGTTCATGGCTGAGTTACTGATATGGAGTAACTGTCTCTCTCGAGCTTCAGCCGCCAGGCTAGCAAGTGCTGATCAAGCACTTTTATTACTGAACTTGTTGAACTGACTGCAGACTGCACCCGACCACTATCTCTTTCAAAGCATGACAGCAAAAGGAACATACTGTGGTCACAGAGTCACAGTATTCTCTCACTGACCTTAGAAGAAAATCAGAAGTACTTAACAGCTAGTAGTTTATTAGTTTAACAGCTAGCTAACACATGTTAAATGTGGACAGACAGGGGTGCTGGCACTGGCATCTCTACCCCAATCCTTCACTTTACTTTGTACAAAACAGTGTCTGTAGCAAAACTAATACCTAAAGATCAGTGTCTCCATACTCAGTCAGAAAACTGCATCTGAAGAAATAAGCACTCAAAAAAATTTCTTAAAACACTGTCTCTTCTTAACGTGCCAAATATGAAACTATTATTTTCACTATTTTAACTTTAGCTGCTGAACATATAGAAGTCCTTCTCCTATGCATAAAAGCTAAATGTGCATATAATACATTCTAACAATCTCAAACATTCCTCCCATTCCATTAGAGAGAAAGAGAGAGAGAGAGAGAGAGAGAGAGAGAGAGAGAGAGAGAGAGAGAGAGAGAGAGAGAGAGAGAGAGAGAGAGACAATCCCTGACCCTGATTAGTAACGATTCAAGAATAATCTGATTATATTATGAGTTTCATGCATCATGAAACCTCAAATTTCACTGCACTTGTATATGATTTGTTTTTTTAGTATGATTCAGAATTATTTGTAAAAAATTAGTGGAATACACAAATGTGACTGGAGGAACTACATACACTTTAGTGCAACAGACAATTAAAAAAAACAAGACTTAGCTTTGAATTTACAGGTTTGAAAATAGCCAGACAATTTGAACACTAAATATTATTATAAACTATTATAATTGATTCTAACATAGCAAAATCAGTGCAGTTGAATTACTACGTTTATGCATTTTTACTCCCTCACTGACCCAACATCACGTTATTTTAAAGGTGTAACAATACACTCAGAAACATGATGCTGCACGACTTACTAACGACGCTAGAGCTGGGAGGCGTGCTGGAGTGAGATGTTTGGTGTTAAGGCGCTAACTTTGGTTTTCAAACAATGTAATTGCATTAGATGAAATCACTAATAGGACATCCATTCTCTACAGTGCACTGTCACAGTGATCTCACAATGTCACAATGCATTGTAACACCCCTATATTGTATGGCCACGAGTGACAAGCGATTAAGGAGCAGAACTGCAATTCTGAAACTTAGTGAATAAGTTTGCAAACTGTTCCGTCAGCTCTCCTGACACTTTTCACAGCTGTCTGCAAGGACTGAAGAGGGCACAGAGTGAGACTGGAGCGACACTTTTCCTCCTCTCTATTGTTCTCACGCATGCAGCATAGAGTGTGGGTGATTGATAAGACAGGGCCATGTGCTGATGAAGCAGGGTGTGTGGATTCTCCCAAAGCTCAGTGAGGCAGGATAAGGTAATACAGGAGCCCTGTCCTAAATGCAGAGACCGTACTGCATGTCCTCTTCCTCTCAGGAGGGGACTGCATGCCAGCAGGCCAAACATAATACACCCTCGCCCTCTAAGAGTGCTTGCTGTGCTGTTCTTCCATGAAATCAATGTCTTCAATGGATACTGCGAAGAGAGCACTCCAGGACACACAATAAAATGATGTCAATCTCACTTTTAAATCCACTGTGATGGGACAGTGGGAAAGCATAGTGTTCTGGGTCTGGGGTACAAAACATACAGGAGGCAGAAATATTGTTTGTCGAGGAACAGTGAAAAGGAAACCTTTAGGAATCATTAGGTATTAGGTTTTCAATACAGGTAATCTAATTAGTTATTTAAAAACCAGAGATGCATCTGTTTCAATATCTGAACGTGTTAGAAAATGTATCAGCATCATTGTTATCTGAAAGATATGTACATGAAAATGATCAGCTATTGGCATAATTCCCATATCGGCACATCCTTCTCAAAAAATAATCATTCCAGGGATCTTTCCAGCCTAAATCAGAGGTCTTAAATCCAGTCAAGTTTCCTTTTTTAGATTTCGTAAACACTACTAAAGATGAGAATAGGTGGCCCATCAAATACATCAACACTTTAGTTACAAAAAAACACTTTAGATTACAAAATCCAAGACCAAAAACTGGATGTAAGGTTCAGATTTCAAGACCCCTGGCCTAAATAATATGTATGAGCTAGCATTAGCTACTAGCATCTCCAGAATTTTAACTTATCTTATACTCACTACACTTTCTGTGTGTATTATACTGTGAACTTGTTTTAAAAAAACAGAATATTAGCATCGCTATCAGTCAACAAATTCACTGTTGGAGCAGCCCTAGTTCTAAGATCGGCAATGCGACCACCGGACATGTCCTGGCCTTTCTAAGCACACACATGTTCCTGTTCATTACCACCATCCATTTTGATAAGACTGTTCTGATTGAGATTCCGATATGGACACTCAATTCAGGTGATGGTTCCACCACATACCAAACCAAGCATAATGAGAAATCACAAGGCATCTAGAATTTAAGTGAGGAGTATGGTAAGCAGGCCAGTGAAAATGTTCCCGTATCAAAAGGCCAGGATCCAAACAGGTCAAATCCCTGGTCAGCCTACGCTGGACATAAGACAGCACAAAGCCCCTGTCTTACTGCAACACAGTATGATATTTATCCACAGTGTTACAGAGACCCACAGTATCACTGTCTGTGCCAGTATATTTTAAGAACAGGATATCTGAGTGACACAAAGTAAATAAACTGAAACACAGCTACAGTGGACAAGTTACAGCAGGGAGCAAAGTAAATCACATGCAAATAACTAATTGTACACATACAACCATGCAGACAAATCATTCATATTAATCTGGATATTAATTAGCCCTTGATCTAAACTTAGTAACAAAACCTTTCAATATCTGTTCTCTTCTATGGTTATTGTTTCCTACACTTGTGTAGAAGAGCATACTGATCTACAGTAGAAGTGTCATTATGTTATTATTTGGCTGGCTGTCCATGCCTAATGAGTTGCTGGGTGAATGACTGTGTATGACACTACTATTAAAGGACTTAGTCATCACTGCAAAAAGGGGCAGCACATTCCTGCCATGTGAGACTGCTAGACTAACCACATAAACCCCTAACTACACATCCCTATAGAAACCCTCTGAATGAATAAAAAGTATTCTGTATCAGCCCTACAGAACCCCATGTTCTCATAGTCCCATCCGGTCCTGTCCAGAGACATGGCAGTTCTGTTTAAAGTACGAAGGCTAGGGGAAGTTATGATAATGTTTCTCAGCTATATACACACATCTACCCCAATCTGCCATAAAATTAAAACCACCTCCTAGTTCCTACACTCACTGTCCATTTTATCAGCTCCACTCTCCACAAAGGTGCACTTTGTAGAGTGTAGTTCATCTGTTGCTCTGCATACTTTGTTAGCCCCCTTTCACCCTGTTCTTCAATGGTCAGGGCCCCCACAGGACCACCACAGAGCAGGTATTATTTGGGTGGTATATCATTCTCAGCTCTGCAGTGACACTGACGTGGTGGTGGTGTGTTAGTGTGTGTTGGGCTGGTATGAGTGGATCAGACAAAGCAGTGATGCTGGAGTTTTTAAAGGAGAAACCTGGAGCTACTTTTTGGAAAATAGGAAATTCTTGTTACTTTTATACACATACACACACATACACTTTTATATATACATATTTTATATATATATATATATATATATATATATATATATATATATAGAGAGAGAGAGAGAGAGAGAGAGAGAGAGATAGATAGATAGATAGATAGATTGATAGACAGACAGACAGATATAGATATAGATATAGATATATAGCTAGATCTTCCCCCATTTTGACCCCGACTGTACACTGGGCGCACTGCTCCACTGTAAATGAACTTTTTTCCCTTTCTTTTCTTCTATTCAGAGCTCTAGCTGGGCTCTGCTGCACCAAACCGTTCTTCTCCTGCATTTGCTTACCTTTGACTTGACTCTCGTACTCCGCGATGATCTCCTTATCCTTCTTAAACTTGGCAGGAGGATGCGACATTTTCAGCTGCTCCTGCGGCTCTGGGAGGGAGAGTGAGTGAGTTAGCCGGTAAGTCCAATCCAGAAGCTAACACTGAACACTTCTAATACAGCCGTAGCATCCCGGACATCTGCAGGAGTTTGGAGCGAAAAAAGCAAAGCTACACAAGAGCGGAGATCCGACTGAAATAGCCCGGGAGTGGCGCTCCAACCGCGGGGAGCCGAGCAGCGCAGACACCGGGGGAATCACGGCTGAGCCACAGAGAGACCGAGAAAGAGTGTTGAGTTCCCCCTCGCCGCAGAATGCCCCGAGTGGTCGGTCTGACTTCGCTACGGACAAATCTCTGCTGTTACAGCTTAAACAGACCATCCGGCACCTCTCAGCGGCGAGCTGTGGGCGAAAAGCGCGAGCGGACTGAGGAGTTTGCGGGCAGCAGCGTGGAGAGCAGCGCTAGGCTTGGGCTCAGACTCAGGGGCAGCATGGAGCAGCTCTCTCTCTGTGGGAGAAGCAGGGGAGGGACAGAGGGAGGAGGGAGGGGAGAAGAGGAGAGAGCGGAAACACTCCACGGATTGACAACTTCCCCGACCAGTCAGGCAAAAAGGCACACAAGCAAAGTACTTCACAACTTTCATCTGCAGTGAGACTGAACGGTCTGGATTCGCTCAAAACGAGCCGCTAGCCGATACTCTCAAAAAGTGATTTCTCTGTAGCGGTTAAACGAGTTCCTGAACCTGTATAACCTCGTCAGACTAACCATTACGACAGTTATAACCGATTAGGACGACAGAAAGCTCAGGCTTGACGTTAAAACTCTTGTTAAATCTTCACTGAAAGTCTGAGTAGCGCCTGTAACTCACTGAGCCTCCTCGGGCCAAACGTATCGCATTACAGGCCAGTCTCAAATGGGCACAGCCTGCCCCCTAGTGGACACAACAGTTCCTACCCTAACCACTTTTAAAGAGCTCTTTCACACAGGTGATGTAGCTATCTTAAGTTTTAAAGGGTACATCGTACATTTTCCCTGCGGTCCATGGCTCTGTACCAAAAACAGTCCTAATTCATTTTTACATGACCCTTTACCACCTCTTTTTATCGCTTAACTGTGCCTTTAACACTGATATATGTAAATGACCTGGGTTATGATTGGTTGCCCAGTCTTGCATCTCCTTCAAAAGTAGGCCAGGCTGAAACCCTCCTTATAACTTAAGTGTGAATAGGTGGGCCTTGACTTCTCCAAACCAGTGATTTCAAAATGGGCCTTATGTGCTCATTTTCCACACATGGACTGTATGTATTGTGGAATGAATGGTATGTCTTAAACTTAACATGCTATATCAATTTCTTCTATTTAAAAAAGTGAGGAAAATGTGTTTTTCTATATTGGCCCCCTTAATATGAATGTTTGTTATATGTACATTACAGTACTACACGTTGGTCACAACATGTTTCTCTAAACTCAAATGAACACAATTCATTTCATTAGAGGTTAAATTCTTTTTAATTCTATTGCACTGCAATGCATGGAAATGATAAAACACTATTCATATGTCATGTTAAAAGCAAAACCATTTAAATATGACCATAAAAACACATCATTGCACAACAGCAAATGTAGACAAAAAGTAAAGGATGTACATAAAATAATTTACAAGGCATATTAACACCAAAAGTACAGTCAAATTTCATCAACTAAATAAATAACATTCTGAGGACAAGCAGCATCTGGGGTCATGTGGCAGGGACGTTGAGTCAGGTCATAACAACGAAGCAGTGCTTTAACTGATCAATCTTTTTTGTGCAAATATGCTGACCTCTCCTTAGCTCAGTTTAAAGAAGGCCTCCTCCAGGACTTCTGTGAACTTGTCCTTCATCTGCTGACGGAATCCAGTGTACCACTCTAGCAGCCTCATTCTCCTCTCCGTCTTCTCTGCCTGGCTCATCACTCTCTCTTTCTCTAGGATGGCTGGCAGCTCCTTCCAATCTTTGAGGAAGATGAAGGGCGCTCCTGCGTCTTTGAGCAGCCGGAGAGGGGAGCTGCGGCCGTCTGCGCAGGCTCCAGGAGTGAGGACGTCCTCCACCACAGGCACAGAGCCATACGCACACGCCTCATAGATACGGTAGCACTCAGTGTTGACTCCTACTGGGCACAGGGTCAGGTCACTCTGAGCCAGAGCCATCTGGTACTGTCGGGAGGTGTCCGCTGTCTCCTGAGGAAGCCACCTAACGCAGGAGAGGAACAAGCATTGTATCACTAAGAACACAATCGTGTTGGAAATCCTGTTCTCTATTTAAATGGTAACTGCATTAATGATTAGAGGAGGTTAATCCTAGTTCTGGACTACATTACACAGTCAGTTGAAATTTTCCCTTCAAAGTCATTTTCTTGTGCTAAGCTCAGTGTATGACAAGAAAGCCAGCCCCAAGAGAAAACAAACAAACAAGTCATTCAGACAGATTTGGTGTGAATTGCTCTGTTCTAAAGAAACGTACAGAGTCAGAATTGTTCATAGTGGTAAAAGGAACAAGACGCCTAAAGAGTTGCCTCTAAAAGCTACCCCAAAGAAGTGTATTACATGAAATGGTTAGGAATACATTACCTAATGCCTGAAACAATGTTTTAGGATGGATTTATGGTAAGATTTTGGCCTAAAACAAATGTTTTAAAACACATTCACGGCACAGAGGTACATGCAGGCGTTAAATTGCAAAATAGTCCCCAAAGAAAAATGATGTTTTTCAGATTTACCACTATTTTACCATTATCAGTATTACTTATAAAAACACGTCTATGTTCAGTGGTAGTTTTGGATAGTAAATTACACAGCCATTTTTCCACTGTAAACATCGTGACTACTGGTTCCTATCATCACCACCACCAAAAATCAGAGTTAATAACGTTCTCCATAATGAACCATTTCACATAAAACCACTACGCATGATTTTCTCTGTATCTTAATGATTGAATTAGGGCAAAAATGAACACATGAAATTCACCTTAATAAGTTAATTATCAAAAATACATCAAGTTACAGTTTCAATGTCGTTTTTAGGTCTGCCACTATAAATTCTATTAGTAATTGAGTACTTTGACAGTTAATCAAATAGTCACATATTTATTAAGGGCTAAACAAAAAATAAAGAACAATAATGAACATTTCAAGAATTGCTAAATACTTGCAAACCTGGCAGTCTGTTACACTACATATGAGTATATATACTTAAAGGTCTTACTGTAAGAGAGACCAGTAGATTTTAAACCATATAATCATTATTCAAATTCACAACTGTGCATTACAGATTCACAGAGAAGGTACATTATAAACAATGACTTTAAAATTAAGAAATTAAGGACGTTTAATCACATACTAGTTATCTGTAATGAGGTGAATGCCTCATAGACATTCTAAGTCGATTGGATAGGACTGTCAGATAAACTTACTTCTCTCGAGCGTTTGTGAGACATTGTTTTTCCAAGCCATTTTGTTTCAGGATGCCCATAAGAGTTTCCCGAGAAGAGTTCTTATAGACCGTGCCAAGAAAGTTGCAGATGTAGGGTCTTGCAGAGCTTACCATCTGAGTGTTTGGCATTACGACTGGAAATTGCCTATACCTGATAACCAAGAGAAAAGAAACAGTAATACTAACCTAAACCTGTTGTGTTAAAGGCTGGGAATCTAGAGACAATCGAATGTTAAACTAAGCACGAACCTAATAATTAATAACTTTACAATTATAAAGCATCTTACGTGGCTACACCAAGAGGCCACTGGAAGATGTCCTTATCGTTGACCCAGGGGCTGTCATACACAAGGAAAAGCAGATCCACAAACCCCCCCTGTCTCTTCAGATAGGGGCTGATCCAATCATTAGTGCACTGTTCACTGCCCAGTAAGACTACAGCCACTTTAGAGATTGTGTGGGCCTGGACTAAAGCCTGAACATGCTGCAACCACTGGATGGAGTAGGAGATCTTCTGCTGTTCTCGTCCATTCAACACCAAAACTACACTGTCAGTGTCCAGAGGAACATGACCCTGCACTACCGCCGGACCTGTGTAGAAACTGTGAGAAGAAAAAGCTCTTTTTTTAAGTCGTTTTCAAACAGGGGTCAAAATCTCACACTGTTTTGAATGCTGAATCAATCTAGTGGATTTTTTTATGACAAATTAGGCTTTATTAAGGTCAAACAAAACTGACAGTCAGCATGCCAATAATGAGCCCTCTAAAATAATGCTGTTGAGCTTTAGCAACAACCTATTTACAGACACTGATTCTGGTTGGAAAACAACCTCTGTATTGCTGACATCTTACCTGAAATTGATCTTTCCTGACTGGATCTCTCCTTCTCTCCACTGACCTGTTTTGTCAGTAGGATTCAAAGGCCCCTCTAAAATGTGTTCCCATAAGTACAGTCCTAAAACAAATAATAAAAAAAAATATATATATATATAACAAACATATTCTAAATGTGTTCATTGTAATGTGCTTAACAGGACCGTATCAGGTAAACTCAAAGTTTCCTTGCTTTTTCGAAATATGTAATTTCAAAACATACTCTTCACTCTCAAGCACACATACGGAAACTAAACTGCAAAAAAGGCCTGTTTGGAATTCATTGGTTTTGTGATGTTATGAAAACCAACTCATTTACATACATTCACTGGCTAATTCATTAAGTACACCTCCATGTTTCTACACTCACTGTCCATTTTATCAGGTCCATTTACCATAGAGGTGCAGCTTATAGTTCTACAATTACAGGCTGTAGTCCATCTGTTTCTCTGCATACTTTGTTAGCCCCCTTTTACCCTGTTCTTCAGTGGCCAGGACCAGCACAGAGTAGGTATTATTTGGGCGGTAGGTCATTTTAAGTACTGCAGTGACACTGATGTGGTGGTGGTGTGGTAGTGTGATGCACTGGTATAAGTGGATCAGACATAGTAGTGCTGCTAGAGTTTTTAAACCCCTCAGTGTCACTGCTGGACTGAGAATTGTCCACCAACCAAAAATATTCAGCCAACAGTGTCCTGTGCACAGTGTCCTGTGACCACCAATGAAGGACTAGAGGATGACTACCACAAGCAATAGATGAGCTATCGTCTCTGACTTTGCATCTCAAGGTGGAATAACAAGGTAGGTGTGTGGTAAGTGACAGTGTTTAAAAACTCCTGTGTCTGATCCACTCGTACCAGTGCAGCACACACCAACACACCACCAACACGTCAGTGTCACTGCAGTGCTGAGAATGATACACCACCCAAATGAGACCTGCTGGGGTCTGGACCATTGAAGAACAGGGAGAAAGGGGGCTAAAAAGTATACAGAGTAACAGATTATAGTCTGTTATATAGTCTATAGACTTTAGTCTATAAAGTGCACCTTTGTGGAGAGTGGAGCTGATAAAATGGAGTGTAAATACAAGGTGGGCGTACTTAATTAAGTGACTGGTTGGTGTATATCTGTACATTCAGTCTACTGCAGTTTAGTCCCGCCCTATTTTAAGGAGTGTTTCAGCCCAGACTGCTTTGTGAATGAGGCACAATACAGGGCAGCCAATCAGTTCATTAACATATATGTGGCCCTAAAGGCATAGGCTGCTTAATCACAAGAGGTTAAGAAAGGTTGGGAAATGCTCATGTAAGCATGAATTATGATTGTTTTGATATATAAAACCACACAAATATAAAACAAAAAAAAATGGAAATGGGCCCTTTAAATTCTGCTCAAATACAGTTCTTAAAGCCCAAGAAAAGAGACTGTACATGTCATGTGCTTATGTGGATTCCCATGAAAACATGACAATTATTCATTACTAAATACAACATTTTATTGCAAAACTGGTAGAAAGATGTAATCTTTTGCTCAGTGAAGTCACTTGTAAAAGGTAAGCAGTCACACAGTAACAACACCAGTGATCAGCACACTGTGAAGGCAATAAGATAACTGGGCACTTACCTATAGCTGCCTTTCCCAAGATCTGAACTTTGTATCTTTTGGGCCTACTCTTAGCAATGCGCTCCTGATATGATCTATAAGCCTCCCTCCGTTTCTGCAGTACAGTGATGGAGTCTGCACGCTCATCCTCCTCCCATGGGTTCCATTCTTCCTCTCCTGCTTTGGTGTTGTCTGTCAACAACAACAAAAAACACTCAATCATCATAAAATGCAACCATGCACACAAACTCCAACTCATGATAATAATACAATATCATACCTGCATTTTACTAGCCAGGCACATCTCTTATATTCTTATGCATGCAAAGTGGTCTCCTCCCTCTCGGAACACATCACTGGCTAACAATAGTTAAGAGCATAAGTAAGTTAAGCATGCAATGCAAAATTATGAGATATTAACCTCTGAGAAAGGTCTATTGAACCAAACTTGTTAAGTAATAGTAATAGTAAAAGGCTGTCCAAATTATAATCTCTCACTCTCTCATTTATCATCTAAGCTGCTTATCCTCCTGGGTTGCAGGGGGGTGCTGGAGCCTATCCCAGCACTCACTGGGCGAAAGGCAGCAAACACCCTGGACAGGTCGCCAGTCCATCACAGGGCAGACACACAGACATACACAACCACACACACACACTCACACCTAGGGCAATTTAGAATCTCCAACTGGCCTGACTGCATGTCTTAGGACTTTTTGAGAAAACTGAAGCACCCGAAGGAAACCCAGGCAGACATGGGGAGAACATGTAAACTCATAACATAATCAGTTAAGTACAATTATTTGAAACAATCACAATTATTTTCAATTATTTTAATTATTTAGGAATACAGTCATTTCTGCAGCAAGCGGAATGTGAATTGGGTGCATTGGGGCTTAAGAAAACAAAAAAGTTATAACTTCTGGTTTGGTGCTTTAACATGTTTAGAGGGCAGTGCTGAGTAACGTTAGAGTATCTGTTAGCTATGTTGCTGATTCTAAATGTTTGGCCTGTAGCAGAATGAGTGTGGGTTTTTTGCTTATTTATTTATCGCTGTTGTCAGAAGAAAACCTCATATCTCCAAAATGGTAACTTCACAGGAAAAGGAAAAAACCTACTTTACTTTTAATTTACACACAATGTAAAGGGCAACGGACATTTTCAAATTATGTCAAAAACTGAAAATGACAAAAATGGAGATATGAGGTTTTCTTCCAACAGCAGCGTTATTCTTGTGGAACTCTGCTTAACACAGCATGAATCTGTGTAACTGCAGACATATGTGTGAGCATTTGAATGCAATCACAATTTTGTACTAGTGTATCATTTCAACAGTACAACCAGTATTAGCTACTAATCAAACACAGCTAGGAAGAAAGATGGCTAATCAGCTAATTTAGCCACTTTGAGTTGCACTCAATGAACAATAAAAGACAATTAATTTGCTAATTGCAATTATTTATATGACAATTAATCGTCAGCTGCAATGCCATGATCGTGACAGGTGTGAGTAATATTCTAACATTTTTCTTCAAGTTATTTATTTACTTATTTATTCACTTATAACATGTGCCTCTAAAGTAAATTACGGTACTGCACAAAAATGACTTCCCCTGGAGTACAGAACTGCCCCTACTTCCAGGTTCAGAATAAAAACAGTTAAACAATGTTAAGTTTAACTGGGTTATTGTAGAAATAATACAATAACTTATTTACCAAAAATCTTCAGCATAAATTTGACAGCAAACATGGACTCAGGAACACATATTGGAGAGACCAGTGAACAGGAACCGCGGGGCTTAATTTTAAAGGAAAGTTTCACCAAAAACAAATCCCAATTTTCCACATTACCCTAAACACAGTCAATAGGCATGTTTAATGTCCAAGTTTGCATCTTTAATTTTCTACAAGAGCTACGAGGCTAATGTAACAAACTTCTATGTCGCTGACAAAGACTTTATCTGGCGATCTCAGAAATTCAGCCTTCAAAAGCAACCTCACTGAGTTATTTTGTCTTTTAAAGATATCTTGTGATAAAGCTTCGACTTAAAATGAATTTTTAAAATACATGCCAGGTGTTATAATGCAAAATAGTACCCAATTCTTTCAGATATACTACTACTTTATCATTGCCAACAGTGCACACAAACAATTCAAGACACATGTAGCTGCAAAGGCTGTTTTGGATCGCAAATAAAATGGCTATATTTGTGTTGTAGATATTGTAACCCCTGGTTGTGATCACTGCCTTTGTAAAGAAAATCAAAGTCAGTAAGTTTCTCTACAGCGCACCATTTCACATCAGACCACTTTGAATGACTTTGTCTCAGAGATTTAATTATGCATAACATTTTAAGTCTGAAGTCAAGCCTGTTCAATATGTAAAGAGGTGAAGGACAGCTCTCACATTGGGCTCAAAACCATCCAGCATAATTGAGCATAATTGAGCCTGTTTTGTAAAATTTGGTAATATGAAGCAGATGATGTATAAATCCACCTTACTACCCAGGGCCACGAGATTACATACATTCTGTTCTTTATCAGGCCTTACCATAAGATGGAGTATACAGCAGCTGTGTTAGCAGTACAGCCACTGATAATAGTGTTTCAAAAGCCTATTTTGCAGTCTCATTCTACACCCTGCAGAGACTTGATTTCACAATTTTTACCCCACACAGGAAAAACGTCGTATGAACGTCGTATGAAACGTGACATGCATTTTAGAGCCGGAGCAGAGAATAAGGGAATATTTAGTCACATCTACACTGACATCTGAAGTACATTTGGCACCTTAAATCTCTATAGATCTATACAGATGTTCTTTCAAAACATTTCCTAAATGTCCATACTTTTCCTAGGGCAGTCCATTCCTGCCACTTCTTTTTTTTCCATTTTTAAGTGAATTGCTATTCCATTATTTCGCAATACTCTCATTATTTTGAGATACTGTCTAATTAGCTTTCTCAAAATAATGACAAAGCATCTCAGAATAATTAGACTGTTTCTCAAAATGCACACATATATATATATATATTTGTTTTGGGTTTTTTTTTTTTTGCAAAATAATGGCAAAGCAATTCACTTAATAACGAAGAAAAAAACAGGTGCTGGATCTTTTTTATTTTAAGTGGGAAGAATGGGCTTTCATAGTTTCCTGATCTATAAATGAATGTTTTTAAATTTAGTATTTATTGTGTAAAAAATCGCGCGCACTGATTTAGCTAGTGAAGTGAATGTAAAGTGGTCAGACAGTCATCACGCAGCTTAACGCACCTGCGGAGCTCTTCTTCACCACTCGGTGAACACGAGAAATAACCTTCTTACTGAAGAACACACTGTACGCAGCGTACAGCGAGAAAAACACATAAGCCAAAACCACAGCTACTGCGATCTTTCTCCGGATTAGTCTCATCCTCAAACCCGAGCTGAGCGCCCATCCTGCTCCAGTAAACACTGACAGGACCCCGGACCCGAGAAGGCTGTATCATTCACTGCCTGTACATAATAATAAGTGAAATAGTTACCCTATGTTGGGCATCCAAAAAACACAACTTTATTTGTAACTATTTTTATAATTCTATTTACAAACATCAGCATATTCTAACTAAAGACTACGTAAATGTCACATTATAATCCGGCGTCCTACACAGTCCTATAAACGGCTTCCGTCTGTGAAAGGCCCTGTGAGGGGTCGCTGTGACCGCCGGTTTATCATCTGCAGAAGATGGTGTCCTTAGCCGGACCTTCGGGCTTTCTCTCCTCTTACCTGCACACAGCGAAGTTCCTCCTGTCCAGACAGGTTAAAGCTGTGGTGCCCGGAGCTGTGAGCAGTGGACATGCGGCGGTGAAGCAGAGAGGAAGCGGCGGAGACTCGGCTCTGACCAGTGGTACGGACTGCGCCCGCAGCTAACAGGCTACATCTCCTTAGCTCAGTTAGCTCAGGCAGAGAGACAGGTTAAAAGTGCGCTTTGTCAAAAATTATCTTCAGCTGTCAGTGATATTTGTAAACTGCTGTATGTGCACCGATCAGCCATAACAGTAAAGCCACCTCCTTGTTTCTACACTCGTTGTCCATTTTAGCAGCTTCGCTTACTTAGTTAGGTGCACTTTGTAGTTCTACAACTACAGACTGCAGTCCATCTGTTTCTCTGCATACTTTGTTAGCCCTCTTTCACTCTGTTCTTCAATGGTCAGAACCCCCACAGAGCAGGTATTATTTAGGTGTCGTTCTCAGCACTGCAGTAACACTGACGTGGTGGTGGTGTGTTAGTGTGTGTTGGGCTGGTCTGAGTGGATCAGACACAACAGTGCTGCTGGAGTTTTTAAACACCTCAGTGTCACTGCTGGACTGAGAATAATCCACCAACCAAAAATATCCAGTCAACAGAGTCCTGTGGGCAGCGTCCTGTGACCAGTGATGAAGGACTAGAGGATGACCAACACAAACTGTGCAGCAGCAGATGAGCTACTGTGTCTGAGGTACATTTACAAGGTAGGAGTGTCCCAGTAGAGTGGCCAGTGAGTGGACACAGCATTTACAAACTTCAGCAGCACTGCTGTGTCTGGTTCAGAAATGTAATACAGATACATGTCAGGTATGTGCCTAGTACTAACAGTTAGTGTGAGAACCAGGAGTTTTTGGGACAGTATGGTAAAATGGAATTTTTTTGCTATTATGGATATGAACGCTGGACCGTGAAAAAGCAGGACAGGAAAAATATTGATGCCTTTGATCTGGCAAAGATTTTTGATTATTTCTTGGATCGTTGAACAAATCAAGCCTCATGTTTCGCTGGGCTCTTTTGGAAATATGATGAGAGTAGTGAATTAATAGGAAAATGCAATTATGCTTGGAACGGTTAACTGTTTAGGAGGAGGACTGCAAGCAGAAAGATGGATGGAGACAATCAGAGGAATGATGAACAAGCAATTAAAAAGCCTAAAGATCCAAAGAGAAGACAGGAATGGCCAGTCCTGGTCTAGGAGATCTGCCACACTGCAGAGTTTATCTCCAACCCTATTCTAGCACATCCAGGTAATGGGAGGTTTTTGGGGCCATCTGAGTGTAAGAGCCAGCTGTGTTGGATCTGAACTCTCAATGGTGGTAGATCTGCAGGACCAGGATTGGGTAGTTTTGTTCTGTAGAAACACTGTCTGTCCATATGGTTGCCAGGAGTTGGTATATGAAAAAATAAAATTATTCATAAAATTTGTATTCCAGTTCAAAAGATTCCAGACCAGATCACAAAATATCTGCTTTTATATCTCTGCGATGTTTTTTGTACATCATTAGCCATACTGAAAAAAAAAATCTGATTTCAGCTGAGCATAAGTTTTGGGACAAATCAATGTAAAGCAAGATTGTCTCTGGCCCACTGACATCACCAGACTCCTGTTAGATTTGTTGGGAATACTCTTTATTATAGCTTTATTGCAGCCTCTTTCAGTTGGTGCTTATTTTGAGTGTTCTCACTTCAATTTCCCCTTCAACAGAAGACCCCTATTGGAAACAGTATGGGCTATGTTGTGTGGAAAAAAAAAGCCATGCTTTAGTCTCGTGCTCATCTTTTGATCTGGAATACTAATTTTATGAATAGACACATTTTTTCACCTTATTGGCTCAGTATTTTTGCTTCTCATTGTATAGGCAGTGCTATATTTCAACTAGGCATATGAAAACATTTGAGTTAGTGAGTTAACTTGTATGTTTCGGAACAAAAAATGCAGCTATGTTTTTTGTTCTTTCTTTGGGTTATTTCTTTACATTTTAACCTCTTATGTGCCAAAACCATCTGCAACCTACTTCTGACATTCTCAAATTATCTTTTTGGTAGGGCATTTTGGAGTGCGTTTTGCCCACACTGATATCAGGATCCCTGATTTCTCTGACTATCGCCGTCATGAGGTGATGGACCCTAAGAAGTCTGCTCAAGACAGCAGTGAGACCCGGAGGGCTTTCTCCTACTTGGTAACAGCGTCCACTGCTGTAGTGGGGGTGTACGCAGCTAAGACAGTAGTTACTCAGTTCGTCTCTTCAATGAGCGCTTCTGCTGATGTTCTGGCCTTGTCCAAAATCGAGATCAAGTTGGGTGATATTCCAGAGGGAAAGAATATGACCTTCAAGTGGAGAGGCAAGCCCCTGTTCGTTCGCCACAGAACCGAGAAGGAGATCGAAACTGAGGCTAGCGTGGACATGGCGGAGCTCCGGGACCCACAGCATGACAAAGACCGTGTCCTCAATCCTTCTTGGGTCATTGTCATTGGTGTGTGCACTCATCTTGGCTGTGTTCCCATCGCGAACGCTGGCGACTATGGTGGGTACTACTGCCCATGTCACGGGTCGCATTATGATGCCTCAGGCAGGATCAGAAAGGGACCTGCACCCCTCAACCTGGAGGTGCCTTACTATGAGTTTCCTGATGAAAACACAGTGATTGTTGGATAGCTATGGACATTCTTTAGTTAATCTTATGTATGTCTGGCCAAAACATGTAATAAATATGTTACTTCAAACTATCAAACATCCCTGTTGTATTCTTGGGTCAGTAATGTGTATTCAAAAGTGAAATGGGTTTTTTACCATGCAGACTTTCCTGAGCATCTGCTTCAGCTGCATGTATAATCTCAATTTATGGGAAACTCCAGAGTTCATTTTCTAAATAAAGGTCAGTTTTACGGTAGTGAAAGAGAGATCCAGCAAAGTAGGGCATATGGCCTTATTCTTGTTGGTGCACATCTAATTAATATCACTCTGAACAATACCACAGAAAAACTGTAACAAATCCATGTGACATCACTGTGAACTCATACTGAAATAATGCTCGTATGGAATTTATCTGAATTGATTGGCAAAACATCATTTACATTTCAAAAGTTCAATACTTCTTTTATTTATGTTTTTTGTTACCACAAATGCTCTTAACACTCAGAGACTGGCAGTACATAAGGTATGTGCTACAGTGGAGTCATTGAATCCCCTTCACACCATAGTACATTAATTTTGTGAAAACAGATTTATTTCTCAGGTCTTCTGGTTTCTTTGACCTTATCTATGTCCAGTCATTAATACCTATAAATAATGATCTGTATGCAGCTTGGCAACACGGTCTTGATCTTTTTTTTATACTGGTTTCAGTCTATATAATGTACCTCTGCTTGAAGCTCTTTGTGAATGTAGTTCAGTAAAGCAGCAGTCACTTGCTGTTGAAGTGATGCATTTCCCAGTACTATGGCAGTTAACTGTGCCACATCAGTCCAGTCTATTGACCCCACGATGGCCATGATGTCCTCATAGAGTTTCTGCTGCTGCTCTGTTGTCATTTCCATGATGACCTGAGGTAGTGGTTTAAACTGACCACTTGTCATCCAGCATCCCAGAAGTCCTCCAACAGCCCCACCTTTCGATAAGAAACAAATCAATTTCACAGCAAGAAGGATGAGATCTATATTGAAATATATTGTTGCCATTAACCCTGAAGAATACTCACCTACTGCAATGCCAAGCGGACCCCCAACCAACCCACCAGCAAAAGCAAGGCCCCCAGCAGTCAATGCCCCTTTCCCGGAATGCTTCACTGCGGTCTTTACTTGTTGATTTGCAGACAATTCGCAGCACAGCTTCATCACATCATCAACACGCTGGGACATGTTGGATAACAGACCCTCTGTTCCTGGGGAGGGGCGACAGATGGACTAATAAACATTCAAAGCCATAGACCATATTAACCTGATCATAAAGCAAACCAAAAAAAAAAAAGATCTCTATTTTTCAGTGGATGCAACACTTCTACAATAATGTTTTATTATAAGCCCAACCCACAAGCAATCAGCTGTTACACATCATATTTCAATACAATAAAAACCCAATACATACTTTAGAGTTCAGAGTTCATTCACAGATCTTTACAGGTCTGTCTGGGCGAGGCGAAGAGACGTTATATCCATTCTGGTTAACTGGCTACATCGAAACAGCTATTTTGCAGAATCAGTGCTAGAAATAACCCAAACGGTTACGTGCTGGTCATGACGTCATTCACTTGAAGTCTGCTGCACTGGTCATGCGTCTATTTTGCAAAACAAAAGTCTTGGAGTAATGTTGAAGCTGAAATTCTGGCTGTCTTTGGCGTCATTATGAAACATCATCAAATCTCAAGTAGTGTATACGCTACCCTAAATTAGGAAACGTCAATTAGCTCCCTTAATAGTATATTCAAAATTATATATAGGCAGTATGTATTTGAAAAAGGAAAAAAGATTCAATTTATACTTCTAATTTCATATTTTAAATGATTCCCATACCAAAACAAACCCATGGGTGATACTCCAGATAGAAATACCGAAGCCTTTTTTCAAAAGGTCTAAGTCACAGTCTCTCAGCCAAATAGCATGAGCTTTGTCCATACTTTTGGATTACAGCAAAGCCACCCAGAGTGGAATTCAGTTCGTTTTCTAAAAAAATTGCAAATCTACGTAAATCCTTAAATCATATAACCTACGTATGTGTTTTATTTTTATTAAATCGATTAATTCATTAATTCATTCATTAGTTTGTTCATTTGCTGGGGTTCGGGAGTGACCCTATGCAACTTTTCGATTAAACTATTAATTGTGTTGAACTGGCTTAGACCCTTTTCCATTGTTAATGTAAGAATATGACGCGAAATTGGCCCCTATAAACGCCTCTGAACGTTCCTCTGCGAGCCTTTTTAACGGTACTTTTATTTTGAAAAACACCACTGGCTCCCATTTCTAAAAATTCACGGTTCGCGCGGCCAATGTTATTTCAGTTACTTACTGAACCGGTTTGTGGCGCCGATTTCACACAGAAAATTAAGCACAGGACTTTCTGAACAAGTCCGAAAAGTTGTTGAAAAGTGAAAGAACTGTATCGTTTTATCTGCTGACTCGCGGTGTCAGTCTTATATTTCACGAAACCTGAATGAAACACAGATGTGCGGTGTGCCTTGTTGATTCAGCTGGCAGAACTTGTCCGTACAAGTCCCCCAAAATGTCCATGAGAGAGGCCAGAGCAGGTGGGGATGAGACTACAGGAGGAGCGTAATGGTGGATAAAGTGGAAAATTGTGTGTGTGCTAGCGGCTGTGTTTGGTGGGCTCTTAAGGGGGATGGACGAAAGTTTATGGTCGGAGAAGACCTGCTGCAGTCTCATCTCTGACCTGCCCCTGTGGATCATTGAATATGCCTGGAGTAATCGAATGGAGGATGTTTTAGAGGGTGAGATAAGATTAATCCTATTTTAATTTGCAAAATGATGAGCTTAGGTTTTCTTTAAAAAAGCTTCAAAGCTGGCTACTTTAAAATGTGAGTCTTATGTAGAAATACTGTGTAATTAATGTTTATTACTTGTTACACATGGTTATATCTCTAAATATGGTGTTATGAAGATGTTACAGCGCTGTTTAATGATAAACAAGCAATTATGTCTATGCTTCCTTGTTACAATGTGAACAGACATTATCAGACACAGTCAGACACTGATCAGCTGTAACATTAAAACCACTTCCTTGTTTCTACGCTCATTGTCCATTTTACCAGTTCCACTTTCTGCATAAATGCACTTTGCAGTTCTATAATAACAGATTGTAGTTCATCTGTGGTGGATCATTCTCAGCGCTGCAGTGATAGTGATGTGGTGGTGGTGTGTTAGTGTGTGTTGTGCCGGTACAAGTGGATCAGACACAGCAGTGCTGCTGGAGATTTTGAGAGTTTTAAGCACTCTATTAGACACACCTAACTTGTTAGTCCATCTTGTGGATGTAAAGTCAGAGACAGTAGCTGCACAGTTTGTGTTCGTCATCTTCTAGTCCTTCAGCAGTGGTCACAGGACACTGGACACTGTGGTCACAGGACACTGTTGGTTGGATGTTTTTGGTGGTGGACTATTCTCAGTCCAGCAGTGACACTGAGGTGTTTAAAAACTCTAGCAGCACTGCTGTGTCTGATCCACTTATACCAGCGCAACACACACTAACACACCACCACCACATCACTATCACTGCAGTGCTGAGAATGATCCACCACCCAAATAATACATGCTCCTTCAGGGGTCATAGGGTATAAGAGGTTAACAAAGGATGCAGAGAAACAGATTTGTCTTTTGTGAAAGTTTTAGGCCCCCCACTGTGGTTAGAAGGTAACTGGGGCCATCTGAGTCTTGAGGATCCATGCAGTATCCGTGGGGTGGCGGCTGAAGCCTGGATGGTCATGCGGGCCAGAGACATCAAACACTTTGAAAGAGTGTTGGAGTTCCTAGATGTCATTCACACATTACTGCCTCACTTAGTGACCTCCATCAAGCACATGAAGATAATATTTGGCCTGAAGACTTTGGTAAGACATTGTTGGGATTCTGCACGGTGTTTAAAATGCACTGATCTTTTATGTACAGTGTAGTCTGTAAGTGTTTATGTGGCTCTGCAGTGTAGCATATTGGAAATGAAACAGTGGCTATGAAGCTAAAAGTGAGCATCCATACCAGGTGAATTTTCTGAGAATTACAGCCCTTTTTATACACAGTCCTTCTATTTTAGGGGCAAAATGTAATTGGTTAGTTGGTTGCTCAATTTCTGGCCAGCTGCATGTTGTTACATCATTAGTTGCAAAGCCAAAAGTCAGAAGCCCCCAAAACAAACAGGAACTGCAAAGGGCTTACACTACAGGGATTATGCATATGCATATGGATAATTCCCTAAGCTAATTAAATCTGAAGTTCTAAGGGAGGAGGGGACAGTTCACTGGTTAAAAATAAATAGGATAGCTTGTTTTGGGTTTCTACATCCCTCCCCATTCAAAGCAAAAGCAGTCTGGTCTTGTATAACTGTAAAAAACTACCCATGAATGTTGAGTGAACAGATTTTCCATAAGTACTTTTTCTTATGGTCATTGTATCATTTCAAATGGGCTTGATAACAAAAATGGTGTCCAAATACTAACGACTAATTGTATGTATGAGCAAGTTTTTTTTGAAGGAGAGAAGTGCTTATTTGATGACAGTGTGATTGTCACTGTGTCATACATGTAACACTATGCCTCTAACCAGCTCATAGCATTATGTTAATGTTTAACTAATGCAGTGCAGACATTTGTATGACTATGCATTCTATATTTCAGGTCATTATGTGGATGTTGTGGGATGACCAGAGCATGGACAGCATCGCTGACAAGATAGCAAAGTTCTTTCCTGATCATCTCCCCCAGTATCACAGAAGTGTAAGTGCAATTTGTGTCCTTCTCCTCTAGGGGTCACAAAAGCCACAGAGATTAGCAAAGATAACCTGCCATACATTGATATCTGTTGTCTTCAACATAACTGAACTGCCTCTTTTTTACATCACTTAGAGTCACAGACATATTGAGCTAATGCAGAGGACTCAGCAGGATTTTATGAGTTTTGCTCTGTCTCTGGCCAAAAACCCAGACATGCGCAAAACCTATATCAGTGTGAGTGAACACCTTTTCCTTAGCTTTTGTCATTCCAGTGCTATAATCACTTTTATCCATTATCCTGTTCTTTTTGATTTACCTAACAATAAGGATTATGCTTCCCAAACATGTTTTCTATTTTTATGATTATTTATACATATATATGTATTTTAACAATTAAAAGTATCAGGAATTATGAAGATTACTTTCCTTTTTCCAATGTAGACAAATATGTTTTAGGAAAATAAATCTACAAATATATGTTATCACACTAGTTGAGAAAGACAGCAGAAGTATTCAGGGTGGGTTATTACGGGTACTTGTTTCAATAATATTAAATCCTTAAGAGCCGATAAAAGTATTGTAGCTGGTGTACCTTTTTAATAATTGTAGTCCACTCAAGGGAAAGAACATCATAATGTGGATATGTGTTCCAAGATAGTTTTAGTTGTTACATCTTTATATTCTTTATTACTGTGCTTTGTAGGATTTGATGGAGGAGCAGTATGGGGAGCGCTATGCACTGAAACTGGAAGAGCGATTGTCACAATACCTAAAAGAGCTGGACAAAGCTCTTCCTCAACCAACCCGTATTGACCAGGTATGGGCGTTTATATAGTGCAGAAGTCAGAAACCACTGTTCTGTTATTTAATTTCCAGTTAAAACAGCAAGTTAAATATAAATTATTCATGTTTCAGTGTATATTTCTGAAGAGAAAAGATAAAAGATAATCCACTTGCATAAAGAAGGGAGTGTTTAAAGATATAGAAACTCGACCATGCAAGATCTGGTAGATGACCAAAACTATCGCTAACAAGGCAAAAAAAAGAGAAATATGGCACTTGAACACAGAAACTGGAGATGTGGAGTACGTTTTTTTGGAGCGATAAGTCTAAATTTGTAATTGGGATTACTTGGATCGTAAGAAGCAGAAACTGTGGAGGTGTGGAAAAATATCGCTGCAGATTTCTTTGAAAAACTGAAAGCAAGACTCCCAAAAAGAATGGAACCAAAGAGTGGACTCACTAAATACTAAAAAATAAATATTATATTTAGTTGCTGAGGATTTTGTTGATTTCCTGTTAAATATACAGTACTGTGCAGAAAAGTCTTAGGACCATAAGCACATTGTTTAAAACCGTTTGTCCTTTTTTACTGCCAAAAACACCATATATTATTATAATAGATGCAAATAAAAATAAACAGTAACAATTTTTTATTCAAAGAATTTTTGGATATCTTTTTATCTAGTTTGAAGAACAAAGTTTGGTCGCAGATATTTTCCTGACTGCCCCAGCCACTGCATAGATTTGATAAATTCCATCAACAGCACACTTGATTTAACACAGTGAACACTATGATGATTACACAAAAACACTGGCATACTTAAAATAACTACTTGATGTATTCATTTTTTTGTATTTATTGTAATATTTGCGGTGTTCTGAACAAACGAAACACTTACTCCCCAGATGAACAGCCTTTTTTTCCTCAAGTGCTTAAAACTTTTACACATTTCCTGCTTTTTTCCTGACTCTGAAAAACAACCTCATCTTAATTAACTTGAACTCAATTTCCATTTTGACCGAAAATTAAACTCTGGATTTTGCACAGTCGTATATGTGTGGATTAAAGATTGTTTGCATTGTTGTCTATCCTTGTCTATTTATGTGATTTTGTGTGTGTCACTTAGGTACTAAAGCACCCACTGCCATTGGAGGAGAAAGAGGAGTTACTGCAGCAGTTACTTACCTGTAACATTACGTCCCAGCCCACAGCTCTAAAGAGGCTTCTAAGATGTGGTACGGATTTTGGTCTCACTCAAGTATGTGTCAAGTAAACTGTGAAATATTAAAGCACAGTACATTATATTTTCTCTCTTCCAGCTCTGGCAACCCACTATGGACGTAATGATACCAAGCAAGAGAAGGAAGCTGAAGCTGATAGACCTTTCCTTGGGCCTTTCTGCATAGCTCTTAGACCATCTCAGGCAAGGGCAGCGGAACAAGGGCTATTGCAGGCATGCTCCCAGGGCTCATGGCTGAGTAGAGATAAGAGACCTTTGTTGCTGCAGAAAGGCTCAGAGAAGATTCATATGGACAGACAAATGATGATGTTGAAGCACAGGTCAGATCTGGTGCCTGAAAAAAGTCAAGCTGATATAGATACATGTATGGATCCTCAGCATCCAATGAGGGCAGAGCCTCGACAGGCTGCAGAACAGAAGGAAGTTGAGGAGCACCTGTGCTCCAGACATGGTAAGAAAATGAAGAGTATCCTTTTGGAATGTTCTGAGGAGCTCAAGATTCAGGAATGGGACACCCTTGCAGCTCATTCAGAATGCACTCCTCCATCACCTAATGCACCTCTTCTCCAATCTACTCCTCAAAGGCTGACACGGTCCTCTGCATCTCTACTCCAGGACTCCTCTTCTACAAACATATCTTTGTCTTCACATCCAGACTCATCCTCCACAAATCTTTCAGGGTCTGAAATCCAACCGGTCAGCTCTTCACAAACCTCTTCCTTGCTTGTGCCCCCAGTTCAGCGAAATACTTCTAGAACGTCCTCAGTCCAAAAATTGAACATCTCAGCAGAACCAATTCCATCACCTTCTCACCTTAAGCAAATCACACCATCACCAGGACGTTCAGTGCAGCCTCCCTTCTCACAGATATCTTTACCTTCACCTTCACCAATAGCTTCATCCTCAGTCCAGCAGGTTTCCTCATCAGTCTTCTCACTTCAGCCACCCTTATCACAAATATCGTCATCTGCACCCAATCCTTTAATCCTTCCAGTGACCCAAATCACTCTTGAGTCCACTCATGACATCTCACCTTCACCAACAGCTTCATCCTCAGCCAAGAAGGAGTCTTCCTCACCAATGTTCTCACTCCAATCACCCTCACCACAAATATCATCATCTTCAGACAATCCTTCAGCATTTCCAGTAAATCAGACCACTTTAGGAAAAGAGCATGACATCTCACCAACAGCCTCATCCTCAATTCAGCAGGAGGTTTCCTCCCCAGTTTTCACCACCGGTTCCCCAGCATCTTCAGGCCATCAGCCCTGTTCATCTTCAAACCCCTTATCCTTAGCGACCCCCACCCCAAGCTCCAATTGTATACAGGTTCGTGCTACAACAAGGCAAGATCTAGATGTCATCTCTGAATCAAGCAGTGTCCCAGGAGGCAAGCTGAAACTGTCCTTAGAGACTCAGGGCTTCCTCTTGTTGAGCAGGTGGCTCCAGCCTCAGGTGCTGCTCTGTAGACTGAGCAAGCAGGAATGTTCTGTGACCACACTGCCACAGGTAGCCACAAGTCAGTCATCTGACGAAGAGGTGGAAGAAGATGGGGAAGAAAATGAATCATTTGATGTAAATATACTCTATTCAGGCTCTGAATCGGACGTACAAGACTCTGATGATCCTGATTATGTTCCGTCAAAGAGACTCAGGTTGTAGGTTGACTGCAGGACGGGGAGTATCATGAAGGACACATGCAGTTGTATAATTTGCTTGATATCAGGCTCTTATTGATGATTAACCAGAGGTTTGTGATACTGTCAGTTTTCCATGCTGGCAGCTTTACACACAGCAGGCCTTAAGGATCTGTTAGATTTAGTTTTGTATTCAGTTGTTTGGATAACTCAACAAAACAATATGCAGTAAGTTTGATGTTCAAACGTGGCTGTTTTTAATCAAGGCAAGATGAAGGCAAGTCACAAGAATGTATAATTTTTAAATGACCTCATGCAGTTTTTATTCATTTATATTCTGACCTACTAACATGTACGTTGCCTGTGGGGAAAAAGTGAATGAATGAATGAATATGTGTGTGACTAAATCTGTACATTTTAAAACATTTCTGTTAGTTTTTCATGCCATGGCTTTTCCTATTTTTGCCCAGTAACAGCTCAGATTATGTTTACTCAAATGGCACTGTTCCAAAGCTGTGAGCTAATGGTATGCAACCCATGTGAGATCGCATTCACTGCTAGTTTAGTGACGTGCCTACTTGTGTTTGTCGCGTCTGAGGGTTATCGCATGCACCATATGTGTGCCTGCATCTTTACTGCATGTTGACATACTTCCTTTGACAAATAGTCATATATGATAACGTGTGGCTTACATTATATGAGGGCACAGAGTATAGATCTGTGTGACAGAGTGTGAGATTCAGTGACCTGTTAAAGCATACGTTAAGTTTCCATTCAAAATCATTGTCACACTGACCCTCTGTTTTATCATTTGGTACGTGATCTTGACTTAGTCACTCTAAATGGACATGATGCCAAACCAGAATAGGAGAGAAGTGGGCGTGTTTTGGAAGAGTGAAAGTTCAAGGTTATTCCTGTGTGTCTTGCACCACTAATGCGGTATTCGTTTTGATCTGGAGTAAAGAGTAAACTTGTTTTCTAGTGTTTAAGTACATGATGCAATGCCCTTTATGTAAGTATCGGGTCATTCTTTATTCGTTTATGTTTCTCTTCCTTTCTGTTACAGTCTCTATAAACTCAGCTTTATTGTATTTCATCCTCTTCAAAGTGTGCTTATTTTAAAAGCATATAACTAAGATTCTTGATATATCAGAAAGCTCCAAACCAAACTTTAGCACTCACTGACTTAAGTGATTAAAGCAGAGTTCCACTAATTTGCCTAGCTTTTCCATAATATGAAGTCTGAGATGTAAAGAAGGTCATTCAGGCTCGTTTGATGTGAAATAGGGCATTGTTGTTTTTATATGTAATGTTGATAATGGTAAAGTAGTAGTACATCTGAAAAAAACACATTTTCTTTGAGTACTACAGTGTTTCCCCACCCATAAGCTACTTGGGTGCTCTCACGCACCCATCCCAAAGCCCCATTTAAACAATTTCCAAAATATTTTCTATTGTTATGAACAAATAAGGGCACACTTCATATAATGAGGCACATCATCAATTTCTTTGATTCACTGCTTATTCCTTTTTATTCCAAACATACCTTTTTTAAATACTTTATTAAGTAAATGGCTGATGAGGGGAGCATATTTCAAGACCTGTTGGAAAGACTGGTAAGGTTTTTTTTTTTTTACGACACCCTGCATATACCCTTACACTCCCTCCATGTATCTTGAAAATATGATTTCGTTTTAGACCAAGCCTCATTACAAAACTAAGGTAAAACAATGTCTCGCGCATTAGGCTACATATTCAGAACCTTTTAATGTAATAAGTTCTGTGAGGTAGATTTGAGAGGCAAAATTATATCACAATACCTTTTCTTGATACACAGTATATATCATGATAATTTTTGTGAGCCTTCATAATCATATAGTATTCTGCAGAGACCCCCATTTATTTAATTTCCAGTCGAAATAGATTATTTTTCAGCAAATTACACAGAAAATTACACAGATGTTTCAACAACTAAATATATATTTTTTAAGTATGTATTGTGTCCACCGTTTGCCTTTATTACAGCTTCCATTTCTTCTTTTTTTAAGAGACTTGTTTTATGTTTTTCAAAGAAATATGCAGGGATATTTTCCTACACCTCCAAAGTTCAGTCTTAGAAGCTGGTTGCAGTTTTTGCTTCTCACAATCCGAGTAATGCAAACACCAGGATGTTGAGGTCTGGACTCTGGGGTGGTCAATCCATGATTCTGAGAACACCAGCAGGTTTTTGTTTGATTTGCAAATTATCCTCTTTTTTGTTTCTTTCCTTTTTTTAGTAATGGCTACTTGGCAGCTACACATCCTTTCAGACTCAGTGTTGAAGGATGCACAGAAACACCTGTGGATTTTTGCAGATCTGAAGTAAGAGTGGGACTTGACTTACTCCTCTCTCAAAGATGGCAGCTTTAAGTGCTGCTTATCTGATGATGACAGTCTTGGTGGGCTACCAACTCTTGTACCTTTGAATCACTTTTTTTAAATCCAGTTTACTACTGTTTTTGTACTCATTTCCCTCAGATTTTCCACTTCTTTATGCAAGTGGATTATGTTACACCTAATCTCTGAAATATCTCCTGAAAAAATAATGATTGTATTTAATGGTTGTTTTGATTGTCACAAATATACATGAAGGGTGGTCTGTGATTTTTACACAGTACTGTAAGTAGAAAAACTATTTTATTTAATGTTTCATGTACTGCACTGTGCTAAATCCAGTAAATTATTGGATTTATAATGTTCTCTTTTTAAAGAAGCATGCAGTTGGTCAGTGTTAAGTACTGACAATATCCAACATATGCTCAGAAAGGCAAATTGTGACATAATGTGATGCAACATGTCATGATAACAATCAATATTGGCATATTGCCACCAAATAAATGTTACTCAGTAAATTTCTCTACACTGGTCAATTTCACATGGAATTCTGCCTTATATGGAGGTGTAAGACTGTTTCTCTTCTTTTTATGTCCAATAATGTTATATATCCAGCTATGGTCTGTGACATTCCACTTGCAAATGTTATTCCTCCTAATGGAGTTTTTAAAAACCTATTTAGAAATGCATATTAAAAGACAAATTGACCTTCATAAGCGCATCTAACTCAAAAATCTTCTATACATCCTCCAGACAGCACTGTTCTGTACAGCTGTTTTTGTGGAGGTCATGCACCTTTGTTGTTCTAGAACATTGCCTAAGGCTGACTGACGTAAGTGTTGGCTATATACATGACAGATGTTTTGCTTAGTTGTTTTGCACTGGATACACTGCCCACCCACATTACTAACCTATCTGCAGATTTGCAAAATATCTTGCATCTCTCTCTACATAAATTTAAAAACATATAAATTCTTGTTACGTCTGTGAGTCAAATAACAAAAACTAAAACATCTGGACTGCCCCCCAGGGCTGACCATAGGGCACAAAGTCTGATCAGTTTGTAAACTGTGCAGTTTGGGAAGCGAAGTAGAAACTGGGGCTGTAGGCTCTCAGTATGCCACCGAGGA
Organism: Colossoma macropomum; assembly: GCF_904425465.1. Lineage (NCBI taxonomy): Eukaryota > Metazoa > Chordata > Actinopteri > Characiformes > Serrasalmidae > Colossoma > Colossoma macropomum. The sequence goes on from NW_023494798.1 coordinate 19,413,627, forward strand.
AAAAGGTGTGTTATCAGTGTGCAGCAGTTACCAAACTGCTCACCGAACTGCAATCTGCTCATTCATGGCAAAGCTAAACCACCAAGCTTGGAAAGAGTTAAACCAAATTGATGGGGTTCAGCTTAAAAACTTGGGTTAGACATTTTTGTCTGTGATGTAAGTGGGCTGTTCGGAACAGCCCTCAGTCTCCACCAATGGGGGAAAGGGCATGGCTCTACACCCATTCGTGGGGGGCTCTACATAAAGGTGCTGAGATCCTGCTCCCCCTCTCACTGCTCTGTGTCTGATCTCTGCCCCTGCATCCGCAAGGTGAACTTCTTTTTGGACCACTTGTGAAGGTATTTATCCCGCATAACAGAAACACATTTACACTTTTTACACATTTTACACATACATACAGAAATGAATGAAAATGCACTTTTTTATTCCTAAGTACACAAAACAGTTTTCTAATAAAGTAGCCTGTGTGTTCGTATGTTTCTGAAGATCACAGCATTTTTGAATATCTGAACGTTATTTTGCAGTGTTTTTTTGTGTTATGCGGTAAATCTCTTGATTAATACCTTTTGAGATCTGTTGCTTTTTTGCAGCTGTGATTCATGACAAGTGGTGGAGCTATTATTCTTTTTACAATTGCATATATATATTTTTTTTAATTTTACTGGATTCTTTAAAAAGACTGTTGTAAAATGCAAAGTCTCTCTAATTTATGACTTATGTGTTAGAGAAGTGCTTTGGAAACAGAGAAGCAACCTAGGCTCAGTCTATTAAAGTCCTCACTATTTTCTTCTTGTATATCTCATGGCATTATCATAAAGTCTTGTAGAAGGGCTGAATAATTCTGCTAACTCTGGCCCTGAATGGTGAAAATGATGAACTTGGTGCTCATCTGCTCTTTACTAAACCATGTCCATAATAACACATAATTTGTTCTAAAGTAGGTTTTGTATGGTATTTATTGTATGTGTGTTAATTTTTTATCTCGCCTTTGTACTTTTTTATTGCAGTTACTGTAACAAAGAAAATGTCCTATGTGATCAGAATGAATGGAAACAGCAACGGCATTCAGAAAGATGCCCTCAATGGAAAGGGCATTGGTAGAAACGGTATCAGTGAAAACGGCATTGACAGAAACGGTGTGAGCAAGAACGGCATCAATGGAAACTGTTTCAGTGTAAACGGGTTCGATGGGAACGGTTTCAAAGGGATCGCCGTTCACCATGTGAGCGCACGTGTCCCGGTGAGCGCCGCTAAGCTGAAGGCACGCAGACAGCGCTGGAATGTCAGAGCCTCCGAGATGTCCAAGAACACACTGAACCCTATCCGGGCTATAGTGGACGGCATGAAGCTCACCCCAAACCCAGAGAAGCCCATGATCGCCCTGTCCATTGGTACAGTCACACTCAGAGGGTCTCACACCTCTTACATTACCAGCTTGCTCAATCCATATACAGCCCTTTTAACTACAGCCACTTTTAACATTTCCTCAGTCTCAGTTAAAGCAAAAAAGGCAACCAAGCCCAAAGACTATTAAACAGTCTACCTATTCCTTTAAGGCCAAAATCTCCAAGTCCAAACCCAGTAGAATATGATAACACCTGGATGCATTATTTTATTTTTTCACAATTTAAAGGTGGTTTTTTTTTGTGACAAGTTGTGTTAAGGTTGTAATGCACTTTGGCTCAACACTACTTGTTCTAAACGTGCTATAGAAAACTTTTGCTCACGTCCTTATCAGAAAGTCATCTTGCTCAGCTGCATAAGCATAATGAGCCATTCATTTCTACTTACCCTAACAACACTGTCTATTAATCTTTAATAGTTCACTTGTGTGATGTCATATTGTGGAGTCATTCATATAGTGTAATCTATTTGCTTATTTTCTTGTTTCTCGTATCTTTTCTTTCTTCAGGTGATCCCACTGTATTTGGAAACTTACCTACGGATGAAAGTGTGCTCCAGGCAATGAAGGATGCTATAGATTCCCACAAATTCAATGGCTATGCCCCCTCAGTAGGTGAGACAGCAAACATCAAATCGATGATGGCAGTATAAATCAGTCCTTTGTTAATCTTGTTTTCTATGTGAAGTTTATCAAAAAGTGAATTATTGTAGTCAGCTGTTATAGTAAGCCATAAGGGGTGGTGAGTATGAGTAATTGCACTCATTACTACAGTATTATTTTGGATGATTTGTTCTTTACTCGTGTATTATTGAAACTGCATACTTCTAATTTTTCAAGAAATACTTTTAACTCATTACATTTCCATTTAGACCTCTGAAATTCATGTTACAAATCTTAAAGGCCAAGAATTTTTTCTCTTTGCTTTTATTAAAATTCCCCAACAACCAATTCATTTCAGTGTAGCACATAAAACTGCACAAAACTAAGCTAATGTGTGTTTGTAAGGACAGGACCACTGATTAGTCACCACCACACACAACCAAACAAAGAAAACTTTTTATGTATTTGTTAAAGCGCTTACAAAGTACTTTCACTTTTTTGCACCCAGGATTTAATAAAATGCTTTGTAAAATCTTGACTCCATGTTTATTGGCATAGCAGGGTAAAATAGTTCCTCCTCTCACTGCAGACCAAATAAGTTACAAAATTATAAAAACAGTGATACAAATGGTTATTAGTTATAAAACTTATTTCTCTCTTAATGTTAACATTCTCAGGTTATCTGAAGAGCAGAGAGGCTGTGGCGAACTTCTACAGCCAACCAGGAGCTCCCTTGGAGGCTAAGGTGTGCCATCTGGGTCAATTTCTTATCTTTCCAATTAAATGTGTTCAATCACTCTGCAGGAACTTTACAAATCTATCACAATAATGAGAAATTTAACTCTATCGTATTTTGTCTTCAGGATGTGATCTTGACCAGTGGCTGCAGCCAGGCTATAGAGCTGGCCATCAGTGCTTTATGTAACCCAGGAGACAATATCCTGGTTCCTTGTCCTGGATTCTCTCTCTACAAAACTCTGGCAGTGTCAATGGGTGTCCAGGTCAAATTTTACAACCTGCTGGTGAGTGACTGCAGCTGACACCACAGAATCCACAAGAGTTTAACTGTAAAAGGTGGCACTAAAAGTAAAAAAAAAAAAAGTGGGTCACACTTGGCTCTGCTAAATCATGGCGATTGGTCCTGCTACTCTAATTCTATACGTGCACACATGCACGCATACATACAGGGAGATCAATAAGTAACCGGACAGTGACACCGATTTTTGGCTCCGTGCTCCAGCACACTGGGTACAAATACAAGGTTACAGTACAGAAAGAACTTTGATTCAAGTGTATTTACCTCCACATTAGATAAACATTATAGAAATCACAGCCCTTTTTAGACACTATCCACACATTTTCAGTTTCTTGGCCAGCCGTATGTCTTACATCATTATTTCACTCACAAAAGACCTTGGAGTTGACTGTAGATGTGGCAATTGCATTTGGAGTCTGCTGCTGTGATCTCTACACTGTTATAAATAAAGGTTCTGTGCAGGTACATTTTTTGTTCAGCAAGGTACAAACAATGTAAATGTGCCCTCAAAGGTACAACAGTGGTTTAAAGGTCCAATTGTATACCTTAAATAAGTTTTACCCAGGTGAAAAGTACATATTTGTACCATTTTATACATTAAATATTTACCAATATTTATATTTAATGTTTTAAAACAGAACAATAAAATAAAAATCCTGGAGACGAGACAGGGTGTGTGAAGTCAATACAACTAATTTCAAAGGATTATGGTAAAATTATGTTCCCTGACTAAAGGTACTGAGATGTACCCTTGAGGGTACCACCCCAGTGACGGTTTCACCTTTATTTCTGAGATTGTGCATACAGAACAGAGGAGTGTCAATGCTGTAAAGCTGTCAATCATGAGGCTGAAAAAAAATAGAACAAATGAATCAGAGTCAGAGCCAAAACTTTAAGTGTGGCAAAATCAACAATTTAATTGGTTAAGAAAAATGAACACAGGTGAGCTTAGCAGTAGTAAACGACCTGGCAGACCACAAAAAAACACAGCAGCAGAATCATTAAGAAAAACTTTTGATCAAGAACACTATGCAGAACGCTATGAGGAAAATATTGAGGATAAATAATCTGCTCTAATAATCTGCAATAATTTGCTCATGATCTAAAGCTTGCCACTTCATCTCTAAAACATGGTGGCAAGGGCATGTAGGTTGCCAGTGGAACTGGTTCACTTTATTTTATTGATTATATGACGGTTGACACTAGTAGTAGCATAAATTTTGAAGTGCAAAGAAGCAGCTTAACTGCTAAGATCCACATGGCCTCATAACTTAAGTTGCAGCATGACTATGACAAGAAACATACCATAAAAGCAGGTGTGGACTCTTTCAATACCAAAAAGTGGAATGTTTTTGAATGACCATTCTATTGCAATGGAGCCAAAACAGCAAAAATCATGTCACAGCACTGTATGTATGCTTAGTCCTACTCAGTGAGCCATCAAACAGTGATGAAAGTATCTGATGAAGTCAGCATAAAATGTATCTAACGGTCATTAAAGCTGATTTGACCACATTGAGAAATGTGCATATTATTCAGAGAGGGTTCAGAGAGGACTCTCTATGCGGACCTGTCTGGTAGAGGTTTGTTGAATTCTAAAGGTCTGTAGGTCAGTGTTATCTGGCAAGAACCAGTCAAAAAAGCTGGCAACTCTTTACTGTAGGGCAACATTTAAAAGGTTAGACGACACCAAAATAAGCCTTTCATAAAAAGCTTATGTGGGCGTCGAGGAGGCTTACGAATGCTGCCCTTCAGTAAAGTCTTCCCAAAAAGTTTGTGGTCATATTGAACATTGAAATTATGGATGCATGAGTAGTGTGCAAAGGTGTATCATGGACCAATACAGTCCTTAGCTCTATAGGTTTTGTCCACACTGCTTTACTGCATCCCAAAAGCTGGCCTTATGTTTTATTGTAAGTGTGCAGGGCTACCTCAGATATGGTGATTTCAAATTTCCCATACAACTTAGATTGTCTCTGCTGCAAATGAGAGCAAATGCAGTCAAACACACACATACAAGCAAGAATCAGATCAGGTTAGATGAATGTTTTGCTTGGGTTCCCAGAAAAAGCATTTACTTTTTCTCTGTGAAATGTGCCTTTAGCCAGAAAAATCCTGGGAGATCGATCTGCAGCATTTGGAGAGTCTGATTGATGACCGGACGACGTGCCTGATTGTCAACAACCCATCCAACCCCTGCGGATCTGTGTTTACCAAAGAGCACCTGCGAAACATACTTGCGGGTGTGTGCTGTGCAGAATTGTGCAATACAATGACTTTATTGCACCTCAGTCCATATAATATTTTTTTATTCTGTAGTGGATTCTAGATGCATGCATGTATGTATTATGTATACATTCTACAATACTAACATGTATTTCTTTGGTGGTCCAGTTGCATCAAGACACTGCATCCCTATCCTTGCTGATGAAATCTATGGTGACATGGTGAGTCAGGAGTGCATAACATCATGCAATCTCTGATTTGGATCATTACTATTTTATGTCATACCCAGCCACAAATCTGGCAACCACTCAAACCTCACCTTCTGAAAATAATTTAGACTGAGTTATATCTTCAAGCTATGAGGACAATATAGGTCCATATCATGGCATCTACAGTTAAAGAAGAAAGGTGAAAGCCTCAGGGAACGAGTTTCAGGGTGGTGCTGGCTCAGTTTGGAGCAAACCTCATGTAATACCAGCAAGGCACATTCTTTGTAACAGAGCAATAGAGAGGGAAGAGGGCTGAGAGCTTTTCCCTGGCTCAGCTCAGCGCTGGAGACCACATCAGCACAGGAGGGATTAGAGCAGAGTGTGCATGAATGGAAGGTTGGCAATACACCGTGCCACGCAAAGCTGTAGGTCATCAAGGACGAGTGAAGGATGAGCACAGGGTACTGGGTCCGCACACCGAGCGAGCCGAAATCAAAAACAAGTCACTACATTTGTCTCTTGTGAAGGAGCTCTAGACATTGAAGCTAAATGGCTCCTTAAGTGCTAATCTAAGGGTGAATAGAAGCAAATGTCTTTCAGGTGTAATGGCAAGGAATAAATTGGGAAGATATCACATAGCCTTAAATCAAATCTGCACTGGTCCCAAAAACTATCTTCTATCCTTCAAAATGTACACGTTTCAAGTTCATTGTGTTAGCTGTTCCTTAAACAGACAATTATAGAGACCTCTGTGCAGATTTTTGCAGGCTTGCATCGAATAGCCTTTTGTACACCACTTGAGTTCACAATGCCATCATATGTTCAAAATATTACATATTTAAAGTGTACAAATATTTTGGGGGCCAAAAGTCAATATGATTTTCAATATGTCTTCACTGTTGTTTTCATGTTTTCAATATGAGTTGTAGTAAGTTGGCTTTTTAATTGCTTGCTCAGGCTTTCAGCTCAAGATGTGTCTTGAAGACCAGTGTAAAGAAAGAAAACAGTATAATGTAGAGAGGAACATCATAGCCAGTGCATAAAGTATATTTCAGACTCATGTCAGGTTAACAGGCACAGCAGTCCATTTGATGTGGCTGTAAAACGTCCTGGAAACTTCACAGTGACTGTGCACCTTTCGTTATGTTTCACCACACGGTCATTTTCTTGTTGTGCACAAGTTTTTCAGGAGCTTGTATTCTTGAAAACCTTTTGAAAGTGTTTTCGAACATTTCTGTATACAATTACATTGCTTGTGTTCCTGAAGGATCTTGTGCAGAACACCACAATGACTTTGCATTTTTCATTGCATGTGTTTGTGATCAGCACATATGTGGATCTTGAGAGAAGGCAGGCCGAGAGAGGGAGGAGCCCCATTAAACGGTGTGGTCTGTATTGACTAGCTGGAGGCAGCTGAACTGGTTTTATCATGGCAGGGGGATGTCTTGAGGCATTCCGGCCCTCTTGCTGGTTAGACCTTGTGTAAAAGACACGCACATAATGGGGAAATGCTGATATGTGTAAATGAGCTTGTGAGAGAGCTGTTTGCCAGAACTGCCAAATGTTCTGTCTCAGCCAATGGGAGGTGGGGCGGATCTATCCACCCAACATCAAGGCCCCAATTTAATGAGAGCCAGGCGGACAGCCGCAGAGACTATACCAGTAAATTGCTCTCTCTTCCCTTTTCATTGTAATTTTTTTTCTTCTCTTTCCTTCTTCTGGCAAAAAACCCTCGGAGAACACTCTAAAATACAGACAATGCACAAGAGCAAGAAAAAAAGACCACATAACGTTGTTTAATTATATATGGTCTAAATATGGTTTTAAATTAAAAGGGCATTAGAGTTTTCTGACATTTCTTTTTAACAATGACAGGGGCCTTTTTTTGTTAATGTAGGGGTGTTCCAAACAAAATGAAAAATGTAAGCATTGCTACATCTGTTTTAAACATGCATACTTGCATTACAGCGGTGCTGCAGGAGTCTCTGTAGTGAAATTATACAGTTTAATAACTAACAAAAAAACCCTTTTGTACTTTTGAAAAACTACAACTGCTTTTATCCCTGTTACATTACTACTGATAGAAAGCCGAATGTCACATTTGTGTGAATTAGCTTCTAGGTCAGTGGCTAGGCTTGCAGTCAGGATTTCTTTAACACAGTGTGGAGAAAGCCAATGGTTGTATGATGTATTTGCATGATGTATAATACATGCTGAGTACCATAGTGAGAGAACACTGATATATATAAAATTATAAATTCTGTCAAACCAGTGAGGCTGAAAGACGCCATGCTATACTACAGAATATTACATGACAAAAATTGCTAGTTTTAGGCCAGAATGCCATTTTATTAAAAAAAAATGTTACATAACTTATTAACATTGCTTTGATATGATGTACATGTCTTATGATACTGGGATACTGCTATGTGAACTGTGAAGTGTTGAATTAATTAATATGTCTATGATGTAATCTCATAATTCTTCAGGTCTTTCCCAGCTGTGAGTTTCATTCCCTGGCCCCTCTCAGCAGTGATGTTCCCATCCTATCCTGTGGTGGTCTGGCTAAGCGCTGGCTCGTTCCTGGCTGGAGAATGGGCTGGATCCTCATCCATGATCGCAACGACGTCTTTGGACCTGAGGTGCCAATCCATTCCTTACCAAGACCTTGCATGAAATATATAATTATTACATATTTAGTAAAATTACAAAACATTATAATGTTGCTCTTGGATTTTCTCTTAAGATTCGAGAAGCTCTTGTGAAGCTCAGCCAGCGCATTTTGGGTGCCTGCACTGTCGTCCAGGGGGCTCTAGAGAGCATCCTAAATAACACCCCAGCAGAGTTCTACCAGCGCACAATCAGCTTTCTTAAGGTAACAAAAGGAAGGAGTTTGAATGAATGATGGCGGTTTCACTGAGGGAGGAACACGGCTTTCTAACACTTGTCATCTTCTTCACCAGTCCAACTCAGAGATTTGTTTCTCAGAGCTGTCCACCGTTCCTGGGCTGAATCCAGTGATGCCGTCTGGAGCCATGTATCTCATGGTAAGTTCCATTTTCTCTCTAGAACATGTTGTCCAAGAAGACTGTGACACTGGTCATGCTCTTCATTTACAGTTAATTTTTAAGCTTTGGTGACGCAATGCTGGTCCACAGGGACAAAAAAGCAACTCCTAATATGGAGGATGATAATGCATCTATGTCCAACTTTAGGTCGGAATCGAAATGGAGCACTTTCCAGAGTTCCAGAATGATGTGGATTTCACCGAGCGACTGGTCACCGAACAGTCTGTGTTTTGCTTGCCTGCCACGGTACATAACCCTGCTCTCACTATATTTATAAATAAATAATATTGATGTAAAACTACGTAAAACTATCTATCTATCTGCAGTATCTGTTCATTATACATAGTGAGCAGAGTTGGGCAGAACACTTTGAAAAAATAGTGATGGCTAAGTACTGAATACACTGTCCTAAATGTTCACTGACAAATATCATTACAATGCATAAAAAGTGATGTATTCAGAATACATTTAGAATACATATTGATAAGGCACATGGGAAAAACTCTGCTTATTCAATGCACACTGTTCTTCACTGTTGTCAGTTTTCTTCATGTAATTCTTCTGATAATATATTTCATGAAAAATTATCTTATTTAAATGAAGTTACAAAATGCTCAACATTATTTTGGCTCTTATCGCCTGCTTCAGTCCACTGCTGCTCCCACAATCCCACTATCGTCTCATAAACTAAGTAAACAGTTTGCCAAATCTCAATTATAGCACTAAAAAGCACATAGATGAGTCCAGTACAACACCAATGCTAAGCTTACTACTCATAAACATCCTGTCCTGTTCAGTTTCATCACCCATCATAAGCCTTTAGTAATGTTGAGATTAAAAACTGACCCCTCACACTGATTTAAACAGGTTAATAAATAAGCATTGAAATAAGCTTCGATATTTTTTTAATTTAGTGGGTAAGTATTATAGGAGTATTTGCCTAAAAATTTAAAACATAACTGCATTCTGTATACCACCTTTACGAAATGTAACTAGGACTGAATTACACATACTTCATTTCTGTATTCTGAATACTTGTATTACATTTCATCCAAACCCTGATAGCGAGATTTCTGCCATGCTTTTACCTCCAGGCCTTTGAATATCCAAACTTTTTCCGGATCGTGGTGACAGTTCCAGAGGAAATGATGGTGGAGGCATGTGGGCGGATCAGGGAATTCTGTGCGCGTCACTACAGACCTCTCAGCCAAGAAAGCAATGACCTGGACCAATGAAAGGCTATGGCTGTGCTGGAAAGTGACACAAAACCAAAGAGAAGACAAACTGAAGTGATCCATAAAGTAGAAGATTTTACACATGAGAAAAGAGACGTGGACTTGTGGAAGTTTGAATGAGTACCGGTGTTTCTTCTTCAGTAGAAACCCACAATTCTATGTAAACCTTATATTTATATTTTTGTATGGACCAGTAAACTGTCATGTAAATCTTGTTTTTATCATTGTAAGCTGTTTTAATCCGACTTCTTTGCTTCAAATCCATTCCTAAAGAGAGACCACATGGCCTACAGAGCCTGCTGCAGTGTTATAAGCTCACTGGCAGGATCAAGTGCCTCTATTGGGTCTTCCTTTCCAATTAGTGTTGGCCATGTCCTCCAGGCCTCACAGTACACATCTATTATGTTTTCAGTAGTAGTGTTTGTCTTTGAACACCTCACAGTGGCAATGTGTTTGAAAATATCATCTTAGTGTACTACATTGTTTGCATGCTCTACCACTTTTATAGAGTAAGGTACATTCCTTTGTGTATATTATATTGATTTTGTGCCAGTATTATGTAACAGCTATTTAAATAAAATCTTTTCTAAGAGAAATATTCATTTATGGATTAAATATTTCTTTCAGCTTTATGTGTTACAGCAAGAATGCATGTGCAGATTTAAGCACAGTTAGAGGTAAACAAAATTATTACTACAAATACTTGCTAAAACAATACAGTACACAGACAGGATATATTCTTACATTAGACAGGCATGTTATTATTCTTGTCATGTTATTATAATTCAAACATTATGCATTATTACATTCTTAATGTTAGATCACAGTTTCAGAGGAACCTCAACAAATGCAGACAACTCATGGACTGATGAGATGAGAGTGGTCACCAGAGGCCAGGCCAGCTCTAGGCCATAGACAAAACTGTACCTTGAAGGCCCCCCTTCCCCCTTGTGAACCTGACTTATCTTGGGTCACAGCTAACAACCACATAGTGATTAAATAGTGTGACCATGGCTTCGCACAGCGACTGAGTTACAGATTCCTGCATAAATAATGTTATTAGAGTTTTTGCCTGTGTTTACTTTTCATTCATCGAGGTACAAACAAAGTAAATGTACCCTTTAAGTTACAAAAATGAGTTTAAGGTCCAGCTGTGGTTCGTACATGTACCTTTCCTAAATTTTTAAAACAAAACAACAAAATGAAAAGCCTAGAGACAAGGCAGGGTGTGTTCAGTCAATATAACTTAACAACTGCAATTGATTATGGAACAATTGTTCTCTTACTAAAGGTACTAAAGATTTACCCCTGAGTGTACCACCCAGAATGGCACTGCCCCAGTGACAGTTTAATACCTTTTTCTGAGACTGTATGTAACTTTTTACAGACTGTGCTTTGTGATATCTGTAAAAATTAATTTGGCTTTTACCAACTAGATTGGAATCTTACTCAAGATATGGATCTGATATGTTCATATCCAACCAGACATGCTACCAGGCTTGCAAAAGCCTCCCTAGCTCTGTAGCTACATGCTGACAAAGCATTATGTAAGGATTTTTCCCCAAATCTTGGATTCCTGCCCTGCAGCTGACTGAACGTGGCTTATGGGCCAATAACCTTTCCAACGAACAAATCAATGCAGTCTGTTTGTCTTCAGTCAGTAAAAGGAAGAATTTCCATCTCTTAAAGTGCTAAAATCATATCATTATCACAAGTCTCTAGATCAGTGGTTCCCAACCCTGTTCCTGAAGAACCCTCTGCCCTGCACATTTTAATGCTTTCCCTGCTCCCAGCACACCAGATCCAACTACTCAGCTCATTAACAAGTCCTTTCGCTGCTAAAGTGGAAGTGCCAGAGCACGGAAAACTCAAAAACCTTTAGAGCAGTACTCCAGGACCAAGGTTGGAAACCTGTGTTCTAGATGAAACCTATTAGCAAAATGTCAAAAAGTGGTTTTACGCAAGATGAAATATGGCAATGACTTTAAACTGAGTCATTGGGAATTGGGAAAATGTCTGGGACTTCATAGAACTCTGCTACTCTCTACTGACTGGTCTAAGAATTACACACAGAAGGAATGAATGATTCATTGCAGAGAAACTTGCTGACTCGGACTTCTTTACAGTGGTGGTAATAGAAACCAGGAATCATAATGTCTACAACATAAATATAGTCATTTTATTTAATAAAACAACAACTGAACCTACACGCATCTTCAGAGTTATTCAGAGGTGGGTAGTTCAGGTCCAGAAGGTAAAAACCCTCTGCAGGATCTGCAACTATCTGGACAGCTCTGCTGCTCATTTGAGCTAAGTGAAGAGTTCAAGCAACTGGAAAATTTTGGGGATGATGTCAGGACTTGAACTACTGATCTCTCAGTTTCTATATATAATATTGATAATATATTGATAACATTATGCTTGTATTGTGGCATGAGCATAGAGTAAAACACAAAAGAGTCCATGATTCTGCTCTGAATAGTGTTCTTGATACTGTTACACCAGCAAAAATGCCTGTAACAAGACACCATGAATTGCAGGGAGGTCATCACCAGCCATACATTTCTGCTTCACGGTAGATATTCCACCAAACTACTTAAGCTCACTGCCTGACACAAAATAACAGGTAACATGTACTTATAACTTAAACTAACAAAAATGACATAAGCAATATTTAAGTTCTTTTATGTGGAGAGTACACACCTCCCATGAGGCTCTACACATGGCCCTCTGCATAGCCATGCCTCCAAAGCCTGTACAGCAGCACAAGCCATTTGCAGAACGCAACAGTATGAACCTCCTTGCCATGAATGTGTTTTAAAAAAATATGTTTCAGGCCAAATGCTTATCTTAAATCTATTGTGAAATAATATCTCCAGATAGCATATTCAGGTGTTAGGCATCAGACAGCATTCATAACCATTTTATGTACTGGCTTCCTGTGAGGAAGCTGTTACTGGCATTAAAGGTGTCTGGTGTCTGGTTCTGACCTGTTAAGTTTCTCTAGAATGGAAAATTTCAGATACAAACACTTGTTTATGACTTTGTTTATATCTTAAAGGCTCAATTTGCAGCGGCAATAACATGGATCAGTATCTCTAACCCTCAATAAAAAGATATCCTGATTAGAAATTTGAATGAAAAATGCTTTTTAAAGAAATACTTCTACTTTTTCACTGTAAGTACATTTAGGAGCACATACTTCTATACCTCTACTTAAAAAGTAAATTTAAATGTAAGTCATACTTTACTGTTACTTGAGTATTTGTTTTACTTGATTATTAGTAGTATTACTTAGTTAAGGGACTTATGTTCTTCTGCCACCTCTGCATTCAGTTCAGGTGACCTGTTAGTTTCCATAACAGGCTAAAACATTCAGTAGTACAATTAGAAGAATTTGAGATATCATTCATTTTTCGTATAAAAATGGACTGGCTTTATAAGATGTTCATTGCAGTCATACATGTTTCAGAATACGTCTGGCACAGTTTGGTTACTTCCCTGCTCTAGCCCACCCTTTAAACGACAACAATGTCACCCTTCATGCAAATTTTTAAACTTAATGCAATTTTAAATAAATTTGAAGGAAATTATCCAGCAGTAGCCAGACACTCTGCACTTGCACAAAATTAGCTAATTGTTGGTCATGTCAGGTGAAATTATGATGACAGTGTGAACAGCAATATTTAATCTGAACTGTAACATTTCTAAAGCTGGAAGTTAGAACAGGTTATATTGAGAAAATAATATTCTTGATAAAACAGTAATATTGTTTAGGAGTGAATCACTTATTTGAAGACTTATCAAAGCGTATTCGTGTTGGCTTATCACAGGGGTGCTCACGTCTCATCCTGGAGTATCAAAGTCATAGCATAGTTTGTTTACTTCCATGCTCTAACACACCTATTAACCCTTAAAATCCAAGGTTTATTACATTCTAACTCAACATTCAGAAAAGATTACAATGCAAACTAGCTGAGTCACTCTCATATTATAAAAATGTGCAATAAAAGTTTGCACTTGCTGGCAGGTCTTAAGGGATTACACCTTGTAAAGCTTTTGAGCAGAGAAAAACTGCCAAATTATGATGGACTTGGTCCTGTAGGACAGCAATAACTATGTTTTGAAAAAATATCAGGACAAATGCTTATCCTAAAACTATTATGAAATAATGTCTCAGGCACCAGATAGCATATGCAGGTGTTAGGTATCAGACAGCATTCATAACCATTTTATGTAATAGCTTCCTGTGAGGAAGCTGTTAAAGGCATTACATACGTCAGGTAACCTGATGTTAACTTGAATTGGGTATGTTTGAACCAGAAAACCAAGAAATTGTGCAGAAATTCAACCCTCTAGGACCAGAGTTCCCCACCCCTGAAAAAGGCTGTGAACATAGAAAAGCTTTTGGTTAACAGCAATTTTCTTTTGTTATAATTACATAATTGACAGTTTGCAAAATTCTGACAAAGTTCCACCCATCCTTTAGTGGTTGCTACATTCATCAAATTTTTAGTCAGAGGTGTTAAATAACACAGTATAAAACCTAGAAGTGTTGTACTTAAATAATTTTTTATGCATCTGTTTTTCTCTTGAGTATTTCAGTCACTTAATTTTTTTTTTACTTTTACTTTTCTCACTACATTTCAAAAGAAAAATCTGTATTTTTTACTCAGTACATTTTCACAACATTACTTTAGACTCATTACTTTAGTTTAGAGTTCAATAGTGACTGCTAAAACAAAAATGACATTTTTTTTTCTTAGTAGAAATTCCAACAATGTCCATCTCAAATTCTTTTAAAGGAAATCAAACATATAAATGAGTTTCGGTGCTCTAGATGAGTGGATTTTTGTGGACGATGCATGCAGTTCTATTATAAACAATTTTGCATGCTCCATCCTCATGGATGTGTACCTCTAACTCTCCAAAAAAGATATCCTGTTTAAAAGCTGAAAGAGAAATTAATTTTAAAGAAATACTTTTACTTTTGTAGCTTAAATACATTTAGGGGCACATACCTTTATACTTCTGCTTGACTAAAAAATGTAAGTCATACTACAACTTGATTATTTTTACTTGATTACTAGTACTTTAACTTAAATGTATGGTTTCTAGGCACACTTATATGGTTAAAGTGTATGAATACTTTTGTAAAAAAAATGTTAAAAACTTTAACAAAAATTTAACGTTGAAAATGTTCAATTTTAAGTTTTCATTCAAAAATAAACTAGGTTTATAGGATGCTAGTGCAGACATACATGGTAGAGCACCTATACAATGTGAATGTTTGGCCACTTTAAAGTGAACAAAAAGGATTCTGGAAACCTCTTTACGTTAATCAATCCAGGAACAGAATTTATTCACTTGTTAAAGCTAGGTATGGGTTTTCATGTCTAATTTAGCAACTGAAACTCCTTCAGATGAGTTAATGCTAATGCTAATAAGAGTTAGACAGAGCAATGTTAAATTGTTTTTTTCTCATCTTTTAGCAAACTTCACTAGAATAAAATAATACAAAGACTGGCATGTGCATGAGTTCATATTTATCTTTCCACACATTGTTGATTAAATTAAAATGATTTTGGCACACTTTCAGAGTAAGGGTCAATGATTAACTAATAAGATAAATAAAGAGAGAGAAGGCAGCGGAGAGGGAGTTGACAGCAAATCAGAAAAGAGAGAGTAAAAGCCAGTCAGTCGATCAGCCAGTTCACTATTTTGACAATTGTTTGACGCTGTAATAATCATGAGCGGTCAACAGCCTAAGAAGATCAAACTCAGTGACGGCAGCTTTATGCCACTGCTGGGTCAGGGAACATTCAATTTAAAGGTAGGATTACATTTTTGTAAATTGTGTATGTGGAGCAAGCGTCATTGATTGGTAATCATCACAAACCTCTGCTGTCTGTATATATGTTTCCTTTACTCAGCATTTTTGGTTCTGGTGTACTGCTTCTATTCAGGGTAAAATTCTGATCTCAAATAAAAATCTCTGCCACCAAATCGGAAAAGCTTGTAATATCACACTTGTGTAAATTTTTTTAACTGAAAGTATCATTTCGCACCTGGACAAAATGAGGCAACAATTAATTGTTGGTCTTGTCAGGTGAAAATTATGATAACAGTATGAACAGCAGTCCTTAATCAAAACTGTAAAATTCTCAAAGCTGGAAGTTAGAACAGGTTACAATGAGAAAGTGATATTCTTGATAAAACAATAATATTGTTTAAGAGCGTATCACTTATTTGAAGACTTATCAAAGCATTTTCATGTTGGCCTATTGCAGAGGTGCTCAAGTCATGTCCTGGAGTCTCGCACAGTTTGGTTTTCCCGCTCTAACACACCTATTACCCCTTAAAATCCAAGGTTTATCATAACTCTTATTCATCAGTAACTACAAGGACTAATGCAAACTAGCTGAGTCACTTTTACATTAAATAAGTGTGTGATAAAAGTTTGACCTCACTGGCAGGTCTTAAAAGATGTAATCTCCAAATTATGTTGGACTTGGTCCTGTAGGATCTGACCTATGGTAAAATACAGTAGTGGTTTATGGGCATACTTGTACGGTTAATGTGCTGGATTACTTTTCTGCAGAAATAATGCTGAAAACTGACTGAAATTTTAAATTTCAAATTTTCATTCAAAAATAAATTGGCTTTAAAAGATGTTCAGGGCAGATGGCCTAATCACTGAACCTTACCCTGGTGTGTGTGTGTGTGTGTGTGTGTGTGTGTGTGTGTATGTAATGTAAGCAGGTTTCCAGAATCCTTTTTTTGTTCACTTGAAATTGAGCATATGTTCATATTTTAAAGGTTCTCAAACATACAAGGTGGAGCTAAAATGGGCCATAACAGCCCAAAAAACTTTACAGCCAGTCACAATATCTGATATTGCATTATGGCTACAACAATAGTTGACATGTAATAATAGTTTTGATTGGTCTGGATTTGCTGAGGTGGGCGGGGCACAAGAAGTACATGAAGTAGGTCAGAGACATCTTATGCTAAGTCAGTATGACACAGCAAATTTCATTCATTACCAATAACTGAGGAAGCAATAATAAGCTTACCAACAAAGCAAAATGTTTATGAACAATGTTTTCACAGATCATTTCAAATAAAAAAGTTGAAATACAAAAAGAAAAAAAGTCTTTTAGGTACTGGCCAATTTTAGCTTAACCAGCTAGCTAAAATGTGCCATAATTTTCAGCTAAAATGGGAAACACACAAATACTTACACAGAAGTTGTGGGTGCAAATCAGGAAACCATGTTTATATTAATCATTACTTCATTAAACAAAACAGAATTTATTCACTCAATGTTAAAAGAGACATGAGGGTTTTCATGTCAAAATTGGCAACTGAAACTCCTTCAGATGAGCTAATGCTAAAGCTAACACAAGAGCTAGTCAGAGCAGTGTTGCTTGCTGAGGAAGACTCGTTACCTATTTACAAGGTTTTTACACTTTCATCAAACTTTAGTTAAACTAAATAATACAAAGACTGGCATGTGTGCACGTTAATGTTTACACACAATGTTGTAATCACAAATGCACCGTAACGGTTAATCTGATTTATCAAGCTGTCAGCATTATTTACCATTAGACACAGTCTGGAACAGTTTGATTACTTCCACACTCTGGCACACCTGTTAATCCCAAAAATCTGAGGTTTATTACATCCCAGCTCTTATTATTTAGTGTACAGGAGGACTACAGTCCAAACTAGCTGATACATTATAAAAGTGTGTGATAAAAGTTTGGATTCGCTGGCACATCCTAAAGGGATTAAACCTTGTGAAGTGTTTGAACAAGGAAAAACATGGCAAATTGGATACAGTTGGTATTGTGAAATACAATAGTGGTTTCTAGGCCTACTGGTGGGGTTAATGTGCTGGACTACTGTTTGCAGATTAATGTTGAAAACTGACTGAAAATTTACATTTCAAAGTTTCCACAGTTTGATAAAAACATAAACTTAATAGTGCTAATAAGTTAACAAGTAGTAGGAATTAATATAAAACTATTTTATGTTTTATGTAATATTTTTTCCTATTTTTATTTCCACGGAAATCTATGGCATGACCTGCCAGGTTCAAGGAGAACTGGTGTAGAAAGACCCGGCTGTGTTTCTCTTTCTCTCTCTCTGAAACTAGAAATGTTGTACTGTTTGATCATCAGGTCGCAACTTCAGACCGGAGTCAAGAAATACTTGAGGAAGCAATAGATGCTGGCTACCGTCACTTGGACACAGCCATTGTCTATCAAACTGAGGTGGATGTGGGCAAGGCCGTCCGCTCCAAGATACAGCAGGGGGTCATTAAGCGCGAGGACATGTTCATTGTGAGCAAGGTGGGTCAGTCTTACAAAACATCTACAATAACTGTAGGTAAGTGAATCTAACCGAGTTAATAAAACACCCCAACCTTACGAAAAATAACATTTTTCCATAACTTTCACCCAGTCAACACTGCTTTCATGCTGCTTTATGAAGTTCGATTCTGTTTGAATGTTATGTAAGATCTCTGAAGATTATGAATGAACTAATAAAGTGTCTCTGTTTTGTTGTGTCCAGCTGTGGTGCAGATATTTTGCCCCTGAGGACATCCCTGTGTGTCTGGATAAATCTCTCAGTGACCTGCAACTGGATTACGTAGACCTGTACCTTGTGCACTTCCCTGTGGGACTACAGGTTATACAACAGCATTGCATTCAGATTATTGTCAAGGGTAGAACTTTTTTATTCAGCATAAATGTTAATGATGTGAGGAAAGCAAAATTATTAAAAAAAAAAAAACAAGCAAAAACCCATTAAGATGGATAACCCCATATCTAACACTAACATTGGCCAACCAAAATTAATTCACTTATTACTAAATTCACTAATTACTAAAATTTAAAGGCATATGCTGTAAAACATAACCTACTATTGCCCAAATTTCTCAGTCTGAACATCAGCCTATAATTAACTCCACTAACTAACATTAGCAGTTCAAGGTTGACAGGAGTGGTCAGCGTTTATTGGTAGGACACCACAAAAAATAAATAAAGTAAGGTTAACTAGCAAATTTGGTCTTACGTTGGCCTACTGACACCATGGCTTATTCCATTTTACAAATGAAAAACTAAAAAATTTGTTAGGGAAAAAATGAGGGAATGTGTGATGAGCCATGTTCTATCACACTAACTTCCTTGTTGTGAATGAAACGCCAGCAGCTGTGGCAAGTTTTAAAGCACTGAAAATATCAGCTACATCCTTTTACCTGAGATTACTTGTACACTTGCGTTTTTAACCAGATAGTGCATGTAACTTGCCTAGATTAAGCTAGCCAGCTAACTAGTGAACTAAATTAGCTCACTGCTAAACTAGCATGCATTTATCACAGGCAAACATGAGTGGGATTTTTTCTACAGCCTAGCGCATGTTATACCTAGCCCCTCAGCCTGACCCTGCTTTGGGCTAAGATGTAACATTTGCACTCATGACACTGAATTCTTCAGTAATGGTATCGTACTCAGAACAAAGTTTTCTTTTGTAGCAATTTTTCGTTGGTTGCAGGGGGACTATGGTAGAAGACTGGAACAGGTTATTTATTTCTATTTTTATTTATTTTGTTTATACTGTGGTATATAATTAAAACCAGTAAACATTCCACTCGTAATGCAGAGACGACTTAACAGGACACAAGTGCACATGGTAATGAGAGAAGACCGAGAAGAGCACAGATGGGGCCAAGCCAGATTTAAACAGTTGTGGAGCTGCAAGAGGCCAGATTAAAAGTTTCAAAGCATCAATGAATGTCAAAGACTCTTTTTTTGTATGTACTGTATCAGATAACATTGTTCATCACAGAGAATAACCTGATGGCTTGTGATCACAGAACGTTGGTGATGAGCTCTTTCCAAAGAAGGATGGAAAAACTCTCACAACAGACTTTGACTATGTGGATGTGTGGAAGGTAAGGAAAGACTTCTGAGATCTGTAAAAGCCATAAAGAGGTTCTTGATTGTTCCACAGTGTCCTATGTATGTACATTTCAGGGGATGGAAGCTCTGAAGGCTTCTGGAAAAGCAAAGAGTATTGGAGTGTCCAACTTCTCAATCCCACAACTTCAAAGGCTGCTGTCTGTGGCTAAAGTCCCTCCAGTTGTCAATCAGGTACTGAGACATTGTAGTGTTAAAGTAATATATTGGTTTTACAGATGTGGTCAATATTTGTTTAAGACCCATCAGTGTCAATACTGTGCATACATAATTAAGCAAAATCCGTATCAAATAAACACATTTTCATCTGTAGGTAGAGCTTCATCCTTACCTGGTTCAGTCTGATCTGATTAAATATTGTAAGTCGAAGAATATTGCTCTCACAGCCTTCTTTCCCTTCGGCTCACCAGACAAACCCAAAGAGATGTAAGTTCACATCACATTTGACCACAAATTTTTAAAAATCTGAAAAGCAAAAAAGAAGCAAAAAAAAAAAAAATGAAAGAACAGCTTTCACGTCTTTAACAAACTGAAATGTCGCTGATAACCATAAATTATAATCTCAGTCCAAACGTCCGCCTTTAATTATGCTCTTCCTCTATCTCTCTCATGCAGGCACGCAGGAGACACAGACCCTGAAAAGCTGCTGGAGGATCCTGTGGTTGGGAAGATTGCTGCAAAACACAGACGGACTCCTGCGCAGGTCATACCTCCTCTCTCAAACAAATAACACAGCCATGCTGTTCTGTAGGTCCTCCGATACTGAATCTCAGGTGTTTTGCAGGTTTTGCTGAGGTATCACATCGAACAAGACATCGCAGTGATTCCAAAGGGTATTAACTCTGCCCAGATTCAGGAGAACATAAAGGTAACCCATCCCTCTCAGTAAAGGCTGAGTATTTAAAACATTGTCTGCTCCTTATTATTTGATGCTTCAAGCTTGCAAGTTAAAGAGGTTGAAACAAATTTTCTTCACTTTTTTCACCACCTCCAGCTATACAGTCCATATGTTAAAATTAATCTGCAAAAACAGCCCATTTTGACTTCGCTGTTTTTTGTCATGTCAGAAGTAAACAACCCATCAGCCCAGACAGGACAATGAGGCACAACACAGAACAGCCAATCAGAACAGAGCTGATTTACATGCTGTATATCACAAAAACAGCTTTTTAATTCTAAGGGAAAAGGGAGGTTGTGATATTGTCATTTAAAAATGAATTATGACTTTTTGATACATAAAACTTTATAGGTCAATCTTAAAGAGAAAATGACTAAATACCAAAAAACTGTAGGATAAAAGAGTCAGTGTAATGAGGTAAATTAATCCCAGTACAACAGTAATTCCATATGACTTGATAACTAAATGTTACTGTCACTGACAACTATTCAAAAATTATTAAGCGTAATGTCTTGTTTGAATCTGAATTCAGGTCTTTGACTTCTCTCTGGATGAGGAGGATATGAAAGCACTCAAGTCTCTGAATCGTGGCTGGAGAGGCGCCCCCTTTGAAGAGTAAGAGCACACTTTTCACCCCAACACCACTTAAATCACTTTTATTACAGTGTGGTCCAAAATACATTTCTGTACTACTTAACAATGGTGTGCTTTTGTTCCACAGCATGAAGACTCATCATTTCTACCCTTTTTAGTGGCTGAGATACAGGGAAGCTGTCTCCATTGTGAATGAGTCTACAATGCTGTTATTTTAATCAGAAGAACTTCAAACCATTTTTGTTGACAGATCAGCTGAATTAAAATTTTTGTACAATAACTGGATTAATGTTAGGGCTACACTGGGATTTTAATTTACACTGTCATAATCTTGGGTTTTTTGAATTTTGAGTGAATAAAATCTTTTTAAAACAACAATATGCAGTGTGTTTAATGGTTTAATGTAATACTGAAATGTTTGCCCATGTTAGTCCATATAATGAAGAAGTTGTCTGAAACATTAAATGCAAAGGCAAGTGAATTTTGTCAGTACTAAAATCTTTGATTTCGTGAGCCTCAGTGTGTTTTAGTTAGATTCTATCTAAGAAGTTTATCCTCAAAATAAAAGTATGTGTTGTCAACATGTTCAGTTCTTGTACTCTCCAGTTCACTTTCCTACTGTTCAGAGTTTGTTTTCAGGCCACAGCAAAGGGCTGCTATTACCAGTATCACAAACACTGATGTTTATTTCTAGTCTCGATCTTTTTCTTCTAACCAATTTAAAAGATAGGTATGTTGATTTCTATAAAAAAAACTACATTCATTTTTTTTAGATTTAAGGTCTCAGTAAAGTAGAAGAAATGTTAAAAGGGTTTAAAAAAGAAATATAGAGAAAATTATCATATTTGTGTTGCATAATAATAAAATAGGTTTATATTTTGCTTTCTTAAAGTTACTGTTGCTCTTTCCTGAAATTAAGAAGTCTGCCTGCTCATGGTGGCATTTTGAGTCAGAGTAACATAAAATTGGAAATCCCTACTAAGTTTTTGAGTGCTTGTTTTTTTGGCTTAAGACAATTTTGGTTTAGTTCATATTTGCATTAGGACAAAACCTCCATGATACAACCTCCAGCTTGGACTGTATTACATTCACATTTTGCTGTTTTGTTTTCAACTACTGAATTACTGTGCTGCATTTTGTGCATTCTCAGGACCCTTAGAAAAGGGGTCTCTGAGTGAAATGTTGGAACTGTTTTTGGAACCCTCAGAAACAGGGGGCTTCCTTAGCTTGGAAAAGCACAGCTCCCCACATGGGGTCTGCAGCATGCTATACATTTCATCACCAGAACTTGAGCCATTTCATCACTGAGTTATTATTTCTTCACCTTTTGGATGAAGAAATAAGGACTGATGTGCTGTGACTGAGGTAACAGTGCATGTCAGGGACACTTGTTCTGGATCAGAATAATCAGAATCAAAATTAGAATCACTTCATTTCATCAAATAATAATGTAATACATACAAGGAATTTGTCTTGGTGAGTGCACACATGTATGAAATGTCACAAGCTGAAATCAAACTGAATCTTCTACCAGAGGGAAATGGCTGGAAGAGGTGACATCCAGGATGAGAGGGGTAAGCTGGTATTTTGCCAGCACACTTTGTCACTCTGATATTATAGATGTCCTAAAGCGTTGGAAGAATACAATCAAATGATCCCCTTTGCTGTCCTAATTTTGTGCTGGAGTTTGGCTCTTTCTTTTGAGATGGAGAAACCAAACCAGATGGTTCTGTATGATGTGAGCATGGACTCGATAATTGCTGTGTAGACTCTGCAGCAGGTTGAATTTCTTTAGCTGTCTCAGGAAGAACATTCTCTGACAAGCTCTCTTGGCTATAAAGAGCGTGTTCCTCTCCCACTTCAGGTCCCTGAACATGTTGGCGCTCAGGAATTTGAGAGACTCCACAGTGGAAACCACAGAAGAATTAATGTTGAGCGGGGTTGTGGAAGGAGGATTGTGCCTGAAGTCCATCACCATCTCTATAGTCTTCTGTGTGTTGCACCACGAGACTAGCTGCTCAACTTCCTTTCTTTAGGCAGACTCATCCTTGTTGGCAATGAGGCCCACCACAGTAGTGTAATCTGCAAGCTTCAGGATCTTCACAGCTGCTTCCTTAGAGACACAGTCTTTGGTAAAGAGACAGAAGAGAAGGGGTGAGAGCACACAGCCTTGTGGTACACTGGTGCTGAGAGTTCGGGGGTCTGATGTGTGTTTTCCTAGCCAGACCTGGTGTCTCTTGTTTGGCCAGAAATCCATGATCCTCTGGCAGATGGGACCTGGCACAGACAGCTGGGACAGTTCGACCTGCAGCAGCTCTGCCACTATGGTGTTGAAAGACTGAAGTCCACAAACAGAACTCTAGCGTAGGTTCCAGGACTGTCAAGATTAGGGGTGGGAATCTTTAGGCACTTCATGATTCGATTCGATTACGATTCAGAGGACTGCGATGCATTTATAAAATGATTATCGATGCATCTCGATGCATCTTTTTTCTCTATACATGATTTCTATCTTCCTACTGTCTGAGGACTTGGTAGTTTTAAAGCAAAGTATTTGTAATGATCCATAATGTAAATGCATTACGGATCATTACAAATACTTTGCTTAAATTATCTAAAAGATCTTTTATTAATAAATCAAATGGAAGTGATGTGACAAGTGAACTAGAAGGCTCTCATTCAGAGACGCTGCTGCCACTCATCAGCGATAAAATGCGCTGTTGCCCTGAAATAAGATCCAGAGGCAATGGGTGTCCACGCAGTACGTTACAGCCACCCTTTTGGTCTCTTTGTAGAGAGTTGGGGGGGGCGGGTATTTTCGAGACTGGACGCTGAATCTCGGCTCCAAAGTGTGCAGCATAACGCGAAAGCCCTGGTTCTCAACGACCGAGAACAGACAGCAGACAGCAGGTCACATAGCCCCGAAGTCTGGCCTCGCCAGTAGCGAACGAAAAAACAGATTAAGACGAACATTTGGAGGACTATTCGCATTTATAAGCAGCGCGGTTGGTTAAATCTGCTTAGAGACGGTCTTTCTCTAAAAAGTTGCGAAAATGAACTCGCTTCTCTTTCGTATTTTCCCGTTCCACCTTAAATGGTGCAGCAGTTACATTCGGCACCTAAGGCAGAATTTAAGGTGGAACGGGAAAATTAGAACGAGAAACTGGCGAATGAGAAGCAACTTCAGCCTCGTGAAACAGCCGGATGCTGAGACATTTTACTAGAAACTCTTCTAGTTTTGAAGAAAAGTTTTCTGGCGGAGATGGGAGGAAAGCGGCTAAAGCTAAAGCTTAAAGCAGAGCGAAGTAAATCTGCGCTCTCGTTTATATTTTTAGCCCATACTAGGACATTAGCACACACTGAGACATACTGGACATTAAATGTTCCCAAGGTGGTTTGACTTTATTGAAAGGCATTTCTGAAATTGTGTATGTAGAGCAAGTATACTTCTTTGATCGGCAACCATCACAAATCTCTGCTGTCTGCTGTGTTTACTTCACTCAGCATCTTTGGCACTCAGGGCCAAATTTTGATCTCAAATAAACATCTCTGCCACCAAAACAGAGAAGCTTGGAAAGTCACCTTTATGCAAATTCTTTAACTTTAAGTCATTTCAAGTAAATTTGAAGAAGAAAATTATCCAGCAGTAGCCAGACACTCTGCACCTGGACAAAATGAAAAAAAATAATAATTCATTGTTGGTCTTGCCAGGTGAAAATTATGATAACAGTATGAATAGCAACCGTTACTCAAAACTAAAATTCTCAATGCTGGAGGTTAAAATAGTAATATTGTTTGAGAACGTATCACTTATTTGAAGACTTATCAAAGCATATTCATGTTGGTCTATTGCAGAGGTGGTGTTAAAGTCTGGCACAGTTTGGTTACTTTCCCACTGTAGCACACCCCTATTAACCCCTTAAAATCCAAGGTTTATTACAACTATCATGCTTCAGTAACTACAAAGACTATAATGCAAAGTCACTAGCTGAGTCACTCTTACATTAAATAAGGGTGTGATAAAAGTTTGGACTCGCTGGCAGGTCAAGATTAAACCCTGTAATCTCCAAATTATGCTGGACTTATGATCTACTTGTACGGTTAATGTGCTGGATTACTTTTCTGCAGAAATAATGCTGAAACTGACTAAAAATTTAAATTTCAAATTTTCATTTAAAATTAAACTGGCTTTAAAAGATGTTCAGGGCAGAAGGCCTAATCACTGAACTTTACCCTGGTATGTGTATGTAATATAAACAGGTTTTTTGTTCGCTTGGAATTGGACAAACGTTCATATTTTTAAGGTTCTCAAACATACAGGGTGGAACTAAAATGGGCCATCACAGCCTATAAAACTTTACTGCTGATCACAATATCTGATATTGCATTATTGCTACAACAAAAGTTGACATGTAATAATAGTTTTGACTGGTCTGGATTTGCTGAGGTGGGCGGGGCACAAGAAGTACATGAAGTAGGTCAGAGAAATCTTATGCTAAGTCAGTATGACACAGCAAATTTTACTCATCACTAAGAGTAGTGAGGAAACAATAATAAGCTTACCAACGAAGCAAAATGTTTATGAACATTGTTTTCACAGATTCTTTTAAGTAAAGAAAAGTTGAAATTTAAAAAGAAACTCTTATTTTTGTGGAACAAGTCCTTTTAGGTACTGGCATATTTTAGCTTAACCAACTAGCAAAAATGCATACAAGTTAATGTTTATCTTTACACCCCATGTTGTAATCACAAATGTGAGCAATGCACAAAAATGGTTAATCTAATTTATCAAGTTGTCAGCATTATTTACCATTAGACACAGTCTGGAACAGTTTGATTACTTCCATGCTCGTAGGTTTATTACATTCCAGCTCTTATCATTCAGAGAATAGAAGGACTACAATGCAAACTAGCACTCATACATTATAAAAGTGTGTGATAAAGTTTGGCTTTGCTGGCACATCCTAAAGGGATTAAACCTTGTGAAGTGTTGTAACAGGGAAAAACTTGGCAAGTTGGATACAGTTGGTATTGTGAAATACAATAGTGGTTTCTAGGCCTACTGGTGGGGTTAATGTGCTGGACTACTGTTTGCAGATTAATGTTGAAAACTGACTGAAAATTTACATTTCAAAGTTTCCACACTTTCATAAGAACATGAACTTAATAGTGCTAATAAGTTAACAAGTAGTAGGAATTAATATAAAACTATTTTATGTTTTATGTAATATTTTTTCCTATTTTTATTTCCACGGAAATCTATGGTGTGACCTGCCAGGTTCTAGGTGAATTGGTGTAGAAAGACCCGGCTGTGTTTCTCTTTCTCTCTCTCTGGATAAACACTGAAACTGAAATGTTGTACTGTTTGATCATCAGGTCGCAACTTCAGGCCAGAGTCAAGAAATACTTGAGGAAGCAATAGATGCTGGTTACCGTCACTTGGACACAGCCATCGTCTATCAGACTGAGGTGGACATGGACAAGGCTGTCCGCAAGGCAGGGCATCATTAAGCGTGAAGACATGTTCATTGTGAGCAAGGTGAGTCACTCTTCCAAAACATCTCTACAATAACTGTAGGTAAGTGAATTTAACTGGGTTAATAAAACACCCCAACCTTACGAAAATAACATTTAGCACAAATTTCACCCAGTCAACACTGCTTTATGAAGATTAATTCTGTTTAAGAATCGAAAGATGTTGCATTACACAGTGTTGTGTTATCATATGTTCATTGTAGAGGTGGGTAAACCAGATCCAAAAAACAAAAAACCCTCCCCAGGATTTTGTTCCAACTGCCTGAACACCTTTGCTGCTGGTTTGAGCAAATTAGAGAAGTCAAGCAGTTGAAACAAAATCCCGGGGAGGGTTTTTACTTTTTGGACCTGGATTACCCACCTCTAAGTTCATTGTTATATTAACTTAAATTATTTTCTGAACAATTGTGTATTTTATCATATTTTAGGATGGCCGCTGTTTTATAAAATGTATTATTTTATCACAGGGAAGGGAGTTTTAAGGGAGTTTAAGAACATCTCCCATGCTTATTGCTCGTGGTTTTATGTGATGCGTTGGAAATTGAACAGAGGTGACAAATGGGCCAAGGATGTTCTTCATGTGGGCTTGTTACATCCCCTTCTATGTTCCCAGAACTCCGCTTAGAAAGACAACCTCACAGACAACACAAACAACACTTTGAACAGATGGGAAATAAACACTTTCCTGAATAGTGCATGATGTTTTGATGAGTAGCTTTCTCTGTTGTTTTATTAGTGGGTTCATGTCTCCCTCTAGAGGTCATAACACAGAACTACAGTACATTTACATCAGATAACTATTGGAGAATAAAGTGTTCAATTTGACATAACAAATTTCCCTGGTTTCCTACAGCTGTGTCTAGCAGTGAACAAGCTAAACAAACCCAATATAAGAAGCAGGAAAACACACTACAGTCACAGCAGACGATTCTGTTTGCTAAGAGTCACAAACAAGAGACGAGCTGCATCAGAATGAAGAAAACCAGAAGCTGAAAAGAAGAAGAAACTGAAAGAAGAGGAAGGCTTGGCCTGTTTTGTCATTTGAAAATGAGTTACACATCCTCCACAGTGAACACACTTAAATATGGAATTTTTCTGGTTGTTTTTGTATTTGTTTAACATTTTGGAAAAAAAAATAATACACAAAATATAAACGTCATATTTATGTTCAATTCAGCAAATACACAGTGCGCATTTAAAGAGCAGAAGTGTGTTCTCTGTAGAGGATGTGTTACTTTTCCACTTAGAAAATCAACAAAACACGCAATTTGACCAGGAGAGCAGAAGAACTCTGGTGAAACTTACAGAAAGCTGATGACGAAACAGAACTGAGAAAAGAAAAAAAAAGGAAAAAGTGTATTAAGCTAACAGACGCGTCGTTTATGATAAGTTCCTTGACATTTATGAAAGTCATTTCGGCGCAATCGCTATGCAAAACAACGTTACTTGAAGGTCTAAATACTAAGAACATTCATAAATATAAATTATATATACGTTTAACATAACGGTACAGAAAATACAAATATTACATAAAAAGTAAACAAATATAATTAAATAGAATAAAAACGAAATAAAAATATCTGAGCTGCTTTGTGAGTTTAGTGATGGTGGGTGTCCGATATAAAACACTGTTTCAGTCTGTTTCAGTGCAGTAAATGTAATAATCAGGGAGAGTGGACAGACCCTGAAAAGACTGGCTGTCAAGCATCACAATGAGACCGCGAAACGTATACTACGTCACAATATACAAAGGGTCAACCTGCTCGTCCTGCACTCATTTTGATTACCCGCAGTTTACTGGACAGACCTCAACTGTGTTTCATCGCTATCATCATCACTACTGCGTCCTCCAAATGGTTGGTTCTCATTACAAGATTTAAATTATAAGTTGTTTTACACATTAACATAAAAAATGTTCTGTTTTAACTCAATGTAAAATGTCTCTTCTTCTCTCAGTATGGACTGAACGCAACGATGTGGAGGGAGGAATGGAGAGAGCACCTGCAGGTGAAGTTCTTCCAGGAGAGAATATGGCTGGAGAAGCGGGTGGAGGCTCTCCAGAATATCATGAGCCGTGAACTGGACCACAGGATGGAGCTCTTCAAGGCAGAATGGAGGAAAGAAGAGGAGAGGAGGAGAGAGGAGGAGGAAAACAACAGCTGTGTAGATGGTGAGGTGATTTTACATTAGTATTTATAGCTGAAAAGGAAGGGGGTCATTGACTAAGATCAGGAATTGATTGTTTAGGTCTAGATTGTCTAATTCTCTGAGAGAGGTATTAGCTGCAGGGATCTAAAGTGGAACTATATTTTATTTTTTTTGCTATTCTCATCTTTCTGCTTTTAGTTTTTTAACTTACTATTTAAGTGTAAAGCACTTTGAGCTTCTACATGTAAGAAAAGTGCTCTATAAATAAAGTAAGTTAATTTGTAAGTAACTTGCTACTATGAGCACTTTGCCTTATAGGCTGATCTTCACATTGTGCCTTGCATTCAGATGGCCTAACATAATGTAACGCTTTGTTATAGAGCTGAAGGAGTATTTGAGAGAGAGGCAGATCAAGGAAGATGAGATGAGGCAGAAGGAGAGAGCTCTGGAGGTGACATTGGAGGAAGTTAGGGGGATGCTGAAGGAGCTCCAGAAGCAGAAAGAGGAGTACCAGACAGTGCAGCAGGAACTCAAAAAGATTCAGGTAGAAAGAATAAAGATCGAGACAGAAAAGAGAGAGATCAAGAGAGAGAAAGAAAGACTGAGAGAGGAACAGGAGAGGATAGCAGCACAGGAAAGAATTCTCCTCATGGAAGTCGCCAAGCAATGGAAAACAACTGCTTTAGAACAACATGAGGAGATCAGACATGATAGAGAGAGAGAGATGGAGAGATGGAGAGTGATGGAGGAAAAGCTACTGCAGGCAAGGAAGAATGAAGAGTTGGTGAGAGAGCGAATGAAACTCGAAGAAGAGAAAAGGCGAGCCTCCATGGAGAATGAGCTGCAGAAAGAGAGATACAAGAAGATGGTGGAGGAAGAGAGAAAGATGATGCAGAAAAAGACAAGAATGATCGCAAAGGAATGGAAGAATATTGGAATGGAGATGGTGAACATCGAGACAGAAAAAGAGGCTCTTGAGAAAGAGAAGGAGACGGAGAGAGTGATGCATGTCTACAGAGAGAGTCTGACTGAGAAAGAAATGCAAAGACAGAAGACAAAAATGGAGAGAATGGAGAAGGTGAGAAGGATGGTAACAGAAGAAGAGTGGAGGGCTATTGATGCAGAGAAGGTTAAGATCGAAGAGGAGCGGAATGCTGTAGAGAGAGAGAAGAAGCAGGCAGAGAAAGAGATAAGGAGGCAGAGGAAGAGACTTGAGAGAGAGGAGGAGGAGAGAAAGAGGAGAGAGCAGGATGAAATAAAGAGAGAGGATGTCATTGCTATTGCGAGAGAGGAGATCCTCTTTCAGAAGGAGAAACAAGAGAAAGATTGTAAGAATCTGGAGAAAGAGAGTGCTCTCAACAAACTGGTGGAGGAGGAGAGGAAGCCTCTGGTGAAGACAAAGAGGGGAAAGGAGAAGAGTGTAGAGATGGAGAGTGAGGGGGAGGTGGAAATTGTAGAGGAGAAGAAGAAGAGAAAGGAGCAGAGGAGAGCAGAGAGAGAAATGGCCATGAGTTTGATGGAGAGAGAGGGGGAAGAGAATGTCATAGAGAAAAAGAGGAAGAAAAAGGAGCTGAAGATGGAGAAGACCAACAGACTGATAGAAGCAAAGAGGGACGAGAAGGAGATGATCCATGCAGAGAAGAGAAAAAAGAGAAAAGAGCAAAAGATAGAAGAGATAGAGACAGACAAAATACTGATGGAGAAAGAGATGGAGGGGAGGATCACAGAGGAGAAAAAGAAAAAAAAGAAGAGACCAGAGACTGAGACAGTTGATGAATGGATGGAGACAGAGAGGACTGCAGACGAGAAAAGAAAGATAAAGAAGAAGAGGAGGCGACTGAGAGAGCAGGAGGTGGAAAGAGAGAGGGAAGAAAGTGAAATGACGGAGACAGAGAGTGAGGGAAAGGAAACAAAAGAAGGGACATCTCAGAAAGAGCTCGATCTTACAAACGATCAGGAAAAGACAAACACTGGCAGCTTTGAAGAACATCAGCTAATGGAGAGAGAGCATGACAAGAAGAAAAAGAAACTAACGGCTAAAAAAGTGACATTTAGTGATCCTCCAGTGACTTTTCCAAACAGTGAGAAACTGAAGTCACTGCTTAGACAGGACTCAGAAATTGAGCAGTACACACCTGATGAAACGTTCGTGCAGAAGAACCTGAAACAAAGTGATGTTAAACCAAAAGATGCAAAGGTTCCTGCTCCAAAGTTTATTTCCAAAACAAAAAAAATGATTAAACTAGAGTCTTATGAGGAGTTTGATAGAGAACTCGAGGAGCTGCTGAAGATGGATTAGAGCTCAGAGCCCAAATCCAACTGCTGTGATATTAAATGAGAGCTCAGTCTGACAGACAACTGGAAAAAAAAGGCTAAAATGAGTCACTCACAAAACCTGATGATGTTCTAAATACTACGAACTCCAGAGGAGCAAATATCAGTGTTGCAAAAGTCAAAAGGAGCACAGCTCAAAACACACACACTCACACACATACAAAACCCCAAAACCACACACACACACAGAGTTATCAACAAAACCTGATGATGTTCTAAATAACATTATGGCACATGGGAAAAAGCACATAAGCAAATGCTCTTTTCTTGAACACAGCGGCAGAGGAGAACCACTGCTCAGTGCTACTGAAACAGCAGAGACAGCAGGCAGGTCACTTCTAACCATATAACTCTCCTTAATGGTAGATATACTCTGCATGACCATGCCTCCCCTGCTTTATGGCAGCACGAGCCAGTGGTGGGTCACTACATAGCCCCCTAGCCCCCAGTTCAAGGTGAGCTGTCCCAGTGACCTCAAAGAGATTGAGCAAAGTCTGTGGCGCACTCAGGAGTATGCTGCACCCACCCCGGTAAACACACATGGCACCGCCACCATGTGCGACCCAGTCCTCTCTTGCAGTGCCGCACCAGAGAGACTGAGTGCTGCGTCCTTCTTCCCATGTATGGAGGTACTCCTTGCCTCGGCTGTGATGGCTTGAAGGCCAGCCAGTGCGGCGAGCTGCTCGGTTCCTCTATTTCAGCTCCTCCTCCTGCCTTCTTGAGCACCAGATGTGCCTGCCAAACCATCATACTCAGCTCTGCCGTCAGCTCAAAGTGTCACTGGAGGGCCGTGACCAACACTGCCAGGCCACCACGCTGCTCCGTCATCCAAGCGTTCTCATCCCAACTGTAATGGGTAAGACCCTTGTTACTATTATTTTACTAGTGGACCAGATTTAGATTCAGTATAGAGTTGGTTGTATTTAATAAGGTGTTTGACTGAGACCAGTGCTTAAAAGGGCAAGAAAAAAATTAAGAAAATAAAAGTTAATTAAGAAAACACTTCAGATGCAATTCACTTTACAATTTGCAAGGAAAAAATTAAAAATGAATAATTAAAAAAAACAATATAGATATGGAGAATGCTTTAGCGTGAATATGTGTCCCATTGTTTTTCAATTCCAGTGAGTATCCTTTCAGTTTCCGCCCCCCCCAAAAGCTATTTATTACTTGTTTAGTCCTGATGGAGCTTTAATCTTCTGCATGCAATTGTCTTTTTCTAGGTTGGCTTGTCACTCCTTACCAGAGGAATCAAGATCACCCAAGTTCACAGAAGAAAGGGGTTCCACAGTCTGATGTCTTTAGATGATTCCACCATCCAATAAAACCTGACCTGTACAATAAACAGATTGAGTTGTGTGTTCATTTCAAATCAGATTTTTTCAGCTTTGATTTCTCAATCAAGTATTTATATAAACATAACAGAGATCATTAAATAAAAAAAAATAATAATAATAAAAAAACAATCGCTACATGACACCTCAAAAACTGTGAATGTTAAGAATAAGCTTTACAGTTAACGGATTCAACATATTTTTTCATTTTCTTTCATTAAGCTAAATGCTGGATTTGGTTGTACCTGCATTAGCTTTACAGCTCAAGAATTTCTCTTACCAAAGCTATTTTCTAATTATATAGCTTTAACAATCATTGCAAATAAATTAATATAACTACAGTACCTTTTCTGATCTGCCGCTCCGTGATGGTACTGAATGCGGTCCAGCAACGACGTTGACTGCCTTAAAATGGCGGCGCCTTTGACGCGCGTGGCTGAACCCAACGCGGCATTTGTGTATGTATATCTATGGGGGACTCACGTAACGCCGTTAAGGCCATCCGCGAACATTTAGTTTGAGCTTGGGAGCGGGGTATCGCTGAAACTTAATGCTTAACTGAAGTGAAAATTATCTTTGTTGTGACTTTAAACATTACATATAACAATAAGCGAAATTTTAAAAACCTACCTTCTCGTCTGTTTTAATGTTTTGTCATAGACGCACACAGAAGACTGCCTAACGCAGCCTGTGCACAACCTCGTGTAACGGTCTGGACACATATGAGGGGGCAACTATCGAATTCGTTCCTGCGCTATAACCGGCTTGTAGATCACATATTACACAGATCACATATCATATTAAGTGCTCCATTCGGAAAATTTAGAGGTCATTAAATTAGTGGTGGGGATTCAGACTCTTTTCAGCGAGTCAGATCAGTGGAGCCTTTTCACACTCCGATGCCGTTTAGAGCAGATAGCGACGAAGCAGGTAAAACACATCCTGTTAGTCTGCTGGTTGTTTTAAAACATAGAAAGCGCTTCATAAGTTGTCTTAAGGACCTTTCTCATATCTCAGACAGTGATGTAGACCGGGTTATAAAAGATTATACACACAACACACACCAAGACGAAAAAAGTATATAGGCTGTTCTTCGAAAATAACATTTTTGACTTTCACCATATGTTACCTTAATATAGCTAGCTAGCTAAATAACCTAGC
Organism: Colossoma macropomum; assembly: GCF_904425465.1. Classification (NCBI taxonomy): domain Eukaryota; kingdom Metazoa; phylum Chordata; class Actinopteri; order Characiformes; family Serrasalmidae; genus Colossoma; species Colossoma macropomum. Next base: position 19,447,399 of record NW_023494798.1, read on the forward strand.
AAGCTAACTTAGCTAACCTGACTGGAAATTGTTGGCTTGTTTTGATATTTACATATAATTAATGAGGCTTTATTGTGCTTCTAAGTGAAAAAGTTAACACATCCTCAACAGAGGCTTCTGCATGCTTTAATGCACAAATTGCTGTGTGCTAGCAGCATTTAATATATTGTAAAAATATAACATGTGGCCTATGCAAAAGTTATAACGCATTTTACGTTTAACTTTTTTAAGTATATTTTGTATTCTCAGCAAATAAGTTGATTGTTTGGTAGAAAAATGCCACATTTCACATTATGTTAACTTACTTTCACTTACAAAACCAACAGACCATGTAATTTGACCGGTGATGTTCAAACTAGTCTGTTTGTATCTGTATATCTGAAGAATCCTCTAGATTAGTGTTTCTTAATCCTGCTCCTGAAAACCCCTTCCCAGCATAGCTCCATACATTCTTTGCCCAACACATGAAATCCATTTTATCAGCTAATCAAAGCCATCATAAGTTGAATCAGGTGGGCTGGGAGATGCAATGCATGGAAATGTGGATTAAACTCTACATCAACATGTGGCAGGTAATATGGCAATTTAATGTTATAACCCTCACCTCACATATATAAAATGTAGAAAGCAATTTAAGTTTGCAATGTAGGATTCTACACAGCCAATTTGATGGTGTAATGTGCGATGTCGACCACTTACTAGCAAGTGTTTTAACATCACGGAGACATTTAACAATACACATCTGACAAAATCCTAATTGTACATATCTATATATTTCATATTTTCATAAGAAGCTGTGGCATCACTGTGTTAGAAATATTAAGTAACACATCAGCAATGTGATGAAAAAACATAATAGCAATTTTGGCAATGTTAGTTATGTTAAAACATCTCACATACTACCTCTCAAAAATGTAGACACACCTGACAGAATGTATGTTTTCGATTAAGCTTAAGACTTAAGAGTATATTAAATAGTTGAATGAAATAAGTAATACTATAGCACCTTTGGTACCTGTTATGATTCAGAACTGACAAAACATCTTCATATTTCCCTTACAACAGATTCCTAATTCTCTGTGAACATCTGACTTTTTGATCTGCATCCAGTAAGTACCCATTCGGATGTCAAAATATAATTGAAGACTGTTTAAGCTACTTGTTTATTGTATGTTTCTTGTTCTCTTTTCTTCTGTCAGTACAGTATTGCTTTCACAGCACCTCGTACTGGACATTAACAAGAAAGTCTAAAGCTGGAGTTGATAAACAACTACAGTCTATCTATGTTAATGGATGGGGATGTGGGAATTGCTATCAAATGCAAGAACCAAATGATGAGAAGTTTGAAGACTGTTCAATTATGACAATGAAGATTTTTTGATGTCTCTTTGTTGAGAGTGAATTCAACACAGACTCAGATACAGACTTCCAAGCCTCTCTGCAAAGTAGTTTGGCATCATGGGCTGTCGAGCACAACATTACACATTGTGCATTAAATGGTATCACCCAGGGCTCCCTCATGATGCAAGAACATTGCTTGCAACAGTTTGTTCTGCCAAAATTAGCTGCAAAGATATAGCTGGGAGACAGTATTATCACTTTGCTTGAATCTATTACAGATCTCTTAGAAGAACACAAGGATGTTGTAAAGGAAAGACACCTTCTGGACCTCCAGGTTAAGACTGATGGCTTATCTTTATTCAAGAGTTCCACCATGCAATTTTGGACAATTCTAAGAATTATTGAAAATCCAAAACATATTCCAGCTATTATTGGTTTGTTTTTTGGCAACCAAAAACCAGGGTCACTGGATGCCATCCTGGAAGATTTTGAGTCAGGCATTTCAGATCTGGAAAAATAATTTGGTAACAAAGAAGACTTCCTGTCATTAAGGCTGAGCACAGTGGTTTGTGATGCTCTGGCATGTGCCTTCGTGAAGCACATAAAAGGCCACTCAGGCTACAATGGCTGTGTGAAGAGCAAATATGTCAAGAATGAAGTTGTTTTTCCTGAAAGTGATTCCTTTCTGAGAACAGATGAGTTATTCAGGGCTAAAACAGATGAAGAACATCTGTGGTCCCACACAACTGCAAAGAACATGATTAAAAATGCTAACAGGCTTTTCATTGCACTATATGCACCTTGTATGCCTGGGTGTTGTGCGCAGGCTGCTCCTGTTGTGTCTTCAGGTTCCTTTGTCCCGCAGATTGCCTGCCTTTGCTGTTGACAGCCTTTCACGTGGCCTTGAGCAAATCCAGAAAAATGCTCTGATGGAATTCTCCTGATGAACAAGAGTTGGAAAGCTGTCAGGGGCCACTAAATTTAGCAAATTTTTGGAAGTTCAACGTTGCAAAAAAACAAAATCATGGAATTAACAGAAGCAGTAAGTTTAATGTTATACAGTATTTTTTACAATTACAAATCCAATTTAAAAAAAGATGAAACAGTAGGTAATAAGGGTAAAAAATAGAAAGGGATGATTTATAAATCTACTTTGACCTGTAATTGAATGAATACAAATACAAAGTACAAACGAGTACAAAGACAAGATATGTAATGTTTCATCTTATCAACTTTGTTGTTTCTTGTACAAATACCCTCATTTTGAAATTCATGCCTGCAACACATTCCAAAAAGTTGGGACAAGAGCAATTTAAGACTAGAAACACTGTGAAATGTTTAAAAAATATCTCAAACAGGTGATGCAATCATGCTTGGATATATCTATAGTCCATAATATCATCAAAATATTCAGAGAATCTGGGGAAAAGGCCAAAAACCCCTATTGAATGCTCATGACCTTTGACTCCTCAGATGGCACTGCATTAAAAACTGGCATGTTTATGTGATGGACATCACACATAGGCTCAGAAATACTTTGACAAACCTCAACAAACTCGATAAACACTGTCTGTTGTTGCATCCACAAATGTGAGTTAAGTCAGTACTATGCACAGTAGAAGCCATAAATCAACATCCAGACATCCACGCTTATTTCATGACACACCAAGCCATATTCTGCACGTATTCTGCTGTGTAATCAGAGACTGCAGGTGTTAGACTGGCCTCCCTGCAGTTCAGAACTGTCTCCAGCTGAAAACGTGTCTTATTAAGCTCAAAATACGGCAGTGAATGCCCTCTATGGCTGTACAGTTGAAGATGGCTATATAACAGAAGAATGGCAAAAATTACATTTTAAAAACTGAACCAAGTATCTACAGTCCCCAAACATTTGTTAAGTGATGTTGAAAGGAAAAGTGATGTAACACAGCAGTGAACATGTTCCTGTGTCAACTTGGTTGTGTAACATCTGTTCACTCTTTCGCCTGGTCTTTCTGTGTTTTTGCCTTTTTCTTGGTTTCCTAGTACTGTGTCTTTGTTTATCTGCCATGTGCTTTTGTTTTCTTTTGACATGTGCTTTTGTTGTCATGTTGGCTCCTCCCTTGTCCTGCCCTGTCTTCACCTGTTCTTTGTCTCCCTGCCCCGCCCTCTTATTGGTCTCAGGTGTTTCTCGTTTTCTGTTGGTATTTATACCCCTGTGTTTGCTCAGTCCTGGGGTCTTGCATTGTGTTTATATACCCTGCTGTGGTCTCTTGTGTAGTGTTGGTTTACTTTGTTTTGTCATGGATTTATCTGTTCCACTTACCACTGGCTCTGTGTTTTTGGACTTTAAACCTCCTTTAATTAAAAGCAACTCGCACTTGCATCCTGCCTCAAAGCCTCCTTTGTTACAGGTTGCAGCCATCAATTTTAGATTGAGCATATATTTACAAAAACAATGAAGATTATAAGGTAAAACATCAAATATTGTTTTTGTACTTTTTCAATATAATACAGGTCAAACTGAATTTACTAATCACCACTTTCTGTTTTTATTAGAATTTCACATGCTCTTCCAGCTTTTTTGTCCCTGGGTTTGTAAAGAATTACTGTTATTACCACACTAAACCATGTTCTTTTTTAGTGCCAGCAATGCAACCTGAAGAGATGTCTGGAAGACCCATTACACAAACAAGCACAGGTGAGTTAATATATTTTGAGCATTATGCATAAAAGCATATAAAAATGTTAAGTGACAGTACTTATCAAGTTATGCTTTCTTAGTGATCAGTTTGTTTGATGAATGAAAAGGTAAATTTTCCATTTTCAATACCAAGATTAATTCAATTAAATTTTAGGTCAAATTTATACAGAAATCCAAACTATGGAACAATTAACAAACTAACATAGTGAAATATTGGAAGAAACAAAACCTGTTTAATCATTTGTTTTGGTTTTCCTGAAAAACTATAACAAGCTTGGAGATTCTCTTTTTTGAATAAGGCAAGATTCTGAACTAAAAGCACTGTGACAGTATACATGCTACTGTACATGCTTATGTATTATTATTATTATTATTATTATTATTATTATTATTATTATTATTATTAGTCTGTAATTAGACAATACAAACACAGCCCAAAACAGAACATCAAAACAGGTTTTGTTTATTCCATTCTTTCAATATACCAATCAACTAATTGCTCCAGTTAATAAATGTAACAAGTCTAACATACTTAAATTACATTAGCCACAGGAACAAAAGTACTGTGGAAATTATTAGATTTAAGACTGTGCAGTACTTAATTTTTCCTCTTATCCTGCCCAACTCTTCAGTACCACGACAGAAGATCATGGAATCTGAATTGCAGTTTCACTTTTAAAAAAAACAATAAAACAAATTAACAATAAATATGACCAGTACATACCAATTTGCTTTTTCTCAGTGGTATCAAAGGTCCAGTCCTACCAGGGAAACATTCAGGATGCTTGGCTTGATGAACCAACGCAGCAGAGTAAAGTTACTTTTGACTAAAATCCAGTAATAGAACCCCCTACTTGCTAATTATCAACACGAACAGAGAAATGTGATCTGTATTTTTGTTGTTCTCAAACATAATCATCCTAATTACAGTAAATCATCCTATACATAACCCTTACCAACACAATTAAAATGTAATCACCACACGCTGCATGCGGCTTTGCTTTCAGTGATGGCACATGGCCAATTTCTCCATTGACGCCTGCAATCAACCCTCACAGAACAAGGTGAGGTTTCTTTACAGTCATGTAAGTCATTAACATTACAATTAAGTTGTTTCTAAACAGTTCACTTGTGCATTTCACTAGCTTAATAGATCTTCAGCAAGTTTAAGAAGAGAAATTAAAATTAAGTGCTGACCATTTTTTCTCCTTAAGCTACAGAAGACAACCAAAGTGCCGGTTTGGGAAAACACCACAGTGACAATCTGTCAGCAGGACACAGGACATTCCTGTGAGGTAGCTGTTACTGGCATTAAATGCTTCAGGTGTCTGGTTCTGACTTACTAAGTTTCTCTAGAATGGAAAATTCCAGATAAAAACACTCGTTTCTTACTTTGTTTACATTTTAAATGTTCAATTATGCGGCAACGTCATGGATGTGTACCTCTAACCCTCAATAAAGGATGAAAAATGCTTTTTAAAGAGATACTTTTTCACTTTAAGTGCATATAGGAGCACATATTTTTATACTGCTACTTAAAAAGAAAAAAGTCATACTTCAAACGTTACTTGGATATTTTTTACTTGATTATTAGTAGTATTGCTTAGTCAAGGGACTTGTGTTCTTCTGCCACCTCTGCATTCAGCAGAATTTGAAAGCATTCATTTTTCATTTAAAAATGGACTGGCTGTATAAGATGTTCAGTGCAGTCATGCATGTTTCAGAACATGTCTGGCACAGTTGGATTACTTCCCTGCTCTAGCCCACCCCTTAAAATCCAATGTCACCCTTTTGCAAATTTTTTAAAATACAATTTCAAATAAATTTGAAGGAATTTATCCAGCATCAGCCAGACACTTTCGCAGGGTCGCCCTGGAGTGCCCGAGTCTAGCACAGTTTGGTTACTTCTCTGCTCTAACCCACCTATTAACCCTTAAAAGTCAAGGTTTATTACACTCTAACCCTTACTATTCAGTAAAGACTACAATACAAAGTAGCTGAGTCACTCTCACATTATAAAAATGTGCAATAAAAGTTGGGGACTTGTTGGCAGGTCTTAAGGGATTAAAGCTTTTGAGCAGAGAAAAACTGCCAAATTATACTGGACTTGGTCCTGTAGGACAGCAGTTGTTGTGGTCTATGGTAAAACACAGTAGTGGTTTCTGGGCATACTTGTAGGGTTAATGTGCTGGACTACTTTTTGCCTAAATAATGTTGAAAATTGACTGAAAATTTCAAGGTTTCTTTCAAAAATAAACTGGCTTTACAAAATGTTTAGTGCAGACATATGTGGTTGATTACCTATATAATATGCATGTTTGGCCAACAATTATTCCAGAAACCATGTTTATATGAATGAATTCAGGAACATTTATTCACTTAATGTTTAAGCTATGTTCGAGTTTGTGTAAATTAGCAACTGAATCTCCTTTAGATGTGCTAATGCTAAAGCTAATACTGGAGCTAGTCAGAGCAGTGTGAGATTGTATCTTTTACAATTTCAGCAAACTTTACTGCAATTAAAAAATAAAAAAATGGCAAATGTACAAGTTAATACTATCTTTCCACACAGTGTTGATCAAATGAAAATGATTTTGGCAATTATGCATATAACCTCAGGGTATGGTTCAATGATTAACTTTGAAGATAAATAAAGAGAGAGAAGGCAGTGGAGAGGGAGTTGACTGCAAAGCAGGTGCAGGGAGAGTGAAAGCCAGTCAGTCGACCAGCCAGTCCACTATTCTGACATCGGTTTGGCGCTATAGTAATCATCTCCATCATGAGCAGTGAACAGCCTAAGAAGATCAAACTCAGTGATGGCAACTTTATGCCACTGCTGGGTCTGGGAACATTTCATTTAAAGGTAGGATTACATTTTCATGAATTGTGTATGTAGAGAAAGCATTTTCCCTTGATTGGTAACCATCACAAAGCGTCACAATTCTCTGCTGTCTGTGTTTACCTCACTCAGATCTTTGGTTCTGGTGTGCTGCTTTTACTCAGGGCCAAATTTTGATCTCAAATAAATATCTCCTGCCACCCAAATCAGAGAAGCTTGCAATGTCACCCTTATGCAAATTCTCTAACTTCAAATATAATTTAAAGTAAATCTGAAGAAGGAAATTGGCTAATGCTGGATAAAATGAGGTAACAATTAATTGTTGGTCTTGTCAGGTGAAATTATGATAACAGTGTGAACAGCAGTTAATCAAAACTGTAAAATTCACAAAGCTGGGGGTTGGAAAAGGTTATTTTGAAAAAAATATTTTTAATGAAGCAGTAACATTGTTTAAGTTTGTATCACATTTGAAAAAATTCATGAACATACACACGATGTAGGTCTGTTGCAGTGGTGCTGAAGCCAAAGACCGGCACAGTTTTGTTACTTTCCTGCTCTAACACACCTCTGGTTTTACAAGATGTAGATCAGTGAAGACAACCTAATCATTGAACCTTACCCTGCGGTTGTGAGGGTATGTAATGTAAACAGGTTTACAAAAGCCTTTTTTATTCAAATAAACTGGCCAAACATTCGTATTTTATAGGCTCTCAAACATGTAAGGTGGAATCAGCTAAAATGAACTATCATGTGAAATGGGCCAGATAGCGTTGGAGCAACATAGCCCTTTAAAATGTTTCAGCCAATTACAATAACTGGTCTTGCATTATATCTACAGCAATAGTTGACATGTAATAATAGTTTTGATCGATCTGAGGTTTCTGAGGTGGGCGGGGCACAATTTTACATGCAGTAGGTTAGAGATATCTAATGCTAAGTCAGAATGACACAGCAAGTTTTACTCATCACAAACAACAGTGATAAAACAATTATAGCTAAGCTTACCAACAAAGCAAAAAAGTTTATGAGCAACATTTGACAGACTGTTTAAACTTTTAAAAAATTGAAATTTAAAAAGAAATATTTGGCCTCATTCACCACTATCTTCAACTGTTCCTTCTTGAGAAACGTCCTAAGGGAAAAGTCTACATCAGATTCATGATGTGTTCTTAAACCACAGAATTGTTCTCACCTTTGTGCTCTTGAGTGTGTATAGATTTTGGTCTTACCTAAGAACAAATCCCAAATAACATGGGTGAATGTAAGAATCTTCGTGAAAACTTAGTAAGTGGGTTTTAAGAAGAAATTGCTTCTTTAAAAATGGTACTGGCCTATTGTAGCTTAACCAGCTAGCTAAAATGGGACACACACAAACTCTTACACAGAGGTTACACATAAATTGAGGGTGTAAAATAAGAAACTATGTGTACATTAATCAATCCAGGGACAGAATTTATTCACTCAGTGTTAAAGCTACACATGGGTCTACATGTTAGCAACTAAAACTCCTTCAGAGGGAGCTAATGCTAAAGCTGACAATAGAGCTAGTCAGAGCACTGTTGCATGCTGAAGAAGACTTGTTTTTCACACATCTTTTACACACAGCGAACTTTACTGAAATGAAACAATACTGGCAGGACTGGCATGTGTACAAGTTAATGTTTATCTTTACATATTATGTTTTGAATGTGAGCCCTGTACAGTCCTGTTTAATACAAATTATCAAGCTGCCAGCATTGTTCATTGTTAGACATGGTCTGGCACAATTTGATTATTTTCATGCTCTAGCACACCTGTTACATGTAGATTACATTTCAAAGTTTCTACACTCGTGACTTCAAAAGTGCCAATGAATTGACATGTAGTGTTAATTTGTAAATATGAAACTAGTTGATTTAATGTGAAATATTTTTGTTAGTGTTATACTCAGATAAAATGGATAACTTAATATAATTTTTAAGAGTATAGTAATATTTATTTGTAATACTTAAGCTGAAACATTAAAAAATGTATAATCCATTGGGAAAACTTTTAAAATTTCAAAAATGTTTTGAAGTTCTGCCCTTTGCATGAATTTTTGCTTAATTTTTTTCATGGAAACCTATGGTGTGACCTGCCAGGTTGCAAGTTCCAACCGGAGTCAAGAAATAATTGAGGAAGCTATAGCTGCAGGCTACCGTCACTTGGACACAGCCCACACCTATCAGACTGAGGGGGACTTGGGCAAGGCCGTCCGCTCCAAGATACAGCAGGGCATCATTCAGCGCCAGGACCTGTTCATTGTGAGCAAGGTAAGTCAGTCTTACAAACAGTTCTCTATAATAACTAAGTAAATGAATTTAACTAAAAAGGGCAGGTTAATAAAACACCCCAGCAAAAATATCATTCAGCACAACTTTCACCCAGTCAACACTGTGCTTGCATGCTGCTTTATGAAGTTTGATTCTGTTTGAATGTTTGTTGTGTTAGATCTCTGAAGATTATAAATGAACTAATAAAGTGTCTCTGTTTTGTTGTGCACAGCTGTGGTGCAAATATTTTGCCCCTGAGGACATCCCTGTGTGTCTGGATAAATCTCTCAGTGACCTGCAACTGGATTATTTGGACCTGTACCTGGTGCACTTCCCAGTGGGACTGCAGGTGACACAACAGTACACATTCAGATTATTGTCAAGGGTAGAACTAATCAGTGTAATGATGTGAGGAAAGCAACATTAAAAATAAAAAAAAATTAACATGGATAACCCCTGTAGTGAAGACTCTCCAGACGTGTTTGAAACCATTTCACATTTACTCAAAAACACAGTATCAAAAATGACAAAACCAGAAGTCCGAGAACAGTCCAAAATATTAAAAAACCATTATAGCGAAAGTATCAAAGGAAGCCCAAAAGAGAAAGGTCCATGAGTTCAGATGCAACTCCAAGTTAACTATAACTCCAGTAAACAAGGAGATGCAAGGCTCAGCAAGCAGACAAACTGGCAATACTTCACAGAGAGCATCTGATGGTGTGGGGCATTATAAAGGGAGGTAGATGAGCTGCAGGTGAATGAGATCAAGGCATTACTATGAAACAGTTCAGAACTCAAGAGAGGCTGACCTCTGGTGTCGAGGGCAGATATTACACCTGACAACCCCGTATCCAACACTACTGTCAGCCAACCAAAACTTAATCACTGTGAATATAACTGATCTCTAAGAATTATTACTAAAAAGGATATGCTGTAAATACATAACCTACTATTACCCAAATTCACTTCACCAGCTAACAAACATTATCAGTTAAAAGCTGAGGGGAGGGGCAGTGTTCATTAACAGAACAGTAACTCAACTAAGTAAGGTTAATTATTAATTTTGATGACAACTTGGCATATTCCATTTTATGAATATGAAGGAAAACAAACAAAAAACGCATTAGCGAAAAAGGGAAAATGTGTGATGAGTCATGTTCTGTCTCACTAACTTTTTTGCTGCAAATAAAACAGCAGCAGCTGTGGCAAGTTTTAAAGCATGGAAAATATCAGTTATATAATCTTACCCGAGTTTGCCTCTCTCACACAAACAAGTACTACACTGCATTTTTAACCAGAAAGTATGAGTAACTTGACTAGAGGCTAGCCAGCTAACTAGTAAACTAAACTAGCTTGCTGCTAAACTAGCATGCATTTATCACAGGCAAACATGAGTGGGATTTAAGTAGCCTAGTGAATGCTACACCTAGCCCCTCAGCCTGTTACAAGTGATCCCGCTGTGGAGTGAGGTCTAACATTTGCACTCATGTCCCTGAATGGTTCACTAACGGTATTGTTCTCAGAACAAAGTTTGTTTTTATTTGTAGCAAAGATGTGTGGGTTGCAGGGGGGATGTGGCAGGAAACAATAGGCTATTTACTTTCACCCTGACTTTTAAAAAAGACTGCAATAGTACAGTTACCAGAATTATTCAAATTTGAAACAGTATGATTATTATTGGGTTTTATACTGTGGTCTATAATTAAAACAAATAAACATCACATCCCTAATACAAAGATGATTTAACAGGACACAGGTGCACACAGTAATGAGAGAAGAGCTAGAAGAGCACAGATAGGGCCAAGCCAGATTCAGAGGTTGTGGTGCTGCAAGAGGGTAGATAGAAAGTTTCAAAACATCACTGAACATCAAGGGCTCATCTTTTTGTATGTATTGTATCAGTACTTGTGTTAATCAAAGAGAATAACCTGATGGCTTGTGATCACAGAAAGTGGGTGACGATGTCTTTCCGATGAAGGATGGAAAAGCTCTCACAACAGACATCGACTATGTGGATGTGTGGAAGGTAAGATTTCTGAGATCTGTAAAACCCATAAAGAGGTTCTTGATTGTTATACAGTGTCCTGTGCATGTACATTTCAGGGGATGGAAGCTCTGAAGGCTTCTGGAAAAGTGAAGAGTATTGGAGTGTCCAACTTCTCTGTCTCACAACTTGAGAGGCTGCTGTCTGTGGCTAAAGTCCCTCCAGTTGTCAATCAGGTACTGAGACATTGTAGTGTTAAAGTAATATATTGGTTTTACTGATGTGGTGGCCCAATATTTGTTTCTTAGACCCATCAGTTTCAACATTTATAGGAACAATAGTTTGCATACATAATTAAGCAAAATCTGTACAAAAGAATCATTTTCATCTGTAGGTAGAGCTTCATCCTTACCTGGTTCAGTCAGATCTGATTGAATACTGTAAGTCGAAGAATATTGCTCTCACAGCCTACTGTCCCTTTGGCTCACCAGACAAACCCAAAGAGATGTAAGTTCACATCACATTTGACCACATTTTTTTTGGTTATTTGATCTGAATATATCTTTAGCCCCGAGAGCCAATAAAGTACAGTTTAAAGGACTTTGACTCCTGGACTGGCTTCACCTGTCTTCGTCAAATTGAAATGTTGCAGATAATCATATAGCATAATCTCAGTCCAAACATCAGCCTTTAATTATACTCTTCCTCAATCTCTGTCATGCAGGCACAGAGGACAAACAGATCCTGAAAAGTTGCTGGAGGATCCTGTGGTTGGGGAGATTGCTGCCAAACACAGTCGGACTCCTGCGCAGGTCATACCTCCTCTCTCATACAAATAACACAGCCATGCTGTTCTGTAGGTCCTCCGATATTGAATCTCAGGTGTTTTGCAGGTTTTGCTGAGGTATCACATTGAACAGGACATCGCAGTGATTCCAAAGAGTATTAACTCCGTTCAAATTCTGGAGAACATGAAGGTAAGTCATCCCTCTCAATATAGTCTCAGCATTTAAAACATGGTCAGCACCTCCTTTGTCATTATTTATGCACTGAATATGTGGCAATACACAAAAAATGCTTCACACTTGAATAATGCAATACATTTAAAGAGGTCAAAACAAAAACAAACAAAACAAAACAAACTTTTTCACTATTTTCACCACCTCCATCCATACAGTCCATATGTGAAAATTAATCTACAAAAACAGCCCATTTTGATTTCACTGGTTTTTGTTATGTCATGGAAAACAACCCATCTACCTAGACAGGTCATTGAGGCACAACACAGGACAGCCACTCAGAACAGAGCTCATTTACATATATCAGTCTTCAAGGTGCAATTACAAAAACAGCCTTTTTAATTCTAAGGAATAAAGAGAGGTTTGGAAAATGGTCATGTAAAAATTAATTACAGCTGTTTTTGATACATATATACTTAATAAGTGGCTTTCTAAGACAAAATAAGTAGGATAAGTCAGTGTAATGAGGTAAATGAATCACAGTAGAACAGTAATTCCATATGACTTGTTAACTAAATGTTACAATCACTGAAAACTACTCAAAAAAGTATTAAGCGTATGACAGTGTACAGAGTTGTTTTACTCTAGAGTAATATCTTGTATGAATCTGAATACAGATCTTTGACTTCTCTCTGGATGAGGAGGATATGAGAGCGCTCAGGTCTCTGGATCGTGGCTGGAGAGCTGCCCCCTTTAACGAGTAAGAGCATATTTTTCACCCTAATACCACTTAAATCACTTCTATTATACTGTGGTCCAAAATGATTTCTGTACTACTTAATGGTGTGCTTTTGTTCCACAGGGTGAAGACTCATCGTTTCTACCCTTTTAAGTGAAATGTAGTTAGTGGCTGAGATACAGGAAAGCTGTCTCCATTGTGAATAAGTCTACAGTGTTGCTGTTTCAATCAGAAGAATTTTAAACCACTGTTTTTGTTGAGAAATCAGCTGAAGATTTCTTATAATAACAGTATTAATGTTAGGGCTACAGTGGGATTGCAATTTACACTGTAATAATCTTGGAAAATTTTGATTGAATAAAATGTTTTTAAAACAACAATATGCAGTGTGTTTAATGGTTTAATGTAATACTAAAAATGTTTGCCCATGTTAGTCCACATAATGAAGTTATCTGAAACGTTAATTTGCAAAGGCAAGTGAAGGAATGTAGATTATCTCCCATAATCAAATTTGAACCTTTTTAAATACATAAAATATATATATGTATGTATGTATGTATGTATAAATATACAACCCCATTTTCAAAAAAGTTGGGATGCTGTGCAAAATGTAAATAAAAACAAAATGCAATGATGTGCAAATAATTTAAAGCCTATATTTCATCGAAAAAAGTACAAAAAAAAGGTTAAAACTTTGTTGGAAATGGGGTTGTATAACAATACACAGAATATGCTTCTTAAGAATATATTTCTTACTGCTAGATTATAGTTCTTTGGCTTCTATATTGCTGTGAGGCCTGTGACATGTTGCTTGAGAAGGACACTGTGACATGAGATAAGGACTTGTTGCCCATCTCCAATCTATCCTATCAGATGATGATGGCAGCCACTGGTTCAGGAGTTGGAACTGGGTTTTTCCATCTTCGTATAACTGGGTGAAAAGTGACCATTTGGGAACCTTCAAGGCCTTTGGCCTTACCAAGAGTTACTCTTGCTGATGGCATTAAGAGGGACATTATCTTTGCTGACTGAATCGGTCCAACAATACCGAGTTCAATTTTGTTTCTGAGCTTGTATGAGTCTACATTATACTAGCTTGGCACTCGTCAAACCCAGATTCTGCCAGACTGCCAGAGAGTAAAGTGTGATTCATCACTTCAGAGCACATGTTTCATGGGACATGGAGGAAAGAGCCATTCTTTACAACTAAACAACATAACAGCTGACCTAGAAGCAGCAGATTACAGCAGTAGTGTGGTTTTTAAAAGGCCTGACACACATTTCATTCCTCTGGAACTCGCATTTTGCAGTCAAAGTTTAAAAAATGCTTTGGATAAAGTGTATGTAATCTCCTGACTGCCCTCCATTGCTTCACTGAGTGTGACACTGTGGGTTCCTTGTGTGAATCTGGAAGGGTAAAGTCAGTAAAGAAAGTCCTCTCACATCCTGAACACTGCCAGGATTTTCAGTAGGATAAGTCCCTCTTTCACAGTGTTATCAGAATTGCACCAGGCAATAGAGGTGTTCACATGTGACCTCTTGCATGATACAACATGTTCAAGGCTGGAAGATGTTCAGACAGGAGCCTTCCTCACATTCAAAGGGCAAATTACCAGGCTGCTGTATCGGAGACGCGCGCAGAGCCATTCTGACATCCCAGCTCCCACTCAACATGGATGGAGAATTGAGGGGAAATTCCATTGAAATAGACTGGATGACCCTTGAACCAGCATCAGAGGGGGTCCTGGAACTTGTGCAAAGCTCATGCAAGAAAACACAATGTGTTAAGGGGGGATGCAACAGCAAAATGCACCAGCATGTGCTTGAGTGTTCACTGTTCAAAATGTGCTGCATAGACTGATGCACTTGACCGATGTGGTTTGTATCAATATCACCATCATCACCATCATTATCAGTATTATTGTTAGCCTATAATCGGCAGGTTTATCTGTTTGCTATTTGACAAGCAGACTTAATATAGATCCTTGACATTCCCAGGATGGGGCGTCTGAGAGAGCTGAGGGAGAACAGACTCTCTGACTGGCACTATGACACTTTTCATATCTGAAATTATATTTACAATACAAAACTTACCTTAAATCAGTCTCAATATACGCTATAACATCCACTCAGTCCGCTTCCCTAAACAACACTAAACCGCTGATTTTACAGCTCTGACTGTTTACTTCCGGGGTTTGCTACGTCGGTGGTGATTTGCTGATTAAAAGAAAAAAAGACGATATAAGACATCTGATTGGTCATTCTGTTTAGTAGCTCATGGCGTTTGCCTGTTTAGCCTTCATTATAAAGTTTGTATAAAGTTTATTATAAAGTCTCCACTGCAATCACCAAAAATTAAGAATGTGATAGCGAGTTTTCACTCAGCCAGAGATCGATCAACTCGACAACTAAAACAGACAGACTCGGTCCAAATACGCACACAGCCTCAGGGTAATGAGTGATTGAATAAACATAAAGAAAGAAAGAAAGAAAGAAAGAAAGAAAGAGAAAGAAAGAGGGAGAAACACAGAGAAGCAGAGAAGAGAGAGTGAAAGCCAGTCAGTCGCTCAGCCAGTCTACTATTCTGAGATCTGTTTGACGCTAATAATAATCTCCATCATGAGCAGTGAACAGCCTGAGAAGATCAAACTCAACGATGGCAACTTCATGCCACTGCTGGGTCTGGGAACATTTCATTTAAGGGTAGGATTACATTTTGGTAAACTGTGCATTAAAAGCAAGCATTTTTATTTGATTGGCAACCATAACAAATCTCTGCTGTCTGTGTTTGCTTCGCTCAGCAACTTTGGATCTGGTGTGCTGCTTCTACTCAGGGCCAATTTTTTATCTCAAGTAAACATCTCTGCCACCAAAACGGAGTGTCAGAGTGGAGAGAGGCCGATCACCGGTAGCGAACCACTCTCCTCGTAAGAGCGCAAACACCCGCCCCACAGCGAGCTGGAGGCCAATGACGTGGCAGAAATTGTGGCATCTGGCCAATCAGATTTCAATTCAAGAGGGTGCTGGCCACCACTTTAAAACTGCCGTTATTATTACACAGTAACTACAAAGACTACAATGCAAACTAGCTGAGTCACTCTTCATCATAAAAGTGTGTAATAATCTCATCATTAGACATGGTCTGGCACAGGCTGGTCACTTTCCTGCTCTAGCACACCTGTTAACCCCTTAAAATCCAAGCTAACCCTCGTTAGAATTATTATGAATTAATTAATTAAAAATTAATTACTATTTTATTATTCAGTAAGTACAAGAACTACACTGCAAACTAGCTGAGTCAATCTTACGTTATAGACATGTGTAATAGAAGTTTAGACTGGTGGGTCTTAAGGGATTAAAGCTTGTGTTCAAGCAGAGAAAAACTCCTAAATTGTGTTGGACTTGGTTGGTCTGGCCTATGGTAAAATACAGTAGCGATTTCAGGGCATACTTTTAGGGTTAATGTGCTGGACTATGTTTTGCAGAAATAATGCTGAAAACTGACTGAAAATTTAAATTTCAAGCTTTCATTCAAAAATACACTGGCTTTACAAGATGTTAAGTGCAGACAGCCTAATCATTGACACTTATCCTGAGGTTGTGAGGGTATGTAATGAAAACAGGTTTACAGCATCCTTTTTTTGTTCAAACATTCATAATTTATAGGCTCTCAAACATGTAAGGTGGAATCAGCTAAAATGGGCCATCATGTGAAATGGGCCAGATAGTGTTGGAGCATCACAGCCCTTTAAAAATTTACAGCCACAATAACTGAGCTTTCATTATTCCTACAACAATAGTTGACATGTAATAATAGTTTTGATTGGTCTGGAGTTGCTGAGTTAGGCAGGGCAGAATGTTACATGAAGTAGGTAAAAGAAATTGTACACTAAGTGAGCATGACAGTGTGTGTGTGTGTGTGTGTGTTTATATATATAAACTCTCTTCTATCTCTAGATACAAACTGAAACTAGAAATGTTGTATTGTTTGATAATTTGATCATCAGGTCGCAAGTTCAGGCCGGAGTCTAGAAATAATTGAGGAAGCAATAGATGCCGGCTACCGTCACTTGGACACATCCCGCAACTATCAGACTGAGGGGGACTTGGGTAAGGCTGTCCGCTCCAAGATACAGCAGGGCATCATTAAGCGCTAGGACATGTTCATTGTGAGCAAGGTGGGTCAGTCTTACAAAACATCTACAATAACTGTAGGTAAGTGAATTTAACTGGGCTAATAAAACACCCCAACCTTACGAAAATAACATTTAGCACAAATTTCACCCAGTCAACACTGCTTTCATGGCGCTTTATGAAGTTTGATTCTGTTTGAATTTTGGTTGTGTAAAATCTCTGAAGATTATGAATGAACTAATAAAATGTCTCTGTTTTGTTGTGTCCAGCTGTGGTGCACTTATTTTGCCCCTGAGGACATCCCTGTGTGTCTGAATAAATCTCTCAGTGACCTGCAACTGGATTACATAGACCTGTACCTGGTGCACTTCCCTGTAGGACTACAGGTTATACAACAGCACTGCATTCAGATTATAGTCAAGGGAATAACTTTTTTAATCAGCATAAATGTTAATGATATTATGAAAGCAAAGTTTAAAAACAAAACAAAAAAAAATCAACCCATTAAGAGGGCTAACCCTGTATCTAACACTTACATTAACCAAACCAAGTTTAGTTTCTTTGAATATGAATGATCTGTGAGAATAATGATTAAAATAATTCAAAGGTATATGTTGTAGAAAACATAACCTACTATAACCCAAATTCACTTGACCAACTAACAAACATTCATGGAATTCCACTGTTTAAAAAGTGTATGAACCCTGAAACTCGTTCACTGCTAAACTAGTGCACATTTATCACAGGCAAACATGAGTGGGATTTAAGTAGCTTAGTGAATGTCCCTCAGCTTGTTACAGCCTTTTTTAAAAAGACTGCAATAGTACAGTTACTAGAATTATTCAAATTTGAAACAGTACGATTATCATTGGGTTTTATAATGTGGCATAAAATTAAAACCAGTAAACATCACATCCCTGATACAAAGATGAGTTAACAGGACACAGGTGCACACAGTAATGAGAGCTAGAAAAGCACAGATAGGGCCAAGCCAGATTCAGAGGTTGTGGTGCTGCAAGAGGGTAGATAGAAAGTTTCAAAACATCACTGAACATCAAGGGCTCATCTTTTTGTATGTATTGTATCAGTACTTGTGTCATTCACACAGAATAACCTGATGGCTTGTGATCACAGAAAGTGGGTGACAAGGTCTTTCCAACGAAGGATGGAAAAGCTCTCACAACAGACATCGACTATGTGGATGTGTGGAAGGTAAGATTTCTGAGATCTGTAAAACCCATAAAGAGGTTCTTGATTGTTATACAGTGTCCTGTGCATGTACATTTCAGGGGATGGAAGCTCTGAAGGCTTCTGGAAAAGTGAAGAGTATTGGAGTGTCCAACTTCTCTGTCTCACAACTTGAGAGGCTGCTGTCTGTGGCTAAAGTCCCTCCAGTTGTCAATCAGGTACTGAGACATTGTAGTGTTAAAGTAATATATTGGTTTTACTGATGTGGTCAATATTTGTTTCTTAGACCTATCAGTTTCAACATTTATAGGAACAATAGTTTGCATACATAATTAAGCAAAATCTGTACAAAAGAATCATTTTCATCTGTAGGTAGAGCTTCATCCTTACCTGGTTCAGTCTGATCTGATTGAATACTGTAAGTCGAAGAATATTGCTCTCACAGCCTACTGTCCCTTTGGCTCACCAGACAAACCCAAAGAGATGTAAGTTCACATCACATTTGACCACATTGTTTTGGGTTATTTGATCTGAATATATCTTTAGCCCCGGGAGCCAGTAAAGTACAATTTAAAGGACTTTGACTCCTGGACTGGCTCACCTGTCTTCGTCAAACTGAAATGTTGCAGATAATCATATAACATAATCTCAGTCCAAACATCAGCCTTTAATTATGCTCTTCCTCAATCTCTGTCATGCAGGCACAGAGGACAAACAGATTCTGAAAAGTTGCTGGAGGATCCTGTGGTTGGGAAGATTGCTGCCAAACACAGTCGGACTCCTGCGCAGGTCAAACCTCCTCTCTCATACAAATAACACAGCCATGCTGTTCTGTATGTCCTCCGATACTGAATCTCAGGTGTTTTGCAGGTTTTGCTCAGGTATCACATTGAACAGGACATCGCAGTGATTCCAAAGTGTATTAATTCCGTCCAGATTATGGAAAACAAAAAGGTAACCCATCCCTGTTAGTATAGTCTCAAAATTTAAAACATGGTTCTTCCTCATCATTTGTGTATTCAAATGTAGCAATGCACAACAATTGCTTCATGCTTGCATACTGCAATGAAGTTAAAGAGGTAAGAAGAGTCAGTGTAATGAGGTAAACGAATCACAATAGAACAGTAATTCCATATGACTTGTTAAGTAAATGCTGCTGTCATTGAAAATACTCAAACAAGTATTAAGCGTATGACAGTGTAGAGAGTTGTTTTACTCTACAGCAGGGGTGTCCAGTCTTATCCGCAGAGGGCCGGTGTTTTCACTCCAACAAAGCAGGAGGTCACCTGATTAAATGTTTCAAGACCAAGACCGACTGATTGAACAAGTAGAATCAGGTGTGCTTCAGCTTGTTTGGAGTGAAAACCTGCAGCCACACCGGCTAAGATTGGACACCCCTGCTCTAGAGTAATGTCTTACATAAATCTGAATACAGATCTTTGACTTCTCTCTGGATGAGGAGGATATGAGAACACTCAGGTCTCTGAATCGTGGCTGGAGAGCTGCTCCCTTTAACGAGTAAGAGCATATTTTTCACCCTAATACCACTTAAATTACTTTATTACAATGTGGTCCAAAATAGATTTCTTTACTACTTGACAATGGTGTGCTTTTGTTCCACAGGATGAAGACTCATCGTTTCTACCCTTTTAAGTGAAATGTAGTTAGTGGCTGAGATACAGGAAAGCTGTCTCTATTGTGAATTAGTCTACAGTGTTGCTGTTTCAATGAGATGAGTTTTAAACAACTGTTTTATTGACAAATCAGCTGAATTAAAATTTTTATACTATTAATGCACAAAATTAATGTTCAGGCTAAATAGGCATTGCAATTTACTCTGTCATAATCTTGGAGAATTGTGAGTAAATAAAATCTTTTTATAACAACAATATGCAGTGTGTTCAGTGGTTTAATGTAATACTAAAAATGTTTGCCCATGTTGGTCCACATAATGAAGAAGTTATCTGAAATGTTAATTGCATCACACACAATGTGGTGGTGGGACATGTATCTACAGATTTGTGCTCTGCAAAATTCACCAGCAGCTTAAACAGCACAGTACAGAGTTCATATGATAATGACATTTGTGGAAAGGTCATGGAATATAGAAATTTGGTTTCCACCAAGCTTCCACCAAACTTTACTGTTGGCACTAAGCACACCATAGGTAGTGTTGCTTGGCATTCTCCACACTCAGATTCATCCATCAGACTGCCAGATAAGGAAGTGTGATACATCACTCCAGAGAACATGTTTCCACTGCTCCAGAGTCCAGTGGTTTGCTGTTGTGCATAGTAATCATAGGCTTGTGTGCAGCTGTTTAGCCTTTGAAACCCATTTTACAAAGCTGCTGATGCACAGTCCTTGTGCTGATGTTGCGTCCAGAGGCAGTTTGGAGCTCTGTAGTGGGTGATGCAAGGATAGACACCACACGCAGCCCGGTCTGTGAGTTTGTGTGGTGTACCACTCCACGACTGAGTAGTAATTGCTCTTAGATATTTCCATGTCCCAATATTGGCACTTACAGTTGACTGGGGCAGATCTAGCATGTCAGACATTCCACAGACTGACTTGCTGCAAAGGTAGCCTCCTATGACAGTGCCATGCTTAAAGTCATTGATCTGTTCAGTACAACCCATACTACTGCGTGTTTGTCTATGGAGATATGCATCATATGTGCTTGGTGTTATACACCTGTTAGCAATGAGTGTGGCTGAAACATATACAATAATTATCATTCTTTTGGCCATACAGTGTAAACAGCAAATATGAAACCATCCTAAACGTAGTTTATCCAATTTTTTATGAGTAGCTAGAGATTATAGTGATACAATGAAAATTCGTAATTATACCAAGTAGTATCGAATAGTTCGACAAGTGATTTAGCCTACTAATGTTTCAGCACATCTTACCATCAGCCTGTTTCACATTATGAGTGACTGATGTACTGAGTAAATCATTGCTGTCGTCATAATTCTTTGAAAAGGAACCATTTTCAAAAGTTTTCATTCTGTAGCAGGTGGATGTTATCTTTTTCCTCTTCTCATCCCAATACCACTTAAACCACTTTAATTACAATGTGGCCCAAAATACTTTACTACTTAACATTGATGTGCTTTCGTCACACAGGATTGAGTCTCATCCTTTCTACCTTTTTGAGTGAAATGTGATTAGTACTGCATGGCTGAGGTACAGGGAAGCTGTCTCCATTGTTTTTTTGTTGACAAGTCAGCTGAATTTAAATTTTCATACTATAACTGTATTAATGTTAGTGCTACACTAGGATTGCAATTCATACTATGATAATCTTGGAAACTCTGGGAGAATTCTGAGTGAATAAAATCTTTCTAAACAACAATATGCAGTGTGTCTGTTTTAATGTAATGCTGAAAATGTCTGCCCATGTTAGTCCACATGATGAAGAAGTTATCTAAAATGTTAACTGCGAAGGCAAACAATACACACAATTCGGTGGTGGAAAACGTATCTTCAGATCTTTTCACAAGAACCAGAAGTTTGTAAGCACCAGGTAAAATTAATTCCACTACAGCCTTACGGACGATTATTAACCTCAGAAATACTTCTGTTTGTGTCACTTCAGCTCACCATGGAAATGTCACTTTGACAGTTGCAAAGCTTGAAATTCAAGGGTGTGTCCAGAATTGTTGGAGAACACTAGATGCACCACACTGTGGGAGTCCAAACTAAATAAAGGATGTAAGTTCTTTGCGTAAAAATTTCTTCACAGCTGTCAGAGTACAATAAGATCAGCTAACATCTACAGAGTGATAAAACAACAGATATGTGAAAATAAATGTAACCAAAAAGCCAGATTAGCCATGTTCCCTGGAGATGTTGAAACAGCTTGCTAACAATAAACTAGTTGGCTAAAACATAAACATGCACACATGCCATCGGGGGGCGTACTGCATCATCATAGTCCAAAGCCCCATTTAAGATGTTTTCCACAATTGACAGTTCCAGTGAACTGAAATCTACTCTCTGTTGAGCACTTGCTCTCTTAGATGCTGACAGCTTTTGCACTCTGCATCAATCTTTGCACTCACAGCACTGTCACTGTACTTTATGTCTTAGTATTATTGCACTATTCATATTTGCAGTCTATTACTGCACTATTCGTATTTGCACAGACATTTACTGTACATGTTTTTCTCTGCATACTTATCATTTTACATATGCTGCTCTTACAGTACATACTACCTACATTTGCATTCTTTTCATTCACTCTGTATATATGTATATTTTATTTATACTTGCATATCTATATTTTGTTTACCACTCTACCGTCCTTAATTGTACATAGTGTAACTACAGCATTGCTTACCATGGTTACTGCACTTTTTATGTAAATAATACTGTATTTTGCACTTTGGGTTAGATGATAACTGCATTTTATTCGGTCTGTACCTGTAGTCTGCACAATGACAATAAAGTTGAATTTAATCTAATCATAGAATAATGCCATTACTGGAGCTGATAAAAGCACTGCTGATCTCTTCAGAAGTCCGAAAAGGTTCTTTGTCCAGTTTTTAATATTACATGAAACACCTCTGGGTTTCTTTTCAGTCAAGTCACAATGGATCTCAAATGTTTAAATGGACACTTGCTTACTTTTGTTTCCCAGGAGTAGCTCAGTTGATTCAGTGAGTTTAGTGGGTTTCTGTCAGATTTGTTTTTGTTTAATTTTTTTTTTTCACTGTGTAATGCTGAAGTTAATCCTTTGTCCTATAGCATCCCTGCTCCCTAGCTAAATAAACACATGCATGAACCCATCAGTGATGGATTCATTATCATTCTGCATTACTTCAAACCAGAAGCCACAATTAAAAATAGATTCAACTGTTCATTGGTCAGTTTCTGGCCACATAACCACTGTTTTGGGTGGTGTTCCATTCTATGTATTCTATGTCTGCAGTGACATTGATATGGTAGTGTTTGTTGTGCTGGTACGAGTGTATTAGACACACTGGTGTTGTTAAGGTTTGCATACACAGCACTATTGGACACACTATATTGTTGGTGCCTTAGTATATCGATAGCTCATCTTTCTTCTTTCATGTGAAGAGTGTTCTTGTGTTAGCTGTCCTCTACCCCTTCCTTAACGGCCATTCTCAGCTTAGCTGTGATACCTTAGCAACACTGCTATTTTTGATACATTCTTACCAGTGGTACACACTACCATGCCATAACCATGTCAGTATCACTGCTGTCCTGAGATGACCACCCACCCAAATAATATCTGGACAACAGCGGCCCTATGGTCAGAAACTGACCAATGATGAATGGGGTAAACTGTGCAGAAACAGGTGAGATACAGTGTATAATTTTACACCTATTTAGTGGAGCTATAAGGTAGGTGGACCTAATAAAATGGACAGTGTGTGTAAGTACAGGGTAGGTGTACCTTCTGGTAATTCTGTATAAAAATGTTTATAAATAAGAGCCTCATACAACACTAAACAATCACCTGATAAGTGTGCGGACAATAGGGAGTGTGTGTTTAGTGTGTGTGTGTGTGTGTGTATGGAATGAAAGTTCTGCTTGGAATGTATATCTATGTCTTGTGTGTGTGGGTGTGTATGTGTTTATGTGAATGTATTTTGTATGTGTGTGTGTTTGAAGCAAAGTCTGAAAGACAAAACAGAATTTAAGGGAAACACCCATTTTTTCTAATACATAGTGGCTTCCCATTGAAATGTATTGAATTCGTCTATAAAGCACACACTCTTTGTGTGTTTTGTGTGTGTATATGGTGGTAATTAAAATTTTGATGGTGATTTGTTGAGATATTGGTCCATTTTATCACTTCAAGAGAAATTATCAAATTGTGATAAACTTATTTTTAAAAAATATAAAAAAGTAATTCTAATTGACCAAAGAAGTACAATAAGAAAATGGCTCCCACACAAAATCCACACCAACAAAAACACGGCAATATATAGGCAACTTGTGGATAAATGTGATATTTATTAGATAATTTATTGTCCGAATTTATTTTTGGAATTTTTCCTTGTTTGTCCAAAATTCCAACTATGAATAATATTAGAAAATTGAAATCTAAGGATTATGAATTTACTTTAATATTGGTTGGATAGGCAATGCCACAAAGTGGCCTGACACCAAATCTCAGCTATTTTTGTCAAACAGAGAAAAATTGGTGGCCAATTTCCTTATTGTACTGTTTTAAGTCTTTGGGCTATATGGATTATATATATATATAATGGGTTAAAGTTCTTCTATTTTTGTAGCAAACATAATGTAGTGTGTTCAAGAAATGTTTTGGCGTGTTAGTTCTAGGTTATGCATTCTCTAGCATTTACTGCATTTGGTTCACTTGTTCTGGACTGTTTGATGGGGAGAACTAGAAAATGCAGAAGGTGTGTACAGCATGGTTGTGGCTTACAACAGCTAAAAAGTAAAGCCACGTGACTTGTGCGAAATCAGCCCCCCTGAATGCTACAATAATTGTAGACTTCACATCATAGTGTCAGAAACTACACAGGCAAATCTTCTGGAGATTACTGAACTAAACACAGTTTCAGGCAAGTCTTCTTAATCGCAGTCCTGATGACCCCACTCTGCAGATTTTTATGTTTTCCCTACTCGACACACAGGAAACAGCCCACAAGAAGCCTTTTAATTAGTTAATAAGTGAATCCGGTATGCTAGATTAGACAAAGCACAAAGATGTGCATAGTGTGAGATCCCCAGGACTGGGATTGGGAACTGCTGGTTTAAAGGAATAGATCAGCGAAAAATCAAATTTACATGTTTTTCTACTTACCCCAAGTCGATCAGCCAAGATACTTTATCTATCAAAATTTTGCTTCTTTAGTTTTGAGCTGAAGCTATGAGGCTAGTGTTACTGACAAACACTAGTATACTAGTACTATAGTAACTATAGTTACTATAGTAACTATGTACTATAATAACAAGTCTCTCAAACTGTTTCTACAAATACACGACCAAAACTTGGTGCTTACTATGTGCTGGTTTAGGTAATCCAACAGTGAATGTTGATTAGCTAAAGACAGGGAGCTGTGAGGTATTGTTTCCTGAAAGATTTTAGATCTACAAATATTTTGATGAGGTTACTAGAATTACAATATAGCAAACTTCCTGAGACCAGACATCTTAAGGCTAAATAACAAGCCCAAAAATATTGTTGGATAATTTACCACAGCATAACTATAAGATCAAAGTTTAAAAAATGTATGAAAAACACCCATTCACAATTTCTGTTACATGATATACCCCAAATATATATATATAAATGCTTAACTAAGATGAAGCTTAAAGAAAATCAGTTGAGTAGAGAGAGAGAGAAAGAGAGAGAGAGAGAGAGAGAAAGTGAGAGACACAGAGAGAGAGAGAGAGAGAGAGAGAGAGAGAGAGAGAGAGAGAGCAGTGGGGCTGAGAGCTCCTGAAGGTCTTCCCTCTCCAACACAAACTTGTCATAGGCCATATGTGCCGTGACAAATTAACATCTTGTTGTTCAGCTTTGATGACCTTGAGTAGTTACAGTCTGTGTATAAAATCGCTGATTCATCATTACAATTCAAAAGTTTTATAATGCAGACTCATACAAGCTCAGACATAAAACACAGTATCATTGGTCAGATTCAGTCAACAAAGATAGTGTCCAACTTAATGACGTCAGCAAGAGTTGCAAGGCCTCTCAGTAAGGCCAAAGGCCCTCAAATGGTCACCTTTCATCCACTTATATGATGATGAAAACACCCAGTTTCAGCTCCAGGGCAACAGGCCGCCGGCCCGCTGCCACTTCCAGTACAATAGACTGGAAAAACAAGTCCTTAGCTCATATCACAGTGTCCTTCTCAAGGAACATGTCACAAGCCTCACAGAGACACAAAAGCTAAAGAACTATTGTTCCTAGGTGTATGAAATTTATTCTTAAGCAAAATCTATTTGAAAAAATTAGATTATCTCTATCCCTTCAGTTCACATCCAACCAGACATCCTACCAGGCTAGTGAAAGCATCCCTAGCTGTGTATCAGTTTTCTGACAAGGCATTATGCCTTTTCCCCCAATCCTGGAGTATCACGCTACAGCTGACTGAACAACAATGCAGTTGATCTGTTCTCACAAGTCAGTAAAGAGTGAGATTTCCATTTCTTAAACTGCTAAAATCATGTTGTTGTCACAAATATACTCTAGATGAAACCTATTAGCACTAAAGTGAAGGAAGGTAGAATGTGGCTATGGCTTCACCCACAGCTGAATTTTTGGTATTAGGAAAAGTTCTAGGATTCCGTAGAACTCTGCTACTCTCTACTGACTGGTCTAGGAATTACACACAGAAATACATTTAAAACAGACATGGGGACCTGGGCACCAGACCAGAGTCCAGCACAGTTTGCTGATTTCACTGTTCTGACCCAACATCTGAACCTAGTTATTAACAGAGGAGTTTGAGCAGAACAATCACCAAACTGTGCGGGAATCAGACCCTCTAGGACTACAGTCCCCCTCCCCAGATTTGAGGGCTCTGGACATGGGAAGGCTTTGGATAAACAGCAATTTTTTGCTGTAGTAATATAAATGTGCTGCATTATTCCTTCAGTGAAAACCTTCACTTCCTCATTTTTACATTGTTCTGGAGGAAATGGCGGTGTCACATGGTCTAAGGTGTTAAGGTCACTTTCCTCAATTTTGTCAACAGGCTGTAGTGCATACATGCACAATAGAGGTAAAGAATGTATGCTTGCACATGCACACACACACACACACACACACACACACACACACACACACACACACACACACCTTCAGAGTAAGGTTCAATGATTAACTGTTAAGATAAATAAAGAGAGAAGGCAGCAGAGAGGGAGTTCACAGCGAGGCAGACGAAAAAGTGAAAGAAAGAAGTAAAGGAACTTGAGGAAGAAAAAGACAGGAAGGACCAGCCAGTTCACTTATCTGGCATTTGTTTGACGTTGCAAAAAGTATTCCTCCATGGATGAGGGCAGTGAACGACCTAGGAAGATAGAACTCAATGATGGCAACTTTATGCCACTGCTGGGTCTGGGAACATGGAAGTCAAAGGTAGGATTACATTTTTGTAAATTGCGTGTGTAGAGCAAGCATCTTCCTTTGATTTGTCTGATAGCCATAGTTACTTCACTCACAGCAACTTTGAATTTAGTGTGCTGGCTTCTATTTAGGGCAAAATCCTGAACTTGCATAAATATCACTGCCAACAAATCAGAGAACTATTTAACATCAATTTGAAAGAATTTACTTAGCATTCCCCAGACTCCTTGCACCTGGACAAAATGAGCTAGCAACAAATTGATGATCATGTGATTTTATGAAATTATAATAAGGTTGTAAACGGCAGTCCTTTGTCATAACTGTAAAATCATAAAGCTGGTAGTAAAAAAGGCTATATTGAGAAAGTAAGTGTGTTATTGAAAAGGTCATATTCTTTAAGACGGTATCACATATTTGAATAGTCTGGCACAGTTTAGTTACTTCCCTGCTCTAACACACCTAGTAACACATTCCAAATCCCAGACTTTTACATTCTAAGGCTTATTATGTTGTAACTGCAAAGGCTACAACGCAAAATGGCTGAGTTATTCTTAGGTTATAAAAGTGTGTAACAAAACTTTGGACCCACTAGCAGGTCTTGGCCATCTAAGGGGTTGAACCTGGCAAAGTGTTTGAGCTGGGAAAAACTCAAATGGTGCTGGACCTTGGCCCCTTTGAAGGAGGAGTTGGTCTGGCATATGGTAAAATACA
The DNA here is from genome assembly GCF_904425465.1 of Colossoma macropomum. Taxonomy (NCBI): domain Eukaryota; kingdom Metazoa; phylum Chordata; class Actinopteri; order Characiformes; family Serrasalmidae; genus Colossoma; species Colossoma macropomum. The sequence goes on from NW_023494798.1 coordinate 19,475,344, forward strand.
GTAGCAGATTCTAGGCCTACTTGTAGAGTTAAAATTGAAATCCACTGATTTTTTAAAACTTCTGCATAATTAAATCATTAAGATGCAAACAAAATCATTCAGAGTGGTTTGATGCGAAATGCTCCATTTTAGAAAAACTCAATCAGTCAGAATTGTTCACAGTGTTAATATGAACTGGTTGTTTAAAGCATTGAATGCTTCTATAAGCTACCCTCACAGGAAGTTATTACATGACATGGTTACGAATACACCCCTGATGCCATTGTTTTCCAAATGTTTTGAGATATGTTTTTGGCCTAAACTGTATTTGGCAAAGAGATTCATGTTAGGCATTATAGTCCCAAAAGAACACTTTTTTTTCTTTTTTTCTTCAGTTTTAGTTGCCTCAACATTACATGTAACAAATCTGTAAAACATGAAGGTTCACTGGTTCCTATGACCACCACTGTAAAGAAATTGGTAAATTTTTCTGCAATGCAATTCTCTGCATTTCACATGAAAACACTATATAGAATATTGTTCACATCTCAACAACTGAATTATGAAGACATCTAAAAAAATAGATGGAATTCCCCTTCTAATGTACTGGATTTTTTTTGTAAAAAATCCCACTGAAAACTAACTAAAAATGTAAATATTTCACACTCTGATAAAAAGTCCACCCAAAAATACCCTAAAATAACCTGTTTTGGGAATCTTTTAATATGAAAGTAGCTCATTTTGTGAAATATTATTGGTAGTTTTCTATGCACCTATATATTATTGTTAAAACATATATTATAAACACTGAAATGAGAAATATTGTATTTTTTGGTCACCAGAGCACAAGTTCAGAACAGTGTCAAGGAGCAGCTGAGACAGCAATAGCTGCTGGCTATCGTCATTTGGACACTGCCCACAGCTACCAGAATGAAGTGGAGTTGGGCAAGGCCCTCCGCTCCAAGATACAGCAGGGCATCATTCGGCGCCAGGACATGTTTGTTGTGAGTAAGGTGAGTCTCTGTGATAACTGTTAGTAAATATTACTAAGAAGGCATGTAAATCACCCTAAGAAAATAAACACCCTACGAAAATAACATTTAGCACAAGTCTCACCCAGTCAGAGCTGTGCTTGCATGCTGCTGTATGAAATTAGATACAGTTTGAATGTTTGATGTGTAAAATCTCTGCAGATAAACTAATAAAGCATCTCTGTTTTTTTGTGTCCAGCTGTGGTGCACTTATTTTTCCCCTGAGGACATCCCTGTGTGTCTGAATAAATCTCTCAGTGACCTGCAACTGGATTACTTGGACTTGTACCTGGTGCACTTCCCTGTGGGACTACAGGTTACATAACCGCACTGTATTGATTATTGTCAAGGGTAGATTTTTTATCAGCGTGAATATAAGTGATCAGAAAAGGTGAATAAAAAAAGGTTCAAATATAGGTGTAGAAGCACAATCTGCAGCAACCAGAAATGAATTCAGTTTTTAGGGAGGCACCATGTGTGGAATTTTGAATGATTTGAAATTACAACACTTTATTTCAACCCATGTCTAACATTAATATTTGGCAACCAAGCTGTGGTTGGCTAATATTAATGTTAGACATGGGCAATTAACAAGGCACTGAAAATATCTGCTACGTACTCTCACTTGAGCTTGTTTCTTTCATAAAAAACAAATACTTTTAGATTTTCAACCAGATAGTATGAGCTAACCAGCTAGCTAGTTAGCTAAACTAGCTCACTACTGATAGCTCACACTGTCATGGGCAGACATGAGGGATCACTAGTCTTGTGCACTGGTTTTCGATTCCAGTCCTGGGTACCCACTGTCCTGCACAGTTTCAGGTATTTTGTTCCCCCAACCTACCTGATCCACCTTATGAAGATAATAAATAAATAAATAAATAAATAAATAAATAAATAATAATTATTTGATGAGCTGGATCAGGCGTGTTGGGGCATTGCACTGGGTCCCCATGACCGAGGCTGAGGCCTGGCTAATGTAACAACTGGCCCCTTAGCCTGTTACAGCGGACTTCACTATGTGTTGTGTGAAACAGAATGATCATCATTATGGTTTTGTGTGATATATATATATATATATATATATATATATATATATATATATATATATATATATATATCTGGTGACTTGATAAGACACAGGTGCAGACAGTAGTGAATGAGGAGCTAGAAGGACACAGACAGGGCCAAGGCAGAGTCTAATGGTTGTGGAGCTTCAAGAGGGCAAAGAAAGAGAATCACAAAACCAACAAAATCATTGAACGTCGAAGGCTCATCTTTTTGTAGGCATTGCATCAGATAACTCATGCTTGACATAGAATAACCTGATGGCTTGTGGTCATGTTTACTTTACTTAAGACTTACCTGAAGCTTGGCTTCTTCCTTTCCTGCTTCTGCAGAAAATTGGTGATGAGCTCTTTCCAATGAAGGATGGAAAACTTCTCGCATCAGACACTGACTATGTGGATGTGTGGAAGGTAAGGAGAAACTTCTGTGATCCGTAAAACCCATAAAGAGGTTCAAACAGGTTCTTGATTGTTACACAGTGTCCTATGTATGTACATTGCAGGGGATGGAAGCTCTGAAGGCTTCTGGAAAAGTGAAGAGTATTGGAGTGTCCAACTTCTCAATCCCACAACTTGAGAGGCTGCTGTCTGTGGCTAAAGTCCCTCCAGCTGTCAATCAGGTATTCAGACATTGTACAGGTAGAGCAATACAGTGTTTTTACCTACTGGTCTCAACAATAACATTTGCATATATATTTAAAGGTAGAGCTTCACCCTTACCTGGTTCAGTCTGATCTGATTGAATACTGTAAGTCGAAGAATATTGCTCTCACGGCCTACAGTCCCTTTGGCTCACCAGACAGACCCAAAGAGATGTGAGTACCCTGCATTTGACAACACTTTTATTATTTAGCCTTAGAGACAAATATGTACAATTTAAAGGACTTGACTCCTGGACATGTTTCACCTGTCAAACTAGAATCTTGCAGTGCAAATTTAAAGCTCTTCTTTGGTCTAATTTATTCAAACCTCAAATCAATTTAAACAGAAAGCACTGACTTGTAAATCCTGTTTAAACTGTATTTAAATGAATTCAGACATTAGATGTTTTAGCTTATCAACTTCATTATTTTTCGTAAATCTACAATCCAAATTTGTAAATGTACATACACGCATAAATATACAGTATGTTGCTCCAAAACGTATTTATATCTTTCAGTATTAATGGCCTTTTCATAGATGTGCAAGTTATCCTCGCCATGGGCACAAATACACCTCATACCATGGATTTTGAACTTTATACTGGTAACAATCTGTATGGTTCATTTTTTCTGGCCCAGTGAACACATTTTCATAAATGTCATTGTGCATCATGCAGTCTTACCTTGCATTTGTGGATGTTGTTCTTAAACAGGTTGGATTATTCTCTGATGCAGTTTTGGCAAAGCAGTGAGCATTTGACCCATCCTTGCTCTTAAAGGACTATGCCTTTCCTGAATTTCCTCCTTTTGGCTTGGCTACATCACCTGTTTAAGATATTTTTAGAACACTTCTCAATGTTCCTAATCTTTAATTGACCCTGAGCTTTTTTGGAATGAGTGTATATTTATAAAAACAATGAAGGTAAAACATCATCTTGTCTTTGTACTATTTTCCTAAATACAGGTCAAAGTAGATTTACAAATCACTGCTTTCTGTTTATATTTGCATTTCACATAGTTTTAGTTGTTTTGGAATTAAGGTTTGTAGATGATCATGTATTATAATCTCAGTCTGAATGAGCCTTGGTCTGAAGTAATTAAACTCTCCCACAATCTTTTTTGTGCAGGCATAGAGGAAACAAAGACCCTGAAAGGCTGCTGGAGGACCCTGTGGTTGGGGAGATTGCTGCAAAACACAGACGGACTCCTGCGCAGGTCATACCTCCTCTCTCAAACAAGTAGACACATGGTTTCGTTTGTATTCTGTGTGTATTACACTGCACCCTAAATGTTGAATCTTGGGGTGTTTTACAGGTTTTGCTAAGATATCACATCGAACAGGACATTGTAGCGATTCCAAAGAGTGTTAAACCCAACCATATTCTGGAAAACACAAAGGTAACTCATCCCTCTCAACATAATCCCAGCATTTAAAAAATGGTCTGCATTTTTCCAAACCATACTTTGCATATGGAAAAGTAGTAAGGCAAAAAAAATTGATTCACACTAAAGGGTACTCCAAAATTATTTTTTAAAAATTAAGTAGACTATAGCATAAATAGTGTTTTACTCTAGAGTAATGTATTACATAAATCTGAATGCAGATCTTTGACTTCTCTCTGGATGAGGAGGATATGAGAGCACTAAGGTCTCTAAATCGTGGCTGGAAGGCCTGCATCTTAGAACAGTAAGAGCACACTTTTCACCCCAATAAAACTTAAACCACTTGTATAACACTGTGGTCCAAAACACATTTCTTTACTACTTAACAATGGTGTGGTTTTGTTCCACAGGCTGGAAAATCATCCTTTCTACCCTTTTAAGTGAAATGCAGTTAGTACTGCATGGTTGAGATACAGGGAGGCTGTCTCCATTGTGAATGAGTCTACAATGCTGCTGTTCCAATCAGATGAAAGAACATTTTAAACAACTATTTTTTCAATTTACATTGTAATAATCTGAGGCATGTGTAAAGTGAGGGAGAAGTGAATAAAATGCATTTAAGTTAATAAACTTTTTTAAAAAAAAAACAACAATATGCAGTGTGTTTAATGTTTTAATGCAATACTGAAAATGTCTGCCCATGTTAGTCCACATAATGAAGTTATCTGAAACGTTAATTGCAAAGGCAAGCATTACACACAATGCGGTGGTAGAAAACATATCTTCAGATTTGTGCTTTGAAAAATTCACCAGCAGCTTGACAGACACAACAGCACATTATTTCTACAGATGGAATAATTGCCTACACTCTTATAAAGGCCTGAAGAGGCACCTCTAAAATCACTCATTATTGCAATCAACTGATTCAGAAATGACTCAAAACAGCAGTTTAATCCAGCCCATCTCCTCCATCAGCAGTTCAGAAATACTGATCTCAGATCAGCTCAAGCCCTTAGTGCCACAGTCTGCATTTTGGGAAGAAACACACATCTGCTTTCAGGGCAATAAAATAACAGGGCTTCCTCCTACAGTTATCTGTCTTGTCCTTGACTGGAGTTCTGCTTGTCTTTCCCCCTCTGTCCTATCCTATTCTGCTCCGTGCTGCAGGATTTTTGAGGTCGTACAGTGCAAACACACGCCGAGGCTCCAGCAATGTACCTGGGCAAGTTGGGTCCCATCACCCACTGGCCCTTCTCTGGAACAAACACCTGAGTGTTTTCAGAGAAGTCCATGTGCTCCCAGGTGTAGCCTCCCATGACATAGATCTTGCCATTCCATACTGCTACTGCTGCCTCACTGTTGGGATACCGCAGTGGAGTTATTCTAGTCCACTGCTCAGTCTGTGGATCAAAGGCCTCCACTTCCAGCACGTCAAAGCGCTCCATGCTGTCCTCGTGGTCGTCACTTCCCCCAATGACATAGATTTTGTCCTGCAATGATGTCATGCAGTGCCAGCCTCGAGCCAAAGTCATAGCCTGCCGCTCTGTCCATGTGTCACCAGAGCTTGGGTCATAGCTCAGCATGTCACGTCGGTAAGGTCCAATCTGGTAGTCATGGCCTCCCGAGATGTAAACAACATCTTTATGTGTAGTGCCCGCATGGCCATATGTGAATCTAAAAAACGATACGTAAAATTGCTTAAGGAACTTTTAAGAAAGGAACAATAATACATTTTTGTAATGTTTGCAAATGATCTATAAGTTATTGTTTGCAAAGAGGTAACTAAGCTCTAATTTCTGCTAAACAATGATGCCTGAGAAGAGAGATGACCTGGGGAGTCCTGCTACATAGGCCCAGTAATCCTCAACAGGATGGTAGACCTCTACAGATGATAGTGCACCGCTATCATTACGTCCTCCAACAGCAATCAGGCATTCCCCCATGGTGCCCAGATAGAAATCCACCCGCCGCTGGTTCATAGAGGCACTCTACAGCAAAAGAACTGACAAGACTTACAAACTGAAGCAACATACTCTAAAGATTAGACAGTAACATGACAATACTGGAACATAGAGTCATCATATCTTTGTGCTAGAAACTAGAAAGTTTACTGTGTGGTGGGCAATACGACGATATTTGTCATTACCATGGGAAATTACGTCATATTATATCACAATGTTTTTCTGAGCATTTCATGGATATCATCAGTCATGTGAAATGCTGAACTAAACATATTTTTTCCAATAATATTATTTAAATGTGGCACAGCTTGTGCATTTTATGTGTTTTCTAACTTTTCAAACCTCAAAAAGAACTAAATATGGAGATGCACACTGTGAAAGTGGCTTTAAGCATCATGATATATGGTTGCCATATCGCCCACCCCTGGAGAGTATTCAATAACTCAGCAAGATTTGAGGCAAGCATGTGATAATATTTTTTCCACTATGCTAACTGGCGAAGCATAAGCTTCTACTAATCTTTTACTATATTAGCCTCAAAGCTCCAGTGCGCAACTAAAAAAAGTAAACCTCAGACACCAAACATGCTGTGGCTGATCAATTCCATTTGGAATAAATTTGATTTCTCACTATCACTATCAGATATACTATTTGGCCAAAGGTATGAGGACACCCCTCCTAGTCAGTGAGTTTAAGTGTTTCAGCCACACCTATTGCTAACAGGTATATAAAATCAAGCACATTACCATGTAGTATCCACAAACAAACACTGGCAGTACAATGGGTCATACTGAAGACTTTAAACGTGACACTGCCCTAGTTAACTGTAAGTGCTATTATTGTGAAATGGAAGCATCTCAGGCCCACAACAGCTCAGCCACAAAGTGGTAGACCATGCAAACTCACATAGCAGGCTGCTTGAGTGTTGAAGTGTGTAATGCATAAAAATAGCCTACCCTCTGTTGCATCATTCACTACAGAGTTCCAAACTGCCTCTGAAAGCAATATCAGCACAAGAACTGTGCGCGAGGAGCTTCATGAAATGGGTTTCCATGGCCGAGCAGCTACACACAAGCCCAAGATTTCTACATGCAAACATTGGCTGGATCTCTGTTAATGCCCATGGTTTTGGAATGGGTTGTCCAACAAGCTCATATAGGTGTGTCAGATGTGTGTCACATACTTTTGGCCATTTAGTGTTAACTGCAGCAAGTGATTTCATATCAACTCTCTAAACAACATCTCTATAGTGACCTGTTAATTCATACATAGAGTCAGATCTTTTATTTAGTCAATTCATTTATCGAACTTAAATCTCAATGCTTTGTGAAACTGTCAGGGGCTGCTTACCTTGACCCACGTGTTGTTGCGTGGATCGTATCGGTAGAGTAAGTTACTTGCTGCGCCTCCCCCATTGTCCCGTGAGGAACTTCCCCCTGCAGTGAAGATGAATCCTCCAAGCACTGCCACGCAATGGTGACTCCTCTGAGCTGGCAGCTGGGTCTCCACCTCCCATGTCCCTGCTTCTTCATCCAGCCAGCACACTTCAGTGCTAAGCTCCTCCCCACGCTCATACACCTCCCCTCCAACCAGCAAGAGGCGCTCTACCCCGCCTCTTAGCTTTGTGCGGGCTGTCTGCAGCACGGGCTGTGCACTGACATGGGCATGGTAGCCTAGCGCCTCTTCCACCAGAGCTTCACAACCGGATTCTGGTGGCAGCAGAGAGCGTACGGTCGGCAGCACCTGCTTCATCAGCTCCTCTGGGGGGATCAGGGCGAAGCGAATATGGGAGAGCAGTTGTCGGGCAAAGGCTGTGCGCTCGGGCCTCTGGCTCAGCCACTGCAGGGCAGCCTGGAGGAGGGCCTGCTCACTCTCATACTGCACCTGCTCGCTCGCCAGGTACGAGCACAGCTTGGACAAGCGCACATCCCTTAAAAACTCTGGAGTGAAGGAGAGCGTGGCAAACCGCTCCAGGATAAAGCGGTCTATGAAGGTGTCCAGCCTGTCCAGGCTGTAGAGTAAGGCAAGTTCCTGCAGGTACAGGTAGTTTTCGTCGCTCACCTCCTTCTCCAGGTACTGGCAACAAAAATCTACCGCCCGCCACACCTGCAGCAGGTGAGCCGTCTCCAGCACATAGTCAATGTTCCCACCATCAAGTGGCAGTTCACCACTGTACATAAAGTCCACAACTGCTTTCACACCAACGTAGGAGGCTCCCACCAGCTCCACCTCGGCTTGGCGCTCCTCTCGCATGCCAAGGGTGAACATGGCCTGAAAGTACGGACTGGAGACTGCCAGTAGGGCCCGGTGTGCAGGCACCCGCTGCTCATTGGCCACTAACACCACATCACATAGCTGACCACACTCTCTCTGTTCATTCAAACCCTGCAGGAGATAGCTAGCTTGGTCTGCCCATCGATACACCTGTTACAAGAGAAAAAAAAGAGATGCATACTTTTCCAATATTCTTTTTCTCAACAAGTGTTTAAGAGACACTTGTTTCTCAAAATGTGTTTCTAAAACCAGTTCTTGGGCCCCCCAAACAGTCCACATTTTGTCCTTACTCTTAATACACCTGAACCAAGCAATGAAGAATTCAACACCTGGTCCAGGTGTGCTGGAAGCTGGGATAAAGAAAAGACATGCACTATCCCCAAGGACTTGATTAAGATCCAATGTGTTAAAGGAATTTTGAACACGGCCCAACGGAGGAAAAATACATACTTTCGAAGACTCGCTGATTCGGTGTGGGCGTGAAAGACGAGCCTGCCTCCCACCATCCATTGTGTCATCTCCCTCTAAAACTATCTACAACATGCAGCAAATAATACAACAAGTTTCAAAATCACCAGTCACATGTGGGTGATACCACTTCAGACGCTCTTAAATAAATACACCATTCATGTTGTTACTGAACAAGCTAGATACAAATACACCTGCTATTGACATTTATTCCAACATCTTTAGACACTGAACAATAAAACATTTTGTGCTGATGAACTTAAATGCAAGATTTTTTTGTGTTACAGCATGGAATAATAATCTAAAGACTTTCATGGCTATCATTCATGCCTCTCATTATTATGAAGTTCTTTAAAAATTAAATTACATGTTACTGAATTAAATAAAATATAATACAAAAAAAAAAAAAACTGAACGAAGCAAGTTGCTTTGGTACACCTTAATTAACACTGCAGTAACCAACTCACTTCTCCATGCCATATTTGTTTGACTGGAGACCACCTGTGTGCAGAAACAGTGATTCACATAATAACGAGGTTCTTGAAAAATATAATTTAGTGGAAAGATAAAATAACATTTCCAAGGCACAGAGCATACCCTGAAGCACAGAGAAGTCTACCATCACAATGATGAAAAAATATGGAGTGACTGTGTCTGTAAATCTGCCAGAAACTGGCCGGTCTCCCAAAACCAAGTGTCTGGTCAGGACGCTGTAGTACAGGAGGCCACAAAGGATCCTAGAGAAACTCCAAATGAGCCGTCAACCACTGATGGGAGAAATTGTGAATGCAAAAAAACCCTCATCACATCTTGGCTGGAGTTTGCCCAAAGTCATGTGTGAAACCCAACAACTTTAAGTAAAATTCTATTGTCCATGAGACCAAAACTGAACATGAACGCTAAGTGCAATGTTCGCAATGACTTAAATTACTGTTCACAAATAGTCCATTTCCATGCTGTAACACAAAATGTGAAATAACTGAATACATCTGAAGAAGCGAATATTTTTAATCACTGTATGTATCAATGCTGCTAAAATAAGACTTTAGGTCTTAAAGGGCATTCTAATATTCTTCTAGTTTAATACGCCATTTGTCGTGTTATGCAGTATTCTGAAGTGGAGCCTTACATCCCTCATCGGTTTGACAGAATTCGCTATTTTGTTTTTTATGTTTTCGTTCATCACTGTTCTCTCACTACAATACCCAGCATGCATTGTAGAAATACATCACACAACCTTTGGAAATCCCTGTGCTACCAACCAACAAGACACAGAATGGAAAAAAGAGGGTTTTTTTTTACCCTTTCAGCTTCAGAAAAGAAGCCAACCTGAGGTAAGATATCTACATAGCCAGCTAAATTTAGCTTTTAGCTTGTCCTCCTCACCTCTGTTGTGTGAGTAATCCATTCTCTTAGCTGTAATGATTATTTGGAGGCAGTTACACAGTTATGCAGGCGCAATAGGGTATAGTCATCTGCCTTCCATCTGCATTCACCAGCAAATGAAAAAAATCAAAATAGCCCCCCTCCACAAAATATACAACAAAAGAAGTTTTCAGACCTCTTCCCACCTTCAAGATACGTCATCAGAAAGAATCTTCACAACAGATGTAGTGATGGTTACATTTATTTATTTTGGCTTGAGTGTCATTTTAATTTTCTAAAGTATTCAAGGTTTTATTTGAGTAAGTTCATTTTAACGGTGTGTTTTCTAAAACGGTGTCCCCCTAGTGGAGCCCCTGTCCTCTTAGCCCAGGCCCTATCAGATACAGCTGCTTGGGTTACTTTTGACCGGGTTTAGTTCCTGTGTTTATTCAGTGGGAGAGAAACGGAGCATCCAGCGGTTTACATGCCTACACCTTGGTAGTGATGTGTAAAATCATTCCTCACACCCAAACAATACCAGTAACGAGAATATGAAAATATTTCTGAGGCTGATAAATTAGAGCAAAAAAGTTTAAAACGCTCCAGCCGCTCGTACACAAACAACGAGCGTTCAAGCTTCAAGCAAAAGAGCAGTGTCCTCAAACCTGCTGTTCAGACCTACAAATACAGTAACGCTTAAAGTAATCTAGTTAAATGGCTTTGCGCCCTTCTTAACAAGCTTTCACTAGTCATTATAGTCAAGTAGCAAACGCTAGCTAGCTAACTACGGGTAGCTACGTTAACTGACTAGCGAGGATGGGGAAGTTAAACCTGTTTGTATACAGACTCTTCATACGAGTTAATAAAAAAACAAACGAACAGGTAATCTTACAGAATCCAGCAAAAACCATCACTACTGGCAAAACTATCAGAACCGACGGTTAGTGAGGTTCGTTACTCAGCACGCTGGGCTGTTAAGTCGAGCACAAACTAACAATACAGCCACACACTGAGACAGACAGACAGCACAATAGCTCGCTGGGCAGAAGGTAAGTTAGCGTTACTGGACAATGAGCACTGCTGCACAAGTCTCTCATCTTTTTTGATGACAACCAGCTAGCAAGGAGAATAAAACATTTTACCATTGTGTCATCCTATTCCTGGGGAAATTACTCTTTTAAATAGCTGTAATTAGCACGAACAAATTCGATCGTGAAAAGCATGAGGAAACGTGAAGCTCACTTCAATACTTTTGCTCACATAGCTCCCTTTTGGAGCTCTACGTTTCAAAATAAAAGTCATGTCAGTAAACGAATGGTGGTGTGGGTAGTGTTAGTCACAGGAGTGGAAAAAAGTACAGAGAAACTGTACTTTAGTGAAATCATGAAAAAGTTTCTCATAATTTTGAGATACTAAATCAGCATTCCATTCCACAGGGTCCCTATGGAGTGCAATGTTTCCTACACACTTGAGTACAGGATGTTAAGGGAGGTGCAGGTTGGGAACTGCAGTTGATAAATATCGTCATTCGAAACGTCCTGCAGCCTCACAATCAAACAAACGTCTTATCTTCAAAAGCCCCGCAATGACTGATGGGTAAACTTTACTGCTGCTTCCTGTGAAGTGATGAACTGTTGTTCACTACTTCCTGTGCAGTTTGAAGTTCCCTTTCAACAAAACTTTTTCACTCCCTGTGGTTTGGAATCACCCTTAAAATGTCTGAATACCCTGTGCAGTACACTTTGCAGGGAACTACGAGGGCGATTGAAATGCACCTTAAGTCATCATTATGAGAAACTTTATCATTATTATGCAACAACTGAGTCCCTTATGACAGACTATACCTTTTTCAAGAGGGTCTCCATGGTAACGAGTACTTAAGCACTAAATGATTGCAAGGGGTAAAAAATATGATTTTCTCTTGGAAATGTAATTAAGTAAAAGTACAAGTATTTATACTCAGTACTTGATTAAAGTGCATATCTTCCAAAATAATACTTAATATTTACTAATACTTAAGTGTACTAATGGAGTTCAGTTACTGAAGCAGTTCCACTGCTGATTAGCCACAGCATCAGTGTCTCACCTGTATTTTGGGATTAATAACAATTCATCGGTTTAATAACAGAAGTTCAAACACGCTTACAATACAGACCTATTTGTTAAAAGTGGTCAGTGTAAATCTTTATGGCAGACAATATTATGTTTACAGTGAATTATGCCGACAGTGTCTTTAGAGGTTTATAAGATTACACATGGAATTAATGATTAAAATCACTGATAAGAAATGATAAAACTCACTTTATTTGACATTATGCACAGTTTAACAATGCTTTAGTCTTTGGTCAACTTGTAAATCAATCAATCCTGAAAACATATTAATCTAGGCTGATTGCAAGTGGCCTTGCCACCAGAGTAAACACTTGAAAAGAATACCAATGATGTAATAAATAATTAAATCACAAAGAAATTAAATACATAGGAGTACATTATGAGCACGTTATTATTTAACAATGAATGAAAGAATTGTATGTTTGTATGTACATTTAAATATGTTACACCTTATCACAGGAGCAGTTGAGGACATAGAGGTTAAAACCCCTCTCTTCTATAAAGTTAATAGCATGTGTTGCTTTGTTTGCTCCTTGTTCACCCTGTGCTGCTGGATCTCAGGCTGAATTTGAGCTTCTCAACATCTGAGCCTCTTCTGACATCTGGACTGCTTGCAAATCAAATTCCACTGTGAAATGGCACCAGAATTGCTTCTGGCATCACTACCAACTTTGTGTAATAGTATCCAACACACACTTGGCTGACAGTGCCAGGAATCCTGCCTAAAGTTTAGTACACTGCAGTATTCCTATATATATCACCCTTTACATATGGACAAGTAAAGAAATTATTAAATCAAAGATAATTAAGTAAGCCTGAATGGTATGCCACACCCCACCAGAAGGAGAAAAGAAGTAAATCATAGTTCTATGTAGCTCTGTAATTGTTTGTTTTAGAAGAAAATGATTGACTACATCCTGCCAAAAATAGAATCTGCAAAACTTTACATTTAGTTGTGTCACGCTTGTATTAGAAATAAGTGCTCTTTTCTCCTAGAAGAGGAGGATCCATTCCATTATTGATAGTTCCCATCAACTGGAAACTTTTAATTTTGTTTATTTAACAAGTATAACACACGTTAATCATCATCATTATTACATAATGTAAATGTGTAAGATTTAATTAAAATTTAATTTTCATCTGCATCTTTATCTGGGCAAACTGGGGCTATTGTAACAGTCTAATGACCACCTTATAGAGGAAAATGGCAAAGCTTTTGGAAAAAGACAGTTAAGACTCAGACTAACAGGCACATACATACTTTAATCCCCAAGCCATAATCCACCTAAATAAAGAGGCTTTTCACATCCCTGTATCGTGATCAGTTGCACATGCATTTTAAATCAATCTGCAATATTACAATCTACAAAACACATGCACAATGCCACTTTATTAGGAACACCATTCTAATACTGAGTATCCCCTTTGCTCTACAAACAGCCTGAATTCTGTGTGGCATGGATTCAACAAGGTACTGGAAATGTTCGTTAAAGATTTGATCCATGTTGGCATGACTGCATTACGTAATTGCTGCAGTTCTGTCAGCTGCACATTCATGCTGTGAATCTCCTGTTCTACCACATCCCAAAAAATTGCCATATTGGATTCATATCTCATGACTGTGGAAATCATCAAAGTACACTGAACTCATTGTCATGTTCATGAAACCAGCTTCAGATGACTTTGTGATTAGGCACATTATCATGCTGGAAGTAGCAATTAGAAGATGAGTCCATTGTTGGCACAATTCAGGGGTGTCCGATCTATTCCACAAAGGGCTGGTGTGGCTGCAGGTTTTCATTCTAAACAAGCAGGAGCACAACTAATTCCCACTTGTTTAATCAGTTGGTCTCAGCCTTCAAACAGTTGATGAATTAAATGAGGTGGGTTCCTGCTTTGTTGGAATGAAAGCCTGCAACCTCACCAGCCCTTTGTGGATAAGACTGGACACTCTTGCCATAAAGGGATGCATGTGGTCAGCAACAATACTCAGATAGGCTGTGGGATTCAAACAATGCACCATTTGTATTACGTATCCCATTGTGTGCCAGGAAAACATTCCACCACCACTGACCACTACACCACCATCACCAGCATGAACTGTTGACACAGTAAAAATGCCACATTTTGACCCCACTGTTCATCAGACAAGGCCACGTTTTTCCAGCCTTCAACTGTCCAGTTTTGGTAAGCCTGTGCCCACTCAGATTCCTGATCCTGGCTGACAGAAGTGGAACCTGCTGTGGTCTTCTGCTGTTGTAGCCCATCCACCTCAAAGTTTGATGTGCTGTGCATTGTGAAATGCCTTTCTGATTACCACTGTTATAAAGAACGCTTGTTCGAGTTACTGTAAGCTCGAACAAAGTCATATAAAATTTCAGGATCTGACTCTTAGACAGAGTGATAGTAATGAATGTTAATATGTGTCCCACCACACCCTCTTTTTCTTTTAATGCTCCATTGTTCACAGCGAATATTATGGCCGTCATTTAGGTTACTCTTTAATCCAAACCTTGTATAAGAGGCTGGAGCTCTGCGTTGTTCTCTGACACGTGAACAATGCCGGTCACGATCCACAAGATGGCAGAATAACTCACTCAGCTGACACACAAAGGAATGGGGTGGATTTAATTTTGCAGAATCCCTTACTTGGCCATTAGGAGGTGGTGAGCCCTGCTACAGAGCACCCAGATTCATTTGAACAGCAGCATGACTGACAAATATCACCAACGCCCATAAACCGGCAGTAGGAAATGAATCGAGTAGTGAGAGTCGCCTCTTTCCCTGCAGCCTGAAGCTGAGAGCACAGACTCCTCACAGCTACTGCTAGCATCGCTGCCCTTCTACGCTGTAACTAACTCTCGTCTGGCTCATTTTCTGGGATTTAATCAGCCCTTTCCCGCTGATACACCCGCTACAGCCCTCCTCTTTCCTGTCCCTCTCGTTTTATTCTTCCCCAGCTTCTTTATCTCTCCCTCAGCGCCCGTCAAAATGGCAACACGGATCGACAAAGAGGCTTGCAGAGAAGCGTACAACCTCGTACGAGACGATACCACAGACATTAACTGGTAAGTGAGTGACAGAGCAGCCTAAGCTGATTTCAGTGTTGAGATGTCCAGAGCGGCTGTTTCCCAGCTGTCTGTCTGTTTGACAGTCTTATTTCATTGAAGTGTCTGTCATACGCTTTAATTTACACGAAGCTTTAGTTGGCTTTTTATTCATCAGCTTCTTGTTTGAATGTTCCCGTTCCACCTTAAATGGTGCAGCAGTTACATTCTGGTGCCTCTCTCGCTGCCCGATTCATTTCCTCAGGCGCTAGAATGTAACTGCTGCACCATTTAAGGTGGAACGGGAAGTTCAAACAAGAAGGTGGTGAATAAGAAGCCAGCTTAAGCCTCGTTGAATTTGCTTTGATTTTTGATCATCAGAAGTGCTGAAAATAGAGAAAATAGGACCGTCTTTGCCTCATTAGCTTTGCTGCTTGCAGCGAATGGACAGCTGTAAAGAGATCTTTGCACATTTTGTGACGAGCCTTTGAATGAATGTATGTCTCTTTTGCTTTAATGTGCTCTCAGGGCCGCTTTTAAGTACGACGGCTCCATAATTGTTCCAGCAGGTCACGGAACCGACTATGCAGACTTCAAAAGTCTATGTACAGGTAAGCCCCATGATCACATGGTGCATTTTTATGACCGTTAGACTCATTTGCAAATGACATATGCATAAATGGCTCATATAAGATTGGAGCTGAAGCCAGTGTATCAAGTACTCATCGGTTTCCTAATTGGGGGCTCTGATGCTAAACTGCAATACTTAAAGTCCCTTCAGTGCTCATTATTTTATTGGCCACTTCTGCTTTCCGTTCCTGAACCGTGTTCACGTCACTGCATCAGATTCTCATTTCATAGACCACCAAAAACAAGTGTCTCAACTTCCCAAGCAGACATGGGAAGTGGACTACCTTATATGCTTATTTGCTTCAAGTCAGTTGCTTGGAAATGAACAGTTGTGATAAGAGGAGGTGCAGCTCTTGCTGGGACCTGACAAGATCATTTTTCATGTGTGTCTCAAACTTTTTAAGCTACGTTCACATGACTAAATCTCTGATTGGCTGACCCCATAATCTGAGTCTATAGAGTCATCCCTCAGAGAGAATGATATCACCCCCTCACCTCCACCCAGCCCCATTACCAAGCTGCTGATCTGATCTGGGTGTGGTGTGTCCAAAATAAAGGCTGCAGCAAAGCGCACCTACAAGGACGCTGAAACTTTTTGATGTTTGACAGACTGATCCATTCTGTGATTTAACCAGTCTGTTCTGTAATTTAAGTTCTGATCCTGCAGTAAACCCTGTTTAGGCTAAAAAATGATGAGTTGGCTATACACAAATGGGCTATAATCAACCTCTAGCAGTGTTTCCCAATCCTCAACCTGAAGTTCTCCTGAATTGCAGTTTTTGTGTGAGTTTTACTTGCTCTGAAACAACTAACTCAACTCATCAGTTAAGAAACTCTTCCTGAGCTTAAATTGGGTGTGTCAGAGCAGGGAGAACGCTAAAATGTGCAGTGTAGGGGGACTGCAGGAGCAGGATTGGGAAACACCAGCCTAGAATGATGCATGTGCCTGCATATCTGATTGAGTGACATTGATTAGTTGAGGAGTTTGGTTTCTAGACCTTCAGGAAGAAGTTAGGATTTGATAAGGTAAACCTGTAAATGACATCAAGCCTTTATGTGCTGAACTTGTCTTTGTCTTTTCTGTTGTATGCTGTTGCCTTGGCCAATATTGGCAGTTGTGTGTTGCTGTATTGGAAGTTTATAATTCTCATGACTTACCCAACTGCATAGCAACTCAAAATCACAGGGCAGGGTTAAAATCTTTGTGTACCTCTTTTCGCTGCATCATCATAGTTGCGCTGTTGATCTAAGGACAGCCTGGTGCAACGTCAGCGTAAGCATACAGGCTGGCTCAAGCAGAGAGGGAAGCGCTTTTCAAAACTGTGGCACTGTAAAAGGAAGTAGAAGTAGGAAAGGTCTAACCAGCTTAAAGGAAATGCAACAGGAACCATTTCAAAGAATGATAATACTAAGAAATGTTCCCACTCATTACTACAGTTCCTGGTTTTGTACTATAGATTCAGATGTTCTGATTAGATGCTTTACACTTCTTAGACTTGGTTTGGGATGACTGACTGCACTGCGAGTCATCTTTGTATTCTTGGGGCAGATTTTGTTGTTATTATCCATCATTCAGTGTAATCTCATAGCTTGACTGCTTGATGTAATGAACTCTTTAAAAACGACATCAGTGACCTATTTTTCAACAGACAAGCTTGTTAACATTAAACCCAGTTAATGAACAACAACATTTAATATCTGATATACTGCAGAGGGAAGTGGTGCCAGGGTAGCAAGGGTGGAATGTTTCTTGGCAAGAACAGCCAATCAGGTTCTTATAAACAGTGGCGTGGCATGGCATTAAAAGGCACAGGTCAGTGCCGAGCAAGAGGTTGATGCGAGTTAATGTGAACTAAACTCATTTTACAGTGCTGTATTGTTTACAGTGACCATGTACTACCAGTTGTAATGCTAGTGCATTGCGGGTACTTGTAACTTTAATCAGGTTATTTAACAATCTCTAACAGTATATTAAGATCACTGGTTATTGTGTAATTAGGTGAACCAAGTAGTCATATTAACAGCTGTACTAATAAGAAACCTTATTGATCAGTTCAGAAGTTGCATGCTGATATACAAACACAGACACAAAATTTGCACATTAGTCAGTACACATTCAAAAGATACCTTTAACTGATTAGATGTCTTCAGTAAACCAGACTGCAGTGTAAGGAGTTAAACTGAGCAGGACTGTTTTGTGCAGGTCATGAATAATGGCAGTGGAGAGGTCAGGAAAAACAGTTGGCGGCGATTTCTCCTGTAGGACTGAGAGGATTTGAATTTTTTTCCTGAACTGCGTCCCAGAGCCACTGCAATGCAGTTGTTGCCAGTTGAGAAGCTCATAGTCAACAGTTAGCAAGTGTGTCTATGTAGGAGCAATAGAGAAAAATGAGACTAATTCAGAAAACTATTACACTCCTAATTCTCTTCTTAAATCGGTTCCTTGACCTGAATACCTCTCGCTCTCACCCTTTCTCTCAGTGTTTCCTTGTTTAAGCTTTGTGCGTAGCCAAAGATTGGTCTTTCACAAGCCAGCAGTGCGCCTGGGTTCATGGTTATTACACCTCTGAATTACCTCAGTTACTCAGCCCTCTCCTCCATTTACACAGTGTACTATTATCAACAGTACCTGCAACTCTACCAGCTTCATTCACAGCAGTTTACTTCTCAGAGCCATAAATAAGAAAAGTGCTTCCTACAATACCATCTGATTTTCTCACACACAAACAGATATTCAATACAAATGGAACCTGCTCAATCTTTTCTCATGGCCAATGTTTTTCTTACCCTTTGCTTTCTGTTCATCTTCCAGATGACATCCGTCTGTTTGGTTTTGTGCGGATCACGACGGGCGATGCCATGAGCAAGCGGGCCAAGTTCACCCTCATCACCTGGATTGGAGAGAATGTGAGCGGACTGCAGAGGGCCAAGATCAGCACGGACAAAACACTGGTGAAAGATGTCGTTCAGGTATGTTTCAAACACGCACATACTCTTCAGTTCAGAGCTTGTACTGTACTTATAGACAGTGTTTGGCATGCAAAAAGATTATTTGTTTACCTTTATTGCAAACTTATCAGTAATTACATGTAAATGCTTCCTGCTTCAGGGCATAATGTATGAATATCAAGGATGAATAAGTGCATGAATGATCAAACTGGCAATTCATCAGCATTGAATTTAGAATAGTCCTCATGAATCCTAAGAATCGACTGCAATCAATTATAAAAATGTATAATGTAGTGCAAATTTTCAAAGAATTCTTAGTGTATTGCTTATACTGCCAATATTCCACTACAGTGTCATTTTTTCTGTCATAATAAAACCTCATAATGAGATTTTGGCATTTGTTATATTTTACATAATTTAAAAATGACAGCTGGCCTTCACATTGTATGAAGATTTCATGAGGAATGGACCTATAGACATTGTCTAGAATTACTTGGAATAACACCATTAATTTACATTAATCAAGAAAAAGTTAAGAAAAGTTAAAGAAATGTGGGAAAATTTCTCCCAAAAACTTACTCTTTTGAAGGTTTTGTTCTGACAATTTTAGTAAAATTTAGTAGTGAAATTGCAGACTCATTTCTTAAATTGTAACAGAACAGCAACATTGTGCAGTCAGATATTTATACCCCTAATGAACATGTATGGTTTCATTACTGTACAGCAGGTTGTGATCTGACCCTCTTTTCTCCTTGTAGAACTTTGCTAAAGAGTTCATGGTCAGCGACATCCGGGAGTTGGAAGAAGACTACATCCGTAACGAGCTGAAGAAGGCTGGCGGTGCCAACTATGATGCCCAGACGGAATAGAGCCTATCAAGGCGCACACAGAGGAATGGGGTGGGGGGGGTCATCAAAACTCGGTGAAAGGAAGGGGAAGACTTCATCTCACACACCTCCTCAGACACATGTACACAAACACATGTATGCGCACAAACATACACATTGATACATGCATATATATGTACACTTCTCAGTCCTTTCTCCAGTGGTCATGGTTGATTATCTACTGTACTGTGCATCATCTCACTCTCATCTCAGCCTGGGCTGCGAGTGTGGACCTCATTTTCGTCAGGCGTTGCTTTGTTTTGTATGAGAACTGTAATTAGACCCATTCGACTTTGAAGTGAAGAAGCTCCTTTTGGATTTTGATTGGACATAGCTGTATCACATCTACAATCAATTACAGTTTCTTTCATCTCACCATTGGTTTTTATTCCTCGTTTTCAAATCTCGCTCTCCCTGGCTACTTCCTTTTTACAGAGCACTGTGTTTACGGCCTCGATTTCTCATGGAGACAGGGGCATCATTGGATGTATGCTTATGTGTGTATGTGTGTATGTGTTTGCAGACACTGCACTGTGACTCACTTAGTCTCCAGGTTGGGGTGAGATTTAGGACACTTGGCAGCCCTGGAAGCAATTTGCCAGGCTGCGTTGTTGTCACTCAACCCAGCTATGGAGTAGCCATTTCTCTGAGTGTAGCCTTCCTTTTAGTCATTTTAATTGAAAACCCCAAGAATGTTTTTTACAGCAGTTTTTATTTACTTTTTCGAAATTAATCTGTAATTTTTTTTGGAAACAGATGTCATGTATGAACCATAAAAAAGACTTTGACATTGACATGGGCACAAACAATCATTTCAGAATAAAAAGTTTTTTTTTTCAAGATATGTTTCTATTGTGTGTTATGTGATGTGTGTGTGTGAATGTATTTTTCAGACATTTTCAGGACAAAAACTAAGGTAAAGGTGGCTCCTTGTCAGGGCCAGAAAAAAAATATGTTTTACTTGTTTAAACTGAAAAGTCACTTCTTTTTGAGATTAAAGGGATATTCCGGCCAAATGAATCATTTAACCATTGCTACATCTGTTGTGACCATGCCTATTCTCCTCCTAAAGGGCTGCCACAATAGTCCTTAGGGTGAGATTAAAACTAAGAAAACCCCCTTTTGATGACGTATCTTGAAGGTAGGAGGAACAAGTGCTTTGGGGCAGATAAATGAGGGTGGTCTATTTCAGAAGGAAGCCAGATAGCTAACATTACTGGAACATTATAAGAAGTATTTATTTGGCCTGTACATCAGTGGATTTCTTAATCACTGTGGCGATTTTTACGACACATTTGTGTAATGCATGGTGGATATTGTAGCGAGAGAGCATTGAGGAACATAAACACAAAAAGGTTACAGAATCTTAAATTGTGTCAAACCAATGAGGCTAAAAGATGCAATGCTGCACTACAAAATGCCAAATAACATGACATATAACATGTTAAATGCTAGTTTTAGGCCTGAATGTCCCTTTAAGGCTTAGGTAATGCAAGCTGCTCATCACAATACTACTGCACTGCCCACATGCTAACTGCCCCAGGGGACTTAGGGGAGTCCCGTGGGTTGTCATGGTCACCACTTCTGTCAGTCCGACAGCCAATCACAGACTCAGGCCAAGCCGCTCTGCTCCAAAGCCTGTCAATAACGGCGCCTGCTTTCCCCTGCCCTTCAGTCCACTAACCCCCTTTTCTCCTGCACTCCCTCGCCCTCTCGCTCTGTTGTTTGCTATTTTGCCCCCCTTTTTCTCTCACTCCTCCCCCAATCCCTTCTTCTTGCTCTCCCTGTCCACCATTTAGTCCAACAGATGTGAACTCGACTACCTAATTACTTAATCTATAATCTATAAGCCTCTTGCAGCCTTTATGACACTGAGTTTTGGTCACAAGAGAGGGCAAATGGGTGGAGTGGGAGAAGGAATGAATAGGGGAAAATGATCCCATGCAATGGTCTGTTTAGAGCTATGCTGTTTAGAATTGTTTAGATCTTATAGAGCACTGTGAGAGCACAAAGCAAAAGGAAAGGATTTAGCAGAGCCAGCTGGTCTAGTGCAAAATCAATGTGCACTTTTCATAGGAGCAGTAGTGTACGTACTGCTAATGTAATGTAGGGCAAGCGGACTGGGGCCTGCAGGCCCATAACTTCCATAGTTTCTATAATTTTACATTCATGCCTCTTGTTTAGCTACAAAACTTAATAATATATTTTGATTATTAGTCCACATTACTCTCCAACTTTAGGGGATAATACAGCAAGTAAACAAGAAAATGTGTACATAAATTTGTAATTTATTGAAGGTTATATTTTGGGGGGTGGGAGAAACTTGTGCCTTGGACATGCCTAAATATCATCATTGTCTCCAAAATAGTAACTTTTTCACAAGAAGGAAAAAAGTCTTATCTTTCAATATAAGGCAATAACAAGATTTGATTCCAGATAATGTTGGATGATGTTTATCGGCCTATTTATCATGAAATGTTCAGACTGTAAAGGGCAGCTGATTTTTTCAAATTATGTAAAATAAATAAATAAAAAGACAAAAATGTTATACAAAGTTTTGGCCCTGAACAATTTATTTCAATTCAGAATATGTTGCCCCTATTCTCTTGATCAATACAGTGATGCGTATGAGTAATTATATGACTCTGTTTGCAGTGTATGTGATTAAGCTGAGAGTTGTGAGTTGTGTTTAGGGGTGGGACAGGTGTTGCTGCGTGCCTGCTGGGACTGTATTAATGAGATTAATGACTGTTGGGCCTTGATTAGTCTCTTGTCACAGTTTCACAAGCTGTGTACTGACTCTGCTTTCCACATGCAGCCTGGTTGTAATCTCTGTGCTTGTTTGCAGAGATTCTAGAGAGATGCATGTCCAGACAGCTCTACAGATCCTAACAAGAGCCTCACTTGTTTGCTGTTTGCTTTTCGACCCCCTCTAAATCTATGTGTGTGGCAAAAAGGTCCTTAAAAAGGAGCACAAAACAGAGGGAACTAGAATATCCAAATTCAAGACCAACAAAATGGTCCTGACTTTGTAGTGTTTTTAACAAAAGCTATGTTTCATCTTTTTAAACTTAAAAGGCCAAAACTATTTCTCGTGGGTTACTGCAGTTAAGGTTAGTTTAGATTCTGGGTTAGGCTTGGGAAATACACATTACACATAGATAGTTACATATAAGAAATTAATATGTAGGACATGCAGTGGGGTCCAAAAGTCCACTGAGAGCAACCAGTAGTGACTGGTGTAGTGGGCTTGGTATGGCAGATTTCCTAATTCCACTGTACTACACAGCAGACTGGGGTTCTAAGCACACTACACTATGAATAAGGGTCCTTGGGCAAGACTCCTAACACTACACTTGCCTACTTTTGTAACATGATTAAACAGTAAGTATAGTGTAGTACTTGCAGTCCTTTCTAATTTAGTACAAAGTTTTTCATTGCAGTTTATATTACAAGCATAATAAATTGAGCAAAAAAGTAGAATTTTTAAAATGTTAACATTAATTTCAGAATTCTTTACTATTTGGTATGCCCCCCTTTTACTTTAATGACAGCGTGGCATGGAAACCACAAGTTTATGCAACAGACTCTGATAAGAATATCAAATCCACCTGAGAGCTGTCTGGACATGTACCTCAGTGGAACGGATAAGACTGAAAAAAATACCTTTTTTGCACAAAGACCTTAACCTGTTCAATGTCATATTGTCAATTTTTTTTTTCAGTTTGAAAAGTGACCTAGAAATAATGCAGAACCTTCATTATTTCTTCTTTATTTAACATTTTTTAAAAACTTTACAAAGTTTTCAAAAACATTCTGTTGTTTATTTCAGGTTTGGAACCCAATCTACTTATGACCCCACATCCTGCATTGTAAAGCAAACCTGTGTGTGCGCTTGAGAGAAAGCGCATATTTCAAAAGACTATTTAGCATAATGTTCACACAGAGATTCACAAGGAAGTCCCTGCTAGCTATTCTGCTCAGATTCTTCCTGCATTCCAGAGGCCTCCCAGCTCCGAAATATTTCATATCCCACACACATTGCTGTATTCATGTGTTGCTGTTGTGTTTGTGTGTGCATGCACAGTGGTAGGGAGATATATTTATGTCCTTGTCTGTTATTCTGATAATTGCATCGCTGTGCGCAGTAGGTGAGTAGGTACTGACAGGTTGTTTGACTCAGCTTCTGTCCAATTTATTTTTCATTCTGTGCTCATGTTAAGATGTGCTGGTGAAGAAATACAGGGATGGACACATAGTCCTGCAGATCAGCAGGCTGTCTTTCCCATGTAAATTCAAGGAACCAACACAGAGCACTGCAGTTGTGTCCTTGTTATTAAGGCTTTACAATCCTTAACCTTTGGTGGTGTGTTGTCCATGAGGAATTTGCATGCACCCAAACACATGCATTTACATGCACCATGCCTTGGCTAGCTGCAGGCTGTTTAAGGCATGTCATTGCATGCTCAATAGATGTAGGTCTGGAGGAGAGGACTGAGGGGCAGCCTGCTTCAGAGTTAGCCTTGAAGCTTGTTTTGGATGGGCTGTGGTTTTGGGGGAGAACGAGGGGTGCTGGGGCGAACTAAGGGGGGACCTTTTCAGGCCAAGTGAATGGGGGGGGAGAGAATGCGAATGTGAATGGGTCGCTTCTCAATGCTCCTGTGTGCCACTCCAACTATGGCACAGAGCAGCTTTTGTTAGCAGCTAACGAGCTGCACTGCAACCAGCCACCAAATTGGTTCAGAGACCTCATCATCACCAACCTGCTGATGCCAGGACCTCACCATCAGAGACTCCAGCAACCTGGTCTAAAACGTTCCTGAACTGGACAATACATTTCCATACAGTTCCATTATTTCAAGCAAAGCTAGTCAAGCTAGCAGAGCCCAATGCAAATATCCTTCAGAATTATTTTCAGTACACCTGCACAGACTCTGCAAACTTAATTTAAACATGAATACATGCTTAAAAATAAAGGTTATTAAATGGTTTGTGGCTTGGATGAATGGTTCCATCTCAGTTACAAAAATGATTCTTTGAAGAATCATCCTGAAAGGTTCTTTAGTGAACCAAAAGGCATCACTCCAAAGAACACTTTTTGGCACCTTTATTTTATTTTGGGTGTTAAGACAAAGTAGACATTTATGATTTTGTGTACTAATGTCATTAATAATGATCCTCTCCATCTTCTCTAATTGTGCCTCATGTAATATAAGGTTGTACTTTTCTCTTGGGACAAAAGTGCTATATATGGTCAGATGTCAGCAAACGTTACGCATGGAAAGGCCCAATCAGGAAGTGCTCACAGGTCTGGTTTTGGTACTTCAACAACATATTTTTGAATAACAAATATGCTCAACAACATGGCCACACTGAAAAAAGGGGACAATCTGTAGATTTACCATACTCACTGTTAGTAAACTCCATGCAAATGCTGTGGAGGCTTTGCACTGTTTTGGCAATTCCTAACTGGGCCTTCAGTCAAAACTTTATTTAAAAGGTCCACATCAAGGAAAACCACCTTTTCTTAACTTTTTTAAAATAAAAGAGTTTGAAGTAGTATGTAAATATTGTTACAGTATAAAACCATATTGTTCAGTACAATCCATATATGGAAACTAAGCTGCAAAAACAACCTGTTAAGAATTGATTGTGTTGGCGAATACATTTACATGTATTCGCCAATTCAGCCTACAGCAGTTGAGCCCCACACATTCATGCTGAAGTTATAAGGAGTGTTTCAGCTTGGGCTGCTTTTTGAATGAGGCACAATAGAGAGTATCCAATCAGAGCACAAAGTCTATACATATCAGTCTTTAAGGCACAGTAACAAACTGTTTAATTCAAAAAAGTAATGTGAAAATGAATTATGGTTGTTGCTAGACGACCCTGGATTGAGGACCACTGAGACACACAAGTAGTGAACAAGGTTGTAACAGGCCAAGAAAGCATTTATTTGGTATGAAGCCCTTTTCAACCAACAGAATGTGTATATAATTGCCTGCCATCTTATTTTAAATAACAGTAAGTTAAATAACTGTAAGTCTCCAAACACACAGTCCCCAACAGCCCCCGTCCCTCACCACACACACACACACACACTGTAATCACGCTGGACATTGCTCATTTAATTAAGCTGTAACTCTTGTGTGTATGGATCAATGAGCTTGGTAAAACAACAGTTCATTTATTGATCATGGCTGTGCTTTGGATGCACTAATAAAATATGAGACATGTCACAGAATGAAAGGTCACAAGCAGAGATTATAAGCAAAGGTCAGCTTTAAGGGTCCCAGGGGGAGTCAATGGATTTGATGAGCGCTATGTAATGGCACTTTAAGTATCTCACCACTAGCCTTTGTAATAACATTATAAATCACTTACTTTACATTGAATGTCAATTCACTGGTGTCAGGAAATGTTTGATTTTTAAGGGTTAACTAGAGTATAACAACATTGCAACATAGGTCACTAAGAGACCTTAGGCAGCACAAGTAAGTGCGTAACTGCATTGCGTAATCAAACAATAGCTTAGGCCTATTTACAGAGATCTAATACGAATGTGTAAGGGATACTACATACAGAGTTCAACAGTAAAAACACTGCTTGTAATGCGAGTACCCGTGAGTTACTATTTGTTTTCAGTATAGTATAGTTATTTGTATTGGTTTAGTATTTCATAAAGAAACCCTTAGGGTGTTGTGCTGAGCAAGACTCATGTGACCAGGGATGTGGAACTCGATGTTGTGTAATGTGTAACCTCAGCTGCTGTAATTTCCTAATAATCTATCAAGCTGGCTTTGACTCTCCTCTGTTACACCCGTATGAGGTGCTCAAAGACTGAAACAAGGCCATTACACTAGAAAGATTTGCAATGCAAATGGGTTAACTACAACCTCTCAAGTTCAGACTCTACCTGACAGATAAGACCTGCGATTCTGCATGAGACACTCTAGTCATGCCTTAGTCACACTACACAGAGTGCTCTGAAAGCAGACTGTATTCTTTCTGACACACACAGTGTGATGAGGCTTAAAACAAGACACATCTTTAAATATTTGATCTTTAAAGGGGAATATCATTTTTTTTTCTGCATAATGAAATAGTTGTGATGTAAATAAAGTCATTCAGAGTGGTTTAATGTAAAATGCTCCCTGTTAGAGAGACTTAATGAGTCAGAATTATTCATAGCAGTGGTGAACCAGAAATCACCAGAAATGCTGCCTCTTCCACAGGACCGCCCATGTGGCCCACTGGCCAAAGTTGGTCCTCAAGGACACTGAATTTGACCTCACTCCACCCACTCAATAAGAGAACAAACATCTATCTATCTATCTATCTATCTATCTATCTATCTTTCTCTCTCTCTCTCTCTCTCTCTCTCTCTCTATATATATATATATATATATATATATATATATATATATACATATTTATATGTGTGTGTATGTATGTGTGTATATATAAAGTTTGTTACAGTCTTACTTTCTTTTTTAAAACTGTCCCACAAGGTTCAATCTTAGGGCCTTTGCTTTTCTTTTTGTACACATTACCTCTAGGTAATCTCATCACTTTTCACAGCTATGCTAATGGCATGCAATTATACATTTCCATTCCTTCTGATAACCAAGTCACTATTGACAGGCTTACTAGTCATGTGTCACATATGCCTCAGTGGATGTCACAAAATTTTCTACAACTAAATCACGAAAAAACTTAAATGCTGATCCTTGGTACTCAAACTCAGAGAAAGATGCTTTGTGAGAAACTAGCCTCTTTTGCTTTGTAAACCAAACCTGAAATACGAAACCTAGAAATAATCTTAGACTCTGAGCTCTTTTTTATCCCACATGTAAATGCAGTCACTTAAGTAGCTTATCATTTCAGAAATATCGCTGAAGTTCAGCCTTTTCTTTCTCAGAGCGAAGCAGAGAATTTCATGCGTTTGTTACAAGCAGAATTGATTACTGTAATGCTCTTTTTACTTAAGAAAACAATACAACCTCTACAACTCATACAAAATGCAGCAGCACAGACCCTAACAAAAAACAAGACAGAGAGCTCATATCACTCCTGTTTTGAAAGAGCTGCACTGCGGCCTGTATCTTTTAGGATAGATTTTAAAGATCCTTTTCTTGTTTATAAAGGGCCTTTAAGCACCTTTGTACTCCCACCGAATGTCTCTCTGTTTATGTTTCAACATGTGATCTTAGATCTGTAGATACTGACCTTCTGCACACACCTTCCATAAAACTACAGAAAATATTTAGAAGCTTCTTTCTGTTATTATCTTCTATTACTGTCAAACTTTATCAACAGTCTGTGAAGCACTTTGAGCTGCCATGAATATGAAAAGCACTCTATAATGGAAGGTATTATTATTATTATTATTATTATTATTATTTTGGGCCTTAAGGCAAAACGTTTTGGCACACTGTTCTATATGCTACCTTACAAAACGTCATTACATGAGATGGTTGCCTCATGTCTGAGACATTGTTTTAGGATGGCTTGAAGATAGGTTTTGGCCTAAAACATGTTTTTTGTCTCAAATCCATTCATGATGGAGAGGTATATGCAGGGGTTTGTATGGCAAAACACTACCCATTTGATATTGGTAAAGTAGATCCGTTTTATCATTATTTTACCATTTTCAACATAACATATAAAAACTCTCAAGAAATGTGTAGCTTAACTGGTTGTTTCAATTGTTAAAAAGCTATAGTTGTGTTGCATACATTGCTACCCGTTTCCTATCACCACCACTATAAAGGACATTTGTTTCCTTACAATGCACACAGTGTGGTGATCTTTAAAGGCCATAGGTTGCTTAAGGCAGACAGCGAATGTGCACCGATGTGAGATAAGGGCATTTGTAAAAGTTTAGTGCTGTGAATGTTATCTCTGTTCTCTGTTTGAAGCTGCAGATGATTGGCCATAATAAATAATGACACCTGGTGATTGGTGCTGTTATTTCCCCAGATGAACGCAAACCAGCATTCAGAAGACAACTGTACATGTGTTTATGTGTGTACACTCCTGTTCATTAATTTGTGTTTGTATTTGTATTTCATGTTCTACATGAATGAGTGTGCGTGCAAGCGTGGGCGCTTCACCATTTCCTGCACATTGGCTGTGCTAAAGGCCTTTTACCATATAGGGCTGTGAAGAGAATGTGGCAGGCAGGGGGAAGAGGAAAGAAGAAGTGAAGAAAAAAGAGAGAATACTCTCGTGTCTCAACATGCAGCCTTGTGCTGGTATGGGCTGTGACTGTGAGCGTACTGACAGAAATACCTTTCAAGTGAAGAGTGTTTTATGTGCTCATCCACATGTGCATAGCAGAAATTGTACTTCATTTCTTTCTGCCTAGGCCCACACAACACTGGCCTCAGAGCAGATACGAAGGAGTCAGAGCAGTAAACTATCACTTAAGTTGAGACATTTTACCGGCTAGCACTTACATCCTTTTATTGCTGCTTTATTTATGACTTCTGCAATACATTACAGGTTCTGTTTACTCAATATGTAACAAATAATGCTCCATCACTGTTAAAACATCATAATGTGATTGGAACATTAAAGTGTGATGAGCAAAATGAACTTTCTGAGAGGTTGTAATTTTATGTTAATTTGATACACAATTCACTCTGAGTGGAAATAAGGGACTAATAGTCAGTTTCGGTTTATGACACAGTAACCAGATGCATCTGGCTTAGTCAAAAGGAGGAAATGTGATAGGGTTTAAGAAGATACTATAATGAGAATTGAGACAATGAGAATGTTTAGGGCCTATGCATGTTAATAAAGAATATGTAAATATAAAGGTATAGAATGGTATAATTGAGGACAATTAAGGGTATCAGTGACAGACATGGACAAATTGAAGATGATATGAGGGTATGGGGCTATAAAAGGTCAAAGTGAATATAATGCATAGTGTTGACAATATAATACAATATATCATCGCTGTTGTTCGAAAACTTTGTACCTCTATTCTTGTCTTTTTTTCGCATTATTTGAAAACTCCAGTTACCCTTTGCATTATATGGTCTAAAATTACTTAGAAGTTAAGAATCTGTTTTCCTTCTCCTGCAAAGTTGCCATTCCGGAGATACAAGGTTTTGTTCCCACAATGACTATATAAATAGACCATATAGACCATATACAGTGACTACATTTAAAGTCTGTACGTATATATATGTGTTGTTGCCCAATCAGGTTTATTGTAAAAGCCGTGTCTGTCTGGCAGCAAATACAGCATTTTCTGTTCCTCTGCAATGCAACCACTGCATAAGGCTTAGCTTGTGTGGGCCTGGCTAAGGCATGCATGTTTTGTTTCTCTTTCACTAGAAGCTCCTGTTGAATATCTTTATTTCTGTTGGAACAGTCCAACCGAAATAAAGCAGAAGATGCACTGTTCAGATGCTACACTGCACCTACAACTGTACTGCACCAGTACTGTGGTTTTAAGGTGAGAGCACAGAGAGCACAGAAACACTGACAATGTGACTGCAGAGGAGGTGCGAGACTCTTCTTCAGACATCTAACTGTATATATAAAAAAAAAATAATTGCATCTAATTACACATCTGATTCTCGGCCACAAACACAGACCAAAGATGTTGAGGCGGATGTTCTGTATAGACTGGAGCAGCGTTTTTGTTCGTCCAGTGGCAGTTGCTCTACAGCAGGTGTGTGGACTAGGTCAGGCCCGGCCAGCCAGCAGTCACATCACGGGCAGGCAGGGAATCCTCCCTGCGGGAGATATCTCAGCCCAGAGAGTTAATCAAGACTACATGCTGAGAGCGTCGTCAAATCCCATTTAAGTCTTTGAAAGTGCTTCAGTGTGTTCTGGTGGTTATAGCCCACCTAGAGTCATGTGGGCTGAGCTACGTATGAGCCACTGATTATTAAGGCATGCTTTTTTTCAACCATAGCATTAATTAATATGAAATTCTATTACTGTGATCTTAGATTTAACACTGGGCAAAATACATATCTATACAGCTGGTAATATTGACATGCCATGCTTTTCAGTTTTAGAGATATTTTAGGACTTTTTATAGATAATGAGCATTATATTCTTATGTAATGCCCATCATATTCTATTTTGCCCCTTATTTTTAGTATTTGGGGGTTAAGGTTATATACGATCTATGATATAGGCTATGTGATAAAATAGCACTGTACCTGTGGTCAAGCAGCTTGTTTTAAATTTTTAAAATTCTATTTTGTGCACTTTACACATGGTATCCAGGTCATTACAGTTTACTGAAAAGTATTAATACGACTCTATATTATCTGTCTTGCAGTTTAAAATATATAAAAACTAAATAAATAGTAAGTTATCGTTAACTTTTTTTAACGCAAACTTACATACAATCAGATACTGTGATACATTTGGAAAATATCGTGATACTGAGTTCATCAATACCACCCAGCAGTACTTACATCTGTTTTTTTTCTGTTGTAATGAGTAATCTCCCTGTCATTGAAAGCTCTATTGTATTGGTCCGTAGCTGCTGAAGGCAGGCAGTGTTTGTGATCAGCCCATCATCACGCCCAGCTCGCAGCCATATCTCATGCCCTTAAAAGGCGTTTTTTCATCGCTCGCTGTTCGGAGGAAAAGAGCCGCAAAGACACGGCGAATGAGGACAGGGCACCGTGCGACCTGCTGCTGGAGCAGGACTGCCCCCTTTTGGTGGACTAGAAGATCTGCAGAGGGGAGGGCGATCACTAGAAGGGCTTTGTCATCACTATACTATATGCCCAAAAGTCTGTAGAGACCTGCTCATCCAACGTTTCTTCCTAAATTAAGGGTAAAATAGGGGGTTTGTCCTCCTGATTTCCTGGGAAGGCTCTAAATGGTGGAACGTTGCTGCAAGGATTTGATTGCATTTAGCCACAAGAGCATAGCAGAGGCCAGGAACTGATGTTGAATGATTAGCTCTGGATCACAGACGCCACTCCAGCTCACCCCATATTGGTACTTCATCACTCCGAGAACACAGCTCTGCTGCTCCACCGTGCCAATGCTGGGGGCCTCATATCCCTCTTGCTGATGCTTGACATCAGGCTCGGTGACCTCAGGCACACGTAACTAAAAGTAGAATACTTTTGCACAAATAATGTACATTTCATATAGAACCTAAAGAAATTACTAATCAAAATCAGAAACATGTCTAAATAGCCTCTCATACACTTTTATACATTTATATATAATAATGTAAACACAAAATACAGAAACATATGAGTTTATGTATAGGCCTATACATGAGACATATAAAAAGAATTTACATATATAAGTTGTTATATATACATATATATATATTGATGGAAACTGATACATATTAAATGGAAAATGATATACATGGAATGATCATGGATATATTTGGATCGAACATTGGGATTAATAGAAATGCACATCCATCCATCCATCATCTAAACCCCTTATCCTTCTGGGTCACGGTGGGTGCTGGAGCCTATCCCAGCTGTCATTGGACGGAAGGCAGGATACACCCTGGACAGGTCGCCAGTCCATCGCAGGGCAGACAGACAGACATACATATACATTCACACACACATTCACACCTAGGGGCTATTCAGCATGTCCAATCAGCCTGACAGCATGTCTTTGGACCGTGGGAGGAAACCGGAGTACCCGGAGGAAACCCACGAAGACACGGGGAGAACATGCAAACTCCACACAGAAAGGACCCTGGGAATCGAACCCAGGCCCTTCTTGCTGTGAGGCGACAGCGCTTAATTTTAAAATGATCTTCAATGTTTAATTTTTTGAATGTTATTCATTGTAGGCCTATATGTATGATCCACTCATCTGCAGCTACCCATCATTTTTCAGTCACTCTCAAGTACTTCTGTCCAAGGGATCGCTATACATACTGGTCACTTTATCAGAAACCCCTCCCTTTAAGCGCCACCTGGTGTTTGTTGATGCTCATTTGTTTGATGTGCAGTTTGTGTTAGCCGTCCTCAAGCCCTTCAACAGTTTCTGACCACAGAGCTGCTCTTGGCTGAATATTTTTGAATGGTGCACCACTCTCAGCCTAGTAGTGATAATGATATGCGAAAGCCTCACCAGCATATCAGTGTTGTTTTTAGAAATGCCTCTTTTCATTGTAAATAAATATGGATTCCACATATTTCAATGGTCATTCAATATATATCAATGTTCATTTCATATATATCAGTGTTCATTTCATTTATATCGATGCTCATTCCATATGCACTATATATCCAAAAGTTTGTGGACACCCCTTCTTATTAGTCAATTCAGCTGCATTAAGGTGCACCCACTGCTGACACAGGAGTTCAAATGTTCAATTTTTTTTTTTTGAAATGCACATTGATGGATGCATACATGTGACTTGCACCCGCGGCACATTAAGGGATCGATCATTGCTTACAAGAGCAATGATGTAAAGTATTGGACGCTGTCTAGCCAATCAGATCTCTCTCTGTTCTTATTGGTCTCCGGGTGATGACGCGTTACTCGGTTCCGGAAGAGACAGTGTGTTTACACTAGGCAGTTGTAGTTACTGACCGCAATATTAGCTGACGTATGTTTCACGGTTTCTCGGCGGCTGTGTGCTAGTTGGGTTATATTTGCTGTAGCTAAATGCTCTTCATGCTGCAGCTGTTTGTCGTTGTTTGTCTTTTTACTCCAGAGCGATGGGAAATGCAGAGAGTGCCGTAGTGCACAAACGGCTGGTCCGCTTTCGCCCACATGAGAGACCCGTTATCGAGGGGGTCTTTGACAGACTCCAAAGTGCGAGCTCCTCTTGCTCCTCTGCCAGCTCGGGAAAAGCTCCCGCAAGGAAGGTTTTGCTCTTGGACACGCTCAAGGTTGGGATCAGTCGCTGTCAACTCAACAATATAGTAAATGGTTGTGTCCTAATAGTTCAATGAAACGAAATGAGTAGCATTTGTGTCCCCATGGCCAACAGACCAGGCGAAATCAAGGCAAGCAGATAGCAAAGCAGGTCTCATTCAGCGATTCGGAATCCGTGATGCTCAAACTGAGCAAAACGAATTAATCTGTCTGATGTTTCGAAACCCACGCGCTCACGTGATCTGACCTCACAGGTTAATGGTGTCGGGAACGGTTATTCAGTGCGAAATGACAGGTCGATTGAAAGTAAAATATGTTCAGTTTCACTCCTGAATATTACATACATATATGTTCTGTGCACACAGTAGAGCCTTTTCATAGATGTGATGTGTCTGGATTTATAGGCATAAAAATAATCTATTCTAAAGAAGTATATTCACATAATTCACACATACAAAGTGTTGAGAATGGTAAAGAAGTGAAACCTTAGTGAGGTTGAGGCCAAAAAAGGATCTTAATCCCAAAAGTTGAACAATGAATGACTTGAAATTACACCAGAGTGATCATAACAAAGTAAAATTACAAACAGAAAGATATTTACAGAAAGGACATTATTTGTTTAATGGCATACATTGCACAGCTGTCAGAGCCTGGATATACCAGGAATAAATGGCAAAATAGAACAAAATTACAAACCTTTGGCAACAGGAATACCACTATTTTAAGACATTAAATCATGGATTATACTGTGGATATACTCATTGTCTGTCATGTCACAAAAATATAACAACTAACAACATGTTGTCCAGAGTAATTTGAGTCATTATGTCTTTGCTGATTACTTTAGACTTTTCTCCTAGAGTATTACAGGCTACAAGCACCACTGGGTTAATGTTTGGCAACTATTTGATGTTTCGCAGGTAACCATGGGTAAAATGGCCTCAGATGCGATGATTAGGAGAGTCTTTGAAGGAATATGTAGTGTTGACCCTGGGGTGTCACTGCCACCTGGTGGTGGGGCAAGTCGAGAGCAGCTGGTGATCTTCCTGGCAGACACTCTTCGGGGAACAGCAGAGGAGCGGGCACCACTTATCATGGCAATGGCACACGGGACGAACGGAACTGCATCTCCTGATCAGATTAGAGGGGTATGTATGATTTAACACTTCAAAATGTTTTCCTTTGGTCCCTGAGTGGCTCTCATCTGGTCAATCACAGCCTCTGATTCAAATCACAGATGTTCTGTCTGTGGCCTAGTAGAAGGACGGAGCAATGTACCAGCCACACTTTCAGGTAAATCTTTGCTCAGGCAGCAGAGTCAGGTACTTATTGTTATGTTCTGACACTGTGGAGGAAGGCAAGAGCTAGCCTCTGTTCTCATACACTAATGATGGGACATTTAGAACATTGGAAAACCCAGTGTATTATACTTTTAGAATAAACTGAGAAGAAAGTATAAATAAAGTTCTGGTAATGGCCTGCATAAAACTAGATATACCACATTTAGTTTATATTTAGTTATGTGACTGAATTCTTCATATTAAGACATCTTGACAACATTTCATTTTTACTTAAAAGTAATGTTTTTTCTACAGTTCTTGGAAGACTTGATTGCAGCTGTAGTGCAGATTCTCACACATAGGGGGCGACTTAGAGGCTGGAGACCAGATCGCATGGGTGATGGTGACCAGGGAGTGAAGCTGCTGGCTGAGCAGTTGAGCTCCGAGTTAAAACCTCCAGGTTAGTGATATCACTTGGATGCATTCAAATTTCATGTTTTAATTTTAATCTTGTGCCTCAGTGGTCCTGTGTTCATAAAGTTTCTCAGAATAGGAGTGCTAGTTCAGGATCTGTCAGGTTTATCCTCGTAGACAAACCTTAAATTGAAAAATTTATGAACATTGGAAGTCATTAATGCTTCAAAACATGTCTGTAAGTATCTGACTGAAGGCCCTCTTTTTCCTCTGTAGATCAGAACACATGTGATGTTGCCTGTCTAGAGGACTGGCTTTTCCGAGTCTCAGGAGTGGCCACATTCCTGGAGCTCCTGATTGGTGAGGGTCTCGAGGTTGGGCTGACCTCAAGTCCGTCACCCATTCTGCTGCCCCAGTGTCGAGACGCTCCATGGAGTGAGCTCCGCTGTTTGCTGGATCTACCTCTTCTTATGTTCCTGACCCCTCAGCTACCTGCAGGATACAGTTCTCAGTGGAGGTTGCTGTTCTCCACAAATATACATGGGGAAAGCTTTACCCGCCTGGTTGGCAACTGCAAAGGCGGAGGTCCCACTGTTTTACTGGTGAAAGACACTAAGGGTCACATATTTGGAGGCTTTGTTTCTCACAGCTGGGAGCTCAAACCTCAGTTTCAGGGTGAGTAAAGGGAAGAGAACAGTTAAAAGTATTGTATTCACTGTGTTTTTTTGCATGTGTTTTTATTGTATAAGCGGGCCAGTTCTTATGCTTATTACTTTTGACCAGGTGACTCCAGGTGCTTCCTGTTCTCTGTGTTCCCATCTATGCGCGTATTCATAAGCACAGGCTACAACCAGCACTACATGTACCTGAACCAGGGCCAGCAGACCATGCCCAACGGCCTGGTGAGGCAGTTCATCATTGTTCATTCTAAAACATTTGATGGGTAGCCACTAAACAGCCATATACCATGGTTTGAGTGTTTGGAATCACTTGACATATTAATAATCATTGTTTTATTTTATAATAACTTAATAACACTGGTTATTTTATTCAGTAATAATGTACAGTTGTATGCAAACGTTGAGCGCCCCTGGTCGAATTATGTAAAAAGTAAAAAGAAGTTAACACATCCTCTACAGAGAACACACTTTTGTGCATTTAATACAGTTATTGTTTATTTGGTGAATTTAGCATAATGAGGGGGGGAAATCAAACATAAAGTATGGCCTTATACTTTATTTTCTTCCTGTATGTTAAACTAATACATATAAAATGGCCTCTAGAGACATTGTTCTGCTCTGAATACATTTTCCTCATTGTTTTGTTTCAGGGTATGGGTGGACAGCATGGCTACTTTGGCCTGTGGCTTGACTATGATTTTGGCCGTGGTCACAGCCGGGCTCGACCACGGTGCACCACGTATGGTAGCCCTCAGCTCTCGGGAGATGAGGACTTCACAGTGGACACAGTAGAGGTGTGGGGGGTTGGCCTGCCACCTGAGGAACAGGAACAGGTCAGCAATATATCTGCATTGTCACATATGTAGAATATATTCCATACTCCGATCTGTCTGTTGAGTCCTGGATTATCATTCTATGTCATCTTGCTTTTCCCTTTCCTAGACAGTGTTTCAGCTAGCATTCTCCTATGTTATGCTGTGTTGAGTTGCTGCTACTTTACACTAAGTGCAGGAGAACAACTTCAGTGTTTTGTGTTTGGGCAATTGGTTTACAGGATGAGAATAAGAGGAGCGTTCTGGATGCGGATCCTGAGG
This sequence comes from Colossoma macropomum, assembly GCF_904425465.1. Lineage (NCBI taxonomy): Eukaryota > Metazoa > Chordata > Actinopteri > Characiformes > Serrasalmidae > Colossoma > Colossoma macropomum. The sequence continues at coordinate 19,512,457 of NW_023494798.1, forward strand.
TGCAGGCCATTATGGAGATGACTGGAAAAACTCTGTACAGCAAAGTCCTCAGAGAGCCAGAGGACAATGAGGGATGAGAAGGAGAGGATGAATAGTCAAGAGAATGGATGGATTCTTTCAACACACCGAAAAGATAACAAACCTGCACTGCTGCTTTTATATTGACATTTTAGGGGTCAGAAAAATGGGGCCTTTTTTTGGTCTTTTTGCAAAATTTAATCAAGTGCTGTGACAATGTTATAGACATGTTTATGTCCAAAGCTCAATTCAGCTGTACTGCTTGAACATGTAGCACAATGCATAGGCATGGGTGAAGGTGTCATGTTGATCTACAGATGAGAGGAGCTGGTTTCCTACTGTGTGAAACATTAGAGGATGTGTGGAAGACTTTGAAAGAGATTGTGACATACTGAGAAGTTACTGACTAATGATAAACATGTAAATGGATTGCACTTTTTGGGGGATATAGAAATTCGAAAGCATTTAAATGCATACTTCTACAAAGCAGTGTTACAATTTCTGTGTGAAGAAGTGTTTTATTGATTAAAAGAGAAATGATCTGATGAAATCAGGTGTCGTTTTTTCCTCATCACGTGTCTGATTTTTGATAGCTGAAGGAAGGATGAAGGATGATGAATACACCTGTGAACAATGGGGCATGTATTTACTTTGTTTGCTGCACAATTGTTTACTGTAGGTTAGAGTTGATTCGTATCTGAGTGCTTTGAAATGTCACCACCCACCTCTGAACGTGACAAAGTTTCCAGCCACATTTAGGGGGCACACTGCGTTTTTTGTTTTTTTTTTGTTTTGTTTTGTTTTTTTTTGCCTGTGTCTCTCGTTCACACAGCCCTCTCTCCTTTCTTCTGGCTCATCTTGCTTCACTTGGAGAATGCAAATCATGGGGAAAGTGACGTTATATATGTAAATCATGAGTTTCCATACTGACTCGAAATTTACATTGTGTCACTTCACTTTCAGTGCGGTTTTTTTGCTACAAGCTCCCGTTTTCTGTCAGCATTTTCTTGTCAGAAAGCTCTAGTCCTTTGCTGCTTGTTTTGGTCATTTTTGGACTGACGTCTCGGTGAAGCAGCCGGCCAGCGAACAGGTGCTTTCATTTTCACGTCGGCTGTTCATGGTGGTTTTAATTGTTGCCCTCAGAGGCTTCAAAGAGAGTGCAGGAAGCCGGGAAGCGATTCTCTTTGAGAGAGAATATTGCACGAGGTTGAAGTCATCTTCTTATTCTAATTGTCCCGGTCCACCTTAAATGGTGCAGCAGTTGTATTCTGGCGCCTGAGGGCACCGAATCTAACCGTTTAATCATCACAGTTATCGGAATGCACCTGCCGCACCATTTAAGGTGGAACGGAACAATACGAGCCACAAGCTGACGAGTGAAGCCGACTTCAGCCTCGTTAAGACGGCATTGTTCTCTCTCCAGGCACTTTTCTATTTCTGAGCGAACTTTGTGTGAGAATGTGAAAGTGTGAGACCCACAGCGCCTTGGCTTCCTTGGAGACTTTGCATTGATAGCATCTTTACTTCCGTGTCTTTTTATGAAGGCTATTCTTATAAGGTTCGCTTTACTTCCTTGTGTTTAGAGAATAGAGGAACTGACCACTTTGTAACTAAGCTGGTCCTATCATTTCTAACAGCCTGTTTTCTCCACTCTTCTCCGGGTTAAAATGGGAATTTCTTCGTTTCAGAGGGACTGTATTTCGATGTGAGCGAGTTTTCCTCAGACGCGGGTAAGTTTAAACTGGTAAGGTGTTTGAGAGGACAGGAGAGTTTGTGAAAGGGGAAGAGCAGCCTTTCGTAGACTGTATGTAGGTCAGTCTGGATGAACTGTACTGAATGCAGGATAGGATGGGTCAGGGGACTTTTTCATGGGGCAGTATAGACTGAGTAGAGATGATGATAGGGATTTTTTTGAAAGCTTGTACAGCACTTTCCAGAGAAACCGTTATTTTGAGCTGTTCCTCTGTTCAGTGGTGTGTGTGAAGGTTCAGAATGTAGGCTATGCTGTGGCCTGTGAACTTAGCTGGAGGAGTTCAGATGGGTTTCTCACCCAGTGAAGACCTCTGGTGTTCTTTAACACTGTGGGCCAGTTTCGCAGACTCAGATTAAGACTAAGCCTATTCTGCAAAGAATTCTCAATGGTGGTTCATCACTGACAGTGCAGTGTAGTCCAGTATTAGGTTTAATATATGTCGGAGAAACCAGCCGTTCATGTACAAGGACAGAAAGGTAGATTATAGTGGGCCTAATATTGATCTTGTCAGGTTGATTTTTTTCCTCTTTTTGTTTGTTTTTGTTTTTTGTTCTTCTTTCTAAGTTCCTTTTGTCTGTCTGTTCCTTTCATTTCTTTCTTCCTTGGTGTTTATCTTTTTATTTTGTGTCATTCTCATATATGATTTTAAATTAATACTCATAATTTCTTCTTTTACTGTTAAGTTTTATCAGCTGCCTGTAAAGAACTTTGAGCTGCCACCGGCATAAAAAGTGCTTTATAAATGAAGATTATTATTAAAGATTATTGCTGTATTTTCTGCTTCTCTCATTACACTATGTGCTATATCTATGTAAAGTATGTACTGTTTCTATGTACAGACATATTTACTCAGTCTCTCTCTCTCTCTCTCTCTCTCTCTCTCTCTCTTTCTGCTGTTTCTCTCTCTCCTCGGCAGGCAGAGTGCAAAGTTTTCTATTGGCGCGACATTGAGATCACTGGGTTAATGCTTTACTAAAACTGAAGGACTCTAATCTTCCAACTCTCTGGGTTAGTCCCTCCATGATTTGCTCTTCTCTTTCATTTGCAATGCAAATACTAGCTGCTGTAGGAACAGTGTCACCTTCTGTTTTGCGTGCCATTGGTTAAGCATTAGGAAAAACAGACATGTATCTGTTTTACAGTATAAAAAGGAGTACTGTTTAATTAAGTCCCAAACTTAGATGTCTATTGTTGATATTCTTCTATAGAAAAATGTGGGCACAGTATCTTTATACATTGGTTTAATTATCACCATTAATAGCACCATGTTAAACCATGTTATGGTTGAATCATACTTTGCTTCATGGATATCAATGTTAACAGCACCCTAAACAAATGGAATGTGTTGTATAATCTAACCTGAAAACTGTTTGCTTACATTTTCTTAGTGATATTGTGTGAGTGCTATAAAATCATGAATTTTAGAAATGACAGTGTGAGAAACTGAAACAGTCTGTCTTGCATCAGCAGTTTTTAGGCCACTAGCAAAGCCACTAATCTTACATCAAAATGCTTTAGAGAGTATAGTGCATGTCTTAAGTGTCTTTACAACACTGTGTCTTTGAACCCATACCTGTGTGTGTTGGTTTTAGTGTGTGACCAGAAGCAGAGATGGCGGGTCGACACGGAGACCTGACGGAGTATAAGAAGAGTCTTGTTAAGCGAGACTTGGAGATGGGCGTTGTAATGACAGTATACAGGCAGAAGATGGAGAGACTCACTGTACAGGTCATTATGGAGACCAGACAGGTGGCCTGGACACGCACTGCCGACAAGATTGACGGAGTGTGTGAGTGCAAAGTCTGAATTCAATTACAGTCTGACTCCTTATTTAACTTTGGTAGTGATTTGAGTAAAGAATATCAAAGAAAACACAATATGATTGTGTTATCTCTGAGGCACAAAGATAACACAGTCATACTGGTATCAGCAGATATTTGCTTTAAAAAATATTGGACTTGTACAGATGTTTAGATTTGACCAATATTTCAAACCAATACTTAAGATGTATTTATTGAAGAAGAGCATAATGTTTAAACAGTGCTGGTCTACTGCGCTAAAATATCTACATTCACTGCTTTGTGACCCTTTACAAATAAATGTTAGATATCTAAGGCTAATTCAGGTGAATGTAGTTCTAATTTCTGCGTTTTATCAATACTTTCATATCAACATTGGCAAATATGTACAGTGTTAGCCAGTGTTTTCAGTTCTAGCCAAAAGATTGGCCACACAGTTCCACAATTTTGTATTTTTCTAGCTCCAACACACCTGATATAGCTCATGAATTGATTAATAATGAACTGTTCACAAAGCACCACTGTTGGTTGCTTTAGTTCACTGAAACTGGTATATTAGCTAACCGTACCTGATAGACAGATCTTATTTTAACATAAACCTATAATTAATCTCAACATAAATGCTTGTTTTTTTTCTTAAGGAAAGTTTAATTACCCCTATAATGATGAGGAGTATTATTATTATTTTTTATTAAACTTTCCTTTGTTTCTTATCACCATCTTATCATACTGAGAGAGAAGGAGATGAGTCATCTGTAAAAACAGAAACAATGTGGGATGTAGGACGTCCTGTCGACTAATAGTAGGTTCTTTTTTGAGAGCGCGTATTACATGTTTGTGAAACAGCCCTTAGTTTAGAGTGAATGTTGCTGAGAGTGGATGGTGTAGTGTTGCTGCACACTGTGTCGTTACACCTCTGTCTCAAATATCACGCCTTACATTACACTCTTTTCCTCTCTCTCACTTTTTGTCTTACTTCACTTTTTCCCCACAATTGACCATGTCTTCTTTTGCTTTTTTAGCCTGTCCCTGTCCCGTTCTTTTGCCAACACTCTTAAAAAAGATCAGAATAGAAAGAGGAGCGGGCAGTGTTTAATGCAACTATATATGGAAACCTGCTCAGTAAAAAGTGTGAAATTAACTGAAAGACCAGTTTTCTTATACAGGCGCTCTAAACGCACAACTTTAACTTTCATGATTCTAAGTTCTGGAGTGAACCATGGTGAAGTACGAGTAGCAGGAACACATCTAGGCTTGAGAGGGGCAAGAGTATTGAGTATTTCAGGGACAATGCTATTGTAGTATGTGACAAATTCTTCAGGAGAGGACAGCTGAGTAAGATCAGAAAGAGCAGAGGTCTGGAGAAGTTTAGAGAAGGTATTAGTGGGAATAGTGGTAAGATTACAAAAAGAAACAGTAGATTTCTTGTAGGATTTGGGGGGCTAAACCAAGACCACACTCAATGAGCTTATGGTTAGAGAAACCAACAACGGAACCAGAAACTGAAACATCATTTAAACAATGGGTACAGAGCAATCAAGTGTGAGACCATGAATATGTGTTTGGAAATCAACGTGCTGAATCAGTCCAAAACATTCAAAAATACTGCAGAGTTCAGTAGAGAGTGCACAGCTGGTGTCGACATGAATATTAAAGTTGCCCAGCAGCATTATAGCAGGTGACATAGATGAAGCAAATGTGAGTAATTCATTCAGCTCAGATAGAAAGATATTAGCATTAGATTTAGGAGGGTGGTATATTAACAACAACAGCAGTGGCACAGATGAGAGAACCTTCATAGCTAAATATTCAAAAGCAGTCAGATCATGAAAGTCCAACTGTTTGATATTCAAATTGGTGTGGAATACAGCAACAAGGCCACCTCCTTTACCTGTAAGACGCGGCTTAGATAGGTAAGTAAAGCATGAGGGCACTAATAGATTTAAGTTCAGGAAATCCCCTGCTTGTTGCCACGTTTCAGTAAGAAGGAGCATGTCTGGGCTTTTCTTAGTGATCAAGTCATTTATAAGTGATGCCTTGTTAGTAACAGAATGAGAGTTCCAAAGACCTGTTTTCGCAGGGAATGTTCCAGTGGAGGAGTAAGTGCTAGATTGCACAAGAGGGCAAAGATGATTGTGTGTCTGTTTATGATCCTTAATGATCCGCATCTGTGACCAAATAACCGGGAATCTGTGCCTATGAGGCACTGTGCATACGGACACATAAATTAAATGTCGAAGGGTCCAGACGAGCACGAGTGTTACAACTTCTTAGTTCAGTTGCTCAATATGTAATCAGCGTGAAAAATAAGGTCCAAAAAACAGTAATCCATATCCAAGAGCAGCCAATTGGTCATAAACCATATGTTTTCTGCTTATTTTTATTTGCATGTATTTAACCTCAACCCAACAGATGCTCACAGTTTACATTCTGTTTGCTATAATGTAATATATGTTTAAGCTAAAAAAAAATGTGCAAAATAATTACCTTAAATGATTGTGTTCAGGCAATTTTGCAATAATTGTAACAGGTCTACAGCAATTTCTAACTTATCACATGTTCAGAATGTTGTTTTGTTTAGAGTATCATTTGATTATGATGTGAATTTATTTGTCAGGCTTGTCTTCTGTTTCAGTCAGTGTGCTTGTGTGCTTATTTTTCCTTGAACTTCAGTCTGAAAATACTTAACCTGAATTTGGTTTTGTAGTGGACCTTTTTGAGGTCCGGGAGGTCCGCCCAGGAAAAAACTCCAAAGACTTTGAGAGATTTAAGGAGAGCAAGGACAAGCATCCAGACAACACATGCTTCACAATATTCTACGGCAACCAGTTTGTTCTTAACACACTGAGCCTGGGAGGTTAGTGTGTAACCAGTGCACTGTGCAGTACACCATTGTACACTTTCTTTTGAATGTGGGTATGCTGGAAAGACCAAAGCATTTTAGTTACTGTGATATTAAAACCTTTTTATTGATGTTATTAATGTGAATGTATGTTAACCTACCAAGATTTTTCCAAGTAATTTTGATTATTTCTACTCATCCATTCATTATGAAATGTTCAACTGGCTTTTTCAAATATAGTCATAAGATTTTCATGTGACAGCTTTCCTGTCTTGTCCTTCCTTGTGAACCCCCCCTTTTTATTATTAATAATTAAATGTAAATTGAGCACGGTTAAGCAGAATTGGTCTGAATCTGAATAGGATTGTATGTGCTGTTTTGTAGCTGACTCAGTAGAAGATGCAGAGAAATGGCTAACAGGGCTGGAGCTACTCAGACAAGAGACAATGCATGCTCATACTCCAGAGGTTATAGAGAGGTACACTCACATACACACACACACACACATTCTCCTTCCTTCTGCCTCTGTCTTCCAGTTTCATACATATTTTTTTTTCTGCGTAGTTGGCTGAGAAAGCAGATGTACTCTGTTGATCAGACAAAGAAGAACAGGTAAGGTTCTACTTTACAGCCCTCTCATCTTCCACCAAAATTCAGTATAAATATATGGTATGTATAGTATTCATATGTCTGCAAGAAGTTGCTACTGTTATTCTCTTAAAACATTTTTTTAAATAATATGTTGAAGCAATGTCCGTGTGTGTCTGCCCTGTCTGTAGCATCACTTTGAAGGAGATCAAGTCTTTGTTGCCTCAGATCAACTTTAAAGTGCCTGGAGGGAGATTTCTGAAGGAAAAACTTGTGGTAAGAAGCATGTTAAGCTCTATAGCATCATTAATGTGCTATGTCTTACCTCCAACATTGTTCAATCAGCTTGCAAAAAAAAAGTTGATGACAAATGTAGGTGATTGTCATTCTACTTCAAGTCTGCATCTTGTTTTCAGGCTGTCGGAGGGAAGAAAGATGTTCTTGACTTTGAGCAGTTTCACAAATTCTATAATGATTTGATATTTGAAAACCAGAAGACGGTGAGTGTGAGACTTGTATGTAAAAAGTCATTCATCTTGAGGCATTCAGTTTTATATACTGTAATTCTTTTAATGATTTGTGTATGTGTATTGTGTGTTATTTTAGATACTGGATGAGTTGAAAAAGGAGTCCTGTGCCTTCATCATGGGGTGAGATATGGCTCCTCATTTCCTTTACCAATGATTGCTGTCCCATAACTGCACTGCAAAAAAAGTAACTGTAAAATTGCAGTAATTACCTGGAAGCTGTTTATCCAGTATAGTGCTGTTTATTTACAGTCATGATACTGACATTCATAATTATATCACATTACTGTAATCCAGGGTTATAACTGTATATTTACAGAAGTTCACTGTTCTGTTTTTTACAGTGTAGTATCAGTTGTATACAGAACTGTTACACTGTATTGTAATTCCTTTTTTCAGAGTTATACTGTAATTACATGCCTTACTGCTGACAGAAGTTTATGGTACATTTTATGTATTGTTGAATTTCAGCTAATTCTAAATATTTAAAGCCAACAGTGAGATTGTACTATTAATTACACTCTAATTAATTAAACTCTTAACAAAGCATGCATTATATGCAAAACATTATTAGTTACACACTTATATGCCACTGGGTTAAAGCAATCACAAAGCTGACTTTAACCCAATGTTTCTTTCAATACAACACTACAGCATGAACCAGTTATCTGAAACACAAAGTACCACCATAGTGGAAATACCAAAACATGCAAAATGCATTCAAACCTATACCTTGAGATAAGAATAACATTAAAGCAAAGACTAAAAACCACAAGAAATGTTGTGAAGATCTTCCCTGTTCAAAACCGTATGAAATACTGGCCACTTTTCCTATGTATTTTGCAAATAACTGCTAATCACTGCAAAATCTACCATTATACCTTCTTTGACAAGAATGTACCCCCAGTTACAAAAATCTGCTATACCTTAAGGAATAAAACAAAAAATGATTTTTATAGTGTCTCTAGCACAAGCTGTACATTAAGGAGCATTAGCTTTTCCTTAGACTCTGATAATTGTCCTTTCTCTGATTATAATGTGACTGTTATGTGTTTGTTCCTGTAGTAACACAGATAAGCCAGATTCCTCAGCGGTTCTCCTACATGACTTCCAAAGATTCCTTCTCTATCAGCAGAAAGTAAGATTGATGTCTTCCTGTATATGCCTTTCTATTGATCTCTCCATTCATCCATCCACACGTCTACCATGTAGTCATTCTTAATTTTATTTATTTAATATTAACGGTGTATGACTAATATTTACGGTACTCATACTGTTATTGCTTTCATACATGTTCTGTAAAATAGAGAAAAAAATTAAAGCAAAAATGCCCGAATTTTGTATCAAATGTGCTTTAATATTGGCAATTCTTTCCACAATATCAGTTTCGAGTTAGCTTTTTTAGCACTTGCTAGATTAATCTGAATGTCGTGATTGTTCCAGACAATTTGTTTAGCATTTCACAGCCCATCTGCTTAACTGTTCCATGTTAGTTTCTGGCTAATTCTAGTTTGTTTAGTTGGTGTGCCGACTGGTGACTGGCTACTAGTCAACTGACTACATCACAACGGCCGACTGGAATTTGATGTAGTCCAGCTCTTCTTCACACTTTTAATCTTATCAAATGGGTTATATAAATGGGCTTATATTATACAAGTTACCGAATGTGTCCATTTTCTGTTTTTGTATGTTTTAAAATAGAAACTTAGTAACAGTTACCTGCAGCAAATAGTGAGATGTTTCTTAGCAACCAGTGCTCAGCAGAATGAAGAACTCTTTAACCAATCAAATTGTGTTGCTGGAACTATCTGTTGTATAATTGAAAATACAATACATCTCTTCTGCAGGAGGTTTGGGCCAACAACATGAATCAGGTGCGAGAGCTGATGACCACCTTCATCGACGACAACATGAGGAAGACCAATGACCCAGAGTTCACAGTTGGCGAGGTACAGGAATCTCTTGAGAAAAGTCGCTTCAGTGTGGTTCTATTACATGAAGCTACATCAATGCATATTAATTACTTTTTATTATTCTTCATTTCTTTCTTTCTTCCTAGTTCCTCAATTTTCTCTTCTCCAAAGAGAACTCCATTTGGGATGAGAAGTACTCAGGGGTGTCCAGCCTGGACATGAACAACCCTCTGTCTCACTACTGGATCAACTCTTCTCACAACACGTCAGTATGGCCTCACTGCGCGTTCACATAACACACTCACACTCACTGCCTTCCTTTTATTATGCACTTCCTGTGACTTTTTGTGATGTGCACTTTTTTCACAGCTATCTGACTGGTGACCAGCTGCGCAGTGAGTCGTCCACAGAGGCCTATGTTCGCTGCTTGAGACTTGGCTGCCGTTGTATTGAGTGTTAGTGACCTCAGTTCTCAGATATCCTGTTTCATAGCTTTTGTAGAGTGGCTTGTTATAATGTCACTATCGTAAGAAAACCTTGTAGCTCTGATTTTGACTTTTTTGATTTTTTTTATTCTTTGCACCTTTTGAAAACATATCTTTTACATTATTTGAGTATTTCTTAATGAGCAGCCAACGAAAACTTACATTAATGACAACATCTTCCTTCCGCTTTAAAAGGCCCATATTGTTTTTTATTTTATTTGACTATATTCCAACCTCTCTTTACCCCATAGAATTAAACAGGCTTTTTTGTTACTGTGCCTTAAAGACTGATACATGTGAATGTGCTCTGTTATGATTGGCTGCCCTGTATTGTGCCTTGTTCGTAAGACAGTACAGGCTGAAACTGCTACAAGAAAGTGGTGGTCAAACCAGATACTAATGTGGGAATTCTGTTTCATGACCCACCCTGTTTTTTTCTTTGCAAGGTTTCAGTAGACTCTTTTAAGGAAAAGTTGTTTGTATATAAGTTTATATTTTTGTTTAGTGTATGTGAATGCACTGATTTTCATGTTATCTCAAAAAAAGTAAATTTATAATGACTTTTTTCAGCTATATGGACTGTATGGACTCAGTTCTGTGAATAAAAGAGTTTGATGTAGTATGTAAAGTTTGTTAAAGTTTAAAGAAACTCTTTTATTTACAAAAAAAATTAAAATAAATTTCTGTTTTCCGTGATATGGGTACTTTAGAGTTACCATTATAGAGATACAAGGTTTTCTCACAACAGCGACGATAACTAACTGTACGCTGTTACTATGTGGTACTGTAAGGCCCTGTATGAAAACTGCAAGGCAATTTAGAGCTGCTCTTTGCTTTGCTTAATGGTGATGCAGTGGACTGCTGGGGTGGCCCGTCAGATGAGCCCATTATATACCATGGCTGGACAAGGACAACCAAGATCAAGTTTAAAGACGTGGTGAAGGCCATCAATGACCATGCCTTTGTAGCATCTGAGTGAGTTTTCAACCACACACTAACAAATTTGCAGATAGTTTGCTTTTCTGTGATTTTAAGAATATGATTTAATACAGTGTTTCTTAACTCAGTCCACATTGCTCTGTGCTAGCTCCCAGCACTCTTGAACCAAGCCATTAGGAACATTGAACACATAGTAGAGGTGAATAAGGGCTAGGTTTGAGTAAACATTGTTGAGGAAAAAACTGGTTTAGATAACCTATATAGTAGGGATGAAAAATTAATTGTTTTTATATCAAAATCACAATTTGAAAGAGTGTAGTTTTTAAATTGCATGAGCTGCAGTGTTAATTATGGCCCTTATTGTCAGCGACATTGGCTTAAGTGGGGAAATTAATAATATTGGGCCTCATTCACCAGTATCTTCCTAAGCTTTCCTTAAATTTGTTCTTGAGAAAGGTCCTAAGAAAAAGTCCACATCAGATTAATGATGTGTTTTTAAACCGCAGAATTGTTCACATCTTTGTGCTGTTGATTGTGCGTAGATTCTGTTCTTACCTAAGAACAAATCCCAAATAAGAAAACCCTGATGAAAGTCAGAATCTTTGTGAAAATTAGGCTAGCAGTCATATACAAAACATATAAACTACATTTATGTATGCCACCTATTTCCATTCCAATCAAACAGAGAAGAGTCAGCATGTATGTACTTTGTTACCTCAACATAAAACGCAGTTTATTTAATTTCAACATTTTCAGTTTGTAAGTCAGTTTTGAGTGTATTTTAAACTTACATAAGTTCATGTTGAAAAGGTGTAGATGTTTACTGGGTGTTGCTGCTATGGCTAGGTACCCTCTAGTGTTGTCTATAGAGGAGCACTGCGATGTGAAGCAGCAGAAGCTGATGGCCCAGGTGTTCAGAGACGTGTTCCAGGACAAGCTCCTCACTGACCCTGTGGAGCTGGAAGCTGAGCAGCTGCCCTCTCCCAATCAACTCAAGGGCAAGATCATTATCAAGGTGGGCACTAAATGCCTGATCTCCTTATTAGGATAGTATGTGTTCAAAGGTAGACCTGTTTCAGCAGTCTTGTGTATCTGTTTAGGTAGATAGCAATGACCATTCTTTATGTTATGAAAGTAGTTTCAATGTAAGTTTCAGTCACTGATCCAGAATGCAAATCAGCTGTTTTATGATTATTGGTTTTTCATCACTTCGCAGACCAGTGGACACGGTAGCCTTGTTTATTTATTGGCCTGAACCGCAGATGTAATACTTTGCGTTTCTTCTAAATGAAGGAACATGGAGATTAATGTTGTCAGAAGGCAAACAAGTCAGAATTTACCTGTATCATTTTACATTTGAGGTATTTAGCTGATGTAAACTTAAAGAGGTTGTATCGTGCGGTCACAGGCTGGGGTGTAAACTATGCTAATTTGTGCCTATCTGCTCCTTTTTCCAAACAGCACAAAAAATTGAATATTGGCGAGAGCTTTGGCCAAAAAAACCTGCGAAAGGGGGATAAGCAGGGAGAGCTTTACATCTGGGACCCCATCGATGAGGTACATCAATATTTTTTTCATGCCACCTCTGTAGCTTTCACAGAAAAACTGCCAGTGTTAAACAAACCTCTGAAGAAATAAACTGACCTGTGTAGGTGTATCCCTGTAGAACTTTACGCAGTGTTGGTTATTGTAGCTGTTTTGCTGATAAATGTGTTTCTGATGTGTGTACGTGTGTTTAGAGGTGGTATAAGCACTACTGCGTGATCTCAGGAAACAAGCTGTACTATGCAGAGGAGAATGAGGCAGAAGATGAGCTTGGGAAGGTAAGACACCAGGAGACTACAGTGGTTCTCTATTGGTGGCTTTTTTAACATTTGTACATTTGACTTACATTACATAATTATTTATATGTAATTCTGTAATGACATAATTAATTACATAGTTATATAATGGATTACATTTACATCCTGTATCAGCAGGATCGAGCCTACTGTGTTTGATACTGATGTTAAAAAATTCATAATAAAAATATCTCCTCTTCTGCTAACAAACACAAATTTGGTGCCACTTGAAAATTTAGAATCTGCACTTTGACAGAATTTCTCCATTTTGTCATTGATATGCCGTGGTGACCTTAGGAGGTTTAAAGGAAAAAATTAACTTAAGAAATTTAGTGAGTTTCGCCTTACATCTAAGCTAGACTTGTAAAATTAGTAGGTAAATTGTATTTATTTAGCACATTTAAAACTAAAGTGCTTTACAATAAAAGACAAGAACATTTATACCCTATGTCCATCACTTTCACACACAAAACATGCACATATCACAGCTGCTGAATGCTACCCGATAAAATTGTGTTTTAAGTTTGGATTTAAAAACGGTCACAGATGGGCCATGTCTTATGTCACTTGGGATACCAAAATTACTTGTGTCCTCTCCTGATCAGGCTCAGGGCTGTACAGACCTGCACCAAACTGAGCCCTGGTTTCATGGACGATTGTCTGAAGGCAGGCAGACCGCGGAGAGGCTGCTTCAGGAGTTCTGTGCTGAGTCTGGAGGCAAAGACGGAACCTTTTTGGTGCGAGAAAGTGACACCTTCGTTACTGACTGCACCCTCTCTTTCTGGTACGACAATTCTATTCTCTTGCTTTTCTTTCATACCTTGAGAAGCATTTTTTTTGGCTTACATTGAGGCTTTACTATGTAAGTGTTGGGAATTTAGAGACCTCTCTGGTGGAAATTTGTAATTACAGGTTACATGTGAAAGAGCATTTTGTAACGTCAGTTGTATTTCAGACCCTCTGAAATTTTGTCTTCTGACCCAGTAATGCTACTTATTTCAATTTCACCAATCATACATAGTGCTGTTTTAAAAATGTTTTAGGCTCCTGAATGGCCTGAGCGTCGGTCTAAGAGTTGACTCTATCGTCTGGAGATTGCGATTTTGATTCGTGGCCGGGAGGTCAAGATTGCATAATTGAACTAGCTCTCTCTGGGTGAGCAGAATGGCCCTCCCTCTCCCCCCATTACTCAGTGCGATTCTAACCGCTGCTGACATCTGTTTTGCTGACGTAACAGAATTGCCAGTGCTTCCAGTGCATTGAGCTGTCCAATGACACTGTGTTGGCAGCAGTTCCAAAGGATCTACTGGTGCTTCACATGTCTCAGAAGAAGCATGTGCTAGCCTTCACCCTCCCCGCTTGATAGAATTATGTGATAGTGGGAGACCTAGCAGGTAGGAGCTGGCTCCAGCTAAATAAAAAAAGGTATTCGCTTAACTTGTTTTAACCAAAACAATGATGGTGAATTTATGCATTATTCTTTATGCAGTAGTGGATGGATTAACAGATCTTTAGACCAGCTAGTTCATTTTTTTAGTGTACAATCATCCTTTGTCCTGACTTCCTTAATGTTTCCTATTTAACTAAAGTTATTAGTACATGTAAATGTGTGAGATATGTAAATGTTATACTGTTTGTGCTTGGTTTGGTGTTATTTGTATATTTAACAGGCCATATGTAAAATAAGATGTGGTTGATCTGGCTAGTTTATGGTGCTTGTTACCATAGGGCATGTGCCTGTAGTTGTCTGGATTAAAGAAATAGTTGCTCTTACTGGTGCTGTTGAAGGATGTGAATTATTTAAATGATGTGTACTTATTTGTATCAGAGACATTTCATACAAAGCAGGAGTGATCATTGCCTGTGTCTCTATATGTTGTGGGCGGCATGGTGGCCCAGTGGTTAATACTGTCACCTGGGTTCGATTCCCCAGCCAGGCGACTAGGGTCCTTCCTAGGGGTGGGAATCTCTAGGCACCTCACGATTCGATTCGATTATGATTCAGAGGGCTGCGATGCGATTATAAAACGATTATCGATGCATCGTATTTTTCTATACAACATTTCTATTTTCTTACTGTCTGAGGACTTGGTAATGTTAAAGCAAAGTATTTGTAATGATCCATAATGAATTTACTTCCGATATCTTTTATTAATAAGTCAAATGGAAGTGATGTGGCAAGTGAACTAGAAGGCTCTCATTCACTGATCTTGATTGGAGCACATGAGACGCTGCTGCCACTCATCTGCGATAAAATGCGCAGTTACGGTGAAATAAGATCCAGTGGTGATGGATGACCACGCAGCGCGTTACAGCCTTCCTGCCCGTTTCCGGGGGGGGGGGGTGTCGCTGTGTCAGTGAAATATCTTCGAGACGGGGCGTGTGCAACATAGCGAGAAAGCCCTGTTTCGCAACGACTGCAGGTCACTTATAAACGACGCGTTATTCGCATTTATAAGCAGCGCAGTTTGTTTCCTGGTACGTTAAATTGGCAACGAGACTGTCAAACACTAAAAAGTTGCGAAGATGAAGTCAGTTTCTCTTTTGAATTGTCCCGTTCCACCTTAAATGGTGCCGCATTTACATTCGGCGCCTCAGTCAGAATTTAAGGTGGAACGGGTAAATTCGAACAAGAAGCTGGAGAATAAAAAGCGACTTCAGCCTCGTAAAACAGTCGAACGCTGAGACATTTTACAATAAGCTGCTCTACTTTTGAGGAAAAGCGGCTATAGCTAAAGCTTAAAGCAGAGTAGAGTATGTCCGCGTTTTCGTTAATATTGTTTAGTTTATAATAGGACATTAACACATACTGACACATACTGGACATTAAATGTTGTGGCACCCAAGGTGGTTTGATTTTTGTTGAAAGGACAAAATGTTATCATTTGTGTTGTGACTCCTGATCTAACCTGGCTTTAATGCAGAGGGAGCCGCTCGGATTTCTCGCTCATCCAGTTGTGTTTTTGTTATGAGCCGCCACAGACTGTCCGGGCGCTGCACTTCCCCACATCCAAGTTCCGCCTTTTGTGTTCCGTCAACATTACGTTATAAATTAAATATTTAGAAAATCGATTTTTGACATTTGTGAATCGATTCAGAATCGTTCACGTCCGCATCGCGATGCATCTAAGAATCGATTTTTTTTCCCGCACCCCTAGTCCTTTCTCTGTGGAGTTTGCATGTTCTCCTTGTCTCTGCGTGGGTTTTCTCCGGGTGCTCCAATTTCCTCCCACAGTCCAAAGACATGCAGTCAGGGAAAGTGGAGATGCTAAATTTCTCCCTTGGTGTGAATGTATATGTCAACGTGTCTGCCCTGTGATGGACTGGCGGCCTGTCCGGGGTGTTTCCTGCCTTCTGCCAGCTGGGATAGACTCCAGCACTTCCCGTGACCCAGGAGGATAAGCATCTTAGATAATGTGTGATATGTGTGTGTGTGTGTGTGTGCTATGTAGGCGCAGTGGGAGAGTTCAGCACTGCCGGATTCGCTCAGCCTCAGAGGGTGGCCACATTGTGTTCTTCTTGACGGACAACCTGCACTTCCCCAGTGTGTACGCCCTGATCCAGCACTACAGAGAAAACCCTCTCCGCTGCCATGACTTTAACTTGCGCCTCACCGACTTTGTGCCCCGGCCAAATCAGCACCTTATAGAGGGGTGAGTGATTTTTGTGGACATGCATATGCAGCACACCATGCAAGAAAATGGAAAAGTATACAAAGAGTTGTGAATGTGGAACTGTATAATACTGTAGTCTCTTTTGTATCTATTTTCAGAACAGTGGAATTTCAATGATAGTTGCACTCTTGCAGCCTTTTGGGTTGAGTCTTAAAAGGCTCACATAATTTTCAGTTTTTTTTTAATGAAGGAATTTAATGTAATGTTGTTTAAGTTTCAAAACATACTGTCCCTTTCATAAATAAATACTATGCTGCAATTTATCGTGGTTGTGATATCACATCCGTGAACACATTTATGTATGGTTTAAGTTTTTTTGTCTATCATCACTAAAGTTTTCAGCCTAATTGTAACAGTTTATGTGAAATATTTCAGCCTGGATTACCTTCTGAATGAATAGTACAGGGTAGCCAATTAGAACAGAGGTAAGGAGAGGTTGGAAAATGATGAAATTCTGGACACATATAAATACATCATACATGTTATACATAAAATATGACATTATACTATACATTATATCCAAATTAAAGTATATGTAGAAAAAGTAAAAAACAAGATGTATTACAAAATGTAGACTATGGTCCCTTTAAAATCTCTCACCATTCCACTGTAATATGAGACAATAGGTTGTTGTTTAGGTTTCAGTGTAATTTTACAGTAGTTCCTGGTAGTGTGCACATATATGTGTACAATACAGAGGAAATCTATTACCACACCTTCCTACATACCTTATTTGAATATGGTTTCAAATTTGTTCATTGTTAAAGCAGGACTTTAATAATGGTGGTTTTCTTCTGTGCAGGTGGTTTTATAGTAACTTGAGTCGAGGCGAGGCAGAAGACTACCTGCTGAGGATCCCTCGAGATGGAGCGTTCTTGATCAGACAGAGAGAGGAGCCAGACTCTTACGCCATCACCTTCAGGTGCTGCTCTCTTACCCTCGCTTATGCATTTTTACTCCTCATTATCTGTGTATCAAGGATCTGAAGAGTTGGATATGATGACAGGCAGTGATGCCAAATTTGTCATTTTTTCCCCCAAATGCCAAGAGTACACAATGCAAAGTGCCCGTGCAGGCTAGAACATTCTTTGCTGAGAAGTACACACTTCCAAGACATTTATTTGTATAAGTGTCATTGCAGACTCAACAGTGACTGGCAAATGCAATAGACTCTGCTAGGGCTGAGTGATTTGGGGAAAATAGTGAATTGTGTTTTTACCTCACCAATATTAAGACAGTGATTTAAATTGTCATTATTTTGTATACATTAAGCTCCAGACCTGTTATTTTGGCCACAAAGACTACTGGATCCACTTTTTTTGGCTTGAGGCTTGAACACTGAACAGTGTGCCTGAGACTGCTTGTTAGTTGTGGTTGTGATGTCACAGTACTTGGGTGTTTGGTTGCTTCTCATTGGTCTAAGGCTCCATGTTCACTTGCAGTTTTTTTTTCACTGCATTCCTCTGTGCTGCTCTGAGCACTTCTATGTCACTGTCGAAAGGAAGGAAACTAATTGAACATATGTGGAGCACTAAACAATCTCATACACTGTTTGCTGTTGTCCATAGGTTCACAACGAGACTAAAATACCGACTTTTGCTTTTTATGCCTTTAAAATTTTCAGAATGCATCAGTTGTCCACATAAGCAAGACAGTAAGCTTGCTTAATCTCTCTAGCAATCTAGCTATTTTAGCAAGTAACATATGAACTCCGTGTGTTTTAAATTTTGCCTTTCTTGCTCACACAAAGTAAAATACATCCAAACAAATGTCTTCCCTCAAAACCTTTTAACACTTCTGCATAAAATCAGATATTTTCACTATGTAAAATAGTCTTATATTCAAAGAAGAGAAAGAGAGACCATGTTTTCTCTCTGTGCTGTTGGAGAAAGTTATGTATTGTTTGTCGTTCATGATGCAGACCGGTTTACTGACGCCCAACTGCATCTGCAGACATTTGCATAAAGTTGAATCTGCTGAACTTTTTTTCACTGCACGGTGAGGCAGAGTACTCCACAGCGCAAACCGTCATGCGTGATGTGGCAGAGTTCTCTATTGAAATTAAATAGGATGTGGTGAGGTGAAGTTGCAAGTGGACACGTACCGTAACTCATCTGCAGGCAGTTCACAAGCTCTGTGTTATTAGGTTAAATAACAACATTGTTTATAATGTAAGCTATGGAAACAAGTGCAGCTCTTGTGATTTAAAAAAAAAAAAAAATGGCACTTTTTAAATTGTGATTTCAATATTAAAATGATCTTTGAGCCCTTGGCTCTGCTCTAATAAAAGAAAAAGCCCCTTACTTGTGTCCTCTTACATGTATTGACAAGTGGAAAAACGAGATGCTTTGATGACTTTTGTGCATGAAGGCAGATGAGGAATAAAACTTCTTTTGTTGGGTTTCTGTGGTGCTGCAGAGGCGAGGGCATGGTCAAGCACTGTCGGATCCACAAAGAGGGAGCCATGTACGTGTTGGGCACCTCCAGCGAGTTTGAGAGCCTGGTGGAGCTGGTCAACTATTTCCGCAAGAAACCTCTCTATCGCAAGATCAAACTCCGCTACCCCGTCACACCAGAGCTAGTGGAGCGCTTCTGCACGGTCAGTGCTTATGTGGAAAAGATCTCAGGTTTCAAAACCTGATTTACAGTACATGGTCTTCTTAGGACAGAGACAATATGATGAGTTAACTCCTTGAATGCTGACATTATTATTCATTAATCAATCTTAGGATTTATTATTCTGTTATTACTTTAAACTATTCAGTAACTACTAACATATAAGTTCAAAGTATCTGGAAGTTTTCTGTAAGTGTGTGTAGTTTTGATAGTGAAGAACTTAATTTTGGTCCAATGTGGGATTAAAGCTGTAGCTTTCCACTAAATGAATTTCCTCTTCTTTGCAGGAGTGTAAATCTGCTTCACTTTATGACAGCAAGCAGTATGTGGAGGCCAATGAGATCGAACCATCTCTGGTAGGCACATTCATGTAGCACACTTACATTTTCTGGAGGTCATTTGCATTATTAGCAACAACTCAAGAAGGAAACTCAGTTGTTTGCTATCTCTGTCTCTCAGATAGGAAATGGATCTTCACTAAAGAGGAAATGAGCAACAGTTAATACAGCAGTGTCATGCCTGAGTGTATTTAGTTTATATTTTCTATTACATCTGTGCTGCATCGCAGTTGCACTCGTCCACTTTCATTTGCCTCGTCAGACTGATTCACAAATTGTCTTTAAACTGGGATTTAATAAGCTGGCTTCAGTTTGAGACCTTGAATGACTTCCACTCTTAAAAACACAGAAGGACAGTGTTGAATTAGTGTTGTAGAAATATACAGCTTGTTCTGTTGCGGGCTAGTAATCTTGTCCTCATATGTTCCTCTGCAGACTCAGTGCACAGTGAAAGCCCTCTATGATTACCGGGCCATGCGGGCAGATGAGCTCAGCTTCTGCAAGGGTGCTGTGATCCACAATGTTATCAAAGAGAGCAATGGATGGTGAGACACTTCCAAATGTCTTTTTGATGAGAGATACTATATGTTATGGCTGTTTTTGTGCATGTAGTCCTGTAGTCCATAAGTTTTAAAGTTGATGTGAATCAAAAATGGATTTTCCTTCTGTACCATGTGGGAGGTATTAGGGAGGGTCTCTGAGTCAGCTGAAAAGTAGATGATTGGTGAAGGGGGATGGGAGGGGAAAGAGAAACAAAATATTATTGGTTAATATAGTTGTTTTTCTCACCTGCTTGTACAAGGGAGGCAAAAATCAGATGTTTTAGAGATAAAAAGTCATTACATTTTGATGGTAGATTATGAAAATACAAGATTTTAAGTGATATGATGTGATGAATCATGCTTAATATGACCAGGGACATGAACTAACAAGTTAAAAAACAAAATTTTGATTTTAGGTTGACTCCCTCTCACTCTCACTCTCTCTCACTCTCTCTGCTGACCCCTACAGGTGGAAAGGTGATTATGGTGGGAAAATGCAGCTCTACTTTCCTGCTAACTATGTGGAAGAGGTCCTTAACAATGCTGCATCTGAGGCCAAAGGCCTTGTGAGTCACATGCAGAGCATTCTTCAGATGTTTCTAAACTGGTGTACCATGGAAAATGTGCCACTGTATATTTGTGTAAAATCATTGAACTGTATGTTTACACATGAATTTGTTTCTGTTTTAGGCTGATGAAGAGAATCCACTGGGTGACTTGTGTAAAGGTGTGGTGGACATTTCCAAGTGCAACGTTGGTAAGTCTGAAACATTTGATGCCGATAATGAAAATGCAAAGCAATATTTCATGACACTAAAAAAGATGCGAGGAATACAACAGATTGCATTAATAAGAAAAAAGCTACTTTGTGTTTTAAATGCTTTCAGTACAGTGGTCAAAGAAGGACTTACGAGCTGGAAAGAGGTCTGATATAAGCTACTGGGCTCAGTAATGAACTGATTTTCTTTCCATGCTCTTTCTCCTCAGTGCGTTCGGCTAAGCATGGCAAGTCTGTGGTGGTGACGTTGCAGAATAAAGACAGTAAAGAGAACATGATGCCATTTGACTTGGCCACGGAGACTACAGAGGAGCTGTATGAGTGGTATCAGGTGGCCTGGGATATCACACACAGAGAGGAGAACCGGGAGTTTGAGGTAACAATGTTAGAAACTATTTGTAAGCACAAACAGTTGATTTATCAGAAAAGGCGTGAGGTTTAAGATCCCACGATTTAGACAGATTGATTTAGACAGATTGATTTAGACAGATCAAAAAGAAAGCACGACTCTGTATTCTTAATAGCTAATCTCATGCTTTTGTCCTCTCTCTGCAGGAAACGAAGCAAAAGGAGTTGGAAAAAACTGACGTGGTGGCCAAAGAGATGTCTGACCTGGTGGTGTACTGTCAGCCGCGCAGCAAAGATAAAGATCGTTTTGGTATGATGTTATTGTCACCCTTTTTTTTACCTATGTGTGTCATTGTTGCAGACTGATTGTGGTTTAGCCAGGAAATTAACAGCTAAGTATCATAGTGTTTTCACAATTATTCCAAACTCAACTGAGCTTAACTTGTGTCTTTGTTTCTCCTGACAGACAATTTTAGTTATAAAGAGATCCGCTCCTTTGTGGAGAACAAAATTCCCACCAAGAATAAGTTGAGTGACTTTCTGAGGTATAACCGCAGGGCACTTAGCCGCATCTACCCCAAGGGTCAGCGGGTAGATTCCTCCAACTACGACCCTCACCCACTGTGGATGTGCGGCTGCCACATGGTGGCACTCAACTTTCAAACTGCTGGTGAGTGAGACAGGAAAACGTAGAGCTGTCACCTTTACTTTTACTTTTGAATAACACCATCAGTGTTATTTTTAGGGGAGAGCAAGGCACAAACTAACACGGTGTACAATGTAACATGGGTATTATATGTAGTTACATAGGTTCAAGTAGAATGTGTTTTTAGATGACAGCAGTCAAATAGATATTGTTTATTTATTTCTGCAACCTTCTGAGGAGTGTGTAAAAGTCATTGAATTCACCCTTGTATAGTTTTAATCCCTATCTTCTTGCCTGCAATATAGCACCATTTAGAAGCATGTCACTAACTTACATTAAGAGCTAGCCAGGCTGAAGTTTGACAGGATTAGTTTTAACACAGCCTCTGGAAATAAATGTCCATACTCCCCCATATAAATTCAAAACAGTCATTTTTCTATATGTTTTTATGCACATATTAATCAAAAACACATCAGAGATGTCATGCACATAAAATATATTTCACTTTTATTGTTCTGATATTTGCTTTTCTGCTTTGTGGTCAACAATAAATTTGCTGCATTCAGCACAGCCTCTATTTACTAATCATGCACATAATTGTATGTATTCAGGTTGGAAGTTCATCTGGTTCAAGAATTACTTGTGGTTTGAATCAATTTACTAGAAATTTTAGGCCCTCAGTCCACTTTCAGATGAGTTATTCATAAACTGTAGGAGCTGAAAACAATGTTTATATTTACGTTTGTAGCAGAGAAAATTATGAATCTTTCTCAAATACATTTAAAAATATTTATCAAAAACCAAAATGTATGCTCTCCTCTACAATCGAGTAATCCGAGTTTCTTTTAAAAAAGCCCACACTTGAGTGAGTAATAACACGCTATGCATAGCCTTACAGAGACTCCAAAATAGCTTATTACAAAGCCTTAAAAAGACCTGTAAATATACAGTTACTGTGTGACAAAATATGCATACATATGAATGTATCCATCAGGCTGTCTTTTACTGTATGAGTAGAAAGTTGGAAAATTATAAATATCCTTTATCATCATGCAAATTCTTAACTAATCACTGTGGATTCATCTGCAAGGTCAGATTTTAGTTGATGATGTTTAAAATCAGAACTTTGTTACTGCAGAGTAAACAAACACATTGAGAGCCAGACTTACAAATCCCAAAGCTTAACCTTAAACTGGTGTAAAAAGATCAACTTCTGTCCTCAGCACCCTCTCTCTTCTCCTCAGATAAGTTTACTCAGCTGAACAGCGCCCTCTTCAGTCTGAACGGAGGCACGGGCTATGTACTGCAGCCTGAGCTCATGCGCTTAGACAGCTATGAACCTCAGCAGGATAAGAACACCGTCAAATTCACTCTGTCTGTCCGAGTAAGACAATACTCTTATTACCACTAATGTATAAAAATGTGTCAATGTTTTTTTTAACACTTTCCACTGCAGCACACCTCTGCCATTTCTTAACTTTTGTTAACTTTTGATTTAACTTACCTTACCTATGATCTAATCATTATATTGTCACTGTCAGAACCAAAACTTTTTTTATACGTAATTTATAAACACAAGCTGCCCTTTACCCTATGTGAAAATTCATGATGAAGGGACTGATAGAAATGGGCCAAAATCACTTAGAAAACAATCTTTTTACATTACCTTCCATTTTAAGTTAGGAATGTTTTTTTCTTTCTTCTGAAAAGTTTTTATTTTAGAGGTTTTGTTCTGACGGGGACAATTTTATAGTTCAGAATATACCCTGCATATTCTATATGGTGCATATAGATAGCTGTACTTTAACTACATGTAGCTTGTATTGTGCTGCATGACAACTCTTAACTCCTATTAAGAATTTCTTGTTTTTGGTAAAGTTATTAACATCCTGATTAAAAGTATACAGTTAGAAGAACAGGTTTGGTTCCTGGCTTCTTGGTGCACTCTAGGAACTTTCTAGGAATTCTATCAGAGTACATAGGATTTAATTTAATGAAGGATCGATTAGCTGAACTAGGTATCACATGGTAACTGTAAGTACTAAGATTCCTACTATTTATGCTAGTGTTAGTGTTTTTGAACAAATAAATGCTTACAGGCCAGAAGAATGGCTTTATATATGAAGGGTTTCATTACAAACACATAGATCACTTTCAAGATTTTTTTCCATGATATATCTTATTGGCAGTGAGCTTTACATATAAAAGAAATATTAATTATATATCATGATTAATACCACACTTATTAGACAAAAAGTGTTTTCCATTATACATCCGCTGTTATTCCTTTCATTCACTCATTGTATTCAAAATTGCTACAAATTGACAGTATTTTGGAATGAACCTCTTCATTTTCTCAGATGGCCTAAGGCTTTTGCACAGGACTGTATAATTGAAAGTTCATGTAATTATGGAATTATCCTATAAAAAAAGGCCTGTTACATTTTTGGTAATTGCATCTGTTTTTTGTAGGTGATAGCAGCCAGGCATCTGCCAAAGCCGGGTCGAAGTATTGTCAGCCCTTTTGTTGAGATTGAGCTGTGTGGTCAGACTGATGACTGCTCCAAGTTCAAGACCACAGTCTGTCGTAAGGAATGGGTTTAGGGAGGGAACAGAGACTGATTTGAAAAATGTATTTCACTGAAGATTAAAGTGAATGATATTTAAAAGGTTGGGATGTAGTAGGTAGTTGTTTTGCTTGCCTGCTTGTCTGTAACGTAGTGTTTCAATGTCACTGTCTCCCCAGATGATAACGGGCTGAACCCTGTGTGGCTTGGGCCACATCGGCAGGATGCAGAGACAATTATGTTCACAGTGTATGAACCAGAGCTCAGCTTTCTACGCTTTGTTGTCTTTGAGGAAGACATGTTCTCTGATCCCAACTTCCTGGCCCAGGCTACCTTCCCTGTGAAAGGTGTTCGCTCAGGTAGGAAGCTCATTTGATATCCCTGATGGACTTACACATATGGCCTTCACACACACTGGTCTAAACTGTCCTCTGTCTGTCAGGATATCGCTCTGTCCCTCTGAAGAACGGTTACAGCGAGAACCTGGAGCTCGCTTCACTTCTGGTGTATGTTGACATACAACAGGTAGAGGTAAGAAAACCACCTTCTACATCCTCTTTACACCCAGACTGGGATTGACCTTTCATGTTACACCAAAATCAGGTGAAAGTAGAGCAGTATGGTAAATACTGACCTTTCTGAGTTGATGTAATTCATTAATTATAATCCAGGATATACAGCAAATATGAAATGTCTGCACCCCCCTTATAGAAATGTCACATTCTGTCTTGTAAAAACTGAAAACAAGACAAAAAAACCTCTCACCTTCATTGCAGTTGTTGCATTAGTGTCAGTCCATAGTTTTTCAGTAGGATTGAGGCTGGGGTTCTGAATGTGTAATTGAAGGCCACTGATCTTCCTTTTCCTGAGCCACTACTTGTTTGACTTAACTGAAGCTATCTGGCAGAAGGCCGCAGGTAATCTTCACGGCAAACTATCTTATCTAGAGATGTTCACTTTCCCTTCTGTATTAACTAGAGTCCCTAACTGATGAAAAAAAACAACAGAATGCAACTACCACAGTGCATGACTGTAAAAGTTTGACCTTGGCCTCATCAGACCGTGAGACAAATTTTCCACATAGTTTTGGAAGGTTTTGGAGAGTTTGTTTTGGATTTTCTTGCAAATTCTAAACAAGCTTGGACAGTATTTCATGTGAGAAATGTCTTTTGTCATGCTATGCTACCCAAAGACTTCTGAAGAATACATGATATAGATGTAATATGCAGTCAGTGGTCACTTACTGTCATAAATTCCTGCAGGTCCCTTAAGGTTCCATTGGCCTCTTGGTAGCCTCCCTAATGAGCTTTCTCATTGCCCAGTTTTCAACTTTGGAATGACATCCTAATCTGGTGGTGGTATATTTCCTCCACTTTTTATTTTTAACACCACTTAGAACTGGTGCATAACTCACTCTCTCGCTCATTCAGTGACTCACATTAAGCAGGCTGAACACTCCACAAGGGGGCACCATTAGCAGTCAGATAGCTTTTAATGCTTCGCATCAGTGACATTGTGTCCTTCTTAACAATGGCCTTCACTATGTTCTGTGATAATTGAAAAAATATTTCAATTATTTTACACTCTTCGCCTAATCAGAACCTTTCAACAATATAATCTCGTAAACCTGGTAATATTTCTGTAAAATATGATGTGTGTGTGCTGCTACAAGTCAACCTGTAAATAATAATCATACCTATTAACGTCACATGTGCAGACTCAGAAAGAAGGTCCGACTTGATGCTTAGATCTCAAATGCAAATTCTACAGTATATTGATGAAGATATGATGACAATAGTAGATAATTCACTTACATTCTCAGGAGAAACGTCCTGCACCAAGTCCTCTTTGCATACTCTTTCAACACGTTTGTAATCATCAGATTCATCTGCTTGTGGGGATCCGAAGCATAACTGATGATACAAATGTTCCTCTGCATGTTACATTTCCACCAGAGAGATCTCCAGATCCCCAAGTGTTACATAGTGCTGCTTTAAATGTTTTTGTTTGCACCTAAACATTGCTTGCTTCAGAATGTTTAAGGTGAAAAATGTCATGATGATAGTGACGAGTCATGGCATTATTTGTCTTTATTTTAATCTTTACATCAAAAAAATTTGAAATTTCAGTAGATGTACGTAGATTCTTCATACCTGCTGTATATTGTCAGAGCCAAATAGATTGTGATATGAAAACTTTATAGAATTTTTGGTTTTTTTTAAAAAATCTTTCTTTGATGTGTTAAAATGTGTGATTAAACAAGTGTCTAGATAAGTGAATGTTCTGCCCAAATGCTTCATTATCAGAAAGCAGAAGAGGAGTTATACTCCTCCTCCAGCCAGTTGCGAAAGAGACAGGCTGAGCTCAGCAACGAGCTCTTCCTGTACGACACTCACTCCGGCCTGCAGCGCTCAGCGCCCTCCCATCGCCGTGATGACCTCATGCAGGAGTTCAGCTCTAATGAGAAGCAACTCCAGAGGATCAACGACACATGCAAACAGAAGTGAGTGATCTATACAGGAAACCCCCTGAGCCAACACATCACACTCTGCTTTAACATTTAGCAATGAAAAGATACCAGGAGAGAGCATACATCTGAACACCACCATCATCGCTATCCAAAACAAGTCTCAATTTTTTTTTTTTTCTATATAGTTTGAACACAGCAGCTGTCCCTTTATATTATGTGAACATTTCTTGATAAATGGACCAATAGAAATGTACCAAATGTGCTTGGAATATAATCATTTTACATCAACTTACTTTAAAAGATTTTTTGGGCAGGGACATTTGATATAATAGTGTCTAAAATTGCTGGGAAAGTGCAGCAGGAAAACCAGAGGCATCTGCATAAAGTAGCACACCACCAGCATAGATTTAGACTTTGGTTTACATATGTTTATTCCTCACTAAATAAATGTTAGGAATTCTGAGTATAAACTCAGTGTAATGTGCAAAAATGTCAACTTTGGACATAATTATTTTGAGATGTTCAGTTTTGCAGTCAACTTGGATGTTACTTAAATGTCATCCTGTTCAGAGCTTACGTTTGATTCCTTGCTACAAGGATTATTCTAAATCTGTGTCTGAACCTTAGTAATAAAATGCCATGTCTGATATATGTTATCATCATTTTTGGGTGAACAAAGACCGACGAGTTTGCTGCTGAGAACACAAGCCCTTAGACATACTGTAAATGTACTAAATCGGAATTTGATGTAAACATTTATTTTTAAAGCAGTTGTAATGTGTTATTAAACCTTCATATTTGGTGGGAAACCTAGTGATGTCTGGCCTTCTCTCCCCGCAGGATGAAAGAGAAGAAAATCAACAACAGCAGGTTCTACTCATGAGGGAAGAGAGCACCTGAGATTTCAGCCCCTCACCCCCCCCACCCCACTTCACTTCTGCTTATGAGGCTTCCTCTCCTTGGCTCCGCTGCTTTACTGCTGATGCTCTTGCAGACTGGGCAGGCGAGAGCAGATTCGATGGAGTTGTGACCATTTTTGCTTTCAGTCATCCAGGATGGAAAGTGCAGGGCTGAGACGGCTGCTGGAGCAGGACACTGAACAGTGATTTCAGCAGGAAGAGTCCAAGATGAAGACCCTCGCTTCTATGCGTAGAGCTGGGCGTGTGGACATGTTATCAACTGTAACTTAAAAACAAAAAAACATTTGGCTGAATTGTGTTAATCAAAATCCATCAGCTCTCACTTGTTTGCAATGTAATAAATAGTTTTGGTTCATTACTGCCAATCGTTTAACTGATTAATGATAAATGATTATCCCAGCATTTGATGAACTGTAAGACTAACAAAAAGTATGATTCCCATCAGTTCTCCATAGTGGCTTAAAAAGATAAAGATCTTGCTGTCCATTAATTTTCAGAACAGTTTGAAACAATAGCATCTATACTGTGAACTCAAGTAAAATGATGAATTCTGAAGCTTTGCAATTGAAACATATTCACAGACAGTTTATTTTGATTGAAATTATTTCACATCGTAGTTGTCTTATTTTCCTGTTGAAGGTCTTGTATTGTCATTACAACAGCCACAGAGCAGCAGCAGCAGCAACCCAGCTGTAGAAGCAGATAAACACAGACAGGAGGAAATAAGGGCAGTTCTATCTGCAAAAACTCCAGGAATCATGGGAAATGTAGTTCATTTATGTACATGACTGCGCCCTGGAAGGGGACCGCAGTGGTAGGCGTCCCAATCTTCACCACGTTAAGACTCAGTCACAATTCAAAATGATAGAAAGCTTGTTTAAAAAAATGCAGAAAAAGAGAAGTTCTAATATCTCAGAGAGGAGTAAAAGTAGGAGGGTGTGAGAAGAGACGTAAGTGCAAAAAGCACAGTGAGCTACACAGGATAGAAATATGACAAATGGATGAGCGGCCCTGTAAATCTAGCTTCCCCCATTTACTATAGAAAAAAATGTGACTTACCCCACTTACTCTAGCCCCTCTGCCTATTTTCCCCTGCTTTGTAAAAAACTGCAGTATATTTTTAAAATGCTTTCAGGAGAAAAAGGGTTAGGAAACCCTTCTAGCTACCTGGACGCCTTCAGCCCTCACTTCCCCCACTGAAAAATGGTCCAGTATAAAGAGTAGAGCCATAAGGCCAGAGTACACCCACCGTACAGACACAAACGTTTACCTGGGTTTGTTGGGAGGATCTAGAATTTCACTCTGGTTCACTTTTTGTCCATTCTTTTTGAAGGACAACTGCAAACATTAGAACGTTTGTTCAGATGGTGCACTCTGGCCTTTAGAGCCATCCCGAACACCTCCTCTATGAGGACTCCGGAGGAGCAGAGATTTCCACCTCTGAGCTGACAGTTTTCTACTGTTGTAGCTTTCAGTTCACTCACTAACACAGTATCTTGTGCTCTTACTTAAAATGGTAATGGCAACTAATTACATTACTGCTGGATACCACTTCATGAAATGCTTGGTCTCTAATTGCACACTTGCTCTGCCTCTCCCTCACTTATATATGCATTACCTAGGTGCTAAGTGGTTGTCGTTGATTAATCAGGGTTGGGGTGGTGAGGGGCCCCATCTCAGCTAGTGATCTGATCCTTTGAAGCCTTCAAAATAATATTACAAAATTAAAATGTTTGCTAATGCAACATGTACATGCAAAACAAGAAAGGAAGAAAAAATAACAACACAAGCAACAAAATATGGATTAAAGTGATAATCAGTCAAAAACAATTAAAAGATAAAAACCATTGAACACAGACAGTTAGAAGGTAATTACAGTGCACTTGGTCTGGGAGGGGGGGGGAAAAGCTGACCACACACACGCACACATCCTGAAAATGAAGGCATCAGCAATCTCCCAAAAACATGAGAGAAAGAGACAGAGAAATACACAAGACAGAGTGGGGGAGGGAAATTATATACACTTGTATGTACATTATACAGAATGCAACCACGCAGGGACCTGATCAGGACCCGAGATGGTAGAACACAATGGTGCTCGGTGCCACTACCATCCATGGCACACACAGTATTAAACTCTCAGTGGACGGCGTCCATCTCCATGCTCAGTTTAAAGCTACCGCATAGTTCCACTTCTGGACAAAGCCACAAAAGCTTGGCTAATCAAAAGTACAAAATAAAATAGTCCAATCAGAGGCTTGACAAGTAGACTGGGGTAGCAAACCAGAGCACAGTCTGACTGCCTGTGGGTGGAAGTGCAGGGAGAGAAGAAACAAGCAGTCTTGTACACCTTCTGAGGGCTTCGTAATCGAAGTATAACTTCTAAATAAAGCATGTCATTTAACTCAAACTGTAATGACTAGGCCCATTACCTATATTAACTTTTGCATATTGAATATGGATGGAGACATTTTGTGTCACAAAGCAATAACATAGTTGGTGATTTCTTCCTTCTACTGCTGACAAACACCTGACTTATCAATTAACAATGGTAAACCATCTGGAAATGTTAGGCCCATTTCATGACGTTAAAATGTGAAAAATAACAAAAATAACTGTTAATTCGAGACTGTCAAACAAATAATGGCTTAACGTTTGATTTCTCATAAATGTGCAGAACATTTTGTTAACCACTGTAGCAGGATCCATGTGTATGTTAAAACCGACTGGCCACTATAGGAAAACAAAGTTTCAACCATGATGATGAACTTGTATTAAAAAAACAAAAGCTTGTTGAAAAGTTAAGTTGATGAAGTATTTACAAAGACTGCAGTTAGCGAACACCAAGCCACTTTAGGGCTAAGTGATGCACTCTTCACAGAAAATGTCCTTTAGGCACCATCTCGGTTCATTTGATTGACAAAAGTGATTCCATGATAATATGATTGGAAAAGAGAGATAGATGTGATAAAGAGAGGGGCCCAGCAAAAGAACAAAAGAAGCTTCATAAATATTGAGTAGTCCCAGACTACCTTCCAAACAACCATTCTCTTAAATATGGGTGCATGAACAAACTTGTACACTGTACAATGAGACAAAAAAGCCAAAAAAGATAAAAATCTATTTCTAGTAGGCGCTGTAGACTCCTCCAATGTCTGCTTTTAAAATGTCAAAAGGGAATAGATATATTTATATGTATATATAGATATATATACTTTATATTATATAAACACAGAATTTATGAAAGCAGAGATGTCTGGAAAAATATGCTTATTCAAGTTGATAAAAATTTTTGAGAGAGAGAGAGAGAGAGAGAGAGAGAGTGTGAGGGTGAGAGTGAGAGAGAGAAAGATGTGAAAATGAGTGTATACAGTAGTGGACACTCTGGCTGCCACCCTTCTGCAGAGGCAACAGGAACTTTTAACGAAGGACAGAAAATGGCAGAATTTGAACTGAGAGGACCGAGCAGAAATGCAACAATAACTAAATTTTAAAATTTCGTGGAATATTTGGCTTTTCCACAGAGAGGTGATATATCAAAACTGTACTGGAATGTGGCTCTGACTGCTAACACCCTCACCAGTCAAGGTGTACCTCTGGGAAAATGGCACCTTGTTGCAAAAAGGGGACTGAGACGAGAAAGAGCTTCTGAACTTTTAAGTCTCTTGGGAAAAGGTAAGGAAGTAAAATCCAAAGTTTTGCTGTTTTGCTCTGTGTACAACTGAAGACACAGAGATAATGCATGGAAAACCAGTTGCAGGGAACACAACTAATGTTGGGGGTTCATATGCTTCTGACAGGTGAGGAATAGGGGGAAGGGCAGACACCCAGAAATAGACAGAGAACTATGACAGTCCCCATGATATCAATAGAAACAGGATCCGTGCCATCTGATGATGTCATTTTAAATATTCATTTTCGAAGTGACTACAAACAATGTCCTTGTGTTTGGATGATGACACTGGACGACTGCTGTGGGCTGAGGTCACCAAAAGGTCCTTGTGTTTGAACGATGTTCCTATAAAGACAGTCCTTATCTGCAAACGTCTGTGATTGTGACGATGTCGAAGGCTCTATGTGTTCGGATGATGTCAGTAAATCCATATGTTTAAACGATGTCAGAGGTTCCTTGAGAATCAACGATGCTGAACACGTTTACCAGGCCTCTGTGTAACGAACATCTACTTCCTTCAGGTTGGGAAGCTTTGCCTTTTAGGAAACACAGAGAAAAACAGATATTCAGACAAATCAGATAATTAGTCACCACAACAAAATATAACTTACTGACATACTATGAAATATGAGTATAATCTGACAGATGCTTTACAATTGTAGCCTTGTAAAGTACTTTCAGAAGACCTGAGTTTTTAGAAAGGGTACCAATATATTACCTTTAAATCCTCATAGGTGTCTGCAGTGAGTTTAGTGCTGTTCATATTCAAACTGCAAAGGCTCTTCATAGCTGAAAAGCAGAAGAAACACCAAGCATGATCAAACTACTATCCTTTCCAATACCTAAAACCTATCCTGAATAGTTTTTCTGTGGTTTCTAGGTAAATATAGCGAAGTGAAGTCCTGATGTGTTAATTATCAGCATAACAACAAATCATGTTAAATGTTGCAGCAGCTACATTCTGGTGCCTGAAAGCACCAGAAATATCTCTGCATCATAAGTGGAATGAA
This sequence comes from Colossoma macropomum, assembly GCF_904425465.1. Classification (NCBI taxonomy): domain Eukaryota; kingdom Metazoa; phylum Chordata; class Actinopteri; order Characiformes; family Serrasalmidae; genus Colossoma; species Colossoma macropomum. Next base: position 19,544,744 of record NW_023494798.1, read on the forward strand.
ATAACTGAATAAGAAGCTAAACGGAGCCTCCTCAGAAACTGTTAATGCGAATCGCTGTTAGCTTGGTGCTAACAAATGACTAGAATTAGCATTATTGTTGAGGTGGGTATTTCCCTCGGGTTTTGACTGAGTTTTGACATTTATGGCACAAATTGAAGGCCTAGCACCAGTAGTCACGGTTTGCTACTGCAGATTTGTTAAGAAAACAAAAGCTGGACAAACTGCCTACACAAATTACATTACACACTAAAATTTAAAGTCTCTGGTTTATTAGTTCAGGACGTACAAAATAATTTAACTTCTGCTTTTATGAGTAATATGAACTGTGTGTACATGTTTGCTCCAAAAAAATATTGCCAAAAGATCATTTTCTACAGAGGCGGTCATGCCTGTGTGTGTACATGTGTGCTTACAGCTGAGGGCAAGCAGGCCTGCATCAGTAACTGGAGTCTCACATAAGTTGAGGACCTGGAGGCAGGCCAGGTGCTCTGAAAGCAGTCGCAGCCCAGCGTCCCCAAACTGAGAAAGAGAGAATTCATTGAGTGAACTGCTCATTATAAAGACAAAGAAACTGATGTATGATCACTCCGCAGGTGTATTATTAACTTGGATGCGACCTTATATAGTTTAACCATCATAAAAACAGAATCTTTTACAAATCAAAACAGATGAACTGAGGTGGCCAAGCAGATTCTGTGGCCTGCTGCAGGCTACAGCTACGGTAGAATGTGCAGGGCTGTTGGAGTGAGACTTCATGGTTTAAGCTGACCTGGGTGGACCACAGGTTTAGCTGTTTGAGGGAGGGCAGCTTGATGAGCTGCTCGGCACAGGCACTGGTGACGTTGGTGAAGGCCAGACTCAAGTTCTCCAGGTTTCCAAAGGAGCCGGAGCTCAGCAGGCGAGCAAGGTCAGCGTCCTGCATACAGAACGCAGCACAAAGATATCAGAGACAAAAGGTTGCTGTTTGACTCAATAAAAGTGGAGCTCTAAAAAAACATGGACATATTTTAACATGGCAAAGCAACAGCTACTTTCAACAACAAATGAAATACCGGTTAACAGCAGTTTATTACAAAAGCTCTAGCTCTCATAAAACACATTATGGTATCACACAATTACATAAAAATAAAGAATGTAATGAATAAATTGAAAAAAGACAGAAAACTAACTGTGGACTTCGATGGCAGTGTGAGTCGAGTAGGGCCTCCTTTTCGTTGCTATAAAAGAAGAGAGAGAGGAATGTTGTGAATTTCTGTGTTATACCAGCAGGTGGCATCTGTGAACAGTCAGATAGCATATGAATGTGGGACATGTTTAAATGGGTCACTGAAGGGTCTGACTTTATAGAAATGGGAGCACTGCACTAAACCAATAGTAACAATATGACACATTGCTTATTCTGAGAAAACAGCCATGACCAGGCTGTGGTGTGGTGATGTAATTAATGCCTGCCCTCATAAAAAAAGCTGATTTGAGCATGCATGTGTTTACTCACCAGCTCTTTAAGCTCTCTTTGCCTATCACATAGCTGTTCGTACATGCGCAGGCCAACCTGGGTGCTCTCCAGGGTAGAGATGATCTGCAGCTGAGTGTCCTTATTCTCTATAATGTTGTACTCCAGCATCAGGCACAGGATCTGTTTCACAAACGTAATATACATACACATCACTTTTCTGTACATTTCATTACAGTTTAGGATTTTTGCTGTATGTGGGCATGCACACACACACACACACACCTCCACCATAGTCTGGTTCCCCCGCAGTGCCAGTAACATGCAGGGCCCTAGTTTGTTTTCTGCCAGAGACAGGAGGAATTTCTTGGTCTTGTAACAAGAACCCATAAGGATGTGAACCTGCAATGACATCAAGACATCTGCCATTATACCAGAAGTACAGTACAGACAGCAGATAAAGGCAGCACTGTTCATCTCTCTCTCTGTCTCTCTCTCTCTCTCTCTCTCTCTCAGAGAGTACACATACGCACCATGCTAGCAAACAGTTCTCCATCATCGTCACAAGCAACACCCCCAGGACTGTAGAGCTGAAACCAGCCATCTTTTCCAGAACGCACACTGAGCAAACAGGAGTGTACCTGTAAAACACAAACATCTTAGTGTCAGTGACATTCATTTCTCAAGTTAATTTAATAACAAATACTCCACATGCTTTTTTAAATAACAGAAATAACACAGAGATTAAACAAGATCCTTTGTAGACATTACAGTAGGCCAGTAAACCCACCTCCTGTCTGGGGTCTTCTGCAAACCTCTGAATAACATACTTCAGCTCTCTGCAAAGATACACTACCATTAGACTGAACAAAAAGACTACATAGATAGACAGATTTACACTGTTTAACATTTCAAACTATACAGGGGCACTGCTATATTACCAATTGTAAGGCCATTGTTTATTTGACCATACATTTAAAACCACACAATGTTCTCCACACTTTGTAGAGACAGGTAGTTCTAAGCCATAAACTCTACATGGAGGCATAATTGACGTCACTTACTTTGTGAATTTGGCATGTGCAAGGGCCCTAAAGGGGAGAGAGTAACAAAGAAAAACATCAGATAGCAACAGTTAGCACTTGAATACGTTCGAGTGTCTTATGTGCGTGTACATTTCTGTGTTTGTGCGACATGCTTTGGGATGCATCTGTTGTTGCCTTTTCCTAATGACGGTTGGAAGCTCAGTTTAGCGTGTGAGCGCAGGTGAGTTCTCCACCTGTGGCAACACCAGGGCTCTGCAGGAGGCACATAATGAGTCCCAGGCCGGCAAGGCCAATTACACTATTTGTTCCCAGGACCCACTGGCACTCTGGGCCCAACACTCACCGTCCCCCTACAGAGCCCTGCTACTGCTCACCCACGTCAGCAACCTCCCAGACCCCCAACCCCCAGAGAGCTCAACACATACAAGTACATGCCCACTTTCGCAAGCTCAGAGTGATGGAACAAGGAAAGATAGGACAGAACAGGAAAACAAAAAGCAAAGTTAAATAAGAAGTTCACTTTTGTATGAGCAGTGGGCAATGAGCCAAAGTAGGAGGTGGCCTGAGAACAGATGAGAGCGCTGAGGGTGAGAAGGCAGAGCGTAACACTCACTCTTTGGGGAATGGGATGGGCTGCAACAGGCTAGCCAGCGCTGGTCTCCAGTCGTCATAGTCCGAGCTGCAGAGAGAAGGCCAGAGGAAAGAGATTAGAGCATTACACACAGGAAGAATGACAATGGGGGAAATGAGCACCTTATGTAAGCCAGGGCAGCAGGACACTTTTAAAGTGAAAGAGACGAAACCTGATCAGCAGTGGTGAGATATAAACCCTGCCAGGTCGCAGGATCAGGTGCTAAACAGGACTACAGTTTAGTACACTTAAGCAACAGTCTTGTTGTTACAAATATGCAAGCAGGTTTCAGGTCACTCGCCTTCTTTCATGTGTACACTCCACAAGCTGACCACATACTTACATACCAGTCATTTAGTGACTGCACTAACCAATCCTGACACAGCTGTAAATGTTAGTATGCACCTATCTACATGAACATAGAGGAATATAGAGTTTTTTGCCTAAGTACATAGTCATTTACGTATAAGACATCCCTGACATCCCTGCCAAAGCTTTGTTACTCACAGCATCTTGAGGATGAGGGCAAAACAGGCCAGGACCCTGTCGGCTTGGGCGGGGAGCTGAATTGAGAGGGCATTGAGTGCTGGGCTCACCAGCAGGCAGTCAATCAGGTTGGGCTCACTGTCACCTCCTGCGGGGGTTTTGCGCAGCACGTTGGCAGTGTTGTTGTTGCGCTCCAGCTCCACCATGATTTCGCTAGAGTTGACGATAGAGGGAGGAGGCGAAAGGGGAAGGGGTGGAGGGGGTGACAAGGCAGTTGGTGGTGGAGGGGTCGGGGGTTCAGGCCGCAGCAGCCGCAGAGGCATGGGAGGTTTCCGCTCACTCTGCTGCTGACATCCATTTCTGATCTCCTTCAGACTAGGGGAGTTATCCCGACTAGAAGAGAAAGACAGAAAGAAACAGAAAAGAGGGAAGAGAGACAGACAGAGACAGAGAGAGAGATGAGAATACAACTCACAGATGACTAAACCTTTACATATTTCCACTATACAAAATCTTCTGGTTTTAGTAAGTCCCACAATGCCACAGTATTTGTAAGTTTGTATATCAAATACTGCTGCTAACATGACCAAAGTCACACTTCAAATCCACTTGGTGGGAGACAAATGGAACACATAAGCAAATGTTAAGAGTCATGCATTAGTCCTCGTAAACACATGCAAATGTGTAATTTAAACAAAATACACAGTGGGAATGGAAACTATTCAAATGGGCAAATGAGAGTATAAAGAAAAGGAGGTAAGGGAAAAACAGAGGTAGGGTTGGAGACATCTCATTCTCTAGGGTCAGAGAGGTGACGAATGGATAATGGAAAATCAGAGCACAAGAATTCCTCCCAGGTATGCCTTCCAGGGCCCACTGACTCAGAGAGATGATGTAAATGTTACAAGCAAGACTGAAAATAACAACTGTGATCTCTGAGAGAAATCCCTCTAACATAAAGTTACTAAGCACATGAAAGGCAGCTCTTAGACAGAAGCTCTGCGGCATGAACAATACTTGCTGGTAGTTTGTAGAGAGTGAAGGAGACAACTGATTGGGAGCCGTTTCAGTGGGACATTTAGGGCCCTGGAGCTTGGTCCATATGCTGGGGACTCACCTGTTAATAAACTCCTCATAGCAGGAGTAGATGGCAGCCAGGCACACTGCCACCAGGTTAGGGAGGACCCGAGGGTGAGGGCACTGTCCAGTGGGGCCGTGCATGCTGAAATAACACACACACACAAACACACACACACACACACGTAAGTCAATCATCAGCAGAAAAAAAGTGGGTACAGGACAGCAATCCGTTGAACGTGCTCTTATATGTAACATATGTAACAACATGGTGTGGAAACATAAATGTGTTAGAATTAGGGCTGGACGGTATCCACTTTATTCACATACTCAAACTGTCTCTATGAATTTTAAATCAATCATTCATTAAATGTCCAAACTAGCATTCAACAACAATTCCTAAATGATAAACAGCGCTGCGAACTAGGAGAGAGAAGTTGGTTAGCATTAGCTTAGCATGATAACAGCTCTGCTTACCACAGAGTATATTCGATTTTGGCTGTAACAAGTGTAGACAATAAAAACTCATGTCTGAGAGAGCGAAGTTGAATGACTGGTGCTGGAGTGGCACAAAAGGCCAGTGACTGGTGTCAGAGTGTCCATCGAACATGTGCCAAAATTGAACGTGTTCTATAGAGCGTAGCGATTAGTTGTTGCTGAGCCACTGTAGAGATTTCCTGGTCCTGATATGGGAGCACATCAGGTGAAAAAAAAAAAATTTAAATCCCTTGGTATGTCTTACCGTTATGCTGCCCAACCCTACATAGAATGGTATAGGTCTTTGTGTCTGTGTGGAGGCAAGTCAGCATCAGTGATTTCGTCCACACACAATGTGCGTGTGCGGTGACATGCAAGACAGCACTCACCTGTGAATGAACTTTTTGACCACCTCCATGCCAGCGTTGAGTTCATTCAGAGCCAAAATATACTCCTGTGTAAAGAGACGCAATCTGGGGCACTTTCCAAAATCCTGGATAGTAAAGAGAGCAAGAGAGAAAAGTTCCGGCACAGTCAACTAGTAAACCAAAGCACCAACACGCGCGAGTAGTAAGTAAGGACAGTGCACTGCAACACTCACCATGTTGTGTTTGAGAATTCTCTGGACCACTGGGGTGAACACTTCGATGACCACCATAGACCGCGGACGTTCCCGACAATGCTGGGGAAAGAAACAGGACTTATGCATGCTGTATGTCACAAATACCATACAGCGTCACACAACCACAACCACACTAAAAAAAAAAAGTACTTTCATCATTCTGCTCTGCTAATGTACTTCAACTTGAGTCATTCTATGTCAGAGAGAAGCCCTTGTGTGATTCACAAGGGTAACTACATGTGTGAAACTAATCATTTCTAAACGTATCTTTCCAAATAACTTCACAAGGGCCTACTATATCCTCGATCACACAGCTGTGTAAAGTTCATGGCCTGCATGACTGGGAGAGTTTGAGCGTGTATTTGTCAGGCAAATGCACTATTTTGCCTCCGTGGTTGGGGTGGTGGTGGTGGGCCCAGGTGCATGTTACCTTGCAGAAGAATTCACACAGGTCAGGGGGAGGGTGGTTATTCTCCAGAAGAGGAGCAATGGCCTGTAGGCAGACCACAGCACCATTAATCATCACCTACATGCGCACACATGCACATACACGCAAAAAGTGCCCATCCTACAAACACTATACCAAATCTAGTAGGTTATCTACAACTGTAACTCATTTCAAATCATAGTTTTACATTATTACATAGTTTTATAACAATGTCTGTTTAGTTACAGAAAAAAAAGATAGGTTTACTATTTTTCTGTTTAAAAACATCCCAGTTTATCAATCAGGAGGACAAATATAATGCTGTAAACTCACTCACCACAATGATGTTCTCATGGTCCTGGGCGCTGAGGTTTGTGTTCTGAGAAGGAAATGACACAAACACATTACTAAGAATCCCTTTGCCTGCCGAGTCCCTCTCAAAGCCACAGAGTAGTGACTAAAACAGCAAACAAACCCGACTTACAGCCTGTATCCTGGCATAATGTGCTATGTCATAATATCTATCCCATATCGCTAGTGAAGTATTTGGGAACCAACCACAAGAGAGACCAGTTTGATGCAGCACAATCTTCTGTACGGATCTTGACTTTTGGGCACTTGTAAATCTGAATTTCAAGACAGTTTTTGTACATTAAACATTCATGGTGTAAAAATATCTAATCAACCAAGTATGAGGAAGTAAGCTCTGAAGATTAATCTAAATACGGGGTTCCAAGTCAATTACGCACAATGCCAGCTGACAGAGACTACTTACTACTTTCTTCAGTTTAACATTTTCCTGAACTCATTCAAAGACAACTCAAAAACAACACTCCAATTCAGTCTTTGTACAATGTCTTTATCTAGTCATTTTCTCCTCCATGGAGAAAAGATCATTTTCTGGGTGCTGACAGAATGGTAATGAAAAAGACAGGTTAGTGGGTGTAAAGATGTGCTGTGGTTGAGAGGTCATCAGTGGGTATTGAGCACAGCATAGTGAAACTTGACGTTTCACATTCTAGTCTGTTTACCAGACATTCATGAACCTGTGCTAGACATGCACGTCAGTGCGCAGCTATGTTTAATGCAGAAACCTAGTAATTCACTTTTTAAGTAGCTTTTATTTACTCAATTGCCGGTCCTAATCTAATGCTAGTTTCCGCTGGTGCCATAATAGGATTCTCAGTGTCATGTTACCAACAAGCAAACAGTAGTGTATATTCATATTTTATAGTAGCTCTCTAGCTTAAACCAAGACATCTGAAGCTTGTAACAAACATTCAAGTAGCACATTCTTTACTTTAGATGTTCCAGTTTGGATGTTGACTCCTGTAGTAAAGACTTAAAATTAAAATCTGTCTCCAAGTTTTACTGGAGCCGATTAGCCTGTTAGCTATATCCCTATCTGGTCAGTTAACTCTAGTGAGAAAACGTTACAGTCCCATAAACAGCCTGAAATACATGCTAAATTTAGTGACATTTCCCATTAAAATTGCTAGTTTACACTATCCTGTCAGTCAGAGATGTCGGCAACTGCAAAGTTGAAAGTATGAAGGTGGTTATTTAGTGGGGCGGAATGTATGCTCACTGTGACGCAACATTACATCAACATGATGCCACATGCACAGAATTTACATTTCATATTTTCTCAGAGGGTAAATACAATAACAAGTAATGTATATGTAAACTGGTAATAAAAATGCAGTTTTGTTTGCTGTTTCCTTTAAAACACTGGGAGCATAACGATGGTCCATGTGTCTGATAGACTTTATGTGTATATGTCATAAGGAGCGCTCCTGCAAAAAGCACTAAACCACAGATGACTCTTCACTGAAATGAGCAGGGCATTCAGCAAACAGAGTCTAGACCGAGGTCCGGTCTAGTCTGATCTTTTGCAGACCAACCAGTTTTATATGTGCTAGAGCACTCTGAACATTCTCTGCCATGTAATGAAGACTGCTGAAGCTTTTAGGGAATTTATTCTGTACTGATACCACAGAGCTTATATAAAACTTGCACAAGTCTAAACAAGCACTTGCATGAGTGTGAATGTGTCTGTGTGAATGGTACCTCAGCAAGCAGGGTAGAGATGATGTGCAATGGAGCCTGGTGGATGGACTCGTCATGTAGCGGGGAAGTGAGGGCCATATCCACGAGAGCTCGGATCTCCTTCAGCACCACCTCCCAGCGACTTGGGTTATTCAGCACCTTACGGTACTTATAGATCTTTTTCTGTTGACAAGGTAATAAGACAAAGTAAATTACACAAGCAAGAGTAATCACTGTAATTAACAATGTGGCGATAAAATATTTTAATGTCTCTAAGCATGCCTCTGAGAATGTATATCACTGAGTTGTAAGCCTACATTATTTGCAGACCATCAGAAGAGCCTACAACAAACTCTACTAGGTCGTTCTCATGAACTCATCAAAGCAGATGTCCAAGCTTAATAAACTAAATAATTCAGTGGAAAAATAGCAGTAAAAAAGGGGCCTATTTTATGGAACATGAAAATATTTGCAGTGGTATCTAAACTCTAAAAATTGTTTTTTTCTAATTTTTTTTTTAACAATATTTTCACAAAAAAAACTTTACTGTAACTTGTCTGGACATCATTTTTATAATTTAGTATAAATGTAACTTTTAAACTTACGAACATTTTACATAAAACATATTTCAAAGTTATGATGTTAAAAATAATATTTTCACACAAAAAGCAAAAACAATTTTCATGAAAATTAATGTATCTGAGGGCATATTTCTCAGTACAACAACACTTACAAGACTGTCAAACACAAGGGCCGTGCATTACTGTAACAATTATTTCTCATTAACTTCAGTTTGTGTTACAATGATGAGTTTGGTAATGACACCTTTTGTTTCTGTTTATTTAGAAAATTCTAGCCATTAAATGTAGCTTCTACTTTTGGTTTCTGAAATTTTATTCTTAGAAAATGTAGAAAATTCTCAACCGGCTAATGTAGCTAACAAGTAATATAAACCATTGCCCACTAGCATTAAGTCAATTATGTGCCCAAATCATCCAGTTGCTAAGTAATCTCAAAAAATCTATTTTTGTATTTAATAAACACAGGTTTAGTCAAAACAATGTAAAAATCTTAAAAAAAAAAAAATTACCAATGTACAGCATTATTTTATGTCGAATACATGCTGTACAACTGAAAGATTTGAAAACATTTAATCAAATTTTGAGCTACGTTTCATATAAAAATGTTACAGTAATGACATTTTGGGGTAACTATTCCAAAAATGGGAAAAAAAATAAATAAAAAAGAAAGACTAGAACATGTTGGGATAAAGTCACATTCTCTATCCAAAAAAACAAACATGGTATGTGAAGTTAATTTGTAATGTTCATAGGAATGCCTACTGAATGCATAGTGTATTTGGGAACCTCACTACTTGTTATCTAAATAATCTTATTCAAATGTGCAAATAGGTGATGTACAACAAAGTTAACTTGATAAAATACACCGCCATCAAATACATACTTTAAGCTAGTGACTTTACCTTCCACTGCAGAGAGTGAAACCACTGGTCCCGAAGATAGCTGTTGGCAGCCTAAGAACACACATACACACACAGACACAGCCTGAAAACGAGCCAGAGAATGGAGTATATGTATTTTGTATTTGTGTTATGGAATGGTTTAGACATCTAATGAGGTGTGTCTGTCAGGGGTTTGAAGTGTAAATATTAACAAGTTTCATTCACAATTAGACACTTAAAAACTGACAGCAGGAAAGCAGAGATATTTCAAACATAAACAACAGTTTAATGACTTCCTAATTCCCAAAAGCTTTCCAGGTAGACAATGCCTTGTCCATTTTTCAAAGGGATATGCAACATTACAGTAAGGTTGTGGTGGCGGGACAGTGAAGCCAGATCTAGATTACTTTACAGAAGTAGACATAGTACTGCATTGTTTATGCTCAAAACCTGCTGCCTGCCTCAGCAATCTCAGCATATTAACAGAACTGTTTTAAGTTGAATGCACACTACTAGATTTCTTTTAATCAATAATTGCCCCAAATTGCTTTGCCTAACAAATTTGAAACAGTTTGAAATCTGGAATCTCCAGTGCATTATGACCTACCGCACACAGCATCCGAAGGGCTCCTTTAACTTCAGAGCTTTTGGTTTTAAAATATGCATATGAATGGATTTTAAGATCTAAAGTATTCACTTAAAAATGTTTTTAATTATTTTTTTTCTTTTTTGCAGCTGGTGCATGCAGTACCTGCAGAAGGACGGTCCCTCCAGGGACACTGAGCTGGACACAGTATTTGGGGGCATTGTCCCAAGACAGCAACTGCAGATCCTCTATACAACTGTAGGACAGAGCAGTCTCCATGTAGCCTGTAGGCTACAGAGACACAAAGAGGAAATTTTTCTCACATGCAGTACCATTCATTGAATAACTTAATAAACACAGTTATATGCCATGATCAACAGTATCTATGTTCAGGATTAAACAAAATTTTTAAGAACCAAGTGACATTTTACAAAGCCAAGGTAAAAAGGTATATATTTTTTTACAGGGCTATTACTCATTCCAACCACTACTAAGTCTCTTTTGTGGTTTCTTCAGGTTCACCTTAACTGCCCACTGATCTCAAAATGAGTGTAAAAGGTTTGCATTCTTGTTATGTATCTCACAGGCTCCTGCATCTCATTTTTCAGCTTCACTAAGTCTTGACTGTAGTGCTTGTGGTCACATGGCTTCAAATGTCAACAGGCTGTTCCCTGTCTCCATCTCTCTCTACAACAGAACACTGGAGCTGTTCCTTTATTAGCCACCCTCCCACCTCTATAGCTCTGCTACAGGCTCTTCCATTATTAGAACCAGCCTCCCTCTGGTGTTGAACAAACAAGGCTATTACTTGATTTGCGCTGCCCTCCCTCTAGACTCAAACCAAACCACAGTTCCTGTATTTGTGTCAGCCACCCAGTTCAGCATAGCAAACAAGCTGTTCCTTTATTTGACTCATTCTCTGTCTGTCTCTCTTATGCTCTCTCTCTCTCAAACAAACATGCAGTTCCTCCCTCTATCTCCCTCCCTCTGTAACAGAACAAAATGGGCTATTCTTTTATTTACAACTCCTCTCCGAGATGATAGAGCAACTGGCCATTCCCCAGCCTACCCTCCTCCCTCTGCTGCTGGGATGAAAGGTGCATCTCCACACGTGCTTGCATGTGAAGAGTGAATGACGACCACACTAGAAAATAGCTTCATAGCGGAAGCTAACGCATCCTCGAAGAAAGGAAAATCTAAAAGTCATTACATGACCACAGAAGCCGGCATAAAGAGAGGCTTGAACCTCTTGCATAGGTTGTCATAGCGACAATATCCTGAACAGCAGTTTGCTGTGGTAACTCTGGTTTAGCTCTCGCTTCTATCTGCCTGTTACTGTCATTCTGTGGCCATCTCCTTCTCTCCCTGTGCTTTCCTCCTGCCCTAGCTACCTCTTTCTCCCAGCCTCTAGTTCATCATATTCAGCCTCTTTTTCATGCTGCAATTCTTCCTTAAAGAGGAGCTGAACAGCTCTCATCGCCACATTGCAATGTTGCCATGGAAACAAAGACATGAAATAGAGACATATGTTTTTTTTGTTGTTACCAGGGAGATCCAGATGGAAAAGATGTGGGGGAAAAACATCAGTATATTCAGGTGTCGCCTCTGACCAATTTCACAAATCTCCTATCACTGGAGAATTTTTTGAATAATCAGGAACTCAAGACATGTAAGCAAAAGTGCCTAAATGGATATAACTGTCATGGAGAAATTGCTATGCCATGTCCACAATAATTTACCACACAAAATGCTACGAAAATGAGCTGGAGGCTTGATGAAAGATGGTGTATATACATGCAGACACAAATTTATCATAGCTCTCCAACATCGGCATCAAAACATTGTTTGACATACACTCAAAAGGTTCATGCAAATGCAAACCAAATGCAAATCAGGCAAAATAGAGTGGACGGCTTTTAGAACAGACACGGTGTCAGTACTGGAGAGCAAACAGCATAAAGATGCATTGAGCTCAGCTTCTTCCTCCCGAGTCTCATTCACACCTAAAGTAAACTGCAACTCCCAACAGAGGCAAAGTACAAGCCTTAACGAGGAGGAATCTAAATCAACACGGTCATGGTGAGAGTGAACAGGTTCAATAAAACCTGATGCTGTCTGGCAAAGCTCAGAGAGCAATAAAACATCTTTGCACACATAAAGCAAAGGAGAAGCACAGGGCAGATGAGCCATTATGTTAGACATGGTACAGTTTCCATCTGCATCAGTTTAAGTTTGTATAAATATGATCAAGTCTTAGCTGAATTCAGAGGCTGCACATCACCGACTATTGCATGTATTCATGTTTTTCTGAAAACAACATTGCAATGTGCTCTACCTGATAAAAGCTACAAGAGTACACCATGTCATCAAATATACCAAAATAAATTATTCACACATATACTGAAACGCAGACATTTGTACTGCCAGTTATTGTAACAATTGTAAAATTATGCAGAACGCTGATTTCAGTGAATAAGGATTAATAACAATATCAACATCTAAATTGAAAATTCCTAATATTAAATTCTAAAGTAAATGAATTTAGATTTTTATAGAAATGGATACAAACAACGAGCAGTTGTGTGCTACTATTCACTGTCCACAAAAAAGATGAGGCGTGAATGAAGGATAATAAGTGGCTTTGAGGCTAAAGTGAATAGACATAATTGTACAGGAGGTGCAAGAATCCACCCTTAACTTGAATAAGTGTTATTTTTAGTAAACACTAGGTATGGGGGAATGCTTGCATTATCTACCGAATACTCAGTGCGCACTATATACATATTTCGTTCTGTTAAGAACTAATAATGTACTTTTTTGTAAAGCACTGTGGATGTGTGAAATGCCAAAAACAAAGTCCATAAGAAAGTGAATTGTTTTTAGAGGTAGAGAGTTAAAAAAAAAAAAAACCACACACACTTTGACACTACACTCTGGGTTCCTACACTTTTAAAATAGTGTAATTCCATGAGTTTTATATGATATAAAATGAAATTTCTATGCCAAACATTTAGCATAGTGCTGTATTGACATATCAATATTTCATCTATACTGGCATACTGTGACACCGTCATACTATTTTCTGTTTTAGTGATGCTTTTACCAATATATTTGATAGATAAGGATGTCATGTAATTTTGTGCACTTTACTTATGGTATGCAATCCTTGATGGTTTACATTTAACATATTTGCGTAAAATCCATAAAAATAAGAAAACGAAAGAATGAGTTCATTAAATTTACTAAACGTCAAATTTTAATATCAACTGATAACATGATACTGTGATATGTTTGCAAATACAATATTACATTTTATCAGTAATTGCCCAACACTACAGACACAGCTTAGACACAGCACATAGACACAGCTGTTTCAAGAGGAAAAAAGACTTACATTAACTAAACCCAGCAGATAAGCAGTTTAGAAAATGTGTGTGTGTAGTTACTGAGTCAAAACGCAGTTTAAATGGAATGACTATGAGTGAAACTGAAATCTGACCCATGTACAGATACCTGCACTAGGTTTAATACTCCGACCTCGGAGAATGGATCTGTCATTTTGCTCAATACATTGATGCTCCTTTCAGAGCCTAAATATTTTGTTTTGACTCCATCACTCCATATTCTCATGCACAAACACGTCAGTCGGTTACGTTTGTATAATTATAAATAACGGTTCAGCGTCCTCTCATAACACATAACACAGACACGTTGTGCATTCACACACATCATGTTTAGGTGGACATTGATCTCCATTTCATTATATTTAGATCAAAATCAAACGAGTTAACAATAACAAAGACATATTTATTTAGCCAGTGTAATTAAATATCTAACTGAAGTTCAATTTTGGGTTTTACATGGTACAAGGCAGGTAATATTTATGAGGACACTAATGTTGCTCTGTGACATTAGTCCTGTCCAAATCCACAATATCACTTTTGACGCATTTTAACAGTATTCATGAGAGGGATGTAATGAGAGACAGTTCACAACTGAATTCACAACTGAGTACCTGGAATGCAACAAAGACTGTATTAAATTAAATCAGTAAGAGTACCTCAGCAGTTAGCTCGTCATTTATTAATGTAGCTGCAGCATGTGATGTTTGTTTAGCCGGCGCAGTGCAGACAGAGCGCTGTAAAGGCTGAGTTACTTTCACAGCAGAGTGTCGTGTAAGGCTCCAGAGAGGGTGCGAACTGAAGAAAACATGTTTTTAGCAGCGTTTCCATCACCACAGTTTTTTCTATGATGTGATATAGTAGAGGATCATACTGTAGAGGCAAAACTGCTGAGCAAAATCTCCCTTCAAACTTGTTCAATGCACGTGTGGCGAGAGTTACAAAAACTGGGAGGTGCACAACCACATGCACAGGGTTGGAGGCGCTTCACAAAGAATGCGTCTTTTCTGGCGGCACAATTTACATTGCGTCAAGTAGCTTGACTCACAGCAAAGAAGCTAGTCTCGCATGTCTTTGTGTGAGAAGCAGCAATGGTGTTTTCCCTCTTAAACTTGTTAATTTGTCTTCCAGTGTTCAAATGTCAAAGCATCTTCTACAGCACACACACGACTTTTCCAGGCCTGGAAAACCAAATTTCTATATTTCATTGTCAAAACACTTCAAGAAAATACCTTTCAGAAAAGCCATAGTGTATGGGGTTCATACGGTAATGAATATCCTGGATTAGGATTTTCATGAGCGTACAAACCCTGTACATTGTGGAGGTGGTGGGGGAGTTTATTTATATATATGGGTATCAGGTTTTAGAATAAGTAATCAATTAAAAAATCCATGTTTTTCATGATACACAATCTTTATCACTCAGAATCAGATTTATCTGCCAAGTGTGTTGACACACACAAAGAATTTGGTTCCTGCTGTTGGTGTCTCTAGTATTGTGAAAACTGGGACATAATGGAAATTGGATATTGTTAAAACTATTCTTTGGTGGTCATCAATATATTTGGTAATAGTGGTGGTCAGGGGAGGGGTTGCCCAAATATAACCTACGTGTGGGAAGCACTGTCATCAATGTTGTGCTGGCTAAGAACCTGCCCAGAGGTTCAAAATACTATATAAACGCAAAATTCTAACCTAGATTTGAGTTGCAAAGAACTATATGTAGATGCACTGAACAAAATTCGTGACTAACGAATGAAATTCACAAATATATGCATTTCCTCACACTTCATATCCACATAATTTAAAAACATCACAAAACATTGTAGTCCTGCACAGTTGGGGAATTAAAAAAAAAAAAAAAAGTCATTTGACTGTAGTTATGCAATTACGGAGACTGATATCATCATTGCAAAATCAACCTTATGTACATAAGGACATGTGATCTGAGAACAGATAAAACTACTACCACTCATCAAACTGCTCACAAAACATGTCAGCATGGTTTGCAGTAAGGCACACTTCCCTTTCGTGCAAAACGCACAGCACTATGTGGACAGCAGTAAATTGTATCAATCAAACCTGTAATATCAATCAAAAACTGTCTTAACATCACTTAAATCCATAAGCCAAGAAGCAGGTGCAGAGATTGCTATTTCAATAGTTGCAAGGGAGAGGGCCTAGGTAAGGTGCAAGCTAACGAAATTAAATAAAGCCTATAATAACCAAATGCACAACATTGTAAACTAAAGCTCAGTGATATTATCCAAAAAAAAAAACAAAAAACGAACAACTGAGCCACAGTGCATTAAAAATAGATGCTACCTGAGAAAAAAGCATATTTTTTGCTCAGTGGTAAACGTTAGCTAGCCAGAGGGCATTTACTTAATTAAGTTGGCTAGTTAACTTGCCGTTGCTAACCTCTGCTAAATTGATGACTTGCACACCAGCTCTGACATTCTCCTCTGAATCGTCAGCCCCTTTATCAATAGTATTAAAATGATTACAATGAGTAAGCTATTTCATTTATTTTGGTCATTAACATTAGGTCACTGTCGACCTGCAATACTCCTATCAGTGTGTAAACGCTAGCTATCTTTAGCCAGTTTTCGTCAGGATACGTTATGTGGTCAGTCACATTTGGCACTTGAAAATATGCTGCATGATTCCAAGGAAATAGACCATTTAGACCACACAAAGCAGTGGAATGAGGAGCAGGACATGTTACAACCAGATAACGTTAGCCAAAGGCTGAACACAGCCACACTCCCCCCAATGATTTCGCAAACTCACTTCTTTTTTTGGAATAACTGAAGCAGGAAAATAGGGATATTAAAACTATAGTTTTCATTGCTGAACGACAATCAGTTCAAGAAGCTGAGTGCATCCTCAGTCACTAGTTAACCAATGACAAAACAAAATTACATAAAATGAACAAAAACATTGAAAGTAAAAAAATTATTATTATGAAGTATCAGTATTATTATTTTTAAGTGTGTTACTGAGAACACGAATTTGAGTATTTTTTCCGAATCACCAATGAATATCTGAAGCCTGTAAAATGAGTGTGAGAAAATAGGAATTTCATGTACACCTTGCAAAAGCAGTGAACGGTTTCACTTCATTATAAATGCTTCCTTTGGGTGAGACAGCAAAACAGCACAAAAAAAGCTGTGCAAGTGTGTCAAAATCACTGTCTTCAGATAATGTAGTATAAATATGAGGCAAAACATGGAGGTGGATACATTGCACAATGTTCAGTCCTGTGCAAGTCAAAGACCACCCTTTATTTATTTAATTTCCAGTTAGAACAGACAGATATAAAATAATTAATTTGCATAAGGAAGAGGAAATAAAAGAAAAGAGTATTTAAAGTAAACTAAAAGTTAGCAGAACTCAGTATAATGAAGGCAATCATTAAGGCATAAGTCCATAAGTTTGCAGAACTTATGCGTTTAGGGTTAGTTACACACATGTATTTTAATTCCATTATACTTGTAATGATGGAGATAGGTAACAGAAATATTTTGTGGTTATGCTGCTATCCTTTAAATTAAGTACAACTAAACTTTTACACTACCTTAACGTCTGTGTTTTACTGTAACACTCAGCTGATGTCGAACATGAGCATCAGCATCAAGCAGAACCACATCAGCTGTTCAGAGACTGGGTAATAGAGCCAAGTGTAATATCACAACGCTTCAGGAAGTTCTTTAGAATATATGACGTGTCCCGACTTATAAGTCAGAACAGACAAAGTACTGCCACATTTTAGATAAAACTATAAAAAACTATAAATACATTTACTTGTATTCAACATTTCACACCCTGTGCGACACTACATTCATTTAAACAGGAATAATTATGCGCTCTTTCTAAATCAATCATGCAGTTGGGCAGTGATTTTTAAGAAATGACGATATCCACGATGTGTTCAGAAAAGCACACTGTGGCATATTGTGATGTAATTTATCACAATAATGATAAATATAGTCATTTTGCCCAGCTTTGCTGAATACAAGCAATTCTTTACCTTTATATTAGTAATAAAGGCTGACCTGGCAAGCTGCAACACAGAACACTATCATGGCTAATATAATATTGCAGAAATGATACCATAAGATTAACACAAGAGCTAATTAACAGGAACCAACAAAACCACTAAGAATGCTGGGAAGCTCAGCCTCACTGAAAAACGAAACCTGCAGCAGCAAGATCTCATGACTGCGGGCATGTCTGTAGTAAAATTGTACACAAAGTCAAAAACTTTAGCAAGGTGAACATGAACTAGTAATTAGAATGCACTTTCCTTCTGTACCACGACATCTTTCTAAGTGAAAGATGGTATTAGGGGTCTCGGAACTAGCAAGTTTTAACTTGACTTGTTAATGGGAAGGTGAAATACTATATTATTGATTATTATTTTTCACCCACTGGTGCATGGTCAAAAATCAGAAGATGCATATTTTGTAAGAATACTTCATCCAGACACTCAAAGACCGAAACACTAAAAATGCCTTTGCATTGTTAAGACAGAAAATAGCAACACATTTTTATTTTTGCTAAGCATGCTTGCATACCAAACATAAAATTCCAAATATATTTTTCTATAAAGTAAAAGAACGTACTGATTGGCCAGTGTCATTACATACTAGTTTAATTTACTCTTTAATCCAGACTTGAGCCCCTTGTCTTGACTCTGATCACCAGCTGTGAAGAGCAGAAAACAAGTGCAATCGTGAAATGAGAACTACGTCAAGACAATCTCTAAATTAGGCAGAGTGACGATAAATTCTAATTGATATGAAATTACCATTTTTTGACATACACGTTTTGGTTGCTGAATTGCTTTACTAATGCAGTTTCACTCATCCTTTCCATAAGAATGGGCATATTATCAGGCTACAACTAGACCTAACTGTAACTAAGAAATAGACTGCAAAGTTTGTCTAGTACTGATGCCTGTACTGCATGCATGTTTTGTCCAGTACAACAACCATCGAGGCGGCAGATGAAAAGCTCACATAGGTAACACAACTGGTATTGATTAGGTAAAACCTAAAAATGCCACCGCACATAAACACATAACAGACTTCTAGCAAAACTGAGCAGTACTGAATTTTGTGACTCAAAACAATAGTGATATTGATCACAGAGCTGTACTGCGCATCACAGAGTAAACCTGCCACATGACTGGGAAAGAAATGCTTTCTCTAAAGAAGAGAAATATCAAACAGGCACTGCAAAAAAGAACCAGGATACCTAAAGGTCCTGCTATAGTACAGACTTGACCACACTGTTTACAAGACAACCTTTACGACATGACATCGACTGAATAAATTACAACAAAATTTTCTGTCATTTCCAGAGGACAACTGTGGTCTCTCTGTTTTATAAACAGAGATAAGTCCTCTTAGAAATCTTTTACATGCCAGCCCCTTACATGACTATATCCCAACTGGCTGATGATCAGTAGCAGTTACCCAATAGCCGATTGTTCTAGCTTAAGAGAGGAATCAATACTCTTTTCATTCAAAGAAAAAGTCTTCTTGTATGCCTTACTTAGAACACCACAAAATTTTCTATTTTGTCTATATTGTTATTTCAATGTTCTATAGACCAAATCAGAATGTTTGTAAACATGAACGTTGCTTATACTTTCGGGTGGATAACACATCCAGTCAGAGGTAGAACCTGCTTGTTTTAAATAGTCTGAAACAGAATGAACCAAAATATGGTCAATAATAGTACAATACTGTTGTGTTTGAGGCTGTAATGTGAAATGTTCTGGGGTCCATATGCCTTTGAGAAGTGTAAAGGTGCCCCATTTTTTGCTGCTACTGCTGAGAGACAGAGAGACACAGGGAGAGAGAGTGAAAAAGTCTGCTAGGAAAACTACCATTTGCTTTCTGCTTTGTCCACCCTGAGACTCCCCCCATTCTCCTTATTTTAGGTTCATTCTGAAACTGCAAATAAATGCCGCTGTGTTCTGGTACTCCACCGTGCTTCAGTGTGATTTTGCTGCAGTGAATGCTAAAGTGACTGGGTATCACCTCAGAGCAGCTAGTACTGACTCTGATACTTATACGATATAATAATTATTATTACTTATTATAATAAAAATTCTCCTCATCCCCATCTATGGCCAGGAAATAAGATCAGAGAACAAGCATACACCTAACAACATACTGGTTCAGCTTTTCCTGTTTTCCAGCTTTCAAAAACTGACAGAGTTGCTAAAAGTAATTTGAAACCCAGTGAATACATGATTAGCTATTTGCTAACATAACAGCTTTAAGCATAACCACAGCAGATAAAATAAAGGCTATTTAAGACTAACCCCATGCAGTCCAGTTAATAGTGAAGTTATGAGAGTGGGAAGATTAGATTAAAATAGAATGGAACAGCACCAGAACAGCTTTAGGTGCACACAAGTTTATCAATGTCACCAAGAACGACATTAAGAACATATAGTTTGCCAATATTTAAAAGCAAATATGTAGGGGTACACACTATCTCAGTGTTTAAATGTCCATAACAAGATCACTGAAAGTTTTCTCTGGTATACTGGTTAAATAACTTTCAAATAAGTACCACGATTGGTAACACCGATTTGTCTTATAAATTATTAATAATTCTATTTTCAGTCGTCAATACATGAAAATTGTTAATATTAATGACAGCCGACAATTCTAAGGTTCTCTCTGCGTTCAGTGCAGTTTTAAGACACTGAGGGTCAAAGATTTCACTTTCAAAACAGCCGAACTCTTGTGTAGTCACTATTCATCTTCTAACAAAGTCATAGTTTGGAGATACTGTTGACTACTGTACGCTATCGTAAGATATTTGTAAAGAACCATTTCTGGAATGGACCAAATGCAGATTGAGCCTTTTAATTCTGAGACCTCTCTCTTTCAGTCATAGATAAAACGATACGATTTTATCTGTGACTTAGAGCTGGGCAATATGACCAAAAATGTTATCACGATAAACAAAATTCATATCGTTCGAAATCGATACATAGCGCGATAAATGTCAAATCATTATTTCTTTCAACTTTGAAGGCTGATTTTTGCTCCTGGGTGGTTAATTGCTGTTTTAAACTATCCTTTATGGTCGGAACACGACAAACACTCACCAAACAGTGGAACATTTCACAAATCTGTCATGGGAGAGTGGGATAAAGTGTCTGCTGAGCTGTTTTTACCAGCTGGAAAAGCATGGCTATTTTGTAATAGTCATGTTTTAAGAAAGAAAACAGATTATTTTTAGCTGGTGACGAGCGCTCGGCTACCCCGCTACAAATGACATCACAGTATTCAAACACAAGCTAGCGACGACTGGATATTCAATTGTAGTAGTTTAAGGGGTGAACCGCAAAATATCAACACTAGACAAACAGAGTCCTCTTTCAGGTATGTTTAAACTGAAAGCGGTGCTTTTGTGTCGTGTTTGATCTACAGTATCATCAATTCTCCGTGTTTTGGAGTGACAGAGCGCTGCTTCAAGTTAGCCAACTGCTAAAAACAGCTAGCCTGGAAAGACAGCGCTCTCCTGCTCTTCAATGCCTCACAGCTTCCTCAGTTTACTTTCATTTAAATCGGAGCTGTAATTTACATGAACCCACTTCTTTCTTTCACTTTCGTTGCTTGGGAATGCACTTATTTTAAAATATGACTGCCCGAACGTGGGAGTGTGAGAATGGTGTAGTATACCGAACGTTTATCGAACATGTTGTATCGCTCTATCGAGGAAAAGTTAAATCAAAGTTAAATCGCGATAATTATCGTTTTATCGCCCAGCCCTACTGTGACTAAAGCCAAACTAGTACAAACACTTCTCCAAACTGTTCAATATTCAATCTCTAACATCATAAATACTTATAATACATGAAATGCAGGTAAATATAAAGGCAGCTGTTTCAGGGTAATACAATGTAGTATGATGTTTTACATTAATTTTGTTTTCAGATATTTGTATAGGTTTCATGAGCCTTATCAATATCATGAGCACGTTGATTAAATATATACAAGGAAGAATTATGAAGAAATATTAAGAAATTAGGCAGTAAAACAAGTTAATTTCATAATATAAATCTATTGTACTATATCAGTATGAGAAATTGTCACTACGGGGAAATTTATTGTACAACGTACACTCCACATATATGAGAAAACAGTATGAAGATAAACTCTATATTGTGTGTGTATATATATATATATATATATATATATATATATATATATATACACACATACACACACACACATACATACATACACATACACACACTATATTATACCCACATCATTATAAGAATAAAAAAGAAGCATGAAAACACAAAAGGCTCCAACATGTTCACTAATAAACATATATTTATTGTACTACTCAAACATTCAAAACATTCTCTCTTTGCTGCTGTGTGTGTGTCTGTGCTGTTTGTGCTTCTGCTGTTTAAAATGTACTTTTATGACATTCGTTTAGCTAGTTAGCTAGTTAGTTCGTTTAGCTAGTGAGCTTGCTGCTTTTCAGATTAGG
Source organism: Colossoma macropomum (assembly GCF_904425465.1). Taxonomy (NCBI): domain Eukaryota; kingdom Metazoa; phylum Chordata; class Actinopteri; order Characiformes; family Serrasalmidae; genus Colossoma; species Colossoma macropomum. The sequence goes on from NW_023494798.1 coordinate 19,566,999, forward strand.
CAATTTTGCTTATCGATACCGATAAGATTCTGATATATGGTGCATCCCTAGTATAAACAGGAATATAAACCATTTCAGGACTGGCAAGACATTTTTAAGTTATTACGATTACCATGACATATGCACACCTAGAGTCAAATCCATTACAAGGAGGGAGTCAAGGCATTGAAAGAACAGTGGTGGTTCAGTCTGCTCTGGAGGAATTTCCATATGATGAACCATGAGGAAACTGATTTTATAGTTTGCATGCCATATGATCAGCTGACTGTTCTTTTCACTACCCTTTATTTATTCACCCACTCTTTCTATTACAGTATGAAGCAATGAAACAAATGTAAACATATCAGACCCGTCCAATAATAGTAATTAATACAGCTATGAAAACTTTAAAGGAACAGTTCAGAAAAAACGATAACTTGTACAATGTAATAAATCAGCAATGACATGGCTGATGTTGGAAGTTTGTTTCTTCATATTGGGTGAAAAAGACTTCTGTTATATTAGCCTCTTAGCTCCAGCTAAGAAACCATTCCTTGAACAAAAGCTATTGCAAGCTGAATACTCAGTATGTCAATAACAGTTCAGGTGGATATCCTGCAGTATTTGAAAATGCCCTCCTAATGAACAAGAGAGGCTATCTAACAACTGAATTCTGTGATGTAAGGCAATGGTGATTGTATAAAACATAAAAAATAACAATAGATGTGTATGTTAGAAGAATTAAACTTAACACTACAGTATACCAGTACACAATGACATCCCAACAAAGATGTTTCATTTAACATCAGCAGTTGGTTTGTCAGTCACCACAACTTACTACACTAAAAGCTGAACTTAATACTCTAAAAGTTATAAGTGACCTACTGGTTTGATCTAGTTGACTAAAACTTGAAAAAAGGCACTGTGTATAGTTTCTGCATCTGGAGTTATATCTAACAGATGTCAGAATCAGTGCTGGTCACAATGGTATATCATGATAGCACTTTTTAGTTTTAGCAATTTTATTAGTGATATATTTGATATGCAATAATAAATACAGGTAAGGTAATACCGGTAAAATTGCAGCAACCCTGCTGCCAACAGTTTTTATTTTAATTGTATTTTGTGCTCTTTACTCAAAAGTTGACTAAAATATATTTCATTTACTGGCTTCTTTAAATTGATCTGCAAGTTTTAAATTCACAAAAAATGAATTAATAACAAGTTTCCTTCCTGGGAGTGTAGTTAATATTTACAATACTATGTAAAATTCCCTTTGGTGTAACTAGAACAAAACAGTCTAAAACAATCTATGCGAGGTTTGTAAGACATTCCCTTAATAGGTAAGTTAATATTATTGTTAGAAAATTGTTAACTATCACTTAACTATTACTTATAATTTAAATATTGCTTGAAACTGTTATAGTTAGAAAATCCTGTGATACTGAAGGCCATCAGTACTGCCCAGCACTAGTCATAATCAGACCTCACTGAAAATTCAGAATGCCACCCTTCAGTACGGACAAGGCCTGTTCCTTCCATCCACAAGAAAATTAATGTGGCTTTAGGCAAACACGTTCGGATGGAAGGCTTTGATGTCTTCTTTATGAAAGAGTGACAGGAAGTATTTATAATGGGTTGGCATTACGCAAATATGATGTAGTTTCTCAGTGCTTAAGGAAAAGGGTGAGTCACATCTTTCATATCTTTCAGAGAGATCACTTTTTACATAGAACAGGCAGCAATTTACTGAGAATCAGCTATCAAACAGGCAAGCATTTTGTGTTCTACTCTAGGTTAAGTCAGTGAAAAAGGGAACGGTTCAGCAAAATGCTGCAGTTTTTGAGATTAGGATCACATGCTACTTCTGCCAGTCAAATGAGGTCAAACATGCTTTAAAAAAATGTTTCCCAACCTAAACAAGACACATAAAATGAATCACAACAAGCACAGGTTTAGAGTTTTTAAGTCCCTAGAATTAAACACAAATACCTATAACAATGACGATGATTGTGATAATAAAACATCTTCCCTACAGTGCAGCATTAGAAGTACAAAAGAATTTTAAAACCACAACCATCCCAGATGTCAAGTACAACATCCTAACCTTTGCCAAGAGAGAACATTAGCCACAGTCAACTGCCCTTCTATTAGCTATGGTCAACTGAACACTGGTCACCAGCTAAACATCTATTAGTCCACAGATCTCACAAACAATAGGAACTTATGTGTGAAAGGAAACAAGGGCAAGCAACATTTGATGAAAAAGCAGCACACAAACCTAACTTGCAGTAATAGTCCTTAATCTTTTTTTCCTCAAATTACACCGTTCAGAAATGCTATATATGGAGAGATCTACAGTAGTTTGAGGCCACCGTTTAACTTGGGATGACTATCTAGGCTCATTAACAAGAAATCCTTGAACTAAATATAACCCTTGAGAGATGCACCGATATGAGGCCTATATGGAAGGACTTATTTTGATATTTTGTACAGGGAAGATGATGAAAACAGCATGACAAAACCTAAAGAGACTTAATTATTGTTAAAACAATCACAGCTCCATAAGTAGACTGTCTGAGTGTATGTTTCATACAATGCCTGTGTCTGTCTGGCGTGTTTCAACAAGACTATATCTCGTGAATTTACTGTGAAACATGAGTCACTGATTTGACATAGGTACAAGGCGAAACAGGGTAGTGATAAAACAATAATATAACACAAAAAAATATAAAAGATACGTGTGACATCAGTAAGAGGCCACTGTAAGAAGGCCTCTTCTGCCTGAGTAGAGTAGCCATTAATGATCCTGTCTGACTGAGCTTAGGATATATTAATTGTATTAGAAGTATTTAGAATCAGCTAAAATCAAATAAATTAACTTACTGTACAAGTCACTACTGGGATATTTGGGTTCACTAGTACTCAGTGGTAACAAAATGACTTTCGCAAAACACTGGTGCACAGCTGCTCAATTCTGTGACGTCTGTTCACACTTTGTAATAGAAGTCTCTTGTAAAATGCTGAAAACGTAACATGTTACAAATTGTGGCAAAAGTCATTATTAGGCCTACTGTTATTCTGTCTGGATCTATCAACATTTAGATCACCTTTAGTACAACAAAGCTGATCTGTAGCATAGTAGGCCCCACTGAGCATCTTCATCTCTCCAACACAGAAAATGTCATCTAATTCACTAAATGAGTAATACTGATTTTACTTCTGCCTTGCTGACTGCCTCTCTAACGTCAATCGTTCAGGCGTTACTTATTGTTTTTCTTTTTTTAGACCAGCCATAGGCTGGCTTGAAAAAGGCCCTCCGACAAAACGACGAACATATTAAACTGCTAAATTACAGGAATTGTCGTCTTCCAAAACGGTGTACAATGCGTTAGTTAGGCATAACAGTTCTTACAAAATGAAGAAAATGGAATAAAGAAAAAAAGAGCAGCGTTAAAAAAGAAAGCGACACGGCACCATATCAGCTGACAAAACCGAATCTGAATCCAGGGAACAAGGAAAGCAAAAAAGCAAACAAAGCAAAGGTTGTTTAAATGAACACCGGATATATAACCTATCTCCCTCAACTTAAGCACTACTGAGGTAAATTAAACTCAACCAAAGCCCTCCGCTCCTCGACATCGCATTGTTTCTGAAAGCGCGTAGCTGCTTTAACGCTGCTTCAACATGGCTATAGCAGGAGGAGGAGGGGAGGCGTTATCTCTCAGACCCTCTTCCACTCAGCGAACACTTCGCCGTGCCCGAGCGTGGACCTTACCGTGGCGGAGACGAGGCTGCTGTCCGTCAGGGTGAGGTGGTGAGGCTCCCATCTCCGCAGGAACTTTGAGGTGAGGATTTTACTGAGGAAGGTCCGCGGGTGCTTTACCACACACACCTGAATGTCGCCCTCCTGGAGCAGCTTGTACCTCATGCCGCTGCTGCAGGGGAGGAGGAGGCTCCTCCGGCACGGCGGCCCTGCGCCCTGCTTCGCGTTGTTATTCCCCTCTGGCGGTGTCGGCGTAGACATCTCGCCCAGCAAAGGCTTGCTCTCCTCGCACGGATAAAACTGGTTGTTGTGAAGCTCATTGCCGCCACCGCTACCGTTAAAATCCATGGTTAACCTTTTCACTGTGCCAACGGTCCGAATGCGGTCGGTTGTAGTTCACGAGGAATATATATGTTTAAAAAAACGAATCCCAACGGTCGCCTCAGTATGTTAGCCTCGGCTACAGAAACCTACCGCGATTCGACCTCAGTCGTTTTAACAGTGCTAAGGGCGTAAAACAGACACAGGCGAGGGACGGCGAGAAAAGCCATTAGCCGAAGAATCCGTCACGAAAGTGTACGTGGACGAAGAAACGGATTGTGTATGTGGAACAGTCCAGTGTTTTTTTTTCTCCCTGTTCCCAGTCAAAACGTCTTTTTCCCCCTCGTTAACGCTCCCTCCGTCCAACGAGCTATTCAATATGTTCGGGCCATTGCCATATCCATTCTGTCACTCTCCACGACAGCATATTCCGTTCGGCCACTCCAACGCGTACACGGTTACAGTAAGACAGAAAGACAGAATCCAAAAGCGACGAGGTTTCTCCGTAGGCTTTTTTTTTCGTTCTTTAAATGCTCGTAGACATGGTTCCCTTTTCTGTCTTTTTTTTTTCCTTCTCTCTCTCTATCTTCGTGGAGGAACCGAGCTCTCCGATAGCGCTGTTGGATTGGTCCTCTCTTGGTCATGTGACACCGAGGTGACGTCAATGGGGAGGCAAACGGATGCGCTGTGCGTCTCTGTCTACACACGACTCTGTCTGATAGGGAGAGAAAGCCAATCTAGTTCCCTTCACACAAAATGGAGAAAGAGGGCGCACGATTTTTAGTATTCTGTCATTTTTTCATTTTCTCTGTACGTACATTTTTAAGTACGTCGAATTGGAGCGGCCTTTACTGTTTTACCCTTCAAGTTCAGCCACGAACGGGTTCTATAGACCAGATCAATTGGGACTACAGTAGATCTTGTTCTGTGGCAGCGAAATGATTCTTTTGTCCAGGCCAGTAGCCTGTCTCTAAACTACACGGCTGCTGTGAAGGCCAGTCTACTTTGTTTCTTTTGTTTGGGCTACTCGGAACTAATTAGCCTCCTAATAGAGCCATGACCAGAGAGGGGTTATTGAGGTTGTATTTTACAGGGCCTAAACTAAAAACGTCTACTAGTTAAAATGATATCATGACAGGCTAAAAATCTATATTTATCTTAAAGTTTCACCTTTGTTCTTTTACCAAAAAAATCTGTGACCTGCGTTGATCATGTTTCCTGAAGAAAAAGCGCAATATCGCTTGATCAACTGGGTGATGATGTTTATTTCAACACTCTTTCACTCCCTGAGATTGTACAGAATTTCTCAGGAAGGCAGCTTAGGGCCATCCCACACTACAGACAACAACAGTCACCGACACTCCCCAAGAATGTGGCAGCACTTTTTTTTTCATCTCTTGACGTCGTAACTTCAGTCTGAGTCAGGACAGTGAGGGCTAGATGAGCAACTTGATAGGAAGTCAAGCTTGTTGAAATTCAGGGGGTAAACCTTTGTGTGCAAACACCAACTGTATACTGGCCTATAAAATGACATTTCATATCAGCCAGGGAAAGGGCAATGCGATTCTTATCTTCTGACTAATTCACTGCTGCCATAAAGTACAGCACGGTTTTGTTTTGCACATTATATTTCACCCATGCACATTTTAACCTTCACCTTTTAGTGTTTATCTTCTTTAAGTTGGGCCTTCACTACATACAGTGTACATCTATTTGGACATCTATTTGTCGATTGACTACGCATGGTGAAAAACTGACAAATATTACTGTAACATGTCCTATGCTGTCATTGAACTCATTACGGGCAATAGCGTCATCGCACCAAGTAAAGATACTTGCTTGATTAGTACCCCTGAGAAAGATCTTAAGCTCTGAATGCATTGTCCCTCTCCTGTTTTGTTTACAGCCTTTTCAGTGTGTGGTTGCTGAGACAGAGCCCTCACGTCCCAGCTGGGTACTCTGATGATAGGCTATGCAGTCCCACAGAGCCCAGGCAGAGAAAGAAAAGCAATCTAAAACGCTTGGCATCCTGTATGTAATGGCCTCCGTACCTCCTGACTAGCATCTGACAAAGAAATGAATCAGACTTCCTAAATCATATGAAGTGATACGAGCCATAGTGACTTAACACTTGGTCACCTGACCAATTGCGGCACAGGAAGCGGACCACAGGAAGTCTTTTGTTATAGGTGTGAAGAGACATGAAAGGTGCGCATGAGGCAAACCTTAGGTCTGGGGTCAAGCACTGAAAAAACAAGCACTTCTGATTGTCTCACTACTGAGATTAGAATGGTCTCTACAGGAAGAGCGTGTTTCTAACATTGCTCTTTTTTCCACACTACCCCAACCTTACCACTGAATTGCTGCATTTACTCTAAACACATTTAGGTTTCTTTTTTGCAAGATCCAGTAACAAGCCACAAATTGAATCACATGTTATAACATGAAGTTGAAAGTGAAACAGGCATCTGTTATGGCCTGACTTGATGATTAGCCTTTAAAGAAATCACCTACTTTTGACTTTTTATTACCATGTACTACACGATTACCAATTTTTTCCCATTTGTCATTTTCCCATCTTCAAAATAAAAAAAAAAGAACAAAATTAAGTGCAGTTATTCTTTTCTGAGGAGCTTGGAATGAGACGGTCAAAGAGTAAACTAGAGCTCAAAAAACTTAAAAGAAAATGGGACTCGTGACAACTTGCTTCAGCTCTTGTTTCACATCTGGTAAAAATCCACCAGTGTTTCTGTCCATTCTTCCACCTTGAGAAGGCAACATTAATGCTATGGGTCTGAAACAACATATAGCTGTCAATCACTGAGAAAAGGGTAATATTGAGTACAAACATTACATTATTGGGTAATATTAAGTACAAAGTAGCAGTTTGGATTACTTGGATCATGAGAAGCAGAAAATACAGCTAACATTCAAGACTTAACCTTGGAGGTGTAGAAAAATGGAAAGCAAGTCTCTCAAAAAGAATGGAAGCTGTAATAAAGGCACAGGCTGAACACACTAAATACTGAAAAATGTATATTTTGAATACTTGGTCACTTCTGTGTATTCTTCTGTTAAATTCATATTTTCTCCATACACACACACACATATATATATATATATATATTATATATATATATATATATATATATATATATATATATATAAACACACGTATGTATATACACACATTATATATATTTATATATATATATATATATATATATATATAATGGCCATTTTGACTGGAAATTAAAAAATGAACAATGGTCTCTGACTTTTGCACAATACTGTATTTACGGTAGTGTTGGAATAGAATCTTGAAATAATGTCTTTAAAGCTGCATGCCACAATAGTCATTTTGGAAAACAAATACAAACCCAATCCCATAATGTTGGGACCATATGTAAAATGCAAATAAAAACAGAAAGCAGTGAATTAAAAATCTACTTTCATCTGTATTTGAACAAAAACAGTACAAGTTGAAGACAAGATACTTAATGTTTTATCAACTCAATTGTTTTTTGTAAACATACACTCATTCTGAAATTGATGCAACATGTTCCAAAAAGGATTTCAGGCATTCCAGCCTCTACAGTGCACAATATCATCAAAAGATTCAGGGAATCTAGAGATATCTCTGTACGTAAAGGACAAGGCCAAAAACCACAAATTAATGCCCGTGACCTTTGACCCCTCAGATAGCACCACATTGAAAAACTGGCATGCTTATTTGATGGATATTACTGCATTGACTTAGGAATACACACCACTGTCAGTAAGTACTGTTTGTTGCTGTATCCACAAATGCAAGTTAAAATCGTACTATGCACAGTGGAGCCACATGTCAATTGCTTCCCGAAGCACTGCCAACGTCTTTGGGCTTGAGCTCATCTGCAATGGACTGATGTACAGAGGAAACATGTACTATGGTCTGGTAAGCCAAACTTTTAGATTGTTTATGGAATTAATGGACATTGTGTTCTCTGGGCCAAAGAAGAAAAAGACTATTCAGATTGTTACCAGTGTGAAGTTTAAAGGCCAGGTTCTGCCATAGTATGGGTGGTATTAGTGAGTAACTTACACGTTTGTGAAAGCACCATTAAGACTGAATAGATTTTGGAGCAACACAAGCTGCCTTTTAAGCAGCGTCTTTTTCAGGGACCTCCATGTTTTTTTCAACAACACCAAGTCACATTCTGCATGTGCTACAACAGCGTGCCTTCATAATTAGAGAGTGCAGGTTGCAGACTGTTCTGCCTGCAGTCCACCTGTCTCCTATTGTAAATGTGGGTCTCATTAAGCAAAATATGGTAACAAAGACCCTGTAGGGTTACACTGCTGAAGAAAAAAAATGCTACTTTCAAAACTGGATCAGTTTGTGTGTGTCTTCAGTCCCCAAATGATTATGATAGTGCTGTTAAAAGGAAAGCTGATTAACACAGTAGTAAACATAATCCTGTCTGATTTTTTGGAACAAGTTGCAGGCATCAAATCTGGAATAAGAGTATATTTGGGATAAAAAACAATGAAGTTCATGAGTTAAAACATAATGTTGTTTTCTGTACCATTTCAATTTAATATTGGTCAAACAGAATTTACTAACTACTGCTTTCTGTCTTTATTAGCATTTCACATATCATTCCAACATTTTTTAAGAAGTGAGTTTGTATACAATATACAGAACCAAATGGTCACAACGGGATTATATTCTGAGCACAACATTTCTAGCCTGCTCTGTATTATACATAGGCTGTTTGGTTCACAGAGGACCTAATTCCCAAGCACCTAATATGGGGCACAAGAGGCCAGCTCTCCCTTATCTGATTTTTAGCCACTTATCAGAGTCCCAAGTCACAATACCTCTTGTTATGAGAGAAACTCATTTTAAATGAATGAACATCTAGGGTAATCCTGTTGCATTAATCTCAACCAATGTACTGTTTCTTCCATACACATACTTCCACATACCTGCACAGGGTTACACCATTATACACAAATACACATGAGAACACGCCTATACATCCTGTTTATCATCTCTACTATCCACACAAGAAAGCATACAACATCCATCATGAGAAATTATTCATTTTAATTCTGCATTTAATGTTAGCTGCTGATTAGATACAAATGACAAAAAGTCAAACATTTAAGGTGACAGTCCTTACATTCTTTAGAATCCATCATTTATGAAGGTGCTTTTTTCATCTCTGTTAATTTTACAGTGTGGTCCATCTTAGGAAGCCTTAATACGTCATGATCTGGTAGTGCCTTTATTACTATTGCTGACAATGTAATAGTAATAAGTCAGTAATAACTGCAGTCTTTTTTTGGCAAAGAAGTGAGCATCTCCGAGCAAAATGAGATGCATAAGGCCAAACTGAATCAGTTTAGTGTACAGGGCCAAATAAACCCTTGATTGTGCAATTATTCATTCTCAAGGTGCTTGTTTAGGTGTTGTGTGAGAATACGTCTATGGCTCTAGAGCCTACAGTGTACTGTAAACAATGGCACATGAAGGAATGTGGAGTGTGTTGATAGTTATCATGTGTTTGCACATGCACAAGCACACTGTATGTTTAAGTGCTGGGCGTGAACACCGGTGTCAGAAAGGTGCAGTACGGATGACGATTTTGGTGTTTTACTGCTACATAAAATATGCTAGATTAGTCCCACTTTACATTAGGTTCTATTATATGCTATCCCTTATAATAGTGCGAGTATTATACAAAGCAAAATTTCTCAGCCAATTTAAGAAAGACTGTCCAATAAAAGCAATGAACAGGAACTAAAAAATCCCACTCTTTTCGAGCACTTGAATGTGTACATACAGTGTGTACATACTAGAACTGTCTTCCCCAACAATTTGCTGTCTTTGAACCAAACTTTTTTTTTCCATTAAAAAACAAACAAACAATCTGTGAATGATTGTTTTATACCATACTGGACTGCACACTCTGTTCCATGCAGTTACTTTGGTCCATTTTAATGTCGACAGTCTTGAACATTGTCACAGTTAAGAGCAACAGCAAATAAGTGATAAAAGGCCAAATACGTCATGTATATTATCATCATGTAGATAACCACAACATCTCGAGGGATGGAAGAGGAAAGTATGTCAGCAGGATGATAAAGAGATTAACAGTTGAGTCACTTTAAAAGCTGAAATGGTTGTATACAGAAAAACATTCAGAAGCCAGAATAATCGTCAAATTCAGGCGCATAGCTGAGTGTTATTATATATGATTTAGGACACACTGTTGATAAATCAAAAAGGTACATAGCACGAGATACCTGAGTCAAGAATACGATCATATTGAATATGAATATAATCATAGCTTGATGTTAATCTTTACACTTGGAACGATATATTTTGATGTCCAGTGGGAATGCTATGTGGCTTTAATGGACTTTGACCTACAGCAGATTTTCCAAGTCCATTTATGATAATTGTCTATAATTTATCAGTACATCTGTAGCTTTCAATATAATAATTCCCTTCAAATCTATTGAAACTACTGAATAGCATTATGACTAATAATGACGTTACAGTAACATTCTTTAAATGGTCTAGTGCAATGAAACTGTAAGCGAAAGACAAGTTCAATGATCATGTAACACTGGTATTAGGACCATGTGATCTGGTGTGCAACACATATATAACTAATAATGTCTGGTGTTTAGATGTGAGTTGCTTTACTCATGTGGTGCTTGCATGTGAAGGTGCGTTTCTGTAGAAGTGAATTTGTAATGTGTGGGCCTTCAATTACAACGGACAGCAGCAGCTGTGACGTGCACAGAACAAATGGGGTCGCCAGATGCCAAAACCGTCTGTGGCGAGTGGGAAGCCAGTTCAAGGGTCAAGCACATAATACATACAGTAACTTAAAAGTGAGACAAGTAGTTGTTTCAAGAATCCTGGAGAAAGATTTTTTCTGTACTGATGATTACACTACCTGCTATAAATGTAAAACATAAAAATATTAAAATGTAAAATGTAAAACTTGAATCATCCTAAGCCCCAATCTGATGTATGAATGTTATGTAGAATTAATTCTATGTGAGGTATATTGTACACCGTACCGTAAATGCAAAAGCTTGAGAAGGGTAACTGATTCTTGCGTATATATACACATAATCTCTCAAAGGGCAAATATTCACATCCTCCACCATTTTCCCAAAACACTCTTCATAATATACTGTCATGTTTCACACCATCCTTAGTCTGACATTTAAAAGCCGGTCCCATCGGTAAGACACTCGAATTTAAGACAATTCATTAACTTGCAGGTCCAGACCACGCCTGCAATCAATTTTGATTGTAAACTGTAGAAGGGGAAAAACTTCTCTGTTCTGGGTGGCTTCAGCTTTGACCTAGAACTCCTATTCTGCAGATTCTAGAAAGGATTGGAGAAATCATGGCGAACAGGGGGAGCCAAGCAAAAACTCATAACAGAGAATAGTAATGGTGAATAGGGAATACATTAGTTAGAAGGAAGGAGTTTCAGGCGTCTTTCACCCAAACTTCAGTTATTGCATAACTCAGTTTATCAAAAAAAAAAACTCTGTTGTCTACCAACAACAAGCTTTTTAACATCATCCATTTCTCAAATAAGCATTAGTGTTTGCCTAAAAGTCAGCAGCAGCCAGTGACACCCACCCTATGCTCCACTGAAATTACAGTAGTAACACTTAAAAAAAGCAGCTGAACTTAGGCTACCATTTATCAAAACTATGATACTTGACTCCCAAACAGTAAAAAAAAACAAAAAAACAAGGAGGTTGTGTACATACATTCCCTTAAGAAGGCATCAAAACAAAGTAAACAAAAGAGGTCCAAAACGTTCCCATATACCTCAAGTATTCTCGCCCAATATCCATGTTCGGTTACAGCTATAGTGATTCCCAAGACCCACATGCAACTTTCTTCCAAACGGTAAGGTGAGAGAAGAGTGACGCAGGGGTATGGATGTGCACTTGGTTTAAATGGATGGCACTCGAATCCTGAAAAGGCCCTGTTTGAGCTGCAGCCGGAACAGCTTACAGTTGGCGATGCGTAGGGCGGCACAGCCAGTCTTACACAGGTCCGAGGGAAGGAGGGGTCTGGTAGGGTGCCACGTGCCCGTACTGCGGCGGAACTCTCGCACATAATCATAACTAGTGCCTGCACACATGTAGAGGGGAGAGAAAGGAAACAAAGTAAACTACATTACCATTCTGAGCAAAATGGCCAATGCTATTCCATTTAACATCATAGGTAAATATACTAAAAAGGTAAATATTAGTCTTGCCAAGTGATTAAAAACACTTCCAGCAAAGACGAAATGCAAACTTCCTGTAAAACCATTATCCAAATAACTGATGAATTGAAAAAAAGCTGTTTGTATACAAAAGTAGGTAACAGTTTCAAGGTGACACATTTCAGATTACGTTTCTTTATCCTGTCTAAACACTGCGATTTGATTTACCATTTGGAGCAAACATTAGCATTTATGTGTGGCTATTTATGTACAATCTCTGCAGAAAGGAAGAGCACATATCAGACTATATTTGAACATAAGCAAAAATATCAGCATCTCTTGATGAGCTGAACTTCAGCTTGCAGAGTGCACAAGTAGTCTAACCTTGGTTTTATATAGCACAGTAGTCAAGACTACATTAAGTGTAAGCTCTGGATGGAAACTCAATTTACAAGAAAGCATGATATACAGTGAGGGGAAAAAAGTATTCAGACACTTCCAGTGCATATATCCAAATTCACATACACAATATCTTTTGACTTTATACACATAAATAAGATCAAAAATAATGTTATGTAACCGCTACTCGTAACTTTGGGCAAGTAATGATTTGCTTGGAGGAATGGGTCAAAACTTAACCACTATGCAGCAAAAACACATTTTAAATCTTTTCACAGATGTCTCAAAGCTGCTTCAACGAAGTACTAACATTATTAATTTTGTAATTTATGAACACTTTATTCCCCATGCCAGTTTCGTATTTGAAAATATCTTAGTTTATGCTTTTGAATACATGCTTTTTTTTCCATATTTATGAGTACAAACTACATTCTGTGTGTAAGACTGATATTATTGAATATTATTATTGATATCATTGAATATTAAATATGAAATATTAAGTAAAAAAAGTTCCTGAATACTTGTTTCCCTTCACTGTATGTTTTTAGAAATGTCTCTTAGATGTTCATTTTGAACACATTAGGCACTAACTACGAACAGACACATACTCACAATAATTATTTTAATTCAATTGATAATAAAATGCAAATAGCAAGTAACTCACTCCTTCAAGGCTAACTCAGATAAAAGGACATGGTGATGAATCCATGTGCTGAGAGGCAGAACGAGAGAACAGCTGATGAAACTGTATGGCCTGTTCTTACCTGTATCAAGCTCTCCCACCACATATATACTGGCACCAATAGGAACAGCACCGTATACAAAGGATGATGTAGTGTGTATACACAGGTTCTGATCATCAAGGAGCACCCATCTGCAGCAAGAGATTTGTAGAAAGTATATAACATAATTTATGAGTTTACTTGGATAGTCCACTGTAGATGTCCTGTATACTGTTGCTGTTTCACAAAAACTTTATATATGACTTGACAATTCCAGCTACTCTTTGCATTGTTTCAAAATTTCATGATGAATGGACCAATAGAAATGGTCCAAAATGACTTTGAACGAACATTACAAATTAAGAATGTTTTTTCCTTGTCCTGTAAAGTTAGCATTTAGGAGATACAAGGTTTTATTCTGATAGCTATGATATGCTTACCTTGTGTTTAACTTGCATTCAACTAAATATCTATTCGTCACCTTATCTTTTCTCTATCCCTAAATGTAACACTCACTCTAAATCTGAAATTAACTTTGACTCAGAACCTAGACCTAAACCCAGCCCTAACCCAGGTTCTACCCTAATCCTAAACCTAGTGCTGTTAAAAATCACCTCAGTTTTAATAGACAGTTTGTTTTAAATTGGCAGCATTTGCAGATCATCTATTATAGGCTGTTTAAATAAAGTGAGACTGTATATTGTAGCAAAAAAGTCTCATGTGATTGTCATTCTGAAAAGCCCACCTTTTCAACTCATCATGAAAAAACTCCGACTTGCAGATGGTCATCTGACTGGACTCAGGATTATCTGCATCTCTGCTCCTCACTCCTCCAAACACATAGAGCTCCTGACTGACTCCACAAGCCACAGCACCAAACCTGAGGAAAACAACGAATCCTAAACGCATGATGCATGATGAAATCAGAATATTATTGATATCATCAGATATTTGCTTAAAATAATAACTCAGCATCAGTTAGATGTCTAGATTTGTCCAATATTTCAAACCAATATTTGATCATGTATTTATTATACTCTGGAAGAACAGAAGGTGTAAGGGATTCTAGACTACTCTGCTAAAGCATCTACATTATATTCATTTAACTGCATTTGTAGCTTTACATAAATATATGCTATATTTCCCCATAATGCTAATCCACACATATGTGGTCCCAATTTGTACATTTTTATAAATGTTTATGTATTGGCATTGGCAGATATGTACATGAAAAATATCAGATATCGGCCTACAATTCCCATATTGGTGCATCCATAAACTAAACATTACACTTTGTCTTGTATATAGACAAACAAACATGCACAAGCACACACCACCACTGACCCATGCTGCAGCACCAAATCTGAAAGAAACGGCCAAAAATAAACATTGCATCTTTTTCTCAAGCAAGCATAAACAAACACATGGGGGCACACAGGCACGCAACACTGTGATCGCTGACAAGATCACTAAAAAACATCATGACCATTGTAATCTATCTATATGTGTACATAACCTTTCTTCCATTATGTGCACATACACACTTGTTTTCCAGTCTGTGTTTCATACTTACTCGTATACAAACTGAATCTGCAAAATCACATTTTGCTGTTTAACTGATATTAAGATTTCTGCAATGCACCACTGATAGTAGATAATTGTGATCTTTTCCATGTGGAGCTTATATCTATGGGCAGGCAATTTGGCAAAAATATAACATGATACTTGAAGACATTTTCATACATGATTTGCATCGTGATATGTTGTTATGCTGAGTACAGTGATTATTTTACCCAGGTTTTAATGTACTGGGCATCACTACATCTAAATTAAACAGCACCAACTACACACTCATGTACTCCCGGCATCATCGGGATTCAAACTAACAATCTCCTAATACCAGGACAAAACCTTAAATAGCCCCAGTTAATTCTCTTTTTAAAGAAACACACAGTTGGTCAGTATGAGAATTGTTATAACTATATCATCACAGTGCCCACATCTACTTGTATAATTCCAATGTTTTTTTTGTTCCATTTCAAAACATTCTGTGACCTTCACTGCATGCACTTATACCTCCTCTCCTTTAGAGGGCAGAGCGTAGTCCACTGCTGAGTTTTGGGGTCATAGCATTCCACAGAGTCATAAATTTTCCCATAAGATCCTCCTCCCATCACGTAGAGCTTCTTCTTCATGGTAGCACAACAACTAAACTATGGATTGGAAAGGCATATATTACAAAAATAGTCAACAGGATTGTACACAAAGGCTGAAGGATCCAGCTGTGGTGAACATTTCTGTGTTTGGGTCACCTTTCGGACTGTGGTCATGCTGGTCTGGGTTGTCCAGGTATTAAAGTGAGGGTCAAACACTTCCATCGTGAGGAGAACTTCAGTGTCTTCATTTTCTCCACCCAGCACATAGATCATCCCATCCAGCTCAGCAATACCAAAGTGCCGCCTAGCCTAATCATACAGTAGACAATGGTAAAACACTGACTCCTGGTGTTAAACAGAGAGAACTTTCATAACAGCACACGGAAAAACCTTGGCAAACAAAGAAATGCAATTTGCAGCATGTAGAATGGTGTGCCTTGTTTCTGTTATTGTGTATTCCAGGTAATATCATAATTATACACCAATAATATCCATCATTTCATCTTTTTATATTCACCACAACATCTGAGACAGCCTGATGTTGCATGTTGTTTCAACATCCTACTAAAAAGGTTGTGTGCACTGCCCCTAGTGGAGATAATAGAATTATACTCTCGTAAACAGGAAGAGACCTACATCTAATGAAGATCAAGAGCTTTGTGTGTTTTCTGAAGGCTAGCCTGCTTGTTTAGTCCTTGTTTTATTACCTATGTTTAAGATGAAATAATGATACCTGTTTCATTGGTGGGATAGGGGTCCAGGTGTTAGTCTCTGGGTCATATTTTTCTCCACTATTCAAAACAGTTTTGTTTTCATCCATTCCTCCAACTGCAAAAAGGCATCCATCTGATTGGACATACGGAAAAAACAAGAACCATGAACCACACAGCCTTTTGGGCATTATTAGTCTTAAAGCAGTGAGCATTTTCTGTGCTCTTATTATACTTTATATATACTTGACAGTTGTTAAATCTTGAGAGTTGTGTTGTCTAATATAGTATCCATACCAATATGCAATCGTATTGGAGTCACAACAAAATTGACTTAGCTTTAGCAATATTGATAGATAACAAAAATAGTACATTGCAATATATGTCATTTGCTGACTGACATGTTGCTTGGAAAGAACTAAGCAATTTTTAAAAATATTAAAAATAAGTAAGGGGCGGCATGGTGGTGCAGTAGGTAGCGCTGTCGCCTCACAGCAAGAAGGGCCTGGGTTTGATTTTTGGCCGGGCGACCAGAGTCTATGCGGAGTTTGCATATTCTCCCTGTGTCTGCATGGGTTCCCTCTCACAGTTCAAAGACATGCAGTCAGGCCAATCAAACATGCTAAAGTGCGAGTGTGTGTGTGCGTGGATGAATATGTGTGTCTGTTTGCCTGTCTGTCTGCAGGCAGACAGACACACAGCTTAGAAAACGTGTGTGTGTGTGTAAAAATAAGTACGCACATTTGTCTTCCAAAAATCTTGTTTCTGCCCTAGAATACTACGCAAGACTCCCTCTGGTATAATTTTAGGAAAAGCAGAACAGAACAAAACAGTCTAATTCAAACCGGCCATGTGAGGTTAAGACATTCAGTACCAGGAAGCATTAAACCCCTTCCACAGAAATAAGATTCAAATGGTAATGAGTATGATTTATAAAACCAGAAGCAAACTTGATTTTTGTCATTGTAGTGAGCAAATCAACATTTATAAAAGGTGCTATTATGTTTAAATGCTATTGTTTTGTGGAAGTTGTACACGATTTTTGTTTTGTTTTAGCACACCATCTTTGTGGAGGGGTGTGAATTGTTTTCACAGTAGGGGGTTCTCACCCCTCCTCTCAGCTCATCACAGAGTCACAATATTTCACACACAGCCAACAGTGACCTAGTTAATCTGATAACAGAGTAACAGGGAAAAAGTATAGTATTTTATTTGATTATATTCATTCAAAATATCGATTTGAAAATTGATGCCAGTAGAAAGGTCAGTAGGGGGCTTGCAGAAAGAGGCTACTTCAGGCTTCCTCAGACTTCATTAACTTTTAGTGCAAACTTGATCTGATACTGTAATTCATCTGAAAAATATTGTCATGTTAAATGTTAAAGATACCGCTCAACACTATTTCAGAGGATTATGTTTGACTTTTTCACAAAATCACTTGGCCTCAGTTGTTGATTGCAACAAGTTAGTTTACTTTAAAGAGGGCTCAAACTTAT
The DNA here is from genome assembly GCF_904425465.1 of Colossoma macropomum. Lineage (NCBI taxonomy): Eukaryota > Metazoa > Chordata > Actinopteri > Characiformes > Serrasalmidae > Colossoma > Colossoma macropomum. Next base: position 19,584,788 of record NW_023494798.1, read on the forward strand.
AAAAATCATAAAAGCGTTATGCATCAAAAATTAATTGTTGTGATTGATTATGACAATTATCAGTGTCTGCAATCACACTCCCAACATTTAGGCTGTATTATCAATAATAATGGCATACTCCATTAGTACCAATAAGGGATGCAAGTGATTAAGCAAAGGAAGTTTTTTTTTAACCAAATGAATCTTTAACAAAGTTATTGGCATTAGCTGTTGAATTTTACAGAGTTTTCTATTATTTACTGTGTGTGCATGAAAAGAAGCATTAGGCAGAGCAAATCTTTTTAAAGAAGACACTGACCAGCAGTCACCACCCCATGACCAATGCGTCTCTCATTCATGGGCTGCAGATCAATCCACAGCTGCCGGTTTCTGTCATAGAGGGGGCACATGCAGCGCGTCACTGCAGAGGGCTTCCTAGTGCTGAACAGGAAATAAAGCAGGAAACACACTTAGTTTAAAAAGTACCTAGAGCCAGCAGGCAAGCACAGATGAATCCTACCCTTGGATAAAATTACACATTTAATGGAAATTCCTCATTGAAAATCTATTTTAGGCTCTTAAACTTAATCAACCCACATATACACAGTCTCCCCCTGAGGATTTACTATGGCCTACTGCAATTATAAAACCTGGAAAATTACAGTACTACGATATAAGGGGCCTCAATCAGATTCAACCCAATTTTAAACGGCTTAGAAATACTTAATTGGCTCTTCATGCTTTGCCTTCTCCAAACATTTCCACAGACATTTTACGGTATGTTCTAATACTCACGCCCTGTCTTCACCCCCTACAGTGACAATGCACTCAGAGTAGCCACGGGGTTTGAAGGCAGCGAGCATTGCTTCCCCTTGCTGCGCTGCACCTCCCAGAGGCTCCATGCAGCACTGTCCAATCACTTCCCTCATGAGGGGGTCTCCCAGCATCTGCTCCTGCAGGTAGCTCTGGTCTAGACCCTGCACCCACACTGCAGACATCACCTCCTTCATGTGCACCTATATCCAGGGAGCAGCAGGAATTAAATTATTACTACATATCATACATGGTTGGTTAAAAATTCTACGTAATTCACTCACTTTGCAAACAAAGTAATTCGGAGTAGCTTGATGTGTGTTAATTGTAGAGAAAGAGACTCTTTACAGTGGTGGTGATAGGAACCATATTGATATAATATGATATAATATAATGAAATATTGATAATGGTAGAGAAGCAGTAAATCTGATTTTGGGGGGTGGGGGTGCATGTATTCTACTGCCATAAGTGTATTTAAAAAAAATGTTGATCTAAAAAATATAAAACAACATCTCAGACATCAGGTGGCGTATTCTTAACCTTTTCCTGTTATACTGATCAAAACATAAAAGCAACAGTTTTTACTGAAAAGATTTTACTGAAACCCCACAGAAAACATGAAACAGATTTGCTACATTAGTATCTGGTGTGAGCAGAGCCACACACTTCTAAATTCTGTATTTCTATTTTGATCAAAGTGCTACAAACGGAGAGCAAAAAAGTGTTGCTTATGTGTTTTTGTTCATTTCATTAAATGCTCCAGATGTCTGGTTCATATCACTATTGGCAGATGGTTATTTTAAATTATGTCAAAAAATGAAAAAATGACAAAAATGGAGATAAGAGATTTTTGTCCCGACAGCAACAATATGCTTACGTGTATACAACTATAGCTGACTGAAACAAGCTGAGAAACATTAAATCGATACAACAATTGTGTTTGCAAGTAGAACAGAAGATATTATTAAGATTTAGTTGTGTCTTCTATTTTGTGGCAAGAAAACTTTGTTTCACATTTTCCATGTTTTTGTTATTGTTTGAAATCCAAACAAATGGAAAAAAACTGAAAGCACAGACTTGTATCTGTCGGTGCTAAATGTAAATTGCATGTTATTTACTGCACAACTATAATGAGGTGCAATAATAAACTGAGTATTTTTTGGCTGATTTTTATTAGAAACTAGAAAAAAACCTTTCAAATTCAGCGTGCTTGGCTGGCTCACATTATTTGTCAGAAAATCATTACACAGATTGTCCAAAATAAACATCAGCTGACTGCCAACTGTGTGCTAGAAGTGGTATCGAACCTGGCTGACTGATCATTTGCTCCTAAATTATACAATTAGGTATGCAATTATGAAACTGCATACTTAATACAAATACATAAGTAATTGTGTAATGCAAATGCAATGTAGAGCTATAAGACATTTCTAACTTTAAAAAAATAAAGATATGAAGATGAAATAACAAAATGTCTGACCAAAAACAAACAATCTCTGAGTGGGGCTTTACAACACAGTATATTTGACCATATGCTGTAAGAATGTGCATTTGTAGAGCCCATTGTTCTTACCCGCCGGGCCTCAATGTCGTGTGCAAGCCAGCGGACCACCGCCTCCAGAACATGCTTCTCGTTGCCCACGTTAAGCTTTTCCATGGACAACAGCTCGCACAGCCGATCAGGAGGCAGCTCACGGAACTCCTCAGTGTCCACTACATCTCGGAAGTGCGTCTGCAGGTACTCGGTGGCCACATGGTGGACGTGGTGCAGGCAGTAGTGAAGAGAGAACAGTCGGATGCCAATGCAATTCTCAGCAGTAATGCAGCTCTCCAGGAACTGGCAGCACAGTGACTTGAGGTCAGTGAGGAGTAGCAGGTCAGCAGCCTGGACCACATCCTGGATAGTGTCCTCATTTAGAGTGATCTACAACCAAAGAGAGTCAAAGACACGAATTTTAACAACGTTTTTCACACTTGAACACGCTGGCATGAGAATATGATGCAGACATTTATTTAGAGCAGAAATTCACACAAAGAATCACCTCTCCACTGAATATATAGTCCAAGATCTGCTTCATGATGTGGACAGAGATGCCCTGCAGCTCGATTTTGTATATGGATCCATCCTCTTTGGGTGGGTTGTAATTTAGCTTGGTCCTGTAAACATGGTAGGGAAAATGAAGTTGATGAAGTTGAGGTAAACACTTTTTTTTAAATGTGAATGACCCCTAATTATTTATTGGTAGATATGATATAACCTATGATATGATATAAGGACAGCATCTATGATTTATATGACATCATTCAGGGACTGGTTGTTTAAGAGTAGTGTTAGGTTATGTATAGGATGCAAACAGTATTTAGTATTTAAAATTCACAATGGTGAATTCTAAATACCATGAACATAAACTACCATTCAAAATTTGGAATTACTTATCATACAAAACTGCTGTTTTTTTTTATTCAATCAGATCTAAAATGGTGTAAATTGAAATACTATACGCTAAACACCAGGAGGTATACTAAGATGTTTTATTCAATATCTTATTCAATAAGTGTTTTGGGAACAGCAAAACAATCTTATCAGCCTCAACACCTGATAACCGTTTTTGAAATATAAGGTATTCTGAGTGTTAATTTTATCATAATTCTCACTATTTTACAGCTTTTTCAGTCATTGTGAAATCATCTGCAACTCCGTTCATCATTCTGGATTAAGACATTTCTTCAATTTTTACAACTTCGTACAAACTGGTTGAAATCTATTAAGTTGTAAAGTTTTAGAATCATAATAGAATGGTTTATATGTGTACCTGCAACAAAATCGGTTTTATATATTAGAAAACAGTGAGAGATGACCAATTCAATAGGTCTTGACCTGATATGTCAGATCAATATCAGCAGGATATTCCAGATTGGATACTGGTGGTTAAAAAAAAAAAGAATTTAATCCTGTAACAAATATATCCTTGGTTCCCATCACCACAACTGCAAAAAATCTGCAAGTTTCTCTACAATGAACCATTTCACATCAAACCACTCTGAATGACTCTGTTTACATCTCAAGGACTGAATTAAATTTTGAAAAACTGGTGGAATTCCCCTTTAAGTAAAGTGCTTGTTTAAATGCTTAATAGCTTTTAAAGAATAATGTGCTGAAAGTATCAGGCGATACTCAAGGTTTTAACATTAGTATTGAAAATGAAAAAGTGGTATAATGACATCTCTAGATGCCAGTGTTACTCGTCATGCTACAGCCAAAAAATTCCAGTTATTATCCTAACAGGTGGAAAGCTATTTTGTTGGATCCCACAAGAAGCTTCAGTGGGTATACTGAAGCTTTGTCTTGAGAAGGCAGGGTTTCTGGAGCTAAACAAACTGTTTACAGAAAGGGGTTCATACGAAACTAGAGGCTTATGTTTGAAGCACAATGAGCACAATGAGAGCAGCTGACAACAGCCAGAGGTGGAGTCTGCTGCTGGCACACCCTGCTGATGTAGTTTGGCTTCAGGCTCTGCTGCCGCATGTCTGAGCACTTACACACTTGCACAAGCACCATGACGAGCTTTTTCCAGAAGGTCACCTGCTATAACATACTGCTGAAACATTCGTGTTCTGGTACCTTATGTATGGACTCGCTGCAGCCAGAATGTTTTTCTGAACAGGGAGCTGCTCTCCTTCCAGCACCAGCACAGCGTCCTGAAAACTCCCTTCTTGTCTGAAGGACCGCAGGGCTCTTAAAAGCTTCTGTGAGTGTTGAGGGTCCGACACAACTGAACCAGCATCGGCTCCACCCTCAGTCCCAGCTTTGGACATGCTGTTGAACTGTTAAACTAAGAAGAACCAAAGCTGCTGTTAGAGAAACTGAAGTTGGGTGTGAAAACATTAACGACAGCGCACAGCCTGAATGGACAACTCGGCTTAAAGCGCGATTCAAATCTATCAGTGCTAGAAATATTGATCAACCTGCCCCCCACTACCAGCTGACTAACTGCAACCCCAAGCTTCTGCTGTTTTCGTGGATCCCATCAGTCTGTGAGAGCCCCGACTGCTAAATGTGCAGCAATAACCCTACAGGGAGATGAAGACGGATAGCGAAAACACGTCCTATACTTCATAATTAAAGTCGAGCTTTATGCGCGTGTAATGCAGTTTCAAAAGAAAAAAAGTAAAAATGTAAGCAGTAAACAAAACATATTTAAAAAAAAATACATATTTAAAAGTTCTTACATTTGTTCGCGGACAACACAACAGTAAAATCTATTTTTTTCGCAGGTAACAAGAACACCAAAAACACCAACATAGGCATCAACCAGTTAGACTTTAATTTTGAAATCGACTGACAGACCACATTGAAATCTGTAGCTGAGGTTTCGTGCAATAAACATAACACATTTAAAAAATATATTTAAAAAAGTATTTACATTTGTGCACAGGCAGCACAACAGTATACTCCATTTTTTCGCAGGCAACAAGACCATCAAAATACTAACAAATACTAACATAAATATCAACCAGTGCGACTTTAATTTTGAAATCCACTGGCAGGCAACATTGAAATCTGTAGCTGGGGTTGCTGTTTTCGTACTGTTGCCACACTGCTGGTACTCTTCTGTCTAGGCTGTGTCTTTAATATCGTCGTTTTTTTCTCATTATTGTGAGTGAGGCAGTTGTTTCTTGTTGCTTTTAGTCATCTTAGATGAACCTAACTATCCCACATTTTATTCTGAGTAGTCAAACTAGCTTTAGCACCTTTTAGGAGTGTTAGACTTTGCCCAGATTAGTCTTGAGCGTTTTTCAAAATAAGTGCCCATCTTCCATAATATTGTTTTGAGACAAATAGAGCACTTAATCTTAATGTTTATTTGTGTCACTTAAAGGAATATGTTACCAACAGCACCCTAACCCATCTAGAGTCTTAGCCCTAAAGATTTAGATGGTCACTTCTCTATTATCTCCTGCAAGAAACACAATCTGTTCACCTTCTCCCTCAACAGTGTCCCACACTGTCTTTTCCCCTCTTTACTTCAGTGGAAAGTGTGTGTGTTGGGGGCTGGCCAGAAGAATGTGTGTTTTTTTTTCTTGGAGGAATGACAGCAGCCAGCAGTCGTCATGAGTGCAGGAGGTTGGGGTCGGGCTCAGAGATTAGCTGGTCCTCATGACCAGGACTTCAGTCCACTCAGCCCTACGGCTAACATGGACGAATACATGCCGCGCACCTATGGCACAGGCACGCTGGACAACAGGCCACTGTTTGGAGAAACCTCTGCCCGGGTGAGAAAGAAAAAGTTCTTGTAAGAGCAGTGCAGTCTGGAGAGGTGAAAAAACTAAATATTAATATCAGAGAGAAATCAAGTACCCCAGAATAGTAAGCACTGCCTTTTGGTTCTAGGTGTAAAAAGAAGTGGTGGTTGTAATTGCAACGCAAATTTTATTTTCTTTCAGGATCGATTCGTCAACCTTGCTGTTGGTGGGTTCACATCGCTTTTAGTCATAGTAAGTAAATTGTTGTTTTCAAGAATTCCTAACTCACACATCCCCTTTCCCACATACAGATAAATAGGCTCAGCTCCTGTTATTAACACTGTATTTACATAGTCAAATATGCCAGCTGAACCACATTCTTGATGAATTGCTTGAAGCTTCAGTATGTAAAAGAGTGGTTTGATATTAGTTTCTTGATGTACAGTCTTGATGTTTAACTGTGTTCCATTCCCTTTCTCACAAGGTAACCATCATCAGTTCATTTGTCTTTCCTACACCTCATCCAAAAGGCCTGAACATCTTCTTTGTAGTCTGCATTGTCATGATCTGTTTCTCAGTGTTGGTTCTGGTTAGTGCTGTCATCAGGTCTTCATTCTCTCTACGTTTGGTCTGTGATACACAGTAACAGTGAAAGTTTTTCATGTGCTTATCAGTCAGAACATGGGTGTAATCAGAAAGAAAACTGACCACAATGTTCGTTAGCTATTGTGATAACTCAGTTTTAGTCAAAATAACATCTCTTTGTCTATTTACAGATATTTTGGTATCGTCAAGGAGACTTGGAGCCCAAGTTTCGAAACCTCATCTATTACACCATTGGCTCCATCATCCTGTTGTGTTTATGTGCAAATCTTTACTTCCATGATGTTGGGAGATGACAATTACTCATATGCCTAAAAAACACACTCACCTACACCCTTCCATAATGATTGCATCTGTGAATCTGTGAATGTGTACATCTACTGTGATTTCTGAAACATGACAGCATTCCTAAAAATAACTCACACTGTGGGTGAACAGACAGAAATGCAGTGGATATGTTAGTGTTGGGCAGGATGCTCAGGTTCATGTTGAAAGCTTTCTGTTTATAGGATTGCACTGATTGTGTGATTACATTTATTGCTTAATGTAACTGAAGTTTTAAGTAAATGTCTACAGTATACAGTATGATCTGATGAGCAGAATGCACACACCTCAGGTGTTACTTTGACTACAATGTCTGATGTTTTGCTTATCCTAGATTACTTGAAATATATTAATGGGAAGATTGTTAAGCAAATAATACTTTAGGAGATTGTTTTGGCCTGTGTATGTTTTTTTTTCTTTGTTCTGTGCTGTATGCATTTCTGTGTGATCAAGAACAATGACTGCTGCAATGACTAAGCAAATTGAGCAGATATAAGCCAGACTTGTATTAAAACATTGATATAATTACTGTTTTCTGATGTTTATGTTGGAGTTGACTGCCCTCTAGTGGCACATTGAGTAACATACAGGGAAAGGACTCATATTAATTGAACGTGCTCTTTACTGGGCACTCTCCAGATTTTATTCATGTGTCTAATTGTGTACTACTCTTTTATTTAAAGCCTAATGCTGTTTTGTTTTGCATTAACGTTATTGCTGGCCATATACAGGCTGTATTTATTCCTGAAGATGATTTCATGGATTAATTAAATGGTAACCCTGATGGAAAAACCAGCATTATGTTGGGTTTTGGATGCTGGTATGCATGTCAGCCAGCTTAGACCAGCATGGGATGCAGTAAAATCAAGTAAAATCAATTAAATTCCCTGCTGAAAAAACAGCACAGACCAGCATGTCATTACTGCCATCTAGTGGTGAATTGAGTAGCATACAAGGAAACGACTGATTCCAATTGCACATGCACTGAGCATGCTTCAGATTTTACGTTTGCGTCTGAATAGCCTGTGGATCCACATGACTAACAGATTAAGCAAAATCAAGGTAAGCTTGGGAGATAGGAACTTAAGATCTGAAGATTTCTTTTGTATTCGGTCAGACCTCATGGCTAAATGTCTAAAACGCGAGTTTTACCACTTAAAGGAAAACTCCACAGATTTTTCAAAATTATTAGATGTTTGAGATGTAAAAAAAAGTCATTCGTAGTGGTTTGATGTGAAACGCTCCCTTCCAGAGAAACATGCAGAGTCAGAATTGTTCTCAGCGGTGGTGATAGGAACCAGACGTCTGATGACGTCTAATGCCTTTGAAGTCCCCCTCAGAGAAAATTGGCACATGAAAAGGTTAGATGCTGCCTGTTGTGTCAGATAGGTTTTATACTTTCTTTAACATTTATAACAGTTTTGTGATACGATTTGGCTTAAAATGTATTTTAATCCATTTATCTTAATCCATTCATGGCGGAGGCAAAATAGTCCTCAAAGGAAACTTATTTATCAGATTTATCATTATTGTACCACCATCAGCATTACACATAAACACTCAGAAGGCTCGTGTAGGTTCGCCGGTGGTTTGGGATAGTAAATAAAATGTCTATATTTGTGTTGTAGACAGCAAACCCCTGGCTGCTATCACCACTACTTGAAAGAAATCTGAGCAAGTTTCTCTAAAATTAACCATTTCACATCAAACCTCTCTGAATGACCCTGTTTACATTTGAAGGACCGAATTATTCAAACATTTTTTAAAAAATTGGTGGACTTCTCCTTTATCATAATAAACCAAGACTTTTTGTCACTTTTACAAAACAACAGATTAAATTTCTTTGTCAATAAGAGCATGAAATTTGAAATGATCTGCCATCTTATCACATATTATACCAAGTTTAGTTGCTGTCTGGAAAGGGTTAAATCCACAGTGTGGCTTTAACAGCGTGGTCCAGTCCCCGAGCTGACGTCACAGCGAAGCCTGTGAGGAGGTGAGGGAGAGTTGATGAAGGCGGAGAAGAGGAGCTGCAGGCCGGTGACACTGAGCTCTATCCGCGCCTACACGGCTGTTGGATGCTGGGCTGCCCTTGTTTCTTTCCCGGACGATGGAGCACCCGAGGAGACCGATGTGTTTTATGAAGTGTTTGGCTTGGATGTACAGCAGCCTGTGTGTGATGGCCGTGGCTGACAGCCTACCTCAGTGCAAAGAGGTAAGACACGAGCAGCGTGTTCGTACTCTCACTTTTCTCTCCGGAGGGGATTTTAAATAGGCTGATGTCTGTCTCTCAGCTATGGCTGTGGTGTGCAGCGTAGCCTACTGTGTTTGTCTGTGAGCTAGTCAGGAAATCAACTGCGAGACAGTAATATGATTGTGGAACTTTACAGTCAGTCAAACAGTGTCTATCAGATCATCAGACTAAACATAGGGGAGTACTTTTCTGCGTGCATGTTCTTAAGAGGACAGGACCACTGCTTTCCACATAGATATTCTGCACCTCATATTTATGAATTATTGTAGCTTATAATACATTTGTTTCTGTATTTTTGCCACTGTCAGCAGTTTAGCATTGTCTAACTCTCATACCTCACACTTCTACCTCATTTCTATACAGTCAAGTGCAATCTTTCCAGTACTGCCAAGCCTCCTCCCTCTGCTGGACCCACCTAGTAGGAGGAAAGTTTGCAGACATGGAGAACAAATATGGCTGCAAGTGGGATGAAGAGTTAGAGTGATTAAGTTTTGAAATGGAACCCTTCACCTTCTTAAAGTACCATAGTCTTTATGTCAGTGCACAGGTGATATCCTTTGGTGATCATTTGGAACTGTTTGTTTGGATTAAACAGCAGGATGTAGCTGACTTGAGCAATATTCAGCTGAGTCATATATGGTGCTGCCCATTAAGCTCTGATTGAGCACGCATTTTTTCATTTAATGTGAGAGGTAACTGAGTGTTTAAGTCTCTCTGAGGAAAATCTGGTCTTAATCAAGTAAGGCTGCAGTTTTCTATTAGACCACTTAAAAATATGCCTTATGTGCTTCTGTGGTAAACTTAGTGAACAGCCACACTCTCTTCTAATCACGTCTCCTATGATTGTGCTTCAGAGGGGCATGGGGGATGGGAAATTGATTTAGGTTGTAATTTGCACTGTGCTTGGGTCAATTTCAGCAGTGTCACGTTACTTCAGGGGGTTCGACTTATCTCGTATATGAATGTTGTCTCTCTGCAGTGCCTACATTTCTGACATAGTTAGTGTTATCTCCAATGTTATGCTAATGGATGAGACAATTTTCCATTGGAGAGTTAAGTGGTGCTTTTCACCACTTTGGTCACGGATGTGCCCCCATCTGAAGTGCTCGGTGATAGGAGGCCTAAAAATAGCCCCTTTGAAACAGCTCCCTTTTAAAATTGAGCACATCTGCGGGTGGCTGTGTGTCTTAGGAGGGGAAAATGAAAGGACGTTATTGTACAATTAAAAGCTCCACAACAGCTGAAAGCAGGACTGTGCATTACAGTGAGCATTCACACGCTCCAAACTGCTTCTTTCTGCTTGTAAGGAGTGGCTCCTTACACGGGAGACACAGTACAGTTCATTAAATGTGAATAAACTGACTTTTGGTCACTAGTGGAGTCTACTACGGTGCAATACATTAATAATACATCACACTGACTAGTTTTACAGTGTCCTGTAAAATTATTATAAATGAGCGATGTTGGCCATGTACATTTTTTATAGGATGTTGTCAAATCAGTTGTTAAATCAGTTAAGGGGTAGTAGATATATGAAGGATTAAAAAAAAAAATGGAAGTGTGACGGACTTGTTTGGAAGACGACTGGGATGATGAGCAATAAATCAAGATAACATTATTGATGAATATTGATTTTTCGTAATTTAAAACCACATGTATTTTACAATTACATATTCAGTATATACGAGTCACTTGAAAAACCAGCGGGTGTCTCACTCTGTCTGCTGGTTTTCTCCTTCTGGATGCACTAGAATTCAAGTAGCATTAGCTGCACACACATCTAATTATAACCAGCACTTTACTACCATGATTCAAACACTGGCTCAGGTTCTTATTTGACTGTTTTCCTGATGTTTACTTGCGTTAAATAGGAAACATAGCTAGTAATGGAGAAAATGAAAATCAGGGACTGTCTGTCTGTCTGTGTCTGTCTGTTTGTTTGTTTAGCTGGGTGTCCATTCAAACATTTTATACATTTTAAGTCATTGTCCAAAAAGTCTGTAAAAGGTAAATGCAAATTAATCAGTGTTTCCATCAACTGTGGTTAGGCACAAATTACTAAAGATGACATGACGCACTTGCAGCATACGACTCAAGACAAGAGCCTCGTCACTGTGTGTGGCGTATACAATGGAAGGATTTGAACCTATTATCTGTCAGTGGAGCACTTTTGTCAGCCCTCTGTCAGCTATACATGGTTGTAACCCTAACAGTTCAGATAATGCAAGCAGGGCGGACTGTGGCCTCTTTAGTGAGGACTGAAGTCGCTGTCCCATTTCACTGTCACCCACCGAACACCTGCATACACTAAGGGGACGTAGTGCACACATGACTTTTGTTCACGCTTTGTCGTTGCTTATTTGAAAAATTTGTGTCTGTCACAATTTTTGCCTTTATCTTTAATTGATAAACCAACCTTTCCACCTCATCCATGCATAAAAATGTTTTTGCGATGTTTCATATCTCATAAATTCTGATTTTTTTTTTATTTCTGACTTTTTATCCAGGTTTTTAATACATGTTTCCAAAATAAAAAGAAGGATGACAAACATAAGACATCAGTCTTTTTGTCTTTCTCCCTGAGCTCCACTTTTGAAATTTGTATGGGATTAAGCTTTTATATGACTATTTTCAACCCCTCTTTATTCCTTAGAATTAAACATCCTGTTTTTGTTATCATGCCTTTAAGACCAATTTGATTTAAGACTAGATGACCTCACTCTCTTTAACGACTCCTTATAACTTAAACTTGAATGGACAGGGCATGACTGTTATAAACCGAACTGGCAGATGTATTTAAATGTGCTTTTTACTGTGACATAAAATAAATGAATTCATAACAGGCTGTTTTTACAGCTTAGTTTCCATATTTGGAGTGTATGAAATGGGGATGGTATGTTTTGAAACACTAACAATGTTTATCAGATTCCTTTATTTCAAATTCTTTTAAATCAAAAAGAAATATTTTTTTTTCTTTTCTGTTATGGACTCTCTAATTGTCTCTGACCTATGATGTTGCAGTAGTTATAATTCAATATAAAACTCATAATTCATATAAACATTTGATGAGCAGTAAATTTCATCCAAAATTCATTGCTTAGGCAAATAAGGGTGGCATGGAATTTGGAAGGAACTAAGTTTAGTAATCTGTTCTAATCTTGAGACTGTTATCATAAAGGGCTGGTTTTGTGGTCTGCAATGCCAGTATTACTTCACCATTAAATTCCCATTTAATCTACTTTTATCTTTAATCTGGCCAAAAGTTTTGGGCACATCGCGTTGGGACTGTAAAGAAAAGCTGGAATTGTGAAGAGCGAAACACTTATTCAGTAACCTTTTATAAAAATATGTAATGTGCAAACCAGCACAAGAAGGTTATCTAGTCAAATGTGTGAATTTTGCTTTATGACTTTTTTGTATTCATGCAGTTTAACCTGCTGAATGCCTCTGATTGTATTTGAGAAAGTTTAATCACCCTCAATTTGACTAAAGCTTAATGTCTCACTTCCAGTTTAGAGATAACAGCCATGCAGTCACACACAGCATTGCCCTAGAAATGCATTCTGTCCTGTCCCTGACAGAAAATTGATATTAAATGAGAAGGTGGATACCATATTTCTTGAACTATGATTTGTTATCATAAGTTATTGGGTGTGGGTTGATTCGTGGATAAGGCTCTGTTGTATTAACGTCACCATTGTTTTTGCCCTTGGCTTTGCAGTGTTTGTAATGATCATTAACCAAGCAGTCCTCTGTTTGCCTTCCCACAGTGGACATTAGGTTGGCACTCTTGTAGGCCATTGTGGATGTGGTACAGTATGATCTGAGGCTAGCTGGTTGTTTAGTGCAGAGCGGGTAGGTAAAGCTGTGCTGTGCTCTGTGTGTGTTGCCCTGCAGGACATTCTCAGGGTTTATCAGTTTCCTCCTGATGGCAGCCTTTCCTTCCCTCTGTCTCAATCAACACCAGAGAAGAACAGCAGAGTTGAGCACGATTTAAGAAATGAGTCAACCATTTTCACTTTTGCATTAGCCAGTCAAAGCAAGTGTGCCCCATAGACTATCAGTCAATTGTTTGTTCTCCAACAATTGTATTACTTGGGCAGTAATTTAAATTAATGGGCCCTATCCTGTATTTTTAATATTTTTCTTGTTTCTGTGGATTTATGTACCAAAAACTGTTATTCATTGTTTACAAAAATCCAAACCTTTAAGCGTTTGAAATTGAATTATCGCTGAGAACACCAAGCTTGAAAGATGGTGAGATTAAAATGTAAAAAGGAAAACAGCACACCTTTTCTTCGCAAGTAGTGATCATTTTAAAATGACTTTGAAAATGTACTTCAGCCTGTCAGTCATTCCTTTAGGGTGGGGCAAACAGCGCACACTGTGGAACAAGCTTTATCTGAAACATCTTACAGCAGAAGGTGCAGAGAAACAGAGCATCCAGAGTATCCGTTTGTGATGCTATGTTTTTTATACGTGACCCACAAAGAATCTTTAATAGAATGAGTGAGTCGAAATTATTTGTCTACGTCAACTGACCAGAGGCTACAAAGATAGGGGTAGGGATTAAATTAATCAGGCATTGAGGGCTGTCTTCTAATTTGTGATTATCAAATGTGGATGTATTGTTGTAATATTTTCTTTTCCCAAAGGATGTACTTATACAGTTATTTAGTTGTAATTGTACTGGTACACATAGACATAAGTAAATCACACAAACGTCTTTTCAAAGTGGCTGACTTGACAGCATGGTACTGTGTCATATTTCGAACGGATTCAGCTAGGTGGTCTCTAATTAAATGTCATGTCTTGGGTCTGTCATAAACAAGGGCATTCCTGACACACTTCTTCACATTCTAGCAAAACTGAAAGGTAGACAGTGTGCAGTGTAGGATAGTAATGCTGTGTGACTGACCTACCAAGCTACTGCTAGTTTAGCACCTATAGCCAACTAGCCAACTACCAGTTAGCAAAATATAACTCCACACAACATAAAAAGTCACCTTAAAATTACTTTTTAAAAATTAAAATTGCAGAAAAATGCTAGTTTATGGGACACAGTGAGCTGATTCATGTTAGCCAGCTGGTAGTCTGTCAACCCAGACTCAGCAGAGACTGGTGCTTTTTCACCAGATAACATGGCCAAGAACCACCTAAATGCATCTAAATTCATCTAAATTCCATGCATATACACTATAAGGCCAGAAGTATGTGGACACATGTCTATCGCACCTAAATGAGCTTGCTGGACAGGCTATTCCAAAACCATGGGTTTTAATATGGAGTTTGCCCTCCTTTTGTGGCTATAACAGCCTCCACTCTTTTGGGAAGGTTTTCCACAAGGTTTTGGAGTGTGTTTGTGTGAAGGTGTCCATTAAGTGAAAAGAGTCCTTATGAGGTCAGACACTGATGTTGGACAAGAAATCGATGTTCCATTTCATCCCAAAGGTGTTCAGTGAGGTCAGGGCCCTGTGCAGGCCACTGGAGTTCTTTCACACCAAACTCTTCACACAATGTCTTTATGGACCTCGCTTTGTGCACAGGGGCACAGTCACGCTAGAACAGGAAAGGGCCTTCCCCAAACTGTTGACACAAAGTTGGAAGCCCATAATTACCTAGAATGTCTTTGTATGCTGTAGCTTTAACATTACCCTTCACTGGGACTAAGAGGCCGAGCTCAAACTCTGAAAAACAGAAACTTTACTGTTGGCATTATGAATTCTGGTAGGTTTCGTTCTCCAGGCATTTGCCAAACCCAGATTTGTCCATCAGACTGCTAAATACTAAAGTGCCATTCATCACTCCATCACACCATTCATCAGTCCAGTAGTGGCGTACTTTACACCATTCCAGCCATGCGTTTGGCATGGCGCATAGTGATCTTAGGCTTGTGTGCAACTGCTCGGCCATCTTATGAAGCTCCAGGAGCACAGTTCTTGTGCTGATGTTGCTTCCAGAGGCAGTTCAGAATTTTGTAGAGAGTGATGCAACAGAGGACAGGAGATTTTTTTTTAATGTGTTAGTTGCTACATGCCTCAGCACTCGGCCGTTCCGCTCTGTGAGTTTGCGTGGTCTACCACTTCATGGCTGAGCTGTTGTTAATCCCAGACATCTCCATTTCACAATAATAGCACTTACATTTGACTGGGGCAGATCTTGCAGGGGAGAAAGTTTATGAACTGACTTGTGGCAGAGATGGTGTCCTTTTGGCACATAGTGTGTTTTGCTGTAAAAGGCTTGTTTTTCCTCACACAGTGCAGGCAGCTGTTTGCTATTGCAGACTAGAATTTAGCTGGAAAAACAAAACTTTGTGGACATGCAGATAGCCAGACAAAACCCAACTGACAAAATCCTGATAATTATGGCCAGCTTGGTGTGCAAAAGAAGAGACTAGCCAGCTGCTAACAGGCACTTTCCCTGAATTGAGTTCATTGTATGCCTCAAAACTCTTTGAACATTTATTTTTTCCTTTGGGGATTTTTGACAAAGTATAAAGCTAAGTAAGTGCTTATGTGGAAAATATTATATTTCCACATCAGGCTGTTAAATCAGATACTATATGAGCTGTTTCTTTTCTTTTTTTCCATTTTTTGCAACGCTTATGGTTTATGGAATGCTTGTAGAACCAAATAATCAAATAAATATAATATCAATATTATAAATAATACCTTTTCTTGTATTAGCCATTTTAACTATGGACTCTCATGACCACATTGACAGATCTGGTAACATAATCTACACAAATGAAATGTTTTAAGACTTTTTCACCAAAAAAAAAAATCACCTGCAGCCAAATCAAATCAAGTGTGAATTGAGACAATAGAATGAGAATAGTGACTTGTCTCATGGTCATTCTGTAGAAAATAAGAAGATGGTGCAAATTAATCATAATAAATGAACCATTTCATTTTTTTATAGGGGAGAACAGGTTTTGGTAACAGGGTTGCACATGGAACAGGTTAAAATGACTTTTTTGTTTAATGAAATAAATGTATAGGGAAAGAAATATTTTAACATTATATTGCTGGAATGTAATCAAACAATATTTGATTAACATTGTAATTATGGTGTTATATTAAAGGTGGACACAGACATTTTATGTGTTTTTGTAATCATTTAAATGTCAGTTTTAATAATTTTAAGTACAGATCCCTTCATTTTCACAGAAATAAAAAACAGTCACTTAATTGCTTTTAAAAAGGTAATGGGACATAAATTGAACCTAGTGCCAAAAACAGTAGATGGGGACCTTGTTTTGGGAATGTAGCTAGTGTTAACAATGGCATTTAACTAGCTTAATTCTGTAGACCTCCACATTTCACATAGCATAGTAGCAGGTGAGGTGATGACAGAGCAATATATCCACCCCTGCTGCTCAGTTTGTAGAGAACATCCCTACATGGCATCCACTGGAATCTGTATGGTGGGCCTCCCCACTCCCTTGGTTATAAGCCACCGCTCTCGGTTTTATCAACGACTCTCAGTCTGATAAACTGGAAAACACACCCACATGTTTGATTTAATGCTTTCTCATCACGTCATGTATGAGGACATACTAAAGCGTCAAGTGGATATATTGTTCTGCCTCACCTCATCTGCTAATGTAAGAATTGCTGATGAGATGATTGACAGGTGAAAATTAAAATGGAAATGGATTGAATGTGTTTTCAAAATCATTTTGCCACAGAATTATCACAGTAGGTGAGAATCTTTTTAGCTTGATGTTCTGTTTGATAAAGTAAATTACATTTTAATTATTATAATTATAATAATCATTCTGACACAATTATTGCATAATTACCTGAAGCATAACATGCTTGTTTGTAACTACATTGTACGTACAATAATCATGTCCAAAGAAACTGAAAATACTGAGTACACACTAAAAAGGGTTCAGGGCAGGTTCTGGGATAGAAGTCAGGAATTAATGTCTTTTATGTGTCATCTGCTATCTTAGACCAGCTTTGTCTAATTATAGAAGTTGGTGAGGACCAGACAATTGTTTTTATCCTCTGATATGTAAAACTGAATTTAAAGAGGGTATACTTTCTTTTTTTTCGCATGACTGTAAAAGGTCTTGATTAACACTGGTTTGTCAGCAGAAAGTACAGTAAGTGTTCTAAAGCAGTGGTAGTTGTCATGCTGTTTGGTTTAAAGGTGTCTGTAAGGGGAAGGGTGGGGTGGCACTTTAGTTTTAAGGCAAGCATATGACTCACTTTCATTCCATTCTTTTACTGTGATCTTTGTTTACATTTATATGCTTTTTATCAGCTTTCCCTTAGGCGGGGTTTACACAGAAACACTTTCTTGTATGTTGTGAGTTGCATGCAACAAAATTTACATGCAACTTGACAATTACACAGAGCAATTCAAAAACAATCAAAGTTGTATGCAGCACATGAAGGTACTCCACTAATTAGACAAATTAGCAGTTTTTGACAAACTGTATTTTTCTATCTCTATGTCTATTTTATTTATCTAGTGTTATTTATTACACATTTGGGTTATTGTACTTGTCTGTTAAGCCTTTGAAACTTAATGTTAGCTGTTATAGTCTACTCGATGCCAGGCTCATCATGTCCTGGAAACAGGACAAGTTATTGCAGGCTGCGTCTCGCTCTGCCCATCTGTACTTGGATCCCAAAGTAATCTAAGGTCTGTGTAAAATTTGTTGACATCAAGTGAGGAGAAAATTAATCTCGCTAAATCATATAAATCACAAGAACATCGGGCTACATCGAACAATAAACTGTGGTAAAAAATCAAAACTGTTGTCCTGGAAACCAAATAAAAACTACTAATCTTGATTCAGTCAGGTGGGGGTGGGGATCTGAAATTCATTGCAGTATTCCATTCGACGTGCTCACCTGATGCGTTGTTGCCGTTTTGGTTGTCTTTGGTTTCATGAAACTTGTTCCGTTGTTCCGTGAAGCTGAGACAACTGAGTTTTGAATGAGTTGCAGGATGCTTTACATTACGCAATTCAAATAAAGTAGTTGCGTGAAAGTTTGCGTGAAAGTTTCACTGTGTAAAGCCAGCCTTACTGTCAAGAAAAATACAGACATTTCATATTTTTGGCTGCTTCCTGGAAAACAGCGTTAGCAGAAAGAGAGAAATAAACTGCTTGTGTGTTTGTCTTTGCAGGGGGATTACTACTTTGAATACACAGAGTGTGACAGCACTGGCTCCAGATGGAGAGTGGCCATTCCTCAGAGGCCAGGAGTGTGCACTGGACTTCCTGACCCTGTGCAGGGCACCGACTGCAGTAGGTTCATATTGTGGGTTCATGTGAATGTGGGATATAGTGAGACTACATCCCACTGGGCTTGGAAAAGATGAGAGTGAGAAATTATTTATTAATCATTCATTATTAATGCTTTGAATTAGAATAAATGTATTTGTTTTGGTCGATGATGAGGTAGGACCTGCTTGGATGTGAGAGTATCAGGTATAATGGTGAAAGCATGGTTGTGAAAATATAGAAAATAAATTGGAAAAGACCTTCAGTATGTCCTTCTCACAGCGTGTGGGTTTTACCCAATATTTCTGTCACATCCTTATCTAGAGAGAGGAATTTCCTCTTGGGCCCCATAACAACTTCACAGCTTTCCAGTAAATGTTCTTTAACCATCAGCAGCTCATCAGCTCCTCTCTGCAACGACTTCCTGCATCCTATTATTGTCCTGATCATACAGTGAGAGAGTGGATATCAGTGTTTTACTGTTTCATTACACAGCTAGTGCACCTTGTTTGTGCAAGTATATGGAGAGCTAATTTAAGTATTGCTCATAAGATCTCTGATGTCTTTCATAGACAACAGCACTACAGCCAGCATTTTGTCATTGAAAGGGGGAAGAAACTAGAAAACCTAAAGCAGAAATGTTTGTCTTAGTACTGTTTTGTGAGCACGCAGGCCAAATAGTATTTGAACATTTAATAAAACACTGCATGAAATAAAATGGCTAAAATGTAGTATCTCTATCTGTAGCATTGCACATTAATTTCAAGTACATTCATTTCAAATTGATGAAAAACACACATTACCTTTTCAAAATTGTATTGCTTTTTAAAAAAATGTTCATATCTTGTTCAGAAAAATACAGATAAAAGGATACAAGTTGCATTCCAGCCATTGTGAGGATTTGTTAAATTTCATCAGCAGCACATCTGGGCCCATGTTTATAACGCTTCTCAGAGTAGGAGTGCTCTCCTACTCTGAGAAGCTTTGTGAATATAGGCCCTGATTTAATGACAACAACATGAAGGGTATTGTACCACAGTGTGTTATAGACCCCTTCCAAGAGTTTTCTCTTTTCTCCATAAGGTTGGGAGTTGGCTTTTCACATACAATAAATACCAATGCTTCATTATAATTAATGCCACTTAATTAGAGAAAAAAATCATTATACATCAGCTGTTAATGTTTTCAAAAACTTGTTATATCCAAAGTTGTTACAAATGCATAGATAATAATACATCTTTATTTATGTAGTACTTTTTATTTTAGTTACGGAAGTGCTTTACATCGGAAAATAAGTAAAACATTGGAAAGATATAAACATTATGACCTAAATGAAAAACAAAAGGTCAGTTACAAACAAGCATCTCCTAGCCTAAAAGAAAAATCTGTTTTTTAACAGGATTTAAAGAGACCTATCAGGCTTGCATCTGGAGTGCTATTCAGAGTTTAAAAGCTAAGTGAGAAAATGATCTTCCACCAACTGAGCTGTAAAAGATCCTAAGAGTATGCAGTAAGCCTGCCTCAGCTGTGGTCTGGACAGGCTAAAACGCTTCAACAGATCAGACAAGGCAAGGCATTTTTTTTTTGTATAGCACCTTCCATACGTGGCAGCAATTCAAAGTGCTTCACACAAACACAGCAAAATAAAAGCATTACATGATGAAGCTTACAACATCCTGAGATCTAGCACCTCAGAAAGGCATTTGCAAAAATAGTTATGAGAGCTTTAAATGTAATAAGTAAGACATTGTAGTCGATGCAAAACTGGACACAAAGGCTCATTTTTTATGCATTCATTTTAAGTTGATTAAAATACAGATAACACCTATCCCTCTGAAATGTATTGAAGTAAGTGCACAGTGTGACTGATTTGCCAAGTTGCCAGCACTGACGATACAAAGTGGACTGAATGGTAGACGACTATCTAGTCACCTCAGTTACTGACCCTCACGAGTCTATTTCCAGATTAGCAAAGCTTCCTAGGATGTGGTTTAGAACTTGTCTGTGACCATGAAAAGCTGTACATAGAAGCCTTAGTGTTGCATCCTGGCAAAATGACACTGGAAAGGCTGCTCCTCAATAAAAAAATAAATAAATAAATATCTTGCAGTAAAATTAAAATTGCTCTGTAGAGAATTGTTCGCCCTCAACTCAGTGCTGTGGTTATGTGCCCCCCCCCACCCCATAAATGCACTAAAATCAGCAGAGAAAGTTGAAGTGTCTCATATCCTCTAGTATCTGCTGCCATTTGCTGATAGACTGCCAGACAACATTACACAAATACTTCCTTGCCATTTTATGCAAATTGTCTGGCCTATAATTCCTTAAGGTCTTTGTAGGCGTTTGTTTTAAAGTGATTGCATTCTGTTCTACAAGTCAAAAGGAAAGAAAATGATCACAGCATATAAAAATAACAGTGATAAAAGAGCAGTGCTAGAAATCATATTCTTGATAAGTAACCTGTCTCTGGCCTCACTGAATTTAGAAACAGTCTTAAATATCTAGTCATGCCATCTAATCGCCACCATTAACAAATATATCCCTGCAGCAATATCTTCCTTGTAGTTATACAGAGGGGACTTTGTGTCTTTCTGATAGCAGCTTCTGGCCTCTAGTCTCTTATCATTATGCATAGTTTGCCAGAATGTTTGCACAGCATAGTGAGAGAGGATTGAAGGCAGACACCGGAGTGTAGATAAAAGGACATGCAGCTACTGTCCAGGGCCAGTGGGTGGCCTGTTTAAACACTGTTCAGTCGTTCTCTAATATCCGGCAGCCAGTTTGGCTTCTCCTTTTGACCTGGAAACTGCTGTGTGTTTGAGAGTGGTCATGCCGTCTCTGGCTTTCCTTACAAAAATAATCAGCACTATGAGTATACAAAACTAGAAGCCTCTGTTTTCACTGATTTTTAAAAATATCTGCCTAATTCAGTCATTGAGATTCAGAGAGGTTCAAAGTGATTTGATGGGAAATGATTCATTGTAGAACAACTTACCAAAACAGATATTGTTACAGTGGCGATGATGGGAACCAGAGTTCGCAATATCAGCAACCCACTGTTCTCAGTAGTTTGTACTATGACAACAAGCCAAAAAACAAAAAAAACCATCAGCACCATACATAGCTTTTTATTTTTATCCATAAGGACAAGTGAACCTACACGTATCTTCTGAGTTTGTATATAATATAGATGATGGTGAAATAGTGGTAAATCTGTAGTCTTTCGGGACTACATCCTGCACGTACCCCCTTGCTATTGATGAATTTTAAAAATATTTTTTTTAGACCAAAATCGTTTCTAAAAACTATCATAAAACAATGTCTCTGACATATATATTATATACAGCAACAATTGAGCAACCCACTGAGTTCTGAAGGTGCACTCAGCTCTCTCTTGTGATCACACTGACTGGCTGGAACTTCACAAAGCAGCAGTCAGTGTTAGGCTGTTACATATAAAGTTGGCAAATGGTAATATTGCTCAGATCATAGTCTTGGTGGGGTGGGGTGGGGGGGGGGTGATAGGAGAGTTTACAGTTTGGGTTACCCAGATGAATGCACAGACAGCCAAAGTGTCTAAAGATACCCCAATCAGCCATATCATTAAACCCACCTCTGTGATTCTACACTCATTATTTATTTTATGAGCTTCACTCACCATATAGGTGCACTTTGTTCTACAGTTACAGACTGTAGTCTATCTATGTCTCCACCCCCTTTTACCCTGTTCTTCAAAGGTCAGGACCCCCACAGGACCGCCACAGAGCAGGTATTATTTGGGTGGTGGATCGTTCACAGCACTGCAGTGACACTGATGTGGTAGTGGTGGTGTTTTAGTGTGTGTATGAGTGGATCAGACACAGCAGTGCTGCTGCAGTTTTTAAACACTGTGTCCACCCAATCTCCACTCTGTTAGACACTCCTACCTTATAGATGTGAAGTCAGAGACAGTAGTTCATCTGTTGCTGTACAGTTTGTGTCATCCTCTAGACTAGTGGTCTCCAACCCTTGTCCTGGAGAGCTGTCTTCCAGCCTCTGTCCATGAAGTTGCCCAGCCCCTTACTTAACTCTAATACATCTGATCCAGGCAATCAGGGACTTGGGAAGAGGTTAGTTAGCTGGTGCAGGTGTGGCAACTTGTGGTTGAAAATTGGCTCTTCAGGAACAGGTTTGTGGATTATTGCTCTAGTCCTTCTTCAGTGGTCACAAGACACTGTCCACAGGACGCTGTCGGCAGCAGTGAAACTGAGGTGTTTAAAAACTCCGCTAACTCTGTGTCTAATTCACTCATACCAACACAACATACACTAACAAGTCAGCACTGCAGTGACACTGATGTGGTGGTGGTGTGTTATTGCGTGTTGTGCTGGTGTGAGTTTTTAAACACTGTGTCCACTCACTGTCCACTCTATTAGACACACCTACCTTGTTGGTCCACCATAGTAGATTCAAAGTCAGAGACAGTAGCTGCACAGTTTGCGTTAGTCATCCTCTAGTCCTTCATAAGTGGTCACAGGACGCTGCCCACAAGACACTGTAGGCTGATGTTTTTGGTTGGTGGGCTATTCTCAGTCCAGCAGTAACAATGAGATGTTTAAAAACTCCAGCAGCACTGCTGTGTCTGATCCACTCAGACCAGCGCAACACACACTAACACACCACCACCACGTCAGTGTTACTGCAGTGCTGAGAAAGATCCACCACCCAAATAATACCTGCTCTGTGGTGGTCCTTTGGAGGTCCTGACCATTGAAGAACAGGGTGAAAGGGGGCTAACAAAGTATGCAGGGAAACAGACAGACTAGTTTGTAGTTGTAGAACTACCAATTGCACCTATATGGTAAGTACAGCTGAAAAAATGGACAATGAACAAGGTGGTTTTAATGTTATGGCTAATTGGTGTATTTGTTTCAACCCTGCACTGTGCTGCCTGAGCTGTTTTACATAGTTTGTGTCACTGTCTGGAATTGTGCACAGATGAAGTAATGATGTAATGTGATTTTCTTTGAGAGAAGAAACTCTGTTATGAAATTAGCTTGGAGCAAATAAGTCTGATTTAATAGGCAACTCATGTAATAGTGATGCTGTTGCGATTTTGTGAGGATGTGATGAATTTTAAGTGACTAAAATATAGGTGTAGTATATTTTGTACATTTTATGGAGAATGTCTGTGGATTGTTTCTTTGTCCTTTACCATGTAAAAAAAACTGGCTGCATCTGAATAAAGATAAAAAAAAGAAATGGTCTTTTTACATAATGTGTACTAAAATGAAGAATGTTTTCCATTCTGCTATAAAGTTATGATTTACAACAGCAACAGAGTAATAAAACGTGGTACCAACAG
The DNA here is from genome assembly GCF_904425465.1 of Colossoma macropomum. NCBI lineage: Eukaryota > Metazoa > Chordata > Actinopteri > Characiformes > Serrasalmidae > Colossoma > Colossoma macropomum. The sequence goes on from NW_023494798.1 coordinate 19,608,594, forward strand.
TGACAATTTAAATTATTTCTAACAGTTGCTGACACTGTGCCATATTTATTATCACTTTCTCTGAGCATATTGTGTTTTTCTCCATTGATGCTTTAGTGTCTTGTGAATAAATGAATTAATCTTTGGCAGCTTTCTCGTGTGAGGCGGGCGAGTTTCTGGAGATGTCTGCTCAGGAGTGCACTCAATGTGCGGCCGGATCCTATTCTTTGGGTAGCGGCATCCGCTTTGACGAGTGGGATGACATTCCCCCGGGATTCAGCAGCGTGGCGACCTACCTCGACAGCTCTCCACATGGGCAGGAGGGGCCTTCCTGTAATGGGTGAGTGACAGATGGGAGTTAAGTGTTAAAGGAATGTTTCAGTGTTTTTCAACCTAATATTTAGCGATTGAGCACAATATGCTCGATTGCCACAAACGATCATCGTGTTTCCTTGTTGTTAATAAAAAGAACAGAAAACTTTCAGTTCTTTACAAAGTACCTGGAAATGTGTTGAAATTTTTGTTCGTGATAGTCAGCTGTTTGCTATGGATACAGTATCTAAAAGTCAGGTTTGAAAACGCTGGAGTAATTCTTTAGGCTCTTGTGGGAAGTAGATTCTTTTCTCCCTGTCATGGATTTGTGAAGTGCCCAGATACCCATATGTAGCATATTATTCTAATCAAGAATGCCAGTTGTTTTGTATGTACGAGGTTACATGTACCTGAAAAGAGGTGAACAAGGGACTCAAACAACCTTAGCAGTTTATAGTCATCTGGCAGTACAGAATTTTTGTTCAGTTGGCTGTTTTAGCATGCCTGTTTCCCAAAAGTAGCAGTGCTTTAAATGCCTGTATGGGGGAAAAATGTGTTGCGTCCTGCTGTTAAATGGTCCTAAAAGTGAGAGAAATCTCCCACACAAAATATGTCACTCACTCAGTAGACTCACACAAGGAAGAAACAAAAATATGTGCGTACAGGCTTTGCTGTGAGACAAAGTTAAAATTGCTGCATTGTATCAAAGGTATAAATGGATTTATGGATCAGGTTAATTACAGATTGCATTACTCATTCAGAACATTGTCATATGTATGTCTTTGTTGCTTTCTAGGTCCTCGTGGATTGCTCAGGGTAGTTATGTGGAGTCAAACAGAGATGAGTGCAGTGTATCTCTGGTCTATGCTGTACACTTGAAGAAGCAGGGCTCAGTCTCCTTTGACTACCAGTATGTGGACAACAACATCTTCTTTGAGTTCTTTGTAAGTAGCTACTCTCCAACTTGATTAAATTATGTAACAATGGCAGTAAGTACTGATACTGAAAAAGTATACTTAAAGTAAATTTAATTAAGGAAACTTAAGTTCAAGTATATTTTCTAACTATATGTTGTGTAGTAAGTATACTAATATCAGTGTACTAGTATTATTTCTGTAAGTGTTCTATTTCAGTGCTTTTTGGGACTAAAGTGGCCCAAATTTATGACTTTTTGGTTTATAAAAGTATACTTAGGTGTTTAGGTGTAGGAGTAGTAAGCTTTGAGTACACAACAAGTTTTATTTTGTACTGCAACTATAGTGTGAACTACACTATAAGTGAACTTATAGGTACAAAATATATACTTCTGGCCGACTTTTTAGTTTATAAAAGTATACTTTGAAGTATACTGCAAGTAAACTTTATATATACTGTTAGTTTACTATTTATGTAATACTAGTCCACTTTTTAGTTTATGAAAGTATACTTTAAGTATTTTCATGTGTAATAGTAGTAAACTTTGAGTACACAACTAGTTTATATCTAAGTTTTATTTTGTACTGCAGCTATACTGTGATCTTCAGTCATGTTTTTAAAGTCATTTCAAAGTCAGTTACGTAATGAAAATCGAGTCAATGTCAACTAATCGCTGATGACATCATGAATAAAACCACATAGAAATCCAGCTTTAAAAATCCGTGACTTCACCAGTCAGTAGATGTAGAGTGATGTGTACAATTACTATTACAAGTATAGGCCACAAGTATACACTAATTTTGTATAGTATATCTCTGTTAAGTACAAAAAAGTAAACTGAAAGCACACTCGCTTATTTTTTAGTTTAATGTCAAAAGTATACTAATAGCACACTTGAATAAACTTCTTTTTTGTAAGGTTATGTACAAAATATAGATTTATTCTAACTTTAATGCCTGCAACATGTTCCACACAATTTGGGGCAGAAGAATGTTTACCACTGTCTTACATCACCTTTCCTTTTAACAGCATAATACTAATCATCAGCATAGTAATCATTTGAAAGTGGCCACATCGAAAGTTTTTTTGCCATTCTTCTACTATGCAGGTTTTCAGCTGTGCAGCGGTTCAGGACCTTTGTTATCATATTTTGAGATGCAGTTTTCAATGCAAAACAGGTCTGGACTCCAAGCAGGCCAGTCTAGCACCTGCACTTTCTGACTAAACAGCCGTGCTGTTGTGACGCATGCGGAGTGTGGCTTGGCATTTGTTCCAGAATATGTTCAGTGCTTTTACAGATGTGCAGGTTACCTGCTAATAACCTCCCCCCATACCACAACAGACGCTGGTTTTTGAACTTACGCTGGCAACAGTCTAGATCAGAGGTCACTAATAGGCGGACCGCGGTCCGAGTCTGGACCCAGACGCTGTCCTATGTGGACCTGGACTTATAACCGATAAACTATGGAGAATTAATTAATTTCGACTGGGTGGTCCTTATTTTAATCGGCGTAACTTTTCTAGCATTTACGGTACCGGTTTAGCGGCCCGGGAGACATGCGTTGTAAATATCACACGCGACACTACTCAGCCAGTCAGATCTGTGCATTACGATGAGCACCGTGACTCCAGTGAGTGACGCACCCAGGGGAGGGATGAGGCGAGACACAGCAGTCGGAAAAGAAAGTGAGTCAGAGGGAAGTTATTTCTTATGGCGTGATCAAAAAACAGAAAACTCACAATAAATATTGTTGAAATATTACTGAATTGTACTTTATTTGATTTGACATTCAGTTGTTGACTTATAAGATGTTGATATAGCTACTAGGCTACTTCAGTATACAGTATATGGCACTGAATCATACTGTAAGTTAGACTTTATGAAGTTCCGAACCTTTGCTTGAGGACATTTTCTCTAACTGGACCTTATTGAATTTTAATTAAATACCCCTGGTCTACATGGTCTTTTACTTCCTTGGCCTACAGAACACAATGACCATTATGTCCATAAACATAAACTGAAAGGTGAACTCATCGGACTACAGTACACATTTCCGCTGTGCATCAGTCCATTTCAGAAGAGCTTGAGCTCAGTGAAGTCTGCAGCGTTTCTAGATATGGTTGACACATGACTTCCACTGTGCATAGTACAGTCTCAACTTGCATTTGCGGATGCAGCAATGATAAGTTGTACGGTGAAACATTACATACCTTGTCTTTGTGCTTTTTAAATTCAAATACAGGTAAAAGTAGATTTATAAATCACTGCTTTCTGTTTTTATTTGCATTTCAGCTACTGCTCCAGCTTATTTTGGAATTGGGTGTGTATGAAGTATATGTATGATGCATTTGTTGTATACACATAAGGATGGAAAGAACAAGAAGTTGTCAAGACATTTTAGAGAGATCAACAAAAAGCCGAGGAAGCAACGTACTGTACGTAAACTACAAGCAAAGTATTATCTGCCATGTCAGTGGTTCCAAACCCTGATATGCCCTGCACATTTTAGTGTTTTCTTTACTCCCAACACACAGTCCAACTAAGCAGTTCGTTAGCAAGCCCCTCCTGAGTTGAAAAGGGTGTTTCATCTACACACAGAACTGTGCAAAAGTCAGAGACCACTCTTCATTTATCTAATTTCCAGTCAAAACAGCTGATATAAGGTACACTTTATTCATTTTTTCAGGAGGTATGTTAGCAGAGATTAGATATGAGATAATCCAACTGCATAAGGAAGGGGAAAGTCGAATGAAAATAAAAGAAAAAACAGTTGCACCAAAACTGTCACCATCAGATAAAAAGAAGGTAAAGCTGCTAAATTTATAAAATCAAACAAAGAAGTTGCTGATGTTCTCAGAACAGTGACCACCCCAGAGTCCAGACCTCAACATTATTGGGTGTGTTTGGGATTTTGTGGATTGTGAGAAGTAGAAATTGCGAACTGTGTGTAAGACTGAACTATGAAGCTGTGAAAAACTTATCCCTGCAGATTTCTTTGTATGCAGAAAAGAATAGAAGCTGTAACAAAGGGTGGACACACTAAATACTGACAAATAATATTATATTAAGTTGTTGAGGTTTTTGTGTAATTTTTGTTAAATTTATTTTTCTGCTCTTTTTCAAATGTTGAAAAATGATTAATTTTTACTTACTGGCTGTTTTGATTGGAAGTTAAATAAATGAAGGGTCTTCTTTTTCACAGTACTGTGTGTGAAACGTTTACTGTTAGTTTACTTTGATCTTTTAAAGGCAAGGCACAGAGTCATGCTTTGATCTAAAGACTAGAATGGGATGACTTTCTTTAGTTGTCGCTAAATCTGTGGTTTCATTGGTTTTGTAACAGATTCAGAATGATCAATGCCAGGAGATGGAGAAAACTTCAGATCAGAAGTGGATGAAGCTGACAAGCAATGGACAGTGGGGCAAACACACGGTACAGGAGTGTTTGGACGCTCAAACATACAAACACACATGCTGGCATTGTGCATGTCTGTGTGTGAAGAAGTGAAGAAGTGTATGAGAAATTTGATGCAGAGCATGTAAAAAAAAAACCTGAGTGTAGGCTTGTGTGTGTGTGTGTGTGGATTCACGGCATTCCTTCTCTCGTGCAGGTCAGTCTGAAGTCGGGAACAAATGTCCTGTACTGGAGAACCACTGGAGTTACAGTGGGGGCTAAAGTAGTCAAGCCTGTTCTGCTGAAGAACATCCAGATAGAAGGTAAAGTGAGAACACTGCTCATCGTTATTATGACTGTTAGCCTTTTCACTGTAATGCGGCACTAGTTCCCCTCTCTCTCTCTCTCTCTCTCTCTCTCTCTCCTCTCTCTCTCTGTCTCTCTCTCTCTCTCTTCTATCTGTCTTTCTTTCTCTGTCTCTCTCTCTCAGGTGTGGCGTACATGTCGGAGTGTTTGCCTTGTAAACCAGGCACATTCAGTAAAGCTCCTGGTTCCTCCTCCTGCGAACCCTGTCCCAGAAACACTTACTCGGGCAGAGGAGCCAGTTCCTGCACTCCCTGCAACACAAGCACACATTACGCATGTAAGCAGACCACAGCACACATTGTCATTTTTACAAATAAATATAGTCATTTTTAGGCACTGAGAGTTATATTTAAAAACTTGTTTACTTGGACAACATTTTTTGTCTCAGGAAAACACTTTATACACATTGTAATAAATATAAATAATATTAATACAGGAAGTAGTGGTTTTTCACATGTCAGTATTTTTGTGTAACCAGTTCCACCTCTCCTTGTGGCTGCTCAGTATTAATTTTAGTTATCATTCAACAGCTGGTTAGGCTGATCAGTACTTTTTATGTCAAGTCAAATGTGCTGGTGATGGAATTTAACATATCAATCCATCTGATGGCTGGGAATGGCCGGGAGAAGTATGGAACTAGAACTCATTCTTTAAATTAGCTCACAAGGTTTGAAAAAAATAATAATTCAACCTTGTTTTTTATTTTATTTATGTTTATTTTATTTATTCTAATAATATATAATGTTTTTACAAGCGAAAACACACTTGCTGACCGGATAAAAAGCTTTTAATAAATAATAAAGTGCCTAAGACTTTTTGCACAGCGCTGTATATAAGTGAGTAGTTTTTTATGCAAGTTTGAGTGACGATTTATGCATGAAAGGGTTAATTGGTTAACATACTAATTTCTGACCAAGAGGCTTGATTTTGATTACATAAGATGAGATTAAATTTAGTAATGGGGAGTCGATGCTTCAACTCCAGTCAGAGCTGACTCTTGGCCATTAACTCTGTTGATCTTTTGGGCTTTTTTTTTTTTTTCAGGTGGATGCTTTTGTCATGCAAAAGAATTTACAGATGCATGTGTAATGCAGAAGTTTGAGTATAAGTAGCATTAGTTGTTAGCTGGTTAGCTGGGAACATAACTGCTGTCTTCTGTACATAACTATTAGAACTTTAATACATCTGACACAACTTGGTATAATTGTGAATTTCCATCATATCACTATAATCTGTAGTAACTCTAAAATGGGGTAAACTGCATTTAGGATGCTTTATTTTCTGCTACATCTCTTCATCAGTGGCTCTAGAAATATTAACTTAATTGTCTACCAGAGTGAAAAGTGGTCATTGGCTTTCCCTTATATGCATGTACAGAATAACAGCGGTGAACAAGGACAATTAGTGCCAGGCCTTCAGTTCAGGCCACAAATGTCAGCACTCCTCTACAATAATGCCAATTTCTTCTAGCACCCCTATTGGAGTCTATTTATTTATTTGGCTGTTCTAGATTAAACACAGACATGCGAAGCTTGTAAAACATTCCATTTGTTTTGTTTGAAACTCGCAACAGACAAGAACTGACATGCCGCCCCTGTTTTCCATTTCTAACAACTGTCTGAAACTTGGTGAAACTACTGTTTGTACTTGCAGTCAGTGATGTATCTGGAACTTCCAGGAGGTTTAGCGTGACTTTTTTCACAATATTATTCCCACCATTTGTAACTCAAAACTTTACTGACTGATTTACTGTCTTTTCATGTCAGTCGTTAATCTAATGTGTAAGACCTTCATTTCAGCTTCTGAAGTCCTAACCAGTGAGAGAGTTGCTTGGGATGGGATTTGTTAATGAGTGTGTGCTTGAGGGTTGTTTTGGCCTCTCTTTGAATGAAAGGGTGTTCTGGCTTATGCTCTGCTCTGCAGTGCAGTATTCTGCTCTGTGGGAAAGTCGTCCCACACAGCAATCTGGCCTACTTTAGCCAGAACTTCTTGCTGACCGCTGCCTCTTACTGCTGATCATTCACTGCAGGACTGGATCATTTTTGTGTAGGATAATTTCAGTCTTGCATAACAAGTGCTGTGATGTATATATGGTACCAGTCTATGTGGACCATCCTGTTTAATTAGTTTAAACTGCAGTCCCACAGTAAAAACTATTTAACGCATTGCTAGAGACAATAATAAGCTAAAAATATACAAATCATCATTTACACGGTACTTTCTATTGGGAAAAACCCCAACCCCTACATTTCAACTCGTGAAAATAATACTTTTTTATTGTTTTTAAAGTACTTTTTTGATTTTTGAGTGAAGTTGAAATGTATAGATTTATCATGAGCTGAATTTTTAAATAAAAACCATGTCCCACATTTTCATGTCATTACTAAAACACAGTGTTAGTCAATAGGCGGAGCATTACTTTGGCCACACCACTGCATTTTAGGGCAGGAAGTTAGCATGCATCCCTGTCCCTCATGGCCACATGGTCAGCTCTTAGATTACATTACGTTAAAGTAAATGTGTCCTAAAGTCTGAAAATCAGTGTGTAACTTCAAGAATTGTTGCTACTGAACTAGTAAACTTCTAAAAAGTAAAAAATGTGTGTTTTAATGAAACATTTAATTTAGTCATGTACTGGCTTTTTGGGTTAAGCTAAATTAAAGATTTTGGGTCACTAAATTATTGAACAATAACATCATTACCAAAACATTACCAGATGTTTTAGTAGTGTTGTGATTGTTTAATAATTTATTTTAATAAAATAAACATAATTAAAGTATTGGGTCATTCAAAGCAAAGGGAGTATGAAGTCCAAGTCAGTTACCAGTCCGAAATGGGTTTTAAACTTGTTCGGAGGAATGATCCATATACTGTGTATTTACTGTGTTAAAATACAGTGTAAGGTTTCCTTTGGTGTAACCTTTCTGATGATGCATTTTAAAGGTGGGAGGAACTTTAGAAAAACTACAACTTTAAGAGATTATCAGTCCAAACATTACAAACTAAAACAAGCAATGTAAGGAAGTGTGCGTTCATTAATGTTATTAATGTTATTAATGTAAACTTAAATGTCAGTACTGCCCAGCTCACTCCACATCAGTGGATTTCTATGTGAAATGTACTGTATAGTACAGGTTGTGATTGTTATCTGTAAATGAGATTGGACTCTTTTCTGGGTGGGGACCAGTGGAAGGTTCTACTATGTGTAAGGCCAAACCTGCCTGCTCCAAGAAAGACTACTTCCAGATCCACAGTGTCTGTGATCAGGAGGGCAAGGTGAGGAAAGCCTTTCTGATATTACCTATAATTTATATCTGATTATGATACTATGTTGTTCTAGATATTAAATGATTTGAGATACTCTCTACTGATATGAGTTGATACCTTTCTGTTTGTCTCTCTTAGACACAGATCATTTATAAGTGGATAGAGCCCAAGATCTGTCTGGAGGATGCTTCTGATGCAGTAACGCTGCCCCCTTCTGGTAAACGTGAGCCATGTCCACCCTGCAACCCTGGTTTCTATAACAACAACACAGCTACCTGCCTGCCCTGCCCTCAAGGAACCTATTCCGATGGCCTTAAAGGTGATTTCATAGAATTCTGTTATCAGTGTCAGTGATGCCTTTTTAATATCTGTACTGTTTTTATTTATTTTTATTTTTTATATTTTTTATTTTATTTTTATTTGGCTCTGGCCAAATGTAAAAATTCAACCTTTGCTACATCTGTTGTAAACACACTTACTTGCCTCCTATAATTGGTGCCACTTTAGTCTCAAAAGTGAGAATTTTCAATTTAAAGAGTAGGAAAAACTCTTCTGATGATGCATTTTGAAGGTGGAAAGAACTTTAGAAAACTACAACAAAACGTCTAGGACGCTAAATATTTTTTATTTCTTAACCTCTACATGAGTGGGACATGGATTACAATGGTACAATGGATGTCTTTATCACTGTAGCGGGATTCCCAATGGTTGTATGAAGTATTAGTGCACTACATGTTGGGTATTATAGTGATAGAGCATTGATGGATAAAAATACACACAAAAAATGTGATTTCTGTTGGTCACATGAGACTGAGGGATGCAGTGCTGAACTACAAAATATTACACAGCATGAAATATGACATGTTAAATGCTACTTTTAGGCCAAAACGACCCTTTAAATGTGTCATATGACATTTTTAGTGGAGGAAAGGAACAGATACATTCTGTCATCAGTGTCAGTGACACTATTTTATTTTTCATATATTTTTGTTTTGTTTTTTTAAATATGATGATGTTTGATTGAGTAATATGGAAATATTTGTTGCGTTGTTTCTTGTCATAATAAATTTATGAGGACTTCTACAATATAAACATAAAAGTATGTATTTAACAATGGGAAAAAATATTGTTTCTAAAAAAGAATATGAAGTCAGACCTTATGATGTAATGTGTGTGTGTGTGTGTGTGTGTGTGAATTTTGCCACCTAGAGTGCCAGCCTTGCCCAGCAGGCACAGAGCCTGCTCTGGGCTATGAATACAAGTGGTGGAACATTCTGCCTGCCAACATTAAGTCGTCCTGCTTCAACGTGGCCAACACCAAGTGTGACGGCATGAATGGTGAGAGAGAGGGAGATCCCTGCAGAGAGGGCCGGTTTAATCAGAATTTTACATTTATGAAAGCAATGCCTGTATCTGTGGGGTAGGTGGCAGTGTTGTGCTGTGAGTGGCTGGTAGAAATTGCATTAGCGGGAAAGCTGAGCGCTTTTTTGTACTTATGTTATTTTTGAGCATAATATTTTGCCTGTTTCCATGCAGTGAGCTGTGGGGGATTATTTTTATTGATTTGGGTGTGTGTTTGTGCATTAGGGTGGGAGGTGGCAGGAGATCATATCCGTTCTGGAGCAGGGGGTTCGGATAATGATTACCTCATCTTAAACCTTAAAGTGCCTGGATTCAGGTGAGACAACCCCGTTTTCTACAAAGATGTAGGAAATTTAAGTGCAAAAATAAAGTGAGCAGCTTGTATGTTCACAAGTTTCTGTTTCTGTATCTACAGTGTCAATGGAAGTACTTGGGAATAGCATTTGAATGTAGTTGCAAGAATGAATGTAGAAGAAATGTCACTTTAAATAAAAGAAATCATTTTTATGAACTGAAGCAAAGCCACTTAATTTCCTCTGCTGAGTTCTAATTACTGGACTATTGCGCTGCCAGAGTTTTTCGGCTAGTAGTGAAGCACCCTGAATTCTACCAATTTAAAAAAATTCTGCATAATTCAGTTGATCAGATGTAAACAAAATCATTCAGTGGTGTGATGTGAAGTGACTGATAGTAGATAAACCTACTGACTGAGAAAGGTAGTGATAGGAACCAAGTGTCACAATGTCTACAATGCAAACATAGTCATTTTATTTACAATCCAAAACCACCAGTAAACCTACATGGCTCTTCTAAGTTTTCCTATGTAATTTTGATGATGGTGAAAAATAAATGAGGTAAATATGAGGAAAAAAATCTTTGGGGGACTATTTTGCTTTACCTTACCCTGCGTGTAGCTCTCCACCATGAGTCGATTAAAGAAAATACATTTTAGCCCAAAATCTTCTTACATAACTATCATACAACCGTGTCTCTTTCATCAGGCAATTCATTACTGTTTCATGTAATAGCTTTTTATGAGGGAGATTTTAGGGGCATTAAACTCTGGTTCTTATCACCACCACTGTGAACTGTCTTGGTGAGTTTCTCTAGAGTGGACTATTCCACATCAAACCACTCTGAATGAATGTTTACATCTTAACCACTTAATTATGTGAAACATTTGAAAAATATGTGGAATATTCCTTTAAGCCTTAATGTTGTACTGCCTATCGCAAGAGCACAGTAATATATGAAGGCCTGTTTGCTTGTGTATCTCAGGTTGCCTACATCAATCAGTGGAACCAGTGGAACTGAGTTTGGACGCATCACGTTTGTGTTTGAAACTATCTGTTCGGCTGACTGTGAGCTGTATTTCATGATGGTGCGTGTTTATGTGCATGAAATGTATCTGTATGTGTTCAGTCATAGAGCTTGTGCTTTCATCAGCACTTCAGTGTTTGGGACATTCTGCAGTATTTGTCTTTTAGTTTTTTTTTTTTCTCCAGAAACTGGTTCCATGTTTGTTGTTGTGCAGGACACGGACAGAAGGAGCACCAGTGTGGTGGAGTCGTGGGAGGGCAGTAAGGAGAAACAGTCCTACACGCACATCATGACTAAGAATGCATCTGTGTCTTACACATGGGCCTTCCAACGCACTAACCAGGCCAAGGACGTCAGTACACACACACACACACATTACACATACACATTTCTAAACAGATTTCACAAATGAACCGCTTGCGCTCTAAGGGACCTGCCAGGTTCAGACTTCCCTTTCTCAGTCAACATAACTATGTATACAAAAGTCAGAGACTTCCATTCTTTTCAGGAGACTTGCTTTCAGTTTTTTAAAATAAATCTGCAGGGATATTTTTACACACTTCCAAAGTTCAGTTGCAGTAATTGGTTTCATTTTCTGCTTCTCACAATCCAAGTAATCCCAAAAACATTCAGTGAATTTCTGTCTTTCTTTTTCTCAGTAATGGTTCTTCAGACCCTTTCAAACTCATAAGTGTTCAGTTGTCTTCTCACATTGGAAGGATGGACAGAAACACCTGTGGATTTTTTCAGAACTGAAGCAAGAGTGAAGCTTGATTTTCTCCTCTCTCTCAAAGATGAAAGCATTAAGTACTGTTTATCTGGTGGTGACAGTTTTGGTGGTCTCCCAGGCCTCTATGGTAGTCTGGAGTCTCTATGTCATTCAGTCTCTTTTAATATTTTTTCAACTTCAATTTTGTAAACTTTTCACTTATTTCCCTTTGACTTTAGCCTTAGTTAGGCAAGTGAATGATCTTATATCTGTAACACTTTAGAATAACAGACCCCTATGAATATAAAAAAATAATTATCAGTTACTTGTATGTCACTAAATGGTTAATAATTCGAATTGTACCACTTATTAATGCATAGCTGTATAGAGCATATAATTATTTACATTCATCAGCAAACTATTTAGATAATGGTTATGTCACTGTTTGTTAGGGCCTGTTATTATAAAGTTTTACTTGTATCTGATCTCTCCAGAAATATCTCCTGAAAAATGAGTAACTTGTACTGGAAATGAAATAAATAAAGCTTGGTCTCTAACTACATACCTTACACATGATTTTTATAGTAGTTACCATATTGTCACAGTGATACCATGTTTTGGCGTGACAACTGTTATTTTTTATTTTTTATTTTTTTTATGACTGCATGGTGTTTTTTGATGAACAGTGATAAGTGGTGATAGGAACCGAGTCACAAAGTTTACAATGCAAATATAGCCATTTTATTCACTGTCCAAAACTATCAATGGTCCGACAAAAGTCTTTATTAGTTATTATATGTAATGTTACTAATGATCAAATAAAATGATCAATCCGAAAAATCATTTGGGTACTATTTTGGCTTACAACACCCTGCATGTACTTCTCTTTAAAAAATAAGCATTAACAAAATTTTAGACCGCAATGTTACCTCAAAAATATTGTGAAACAAACTTGTCTCTTGTCTTGTTCTTTTTAAATTACTAGTCTGGTTTTTATCACCACTGCTGTGAAGAATTCTGTCTCTGCAGGTTTCTCTGGAATGGCTCATTAACACATTAACACATTTACATGTTCATGATTTAATTATATAAAAAAAGATTTTAATCGGTGGAATTACCCTTTAAGACAGCAATGATATAGTTCATAGTAGTTACTGGATAATAAGCAGATTAATGTCTCTCTCTCTCTCTCTCTCTCTCTCTCTCTCTCTCTCTGTCTCTCTTTGTCTCTGTCTCTCTCTGTTTCAGGTGCGTCAGTACATCAATGACATGGTGAAGATCTACTCGATCACAGTGACGAATGCTCTGGATGGTGTAGCCTCATCCTGTAGGGCTTGTGCTATAGAGTCTCAGCAGCCTGGCTCAGCATGCGTGCCGTGCCCAGCCGGCTATTACATAGACGAGGAGACCAACCAGTGTCTGGAATGCCCACCCAACACCTTCCTCTCAGGACACCACGTCTACGGCCGAGATGCATGTCAGCCATGCGGCCCAGGCAGTCGCAGCAACAAGGTCCAGCTGTTTGTGTGTGTGGTTTGCCACTGTATTGCTAAGGGCATGTAGAATCATTAGGTGAACTTTAGTAGTTATAATTCTCAATACATTGTTTAGGCACTTTCTGCTTCTGTCGGCACAAAAACGGAACCCACCCTGGTAGGCACACGGGGTCATTTTTCCAATTTTCCATGATGCGCTCAGCCCAATCGTTTCAGAGCGGCCAATAGGACAGCAGCAGGCATGTTTGGTGGTTCCTCTCGCCAGCCGAAATGTTCAGAGAACGCTGCCCACTTTGCAAGCACTAAGTGGTCTGAAAGGGGTCTGAGTAGTATTTAGTAGTAGGACATTTTGTGACATCCACTGAGAAATACCTATAATCTGGCTACATGTAACGTGAAGTGTCATAGCAGAACCTTGTATCTCTGAAACAGTGACTGTAGGCAAGTAGCAAGGTGCCCAACTTATGTATGTTAATGTAATGAAATTTCTAGATATGAGTGAGTGATATCTTTTAAAATAGTCACAATTAAGAGAGCAGCAGAGATTTTCCCTTTTTAAGTGCATTCGCAGAACCACTTTCATCTTTCCACAGTAGTGTAGTAGTCTTTACTGCAGCAGTGAAGAGCCTGAACTAAAAGTAGACCAAACCAGGCCACATCTTATGTGGAAGCCCTGCAGCACCTGGAGGTAGCAGAACAGAATGCTCTTACAGACGTGTATATGGTTTGATTAGCTCCTATATATAACTAGAGTTGTGCTTCTTATTGATCTGTGTGCTAGTAACAGTTTTGAACTTGATGTGAGCAGCTTGAGGCAACCAGTGGAGAGGAACGAGAGAATGTGTGAGCGGAGGGGAATTCAGCAGTGTAGTGGCTTGTGGATTCCTTGAATGCTGTTCCGTGTCTGCTGGCTGCCCCATCCACATCCTATAACAACACTAAAGGAGTAACTAGAGTATAAGGAGAAGTATGGAGGTTACTGAAGGACCCATGTCATGGAAAACTGAAGTTCCATTGCTTTTTTGAAATAAGATTTTGATACTATATAAACATTGTTAATGTTTCAAAAGGTACTATTCACTCTCCATTCTTTATATTCTAAATTTATCGTGGTTGTGATGTCACAACTATAACCACATTTATATTTCACTGCCCGTTCAGCCTATAGTGTTTTAGTTTGTATATTCATGTTGCGAGGATAAGCACTGTTGTTACTGCTGACATTCTGTAGCAGAGTTATTGAAGTGGAAGATGTAAGGGTGAACAGCTCACTGTCAGGTTCTTGTGCTTAAACTTTGTGCTGTTCCTGAGTGTCAGGAAGAAAATGTGTTGTTGAATTCTGAAATCTGAAAGGGTTTGCATACATTTCAGCTTGGGCTGCTGCATGATATAAGGCTGCAAATCAAAACAGAAGTTATGTACATACGCTATTTGTCCAAAAGTGTACAGACACTCCTTCTAATTAGTGAATTCAGCTACTTTAAGTTGCACCAACTGCCATCACAGGTGTTCAGCTGTATCCACACAGATTGTATAATCTCCAAAAAAGCATTGCCAGTAGACTGGGACACTCTGGAGGAGCTGCATGTGAGCTTAAAGTTTACATGCCCAAACAAAGAGCCAGTTTAATTATGCTAAAAGGTAAAGAGAGGTTGGAAAATGACTGTGTGGTATGTAAAGCCATGCAAACATTTTAAGTGGGGAGAAATGTAGGATATGGGCCCTTGAAGAATCTGTTACTGTCCAGCCAATTTTTTTTAAAAAGGACGTAAATTGTATGTTTTTTGTTGTAGGAGCACAGCTTGTGTTTTAGTGACTGTTCGTTTACACACTTGGAGCTGAACCAGACTCTGCAGTTCGACTTCAGTCCTCTGGGCTTTACTGGCTCCATCATGAATGGCCCCAGCTTCACTTCCAAAGGCACCAAGTACTACCATCTCTTCAACATCAGCCTATGTGGGCTAGAGGTACACAGTTTTCTATGGGACTTATGTGTTATTGTGTTTCTCAGTTGACTTGTTCTTGTTGAGATGATCTCCATTCTTACTGTTCTCAGGGTCACAGGCCAGCAGTCTGTTCAGATAATGTTACAGATCTGTCTGATAAGGATCCTCATAGTGCCGAATCCAACTCTGTGGAAGCCTTCATCTGTCAGTCAACGGTCATCCCCTCTGATGGGCGTGGCTTTAGGGTAGCCCTCTCTTCACAGTCCACCAGTCTGGCGGACTCATTTCTTGGTGAGTCGGGGGGGTTATGTACTTGTGCTTTGTCTTAATGGTACTTTGTCATTGTTGGCAACTTAGTCTTTCATATAATACACAACTTTACTTTATAGCAAAAGGTGTGTCTTTATCCATCACATTCAAAACTGGTAATTATTCTAATCATTATACAACCCAAACCCATTATATTTTCCAAAGAAGTTGGCATTCTGTGCAAAACATAAATGAAAATGCTATATTTCATTCAAAATAGTGCAAAGACAACACATCAGATGTTGAAACTGAGAAACTTTATTGTTTTTTGAAAAATATATACCCATTTTGAATTTGATGCCATCAAGACATTTAAAAAAAATTGGGACAGGGGCATGTTTACCACTGTGTTGCATCACCTCTTCTTTTAAAAACAATGTGTAAACTTTTTCCTGAATTGAGGAGACAATTTGCTGCAGTTTTGAAAGTGAAATGTTTTTTTAGATATAGGATTTTTGCTGCTGAACAGTTCAGGGTCTCCTTTGTCATATTTTTGTTTCATAATGCTCCAAATGTTCTCAGTGGGTGACAGGTCTGGACTACAGGTAGGCCAGTTTAGCACACAGACTCTTTCACTACAGAGCCATGCTGTTGTAACACACGCAGAATGTCGTTTGCCATTGTCTTGCTGAAATAAGCAAGGCCTTACCTGAAAAAGACGTCATCTGGATGGCAGCATATGTTTCTCTAACTCCGGTATATATCATTCAGCATTAATGGTGCCTTCAGAGATGTGCACTAATGCTCCCCCATACCATCATGGATGCTGGCTTTTGAACTGGGCACTGATAACAAGCTGGATAGTCCATCTCTTCTTTAGCCCGGAGGACTTGGCATCCGTGATTTCCAAAAGGAATTTCAAATATTGATTCGCCTGACAGCAGGACACTTTACCTTTTCACCTCAGTCCATCTTAAATGAGCTTGGGCCCAGAGAAGGCATTAGCGTTTCTGAATCCTATGTGTACATATATATATATATATATATATATATATATATATATATTGTATTCCCTGTTCCAACTTTTTTTCAAAATAATTGTCTTATTTTCAACATTTGATATGTTGCCTTTGTACTATTTTTGATTAAATGAATAATTATATTAAATTAATCAAATTATAGTTATTAAATAGATAATTGTCAACCTTTACCTCTGAATAGGAATATTATTGAAGAAATGATTAGTTTGGGTAATTACTGTTCTTGTTTTGTCACCCAGGCATATTTTCAAACGACACACCTGCTTTTGAATAACATGTTGTAAGTTAATATTTGAAATCTGAAACTTTGGTCAGAAACCAAATATAGCCCAAGAATTTTCTGTCCAAGCCCAACACGATCAGTCCTCGATCACCCAAAGTACCAAATAAAACCTAACATGATAGTGCTGGTTATATTACCATGGAGTGACATTAATAGCTTTCATTAGATTATGAGCATAAACAAAATAATAATATGGTAAAATAATCAGCTGCTTTAACAAATGTATTAATTGATAAGCTGAATGTTGCGTGTGTGTGTGTGTGTTGTGAATGTTTGAGGGGAAGAGAGAATTTCTTAAGCTCTGTGTTCCTCACTAAGAGAGGCTGTGTTTGTTTTACAGGAGCCACAGTGGAGAAATCACTCAATGGAGTTGCAGCCCAAGCAGAACTCTTCCCCACTGCCCCCAGAAGAGTCCCAGACATCAATTTCTACTATCGGTAATAGCCCAGAGAACGCAACAGCTTAACCCCTGTCCTTTTTGCTAGTGTTAGATAAAAGTCCCATGGGATCTGTGGGGTGTCGTTGTGTTTTGAGGGATATATTCAAGACAGTTTTTCTTCTCAAGACAGTTCTGTACCACTCAAAGCCCATAAGATTGATGTGTATTTATTCATATTTGTTGTTCTAATATATTCTACTGTGCGCAGATCTCCACAAACAACGTCCTCCTGCGAGAATGGCAGAAATACAGTGGTCACTCTACGCTGTAACCCTGAGAAGAGTGCTAAAGGAGAAATATCAGTGCCCAGGTACACTACACTCATATGCTGCATTACAGTGCAAGCATTTAATCTTGTGCCATAGTTTAAGTCACTGCAGAGGCAACCACCGTGATTTTTCTGCCTTGTCTGCACATGGACTGTCCTAATGGAAATGCGAAGTTCGACCCGTTTTTTTAAACACTTGGCTTCTACTAAGAAGTGCAGACTATGCTAAGTGAACCCAGGCAAAAACCTTCCACTGAGACATGCAGAAGTCTAATATTAGATCATAGATCATAAAGACTCAGAGAGTATATTTCAGTCTCTTGGCTCTTCAATTAGCGCAGAAGGCAAGGTTTTAATCTAACTTTTGTAATTTTACAGACCCCTGCCTGTAGAGGTCAGCTTTGCTAATGAATAATTATGTCATTACGTCATTTGTTTTCATGGATTATAAAATAAAGTCTGATAATGAACACTGGCAGCCTTTAGTCATAAAATCCCCAATCAGGATATTTAGGATGGTTTATGCCATGACATTTTTCCAACTTTTACAGTATCACCAATGTAGTTGCAAAGCTACAGCATATTTACGTTTTTGTTCTGAAGACATTATTGATCAGCATTATTTAATTAAAAGATGATTTGAATTTTTATGGTAAGGCACATAATTTAATCTTTAAATGCTCTGGTGTTTCTCCAGCCATTCATCACTTATATCTAGCACATGTATATCTGACACAGATCTACAAACTGCCCAGAGAGTTTTGAACTGTCACATTATATTGAAAATAACAGAATAATAAAATACATTGCTGCCTAAAGGTCAGAGACCACACTTCATTTGTTTAATTTCCAGTCAAAATGGCCATTAAGAACAAGTTATTTATATTTCTGAGATCCACGTGCATAAAAACTAGGGTTTCTGTAGAGAAAATGAGAGTCCTAACAGCCATGTAAGACCTTGAAAGCTACCAAAACACCAAACATCTTTGAGAGAAAATCAAGCTTCACTCTTGCTTCAGATCTAAAAAAAAAAAACACAGGTGTTTCTGTCCATCCTTCCACTGTGAGACAACAGCTCAACACTATGGGACTGAAAGCAAGTGTACCTGTTAAGAAGCTCTTACTGAGAAAAGAAAACAGACAAAAAGAAGGAGATTGCAAATCAAACACAGGAGCTGCTGGTGTTCTCAGAACAATAGAATGACCACCCCAGATTCCAGACCTCAACATCATTAAATGTGTTTGTGATTACTTAGATTGTGAGAAGCGGAAATACAACCAATTTCTAAGACTGAACTTTGGAAAAATGTCCCTGCAGATTTATTTGAAAAACTGAAAGCAAGTCTCCCAAAAAGAATAGAAACTTTAATAGGCAATAATAAGGCAAAGAATGGGCACATGGAATACTGAGAAAAATGGAATTATAATTAATTGTTGAGGGTTTCTGCTTTTTTGTTGATGTTGAACAGTGAAAAATTTGGGGATAAAACTGGGGTAAAATAAGGTCAAGGTGACTGGGGAGGTATGTATTTAAGGGTTAATTCCAAAACATCTTGATTTTGTTAATTTAATCTTGCTTTATTCTCTGGTTGGTTTTATGGAGCTTGTTTGTTTTAGAGAGCTGTTGTTCCCTTGCTGTTCTTGGTTGTGGAGCTGTGAGCTGAATGACCCTCTATATCATTCTGCAGGCAGTGTCCAGCAGGCACCTGCGACGGCTGTACCTTCCACTTTCTGTGGGAGAGTTCCAGTGCTTGCCCACGCTGCACTGAGGCCGACTACCACCAGATCGAGGGAGCCTGCAAGGGAGGAGTGCAGGTGCTCTTTATTCAGCCATTTCATCAAAGCTCACAGAGATTTTTCTGTTTCTTTGAACCATCAATCTTCCCTGTGTTTGAAAAAAAAAGTGAATTTTACAGATGGAGACTGTAGAACCTCCAAAACACTGCCTGGATTTGTCATGCCGATCAGCATCAGTGAGTAATAATGGATGGGGAGGTAAAGGTGTGGTTGAATTTGTGTGTGTGTGCTTCTTGTCAGGACACTGTGTACGTGTGGACGGAGCCGCGGCTCTGCACAGGAGGAGTAGCTCTGCCGGTGAAGAAAAGCATGGCGTGTGAGATGATCGATTTCTGGCTGAAGGTGGGAGCCGGGGTGGGGGCGTTCTGTGCCGCCCTGCTCGTCTCCCTCACCTGCTACGTCTGGAATAAGAACAAAAAGTAAGACCTGTCTGACCTCCCCCCCTGAGCCCAGTCACCCATCAGCTGACCACTATGCTGCATGATTACAGATCTTTCTTTAGCCTGACAATATTTAGCTTCACTGAAAAATAAAGGCCCCTAAATGGAGTATAAAAAGAAGAGTACTGAAGTCAAAGACCACCCCTTTATTTATTTTATTTCCATTCAGAATAGCCATTATGTACAAGTTATTTTCCAGAGTCAGAAAAAAAGCGCATGAAACATATTTATATGTAAGTTTATGCAAAAATATTTTGTCCCCTAAAAATGTATTTTGTCCCTCTTTACTTTTGTTCACCCTACTCCCATTGGTACTCATCCTTCCAATCTTAAAACTAACTACAGTTACTAGTTACGACCATGTCCTCCCAACAAAAGCTGTTTTCAAAGGAGTCACTGACAGTATGTGACCCTTCAAAGAGACACTAACATTCACACAAGCAACTATCCAAACACAACTTAGCTGCCTTGCAGATTTCTTTCTCATATGCATCTAAAATGGCTAAAGGAGATATTTCTCATATAAGATAATGCACTTGTTACAATTAAGGGGAAGGTTTCTTTGAAAAACTGAAATCTCTCCTGAGAAGAGCTGAATAAAGGGTGTAATAGGTATAATAATGGCAAAGGATGGGTCCAATAAATAATGAATAGGTTAACATTTTATTTAGTTGTTGAGGCTTCTGGGGAATTTTCTGTCAAATCTATGTTTTCTGCTTTTTTTCTGATGCTGAAAAATAACAACATTTGTAAGTTGAACGTAAACACCTAGAAGTTACAAAATGGTGACGAGTTTTTCAACTTCATGAGTTTGTTGAGGACCACATAAATGCACCTTTATACCAGTAGTAAGTCTCATACTTTTCTCTTTCTTTGCCTGAATAGGCTGGAGTTTAAGTATTCCAAGCTGGTGATGTCAGCCAATAAGGAGTGTGAATTGCCAGCAGCGGACAGCTGTGCCATCATGGAGGGGGAGGGGGAGGAGGTGGAGGACGAGGTGGTTTACTCCAAACCCTCTTTACTGCGCAAGCTGAAGGCCATCGCTACCAAGGTACATGAACCCTTCTCTGTACTGTGCCTCAGTTTATCCTGTCACATACAAATATGCACTATAAAAAAATAGTAATTCTTTCTTTCACAGTCCCCAAAGTTCTAGGTATTAATCAGGTAAGTGTGAAGTACAAATTCCAAAATGCTAGGTAATTATTTTGGGTGACATGACGGTAAGTCAAAAGTATGTCATCCATCACAGTCTAACCAGATTACCCTGAAATACCCAACAGGTTCTAGATATTAACTAGGTAAGTGTATGGTATAAACTCCAAAGATGCAGCAAAAAAATGATAGAAAGTACCTCAGACAGTCTTACCAAATTACACTGTAATTACTAACAGATTCTGCCTGTTGAGGTGTAAAAGGACATAGTAAACTGGAATAGTGCATTTCCTGAAGAAAATGCAGTCATGGCACAGTTTAAGCGTGTTAACATGCAAAGATGAAAAAATCGACACATTGAGGAGTGTGAGTCAGTATGGCTGCAGTGTGGTGGCTGCAGAGCAAAGGAAAAATATGGCTTAGGTGGGGTGAAAATGAATGGAACTCTATGGGTAAGCATGAGGGATAAAAAAAATCAACACATTGAGGAGTGCGGGTCAGTATGGCTGTGGATTAGAGCTCGGTGACCTGCCTTGAGTGAGTACATGAAGTTAGGTGGCTGTCAGGCAAAGAAAAAAATATGGTGTGGGTGTGAGTGAAAATTAATAGGAGTCTATGGGAGGAACGAGGGATGAAAAAACAACACATAGAGAAGTGCAGGTCAGTATGTCTGTGGAACAGAGCTTCTAGACCTGCCCTGACTGAGCACATGCAGTGCTCAGTGGCTGTCGGGTAAAGGAAATTATAGGGCGAAAATGACTGGGAGTTAATGGGGGGAACGAGGGACGAAAAACGACACATAGAGTGAACTTTATACGGTGTCTTTTTGTCCCTTAAAACTACCTGGTATTTAGATATTTAGTTAATACTTAGAACTTGTTAGACATTTCAGTTAGACTGTTTTGGATTTTACTATCTTGTTACTCAACACCATGGCCATGATAAAATGCACAGCAGTTTTGCAGTTGCCAGCTAGATCAGGTTTACGTACCAGGTTATAGAAAAGAACTTTAAGCAAAGTCTTTGTACTTTTTTGTACTATGTCTTTTGCTTCTTAAAGCTACATTGCTACTCCACATCATTACCTAGTACTGTGGAGTTCGTACCTTACGCTTACCTGGCTAATACCTAGAACTTAAAGACCCAGCACATTATTTTTCCACCTTACTCAAAATTTTATATCAGGAAGTCTGTTTTCACACAATGTGCTTCAACACGACATTTATTGTGCACCGAGTACTGAATAAAATGACCTCTGAAGTTTTAAAAGATTATTACACTGCGCCGTAACCACTGTGTTGGAATTACACTTTATTTGATAGCCAGTACAAGGGTTTGTAGTTAGCATTTTACTGTGGACTAAAAACTGGCCTCAGCAACAGCTTTCCTCAAACACTTAATGTTATTGCAGGCAACGTGGAAATTCATATTTTTAAAAATCGCTGTCATGACTGGTTTTACTCCATGCGGCACAAACGTAACAAGCCAGAAACATCCAGCACATATGTTTATTTACTGTTTAATAAATCTTATCCAAAACTTAAGCCTTATTTTTGTTGCCAGATACCATTACTGGCTATGCATGCATGATATGGCTCGATTCGACTCTACTCAATTTGGTACCAGCTACTATGTTTTCTGCTGCAGATAGTACCCCCTCAATATAGCTGGTCATCATAGCGATATGTATGAAACTGCCATGGTGTGAAGAAGACACATTATGTTGAGAAGAGGCTGATGGCAGCAAGACAAAAGACTACTAAAAAAAACAGGGGGGGTTTGGGAAATACTACATCAGAGTTCAGATGATGAGACGATTCTAGTTGCTCAAAAGCAACGCAGAGAGAGTACAGTAATCTGGTAGCTATCGTTAGCATATTTGTTTAGCAAATATATCCGACCAGTCAGTAGTCTACAGTGTTTTTAAGTCACCTTTTGATAGCTTGTCTGTAACCTTGACGGAGTTGATATCAAAAGTAGTGCTCACTAGCAGGTCCCAGATTTGCCTAGTGGAAAACCAAACCAAAAAAGTGAGGTACAGTCGAGTCAAACCAGTATCATGTGGTGGAAAAGCGGCTTAAATTGTTCAAAAATGCCTAGATAACAAGCTGATAGAGATACACGTCAACTAGCTAACACAAATGTAGAATCTGACCCTAAATAGCAACACTGAAAAGCAGCTATAAGGCTGTGAAGATTTTCAGGTTGAGGTTTAAGTTCTGACTTTTCTTCTTCAGGCTTATACATGTAGGGTTGGTTTAGTGTGATGCAGTTTCCAGCCTGGTAATGGAAGGGCCATGCCTGAAACCCCTCCTCCTTCCAGTCTAATGCACAGTAAATTCTTATCTCTACCTTCTGAGACAAAGTTTTCACAATCCCCACCATCACCCCATCTCCTCCCTGTTCCTCAGTTCTATCTGTCAGTCCTACCAGCTTCGAAAGGGGGGACCCCACGCTTCTAGCTCCAAGCAGAAGCCGCCTACAGCTCTAGCTCAAGTTCTCAGAGTTCTCTCCCTTCCCTTAATCAAAGTCTCCCCTCATACTACCCCCATCTGTTGAAGGCATGGTCCGAACTTGCAAACAGGTAATAAGTAAGAACTGGGCTGTAACGTTTGATGCAGAGGCTGTAAATTAAGCTGTTCTGATAAATATGAGGTTTTATTTATATATATATATATATATGTATAAAATATTAGATTAAAAAAAAATAACAACCATGCTGGATCTTTTTAATGGCACTGTAAGAGAAAACTCTTAGATGGCAAACGACACCACATTCCTGGATAACTAGTTCATTATTATCTCTCCTGTGTTGGTCATAATGATTCAAACACTTCTATAATCTTGCTCTGTGATCTGAAACAACCTCCTCATATAACCCCCAAGCCAGCACTGCCATAATGAACCCCAGTGCCTCCGCTGCCCTCTCTGCTCGTCATTTGCAGGAGGGAGACATGCTTACAGAGCTTTAGAGATGGAAATGTGAATTTTTTAATTTATCATGCTCTGCGCAGAACGTCTCTCTTAAATATGGACTTTTGAGGGAGGCAAATGCAGTTTGTCACACCGTACATTTAATGTGTATGGCTGTCGACTCAGCGTTTAGGATGAAAACTCGCTTATCTGTGATTACTGCACAAAATGTCTCAGCACGAGGAATGCATGTTTCTCAGAAAGAGAGAGACCTTAATTCAACCTCGGACTTCTTGCCTCTCCCTCTCTTGATTTCTAGGTCCCTCTCCCTCTGAGTGCTCACAACAATAGCAGAAATCAGTGTGCCAGGATATGTGTGTGT
This sequence comes from Colossoma macropomum, assembly GCF_904425465.1. Classification (NCBI taxonomy): domain Eukaryota; kingdom Metazoa; phylum Chordata; class Actinopteri; order Characiformes; family Serrasalmidae; genus Colossoma; species Colossoma macropomum. The sequence goes on from NW_023494798.1 coordinate 19,632,627, forward strand.
GTGTGTGTGTGTGTGTGTTTGCCTTGATGTTTAACTGAAGGCAGTTGAAGTAGCCACTGAGGGGCTTCTTTAAGATTAAAGACTATGTTGAGCCGCAGAAAGAGATGCAGTGTGTCACATCGTGTCTGAAGCCAATTAAAGAGAGAGCGAGACAGCGATGGAGACAGACTGAGAGTGGGGTTTGAGGGACTCTTTCTTTGGAAGTGCCATTGTCACTTAAAAGACTGCATCAGCGAAGACTGCAGAGAGAGGCTGTTTTAGTCACCCTGTGGGAACATGTTTAAATCTCCCTTGGCAGGCACAGACCTTTTTGGCCCTCTAAACGTTAATTAAGGCTAATGAATGACAAGACTCATCAAACTAGTCAAATCAGGAGAAGCTGGTGAAATTTTTAGGGAAACTTTACAACTGTCATTAGGAGATGAAGTGTTTGGATTAGTATTGACTATCCAATATTTGAATTCTTTATAATGTGAACATTAAAGGGATAGTTTGGAAAAAAAACCCCAAAAACAACAAAAAAAAGTATTTAAATTTTCCCCTTGCCTTAAAGGTAGCAGTTGCTGTTGTAGCTATAAAGGTTGAAAAAAAATCAGTTTTTATTGCATATAATTTTTTATTTTATTTTTTATTTTTTCAATTTTCATTGATAATAGTTTGCCATACAGGGCAGGAAACCAAATACAAATACAAAAGTTTTAACACTCCTGGTCAAATGATGTTTTTTTGATTTTATAAGTGAAAATAAGTTAACAAAACTTAAATATAGTGGTGTTCTGCAAATTTTACTGCATCATTTCTATCTATTTGCTGAGTTTAACATGTTGGAAAAAATAAAAGATAACATATTAAATGTGTCATAAATTTAGCACAGGTCACATTTGATGTTTTTTTGTCGCCCC